>NW_027507685.1:122963817-123563817 GCF_037356315.1 Lithobates pipiens | reverse complement strand
TGCAAAAACAAGCACAATCAGGAAGAGGGTATAATAACAACTTCCCCCCGCCTTACTCTACTTCCGGTTCGTCCTCTGGCCAATCCCTACGCGTTACGTCATGTGACTTCTTCATGGGGATGCTGATAGGACCTTGCTGGCCTCCATAAGTATAATGAGAACAGGAACCGGAAATGCCAGTTCGGCCATTTTGGAAAAGGGCAAGGATAGAGGTAAACAAGCGAAAACAGGAAGTACTGTCTCCGCCATCTTGCTACTCCAACATTGCTAGACGGAAGTGTAGAAAACCACCATCTTGGAGTAGAAGAAAAACACAGAATCGCCAATATAGACAAAAACAGCGCTAATAAAATATTCAAAAAAATATAAATTACTTTAATGATAAAATTAACATACATATTATATCCCAAATGCATCTAAAAAGCAAAACGCTAAATCTGAGATTAAGAAAAGCATGACATCATTTTGACTGAATGATCAAGCTTGCTAAAGAGGGATAATAGGGAGATAGGATAAAAATATAAATATAGATTGCAAAATGGCAAACCCGCTGCAAAAACTGGGACTACTATATAAAAAATCAGTATATCAATGTATAATAATAATCATACTAATACAAGAAAAAATTTTTTTGTTTAAAAATTAAAATTAAATTATTAATTAATAATTTAATAAATATGAATACGTGAGATAAATAAAGTCACATACCGGAAATAGAGTAGGACTTTACAAAAATTATTATATAATAATCTATCCACAATTTCATCAATAAATAATCACAGAAAAAAAAAAAAAAAAACATAAAAATTAAAAAGATAAAAATATTAATAATTAATACCATCAATATTAAAAATTACTTAAAAAACAATTCAGATCAAAATCTACATTAAGACCATCAGGATAAAAAGACCTCATAGTAAAAATCCATCTAGATTCCTTTTGACTAATAGTTCGGATTTTGTGGCTACCCCTCCAGGTGGGGTTATATCTTTCGATGCCCCAAAACTGCAAGTGGGAGGGGTCTCGATTATGTACCTGATCAAAATGTTTAGACACACTATGATTGGGAAACCCCTTAAGGATGTTCTGTATATGCTCTTTTAGCCTAACTTTCAACGCTCTTTTTGTTCTCCCAATGTATTGCAACTTGCAACTACATTGGAGGCAATATACTACACCCTCCGTATGGCATCCTATAAAGTCACGTATATCGTGTGTTTGTCCAGTGATAGTACTAACAAAATTAATTTTTTTATTTTGAAATTTTTTGGCATGTCTACATGCAAAGCAGTTTTTACATGGATAAAAACCTTTCCCTGTAAAAAAAGAAAAATCCCTTTTGGGGGGTGGTTCGACAACAGATTTGGCAATAATATCTCTCAGGGTGGGAGCCCTTTTATAAATAACATTCGGTCTTTCTGGTAGGATTTTGCCCAAGTCCCTATCATTTTTAAGGACATGCCAATGCTGACTTAATACTCTGGAAAGCTCTTTGTACTGTACGTTATAATCAAGAATAATAGAAGGAACCTCATAATTGTATTTGAGTCTCTTGTTAACGTTATCTTGGAGCATGGTACATCTATCCATGCATTTAACATGTTCAATTTCCCTTTTTAGTTGTAAATCTTTATAGCCCTTTTCTTTGAATCTGGTGGCAATTAAGTTAGCCTGTTCTAAAAAGTCATCGGTTTTAGTACAATTCCTTCTTATTCGGACCAACTGTCCTTTAGGTATGTTGTACAACCATGGCTTAAAATGACAGCTGTTAATGGAGATATAGCTATTCGCATCGACACTTTTAAAATGCGTTTTTGTAATTACTGTGTTCTTATCCAGGGAGATGTTTAAATCTAAAAAATTAATACTTTTTTCATCTATTATCCATTCCAAATGGATATTTTTATCATTATTATTCAATTTGGTAAGGAATTTTTCCAATGCTTCATGGCTACCGTTCCAGACAATAACAATATTGTCAATAAATCTTTTATAGAGCGTCAACTCTGCTGGGATGTCTTGATATACAGCCTTCTCTTCCCAGTGGGCCATAAAGGCATTGGCCACACTGTGATTTATCCTGATGGTCTTAATGTAGATTTTGATCTGAATTGTTTTTTAAGTAATTTTTAATATTGATGGTATTAATTATTAATATTTTTATCTTTTTAATTTTTATGTTTTTTTTTTTTTTTTCTGTGATTATTTATTGATGAAATTGTGGATAGATTATTATATAATAATTTTTGTAAAGTCCTACTCTATTTCCGGTATGTGACTTTATTTATCTCACGTATTCATATTTATTAAATTAATTATTAATAATTTAATTTTAATTTTTAAACAAAAAATTTTTTTTCTTGTATTAGTATGATTATTATTATACATTGATATACTGATTTTTTATATAGTAGTCCCAGTTTTTGCAGCGGGTTTGCCATTTTGCAATCTATATTTATATTTTTATCCTATCTCCCTATTATCCCTCTTTAGCAAGCTTGATCATTCAGTCAAAATGATGTCATGCTTTTCTTAATCTCAGATTTAGCGTTTTGCTTTTTAGATGCATTTGGGATATAATATGTATGTTAATTTTATCATTAAAGTAATTTATATTTTTTTGAATATTTTATTAGCGCTGTTTTTGTCTATATTGGCGATTCTGTGTTTTTCTTCTACTCCAAGATGGTGGTTTTCTACACTTCCATCTAGCAATGTTGGAGTAGCAAGATGGCGGAGACAGTACTTCCTGTTTTCGCTTGTTTACCTCTATCCTTGCCCTTTTCCAAAATGGCCGAACTGGCATTTCCGGTTCCTGTTCTCATTATACTTATGGAGGCCAGCAAGGTCCTATCAGCATCCCCATGAAGAAGTCACATGACGTAACGCGTAGGGATTGGCCAGAGGACGAACCGGAAGTAGAGTAAGGCGGGGGGAAGTTGTTATTATACCCTCTTCCTGATTGTGCTTGTTTTTGCAATTAAAATGTGAGAGTCTTTACTGCTTTTTAATAAATCTACCTGCCGTTTTTTAAACTACTACACTATGGAAGTCTCCTGTTTCTCTCTCTCCCCCTCCTCTCTTATTTTGAGCCATACACTGTGAAATAGAAGTGAAGATCCATTTCACCTATTCTGGAAGCTGGGACTGGCCCTCTAGTGGCGGAATTGTATCATTGCATCCCTCCTTTGGATTTCCTGATGGCTATTATTTATTATTTATGAATGAAATAAGAGAATCCTGGAGTTTGTTTGATTTGCTTATTCACTTCGTTTAAAGGTGAGAGTTCTGGGAGCCTTGAGTAGCGGACATTTTATTATTGTTCTATCATTAAACCTTTTTTTATATATTTTTTATATATTTTTATGCGTGCTGTTTTTTGGACTATATTAAAAAAAAAAATCACGGCATTGTATGTATGCACATATTTATATTATTTTGAATTTGTGTATTTTATTTGAGTGGCACGATTTGCGCAGGACCCACCCCTTTATATTCATTATTTGATAGTTTGTGCTCACTATTTTGTCCTGCTGCATTTTTTAGTTAGCATTTGCACTTTATATCACTCAGGCTCTTTTTCACAGCATCTGTGTTTCATTATATCTGATTTTGGATTTTGTTCCACTTTAGTCACTTATTACCACTTAGCGGCGCGAAGGCTGACCACTTTTAGAATATGGAACATGCTTCAAATTTTTCCGAAGGAACTCCGCCGGACCCGGTCCCTTCGAAAAATTCGCTCGTGTGTATGCTATTCCGACGGACTAAAACCGACGCTAGGGCAGCTATTGGCTACTGGCTATGAACTTCCTTATTCGAATCCAGTCGTACGTCATCACGTTCGAATCCGTCTGAGTTTAGTGTGATCGTGTGTGGCCAAGTCCGCTCAGCCGAAAAGTCCGTCAGAACTCCGTCGGAATTCCAGCAGAACTCCGACGGAACTCCTTCGGAAATCTGTCAGACATAAGTCCTCTCGTGTGTACGGGGCTTAATACTTTACCCTTGTTTATCTGTTCCGGTTTCTCATCCTGGCAGGAAGAGACTGATCAGGCTTGACTGTTGTTTCTCTAAGCTAATATCTATAAATCCTACAAAAGGATTTGAATAAAGCTTCTTCAGTTTGGACTGCTCTGTTTTCTTTTGCTTCAGTCCTCTGGTCAGCTGCGTTCTGGACTTCAAATCATCCTAAAGCTCTCTTAGAGAGCAAATCTCTGCAGTCCCTGTAATATCCACTGTCTCATGGGTAGACTATCCCTTACTCATCCAATACTTTGATGGGGGGCTGCATCTGAGACTCAAAGGAGAGCGAAAACTCTCTAGGTGGGATTTACTACTTGCTCTGGACTTCGTTGTCATCTCCAGATGAAATCTCTTTTCAGTCCAGCTTGGGTAAAGACTGAGCTATGAAGTCCTGTACTTTAAGGGATAGCTCTTCAGCCAGGAAGTTTGTCAAGATCAAAGTTTAAGCTAGGAAGAATCCCTTGGGGATTTACAGCTCCAGGTGGGATCACCTGCATTCCAGTTGGAGTAAGAATTTTAGCCATGATGTCATTTTCTCTAAGGGTTACATACTCAGCAATATGTTTGCCAGAATCAGGACCTTTAAGACCATTTGCAGTTCGCTGCTCCAGATGGGATCTCTTTCAGTCTAGTTTTAAGTAAAGGTTCGGTCATAAAGGCTGACTTTCTAAGGGTTCTTTTTTCTCAGTCAGGAGGTTTGCTGGGATCTGGGCCTTTTTTGCCATGAGGGATCCTTATTGGCCTTCTGCCTAGTTGGGGTAGTGTTTATATCCATACTGGGTTGCGATCTGAGGTGGCTTCAGCATCTTATGAGAACAAAAGTTTTGTTCCTCCCATATGCAGGACAACCAAGGATAAATGCTTTCATGCCATCGATATTGGGATACTTTGAGCATGCTCTCAAGCTATAGTTTTGCTCAGAGTTTTAGGACATATTTGTCACTCTCTGTAGCAGAACCAGCAAGACAGATATCCAGAATCATCACTGGATGGGTCATTCCAGTTAGCCAATAGGTCTATAGAGCAGTGATGGCGAGCCTTTTTTAGCCCGAGTGCCCAAACCGCAACGCAAAACCAACTTATTTCTTTCAAAGTGCCAACACAGAATTAAACCTGCCAGCGGCTCTGTACGGAGGATGGGACTGATCTTCCCTCTGAATCAATCCTAAGGGACCAAAAATCTACGATTCTAGCAGATTCGCTCAGAATGCATCGATCAGCAATGCGTTGTGCTCAGAATGCACTGACCTACCTGACCATTACACTCACCTACCTGACCATTGCACTCACCTACCTGACCATTGCCCTGACCTACCTGACAACTGCACTCATCTACCTGACACATGCATTCACCTACCCGACACCTACACTCACTTATCTGACCATTACACTCACCTACCCGACACATACATTCGCCTACCTGACCATTGCACTCACCTACCTGACCATTGCACTCACCTACCTGACCATTGCACTCACCTACCTGACCATTGCACTCACCTACCTGACCATTGCACTCACCTACCTGACCAATGCACTCACCTACCTGACCAATGCACTCACCTACCTGACCAATGCACTCACCTACCTGACAACTGCACTCACCTACCTGACAACTGCACTCACCTACCTGACAACTGCACTCACCTACCTGACGCATGCATTCACCTACCTGACACATACATTTACCTACCTGACACCTGCACTCACCTATCTGACCATTACACTCACCTACCCGACACATACATTTGCCTACCTGACACATGCACTCACCTACCTGACACATGCACTCACCTACCTGACACATGCACTCACCTACCTGACCATTGCACTCACCTACCTGACCATTGCACTCACCTACCTGACCATTGCACTCACCTACCTGACCATTACACTCACCTACCCGACACATACACTCACCTACCCGACCCATGCACTCACCTACCTGACCATTGCATTTGCCTACCTGACACATGCACTCACCTAACTGACCATAGCACTCACCCGCCTGACCATAGCACTCACCCGCCTGACCATAGCACTCACCCGCCTGACCATAGCACTCACCCGCCTGACCATTACACTCACCTGCCTGACCATTACACTCACCTGCCTGACCATTGCACTTGCCTACCTGACACATGCATTCACCTACCTGACCATAGCACTCACCTACCTGACCATAGCACTCACCTACCTGACCATAGCACTCACCTACCTGACCATTGCACTCACCTGCCTGACCATTGCACTCACCTGCCTGACCATTGCACTCACCTGCCTGACCATTACACTCACCTCCCTAACACATACGCTCACCTCCCTGACACATGCACTCAGCTACCTGACCATTACACCCACCTACCTGACCATTACACCCACCTACCTGACCATTGCACCCACCTACCTGACCATTACACTCACCTACCCGACACATATACTCACCTATCTGACACATGCACTCACCGAATTAACACCTTTATTTTGAAAAATTGAGTAAAATCGGTAACTGTACAGAGCACAATGTCAGCATTGCCGTGAGTTGGTTTGTATTTGTTTGTAGATCGTTACATACCGTTAAACAAGCAGGGAAATAATGGATCCACTCCGCGTTGATCTTACCTGTCTCCAGTCTCTCCGGCAGCTCATTCCCACCTGCAAGTCTCCTCTGATCCCAGCCGCATGTTCTCCCAGTAACGCCCAGCACGTCACCACTGATTTGTTTGATGGTGGGTGCAGTGTGGATGAGACAGCCTCTATGATTGGATTAGCGTGCGCATGTGACCCCCGGGCACTTATTCTTTGTCACGCCAACTCGCCTACAGAACTGTGGGAGATGTAGTTTGCGGTGCGGATGATTATGTTTTCACTGTGTGCTTTTCTCATTTAATGGCTCTCCTTTCATGGCGTGCCCACAGAGAGGGCTCGGCGGGCCATCAGTGGCACGCGTGCCATGGGTTCGCCATCACTGCTATAGAGCTTAGGGCTTGATTCCTATGGAGCAGTGACACACTCAACCAGTAGTGTGTAGGCTTTGTGGGCTCCCTTTGAAAGGGCGCCAGGAATATTTGTAGGGGAATGGCGTGTTTCCTATTAAGGCTGTTCTGGCTCTTTGTGGGGTGTAGCTATCTTCCTTATACTGTTAGTATCTATCCATAAGGTTTCTGTTGGCTATGTTGGAAACCTTTCTTTTTTACGCCTTCCAACTCTTGTGTTTTGGGCTAGTTATTTCCCAAACATGCTGCCATGGGGCCTGTCAGGAAACAGAAAATGTACTATCAAATATTTACCATAATTTTCTTTTCCTGATGGGCTCCATGGCAGTTCCCTCCCATGATCATGAGTAGGCTAGTAATGGAACGCTGCCTCTGGCTCAGTCTGAAAATTTATGGGAGTGAGGTCCTATGGGGTAGGTGCGAGGGCGGGGCTACCCAAATGTATGCTGTCATGGAGCCCATCAGGAAAGGAAAATTGTGGTAAGTATTTTATAGAAAATGTTTTCTTTGTATTATGTCACTAAGGCCTCATTTTCATTGGCACTGTGGCCTAGCATTAAGCGGTCATTACCCACCCCTCAGCACTTCTAAACAAAAAGCGACATGCTGATGATGTCAGTGCCCATTTTTAGCCAATGAATTCTTTGTTTTGTTTTCGTGTGTTGAGAGGCAGGAATGTTTGGATAGAGATAAGTTTGGAGCATGCTATCACTAGTGGTGACAGGGCCACCCATGGCTAGAATCCCTGCTGACTTCAACAGGAATCATAGAAATTCGAGCTGTGTATAGCCAGCTTAAAGGGGTTGTAAACCCTCCATTTTATTTTTAAACAAACATGGCATACTTACCTCCACTGCGCAGTTCGTTTTGCACAGAGTGGCCCCAATTCTGGGATCCCTCAGCGGTGCTACTGGCTCCTCCCCGCATTGAGTGTCCACGTTGCAGAAGTGCTCTCCTTGGTGGACACCCGTGCGGGCATGCTCCTGAGTCCCACATCTGTGTCCATTCACACAGAATGCAAGACTTGGCCCCGCCCCCTGCTCCGCATCATTGGATTTGATTGACAACAGCAGGAGCTAATGGCTGCGCAGCTATCAATCTATCCAATCAGGACACGAGACACCAGCTAGAGCTGGTGTGCTCATTCCTGGCCGGAGAAGGATCAGGGCCAGGTAAGTAAAACGGGGGCTGGGGGGGCTGCAGCATCACAGAAGGTTTACATAGAATGCATTAAGGTGAAAAAACTTGAGGGTTTACAACCCCTTTAAGGTTGCTGGAGACTTGTGTTTTTGGGACCACATACAGTAACATATCTGAGCATGTTTAGTTAAGCTGGACATACACAAAGAGCCTGGGAGGGGACCCCATGCCTTTTTAATCTTTTTATGTGAGGCTTCCTCCTAAAATCCAGAACAGACCCCAATTAAGGATAAGGGTTCTGATATGAATTGTGGGGGAGACAATTCTTTTTTTATCCTTTTTCCTCGTTCTTGCTGTAGAATGTACTACAGCAAAAGTGATAGTTGAAAGGGAAATGTCTTTTAACAACAATTTAAATGGCATTTATTTTTTCTTTATAATTTCAGATTTTCTGTGGTGCATTATAAATATTGTATAGATGCGCCACTTCCCAAGCAGGTTGGAGTCATCCTCTAGGCCAATGTTTTTCAAAGGAATTTTGTATTTTTAATGTTTCATTCAAAAAATCAAAAAAATCACTGCTCCCTGCAAAATTGTATTTTTATACTTTTTTGTTGCTTCGATACATGTCCCCCCTGGTAGTGCCCAGCCCCTATACCATTTGTTTGACAACCCCTTGCCTATGAGCCTTCAAAATGTTACTGCTTGTAGAGTTGAATGAAAGGTATATGGAGGTGTAGGATATTCCAAAAGCACTGAGCACAGCCTCATGCAGGTTGGGCTCAAATAGGTGTAACTTACAGCCGTTTACACATGCACTAAGAGTGAGCAACTAACACTTATGTCATTTCTGTATTGAAAGATTTCAGCATTAGAATTACAGTATGTCTACTAACATACAGCAGAAATGTTCTTCTTGTATCGTGGGGATCGGGCCCCGCACTTCCCCAGTTTAAACCAGCTCAGCTGACATGCTGAGAGGGATTGGCTAAAATATCAAACAAATATCCAGTTGTGGTACATGTAGCTGGAATAGGACACCAAAAGAAATGGGCTTTTTTCATAAAAATATTCATTTTCCCAGTTGTGTGGCCATTTGGCGATGATCAGATCTTAGATGTTAGAGCTCTGGAAATAACAAAAATAAGCAGAGAATGAAGAAGACACAAGCTGTATTGCCAACATCATCACTGCCTGTTCCCAGATAATCAGACATTACTTTCACCCAGGGTTTTGGCTTGGAGTTCTCCTGTGTGCATTCTTACAAAGTATCGGTTTCCTGACCTTCGTATTCCGGATTGACTGGGATAAGGCCTCTCAGGAGGTAAGATTTCTCTAGCTATCATTCCTGATGTATTGGTGGCATTGTGAACTGCCATTGACCTCCAACTATTGTCAGGCTACATTCACACTTGAGCTGAGCGTCTTTTTTTTAAAGTAGTTATTAAGCAAGGGATTTTCAGGCACTTCTATTGAAGACTTTTGGGGTCAAAACATTTAAAGTTTGTAGCTCAAAAGAAGCTTGTGTACTTTTTTCAAGCTACGAGCTTCAAGCATCAAGCAACACTGCGTTCAGGTGTGAACAGGCAAAATTGAAAACCATGGAATTTTGGATGTTGAGTGTTTTGGAGCTTAAGGCTGGATTCACACCTATGCCTTTTTTTTTCCTTTTTGCATTTTGCAGATTTGCACTACAGTCCATTTACTATGGTTTCCTATGGAACACGTTCTGTAGTGCAAATCTGCAAAATGCAAAAAGCACAAAAAATGCATAGGTGTGAATCCAGCTTAAAGCAACAATGCCTGGAGATGAATGGTTACCTAATTATGTAAGTATCAAAATAATTATAAATAAAAATGAAATGTACACTAAATAAAGAATGAGTTCACAAAGCAAAACTGGCTAAGGTATAAAGCTTTGAAATTGCTTAAAGTCTAAATCCAGCAGTGGTGGGCCACTGGGGGGGGGGGGGGGGTTTAAGCACCCGATTAGAGCCAGAGGTTCAAAATAGGGCGGGCATTGCGCTATGAGCCTACCCAGGTGTGTTACAATAGTGAATGAATATTTTCTATTGAAACACTGATCCTCCTCCTGGCCAATCAGGAAGTGGGTATGAGACCCGTTTCCCGATTGTCCGAAAAGACAAGCATCCCGATTGGCCACCGTGGAGGAGGCAGGGAGCGGAAGTTATGGAGAGCAGGAGAAGGGGAAGAATTTCCTGTTTACACGGCGGGACTTTCTTTTAAAGAGGCTGCCGAGAAAACAGTAGTTTCTCCTGTATGTCTGTTGGTGCTCGTCCCACCTCCTCCCTATCTCCTCCAAGGCTGCAGATGGGCATGGATCAGGCTGCACTGATGGCAATGGTGAGTCTGCATTCATGACAATGGGGGTGCTGCATTTATGGCAATGGGGGTGCTGCGTTCATGGCAATGGGGGTGCTGCGTTCATGGCAATGGGGGTGCTGCATTCATGCCAATGGGGTTTGCTGCATTCATGGCAACGGGGGTGCTGCATTCTGGACAACGGGGGTGCTGCATTCTGGACAACGGGGGTGCTGCATTCTGGACAACGGGGGTGCTGCATTCTGGACAACGGGGGTGCTGCATTCTGGACAACGTGGGTGCTGCATTATGGGCAACATAGGTGCTGCATTTATGACAATGAGGGTGCTGTATTTATAACAATGAGGGTGCTGCATTTATGACAATGAGGGTGCTGCATTTATGACAATGAGGGTGCTGCATTTATGACAATGAGGGTGCTGCATTTATGGCAATGGGGGTGCTGCATTCATGGCAATGGTGGGGCTGGAGATGGGCACTGATTAGGCTGCACTGATGGGCACTGGCCCTTATTTTGCTTCACAGTTCTTTATATAAAATTTAAGATTTTTTCCTAAAACGTCCTTTTTAAAAGTTAAGGTGCACGTTATAAGCCGATAAAAACGCTATATCCAAATAACACAACCAAGCTCATCTTTTCACCACACGCAGTCACAAAGGCAAGAGAATTCTTGTTGGGCAGTGTATTAGTGCTGGGATGAACACACCGAATTTTAATGGTTTAAAGAATGTCAGGCAAAATGGTCGGCCCTCACGCATGTTCACTTCATCAAATCTGGCCCTCTTTGAAAAAAGTTTGGACACCCCTGCCCTAGACCTAACAAGCATTTATTCTTTGCAGTGAGAGTATTGTCAGGTCACCTTGAGGCGAGGTGACAGGTGCACACCGTAGGATCAGGAGTGCACCGCAAGGTTGTGGACCCTACGGCTGACTGCTGCAGACGGGGGACAGATCCCGATGGGGTTAGAGCGTAAGATTCCCTGGGGCGCGGAGTCTAAGAGCCAGCAGGTGTTCACCAGTGCCTCTGGTGGTGAGGATGGACTTGGCTGCAACTGGCTCCAGGTCGCGACCCCCAGGGTCCCCCAGCTCACACCCACAGTAGGCAACAGGAGGATAGGGATGGTGAGGGACAAAGCCAAGGTCGGGGCCACAAGCAGACAAGAATAGTCGGGGACACGCCAAAAGGTCAGGATCACAGGCAAGCAGGGATAGTCAAAGACACGCCAAAGTCGGTAACGGAAACCAGTAGAAGAGCACACGGCAGGTAACAGGAAGCTAAACACACAAAGGAATACACAATGGTTGATCAGCCCTGATAGCCTGCAGTGCACAGGTTAATATAGGGCTCCCTGATAGGGCCTGGGGTGGAGCCATGCTTAGAGGAGAGGTTATAAAAACCACCAGGTGGAAGTGGCTGGCCTCTTGAGTCTGAAGACATGAGGGGAGGTAAGCAAACACAGGAAGATCACTGCATAACCATGACAGGTATTTTTTGTGTTTATCCCACAGTTGTTTTCTATGTGCCCTGTTCACACCATACATGTGCCACAGTGTGAAAAAAAATACAGCCCACCACACATGGTGTGAACAAGTTCTAACAAGCAGATCTTGCTTGAGTGGAGAAGAAATGGGCTGCCTTACTGCAGTGCATCATAGACCATGAAAGCATGTTTTACCACAGTGCATAGTGCCCTTGTTGTTACCAGCTTTTCTTATTTTTCTACTGTCTATAAACTAGGACTGCAAAAATTCAGGCTTCCCTGGTCCCACTGTGTTGTTTAGTTCTTCCACCCTTACTGTATCTTGGCATAGGGAGATTGTGCAAGAGTTTGGGGTGGGGCCCCTCTGCCCCAAAGCACTCACCCCCCCCATGTTGTGGGCATTTGACCTGGTGTGGTTCAGGAGGAGGGGGCACTCGCTTGTCCCAACCTTCTTTCCCGACCTGCCAGGCTGTGTGCTCGGATAAGGATCTAGTATGGTTTTGGGGGGACCCCCATGCCATTTTTTCTGCGTAGGGGTTATCCTTAAAATCTATACCAGACTGAAGGGCCTGGTATGCTATTGGAGGGAGAAACCATGGCTTTTTTATTTTTTTTTATTTGGCAGGGAGAACCCCTTCAATATCATCAGAGCACAAGTCAAATTTGTACACAATTTGTCACAATTGTATATGCTATATTATTTTTTTCTTCATTTGCAATTTTTTTTCCCCACTAAAGTGGAGTTACCCTTTAACTTCAACCATGTGGTACAAGGGCCTGTCTGATTGCATACAAATTGAAAGTGTTTAGGTTTGACCTCATATTCAATGGTTTTGGTAAATGTAAAGGAAAATTGTACAAGAAAATTGTATAATGTATGGACAGCCAAAGGGACCATTCTCACTGATGTGCTTTGATAATGCAATTTTACAACACGGTATTGCAGTGCATGTCGATGAGTGATAAAAATGCGTATTGCCATTAATAACGTCACCCAAGCGCATTTGTACAGTAACTGCCAATACACCAGCAGTACTGAGCACCACAATGCACATACTGTGAATGGATTTTCTGACTAGTAGTTAAGAGTGTTTCCAGGAAATATTTGGTTGTTAGCTGATTTCGATTACTGCCTGTCGTTCCACTGTAAAGTTTGCAGCAAACACGTTTTCTTCTTGCAGGCACAGGCACGGGCTAAGGAGAGGCAGCAGATGGTACTATCCACTAACAGCAACCCAACAATTTATCAGAGGGCTTCTGTGACAGGTGAGCAACATGGGGAAAACATATATATATATATATATATATATATATATATATATATATATATATATATATATATATATAATATATATACACATATACACACACATAAGGCAGGGACAAGGAGTGGACAAAAGGGGTGAGGGTGCCACAAGTTTTTTTCTACTATAAGGCCCATTTCACACCAAGCCGCTATTTTTAGCGCCACCGCCATTTTGGCGGCGCTATTCGTCCGCTAGCAGGCGGTTTTAACCCTCCGCTAGCGGCCGAAAAGGGGTTAAATCCGCCCGCAAAACGTCACCGGAGCTGTTTTGCCGGCGGTATCGCAGCGCTGGCCCATTTATTTCAATGGGGAGCAGCGGTGGAGGAGCAGTGAGTTCACCGCTCCTTCACCGCTCCAAAGAAGCTGCTCGGGCTTTCACACTGGAGTGTATGGAGCCTCTTTTTTTCAGGCGCTAGGCAGGTGCTATTTTTAGCGCTGTAGCGCCTGAAAAACGTCGGCAGTGTGAAAGGGGTCTAAGGCTGACAGGAGTAGTGACGGTGGCATCACTACTTCTGTTAGCCAAGCGCTGGAAGCAGCAAGGAGAGGAGAGATCCAGGAGGAGGTTCGGGCTGTGCTCTCTCCCCCTCCTCCTCATAAGCTTGCACATAATGAAGGGGGAAAGGGGACGTAATTTGGCATCTTTGCCCTGGGCACTGGGTGATCTTGTCCTGGCCGTGTGTGTGTGTGTGTGTGTATGTGTATATATATATGTATATGTATATATATATATATGTATATGTGTATATATATATATATATATATATATATATATATATATATATATATATGTATATATATATATATAGATAGATAGATAGATAGATATAGATATATATATAGATATATATATTGTCCTTATGTACGTGTAGTGGATGACATTTGGGATCAAATGTCACACGCATTGTAAATTTAGTTTTTGGCTTCAGGACAATAAAGGTCTTGAGGGTTAATTATTGTAGATAGGTCTAACACCAGTCTGGCCAGGCTGTGTTTAGAAGTTCTGCCTGGTCATGTGAACAGTGAGGTGCATATGAGAGGCCAGAACCAAGCCTGGTTGGATGTTTTGGTATCGGCCCTCTCGGAGCCATTCAGCGGGAGTGCCGGGGCCCGCTGAGGAGTCTGGGAGGGGGTACTTAAACAGGTGTGGGTCACATGTTCAGGGTTCCGGAGTTGTTCGTGAGACCTGTGTTGTCTGTTCTGGTTCCAGGACCAGGGTAGCCCCTTGAGGGGTCCCGGTCATGGGGTGTTCGACATCCCGCAACATGTTCCTGTTAGTGGCCCCTGATAGACCTGTCTGGTCTGGGGTAGGGATTCGTCTGTTCCCAAGTCTCGAAACCTGCTGGTCCGAGGTGCAGTAACTGAGGGAGGCTTCCAAGTGTCCAGGTGTGCTCTGGGCTTGGAGGGACACCACAGCTCATGGAAGTTACCGGGGGAGGACTCTTCGGAGGAGGGCCGGCAAGTGGCATCATGAGAAGTGCCTGGTTACTGAGTTGGGAAGGACGTTGACGAATTCACAATTTTCCAGTACCATAAAGGAAGCGAGAAACGTTCCAGGTACTTTTGGAAAAAGGTTCCTGTATACCCTCAGTTGATTGTTCAAGTTTTGAGTCAACGTGCTGACTACCATGATCTCTGGCTAGAGATCTGTTCAGCCTTGAAGTCCCCAGCTGCGAGTGGCTACTCTCTGGGTGGAAATAGAGACTTTTCTAAACCTGCAGTTCAAGGTGCCTGAGTTCTTCACCCGTGCCCTCTGTTCCCTAAGAGACTGTGTTTGTAAAAGTTCTACTGCAAAATAAACCTTTTTGAAAGGACTCCATTCCTGTCAGTGTACAAGTCGTTGGGTATCAACCCTGGGAACCCCTAAACGCGGAGGAGCAGGCCAGAAGAAGGTAACGGGTAAGCTCATTAAGTCAAGGCCGCCCTGCAATGGGTTGTGGCTGCTACACATGGGTGCTCGTGGTTCGGGATTTAGCGTTACCTTGCAGGGCCTTGGAACAGAGAGTGAAGAATGTGTTTTTCGACACAGAGATCAGCACCATTTTGGAAAGTCTTTCAGTGAGGTCCGCAAGCATGGGAGGAGCCTGTATCAAAAGCCAGCGAAAATCGACAGGAGCCAGCGCCCAGTGGCAGGAGTCTGAGCAGATTTTTTTCCCAGCATGAGGCACAGCTGAAGTGTGGGTTGCAGAGGGAAGGACTGAGTTTACCTTCTCGGAATTGGAGAGAAGGAAAATTCATCGGGATGTACCGTGTACCGGGAGTGCAACTTGTTCCAGGACCCAGGATGCCCTTGGGAACGGGTCTTGTAGGAACGCTGCCACTCGGGTCAGTATTTACGGACACGGGCATTCGTTTGCTACCACAGGAGCGGTTTATGCTCTACACTACTGGAAACGTCGACGGCCTGGGTATGCTGTGTGGAAAGTGCAACGGTCTGGTCGCCAACCCTCGGCCACTCTCTAGATGTGGCAAGTGTGAAGTATATGTCTTCAAGGTGGACTAGCCGATTGGGCTGCCAAGGGCCTACTGCATGGACTGGGCCATGGGTATAACAGATGAACCGGCTGTTCTCGCTCCGCTGGTGAGGCCTTCCACAAAGGTGACACCGGTTGTTGTTGATGTTCCGGAGATGCTGCTACTTCCACCGCGTGGACTGCGGAGGAAACCACCCTGGAACAAATGGACACTGCTTCTACCATTTTTTCAGAAGTTACCATGCCTCCACTGGAAAGAGTGAAGAGCACAAAGTCTTCAAGGAAGCCGCACAAGGTCCCGCCACTGAGTCCAGCTGGATCCGATCAGCGGAAGGAAACTGTTTCAGATAAAAGTCTTAAAGTCTGACCGTGAGTACATCTTCGTCTAATTATCTACCGGCAGAGGAGTGCAGAGTAGGGATGGCCGAACTGTTCGCCCGGCGGTCGTTTTGCGGCGAATTTTTGCGTGTTCGCGATTCGCCCGATCAGCGAACTATTGCTGCTGTTCCTCCGGCGGACATATGTGTTTACAGTGTGAAACTTTGACCCATGATGACACATCCATCATGGGGTACAGGACAGCCAATTGAGACATTTCAGCACATGGACGATTGGACATTCCCCCTACCTTATAAATAGACCTGATCTGGCGGCCATTTTACATTCTGTCTTATGTCATTATAGGGAGAGGTTGCTGTGTGGAGCAGGGAGAGACTGTAGTGACACAAATCGCTAGCTATTAGGTCCACAAAAGTCCTTTTAAGGACTGGTATGGTATAGGTGTAGTACAGTATATAGGGTTCAGTGCACTGCTGTGCTGGTGATTGCAGCAGCCTATCTTTTGTCAGTGCAGGGGGGGACAGGACGCTGTGTGCAGCAGAGACAGTCAGTTTAAGCACTAGCTATTACTATTAGGTTCACAAAGGTCCTTTTAACCAGTTCCCGACCGGCGCACGCCGATGTACGTTGGCAGAATGGCACGGGCAGGCATATTGGCGTACAGGTACGTGCAATCTTCAAAGCCGCCCTGCCATCGCGTGCCAGTCGGGACCCCCGTGAGTCCGGTGGCGGGTCCCGCGGACTCGATCGCCGCAGACATACCCGCGATCGTCTCACGGGACAACTGAATGGAGAAATGCTGTGTAAACAGCATTTCCCCATTTTGCCTAGCAACTAGTGACGCTGATCTCTGCTCCATGTGATTGGAGCAGAGATCAGTGTTCACTAAATGAAAGCCCAGCCCCCACACAGTTAGTAACACACCCCTAGGAACACTTAACCCCTACACTGCTACCCACTGGTTGCCAGTGTCATTTACACAGGAATCACTGCATTTATATAGCAGTGATTGCTGTATAACTGACAATGGTCCCAAAAATGTGTCAAAAATGTGTCCGCCGCAATGTCGCAGTCACAATAAAAATCGCCGATCGCCGCCATTACTAATAAAAAAATTAAAAAAAATTATTAATA
Organism: Lithobates pipiens; assembly: GCF_037356315.1. Taxonomy (NCBI): domain Eukaryota; kingdom Metazoa; phylum Chordata; class Amphibia; order Anura; family Ranidae; genus Lithobates; species Lithobates pipiens. The sequence goes on along the minus strand of NW_027507685.1, from coordinate 123,546,583 downwards.
AAAATGCCATAAAAATATCCCTATTTTGTAAACGCTATAACTTTTGCACAAACCAATCAATAATCGCTTATTGTGATTTTTTTTACCAAAAATATGTAGAAGAATACGTATCGGCCTAAACTGAGGGGAAAAAAATGTTTTTTTATATATTTTTGGGGGATATTATGACAAAAAGTAAAAAATGATGCGTTTTTTTTCAAATTTGTCGCTCTATTTTTGGTTACAGCGCAAAAAATTAAAACCGCAGGGGTGATCAAATACCACCAAAAGAAAGCTCTATTTGTGGGAAAAAAAAGGACGTCAATTTTGTTTGGGAGCCACGTCGCATGACCGTGCAATTGTCAGTTAAAGCGACGCAGTGCCGAATCGCAAAAAGTGGTCTGGTCTTTGACCAGCAAAATGGTCCGGTCTGTAAGTGGTTAAGGACTGGTATAGGTGTACAGTATATAGGGTTGTACACGTATAATATACTTTCTTCCAAATATAGAAAGAATATTATACTTGACTGCTGCCCTATTCTGCATGAGTCCTTTATCAGTGTAGGGACTGAGGTACAGTCTGCAAATCACTAGCTACTAGGTCCACAGAGGTCCTTGTAAGGACTGGTATAGGTGTGCAATATATAGGGTGCTGGTGCACTGCTGCAGATTACTGCCCTATTCTTCAGAAGTCCTTTATCAGTGTAGGGACTGAGGTACAGTCTGCAAATCACTAGCTGCTAGGTCCACAAAGGTCCTTGTAAGGACTGGTATAGGTGTACAATATATAGGGTGCTGGTGCACTGCTGCAGATTACTGCCCTATTCTGCAGCAGTCCTTTATCAGTGTAGGGACTGAGGTACAGTCTGCAAATCACTAGCTACTAGGTCCACAAAGGTCCTTGTAAGGACTGGTATAGGTGTACTATTTGGTGTGCAGTATATAGGTGTGTAATACACATATAAAATGCTTGCACATATAGAAAGCATAGTATAGTGCATTTCCACTGTGCAGCATTGTGACTGCTGAGCGGTTCTGCAGCGATACTACATAGAGTGACAAACGCAATAAAAAAAAGTATTATAACTGGTGTGATAGACCAGTGGCCCCCAAAAACAACAGATTGAAGCGGGGTGTTATATACATTCTTGCACATACATACTTCACTTCTCTAGAGACTTTTGCCACAGTGTCATTTTAAAAATGACAGGCAGAGGAAGAGGCAGGCCCTTCTGCAGGGGTGGTAGGGGTAGGGCAGGAGCAACAGACTTGAGCCAAAGTGGCATATTGCAGAAGGTGCGTGCGATTACGTCAAAGGATGCACCAGACTTGGTTGAGTGGCTCACTCAGCCTTACTCTTCTGCACCCTCCTCATCCTCTCGAACTGCACCCTCTTCTTCACTCTCTGCTATGTGCACCCCCAAAGACACTACCACCAACACCACCACCACCATATACCTTCCGCTTGAGTCACAGGAATTATTTTCTGATCCATATCAAGACATTTCCAATGCGCAGCCACTCTTGGCATTGGATCAGGAAGAGGAGGTAGCAACAACGCTCAGCAGTCTGACGATAGTACCCAGATCAGCCCAAGGAAGAGGTTTGTCCCCGCTGTTGCTGCCTACTCCGAGATCTCTAATTATAGTGGTGGGGAAGGTGACGTAGATGATGGCGTGTCTAGTGATGCCACGTGGGTGCCAACAAGAGAGGAAGAGGAGGGGAGTTCAGAGGGAGATATGGACCAGCAGATAGGGAGGAGAAGCAGGAAGAACTTAGATTGCACAGGAGGGACAAAGCAGAATGCAAATGTATCAGGAGCAAGGCATCAACCATGTACGGTCACATCTGGCGCTCCCAGGACGCCGCCACATGGCTCCGCAGTGTGGGCTTTTTTTAACGTGTCCGCTAATGACAATAGTGTTGCCATCCGCAATCTTTGCAGTCAAGGCATAAGCCGCGGTAAGCCCAACACTCACCTAGGGACGACCGCCTTAAGAAAGCACATGAGCGGTTGTATTATAGTAGATGGGCACAGAAAGCAGAAATCACATTAGGAGAGGTGATTAAAGGGAATAGTATTGTAACGTTTAGGGAAATCACACAAGTATGGGGACATAGAACATTAGATAGATGGAGATATACCCAAATAGTACATTTTACACAAGGGCTCCCACAGCCTCTACGAGGATTGAAGGAGTTAAGGCCACTAGAAAAATTATTTAAAGATGCACACTGTATAGTGAAAAGGGTTTCCAAATTATATAAAATATTACGAGGTGAGGGTGAGGGGGAGTTACCGGAATATGTAAGGAAATGGGAAGGGGAATTAGGGACACTTAGAAATGACGAACACAGAAGGAAAATATTGAAAATGACATACGCACTAGCGAAAGACGCACGAACCCATGAAATGGCATATAAATTAATAGCAAGATGGTATATGACACCCACTAGAATGCAGAAGCTAGGAACTGGTGAGGAAGCGATGTGCTGGAGGGAATGTAAGGAACAAGGATCGTTTAAACATATATGGTGGGAGTGCTCGAAAATAAGATCTTTCTGGGATAAAATAATTCAAAATATTTTTCTGATAACCGGAAGGAGGATTAGGACATGTCCATGGGCTTGCCTGTTCCACGATACAGACATGGGAGTAAGGCAGTACAAAGCTACACTTGTCCCTTATCTCTTGAATGCAGCCAAAGCCTTAATACCGAATCATTGGGGAGACCCGCAGGAGCCGACAATTCTGGAGTGGGTTAAGAGGGTGGAGCAGATTAGGCGGATCGAAGATGGGATCAATAAAACCCAGGAGATAGAAAATGAAATTCAAGGAAAGTGGCAAAAATGGCTGACATTCTTAGAGAGTGGGAATTACCATGTCTGATTAAATAGGAGAAGGTGACAAGGAGGGGGACGAAGGGTATAGGAGGAGAGGGGGGGGGCACTTCTCCTCCTTCTTTTTTTTTTTTTTTTCTCTTTTTTCTGTGCCCAAGGGGGGAGGAGGGGGGTTGAGGGGTTTTAAATGTATTTCTTAAAAGGAGAGGCGGAAGTAGCCTACGGTTTGTGAAATAAATTAAAAAATATTCTCATCCGCAAGAATTGTAAAAACATATCTGAATAATGTACTAAAAAGATAAATAAAGAATATAAAAAAAAAAAAAAAAAAAAAGAAAGCACATGAGCTGCCATCACTGAGCCCAGTGGGAGCAATGGAACAACGGAACCAGTGGCTGCTCATGCGCGATGCATGCAGACTTCTACAGCCATTTGATGAGATCACCAAACTGGTCAGTCGCAGCCATGGCGCCATCAGTGACATGGTACCTTATGCCTTCTTTATGGAGCGTGCATTGCGTCGTGTCATTGATCAAGCCGTGGAGGAGCAGGAGCGGGAAGATGAGGAAGTCGCAATGCTGGATGAATTCCCAGGGGGGGCTACTCTATCTGAGACAAGTCAACAGGAGTCTGAAGAGGAGTCAGAGGAGGATGGTGCTGGGGCGGGTGAGGAGGAGCAAGAAGAGCATGCTTTAAACCTTTCCGGGATCCCTGTTGTGCGTGGATGGGGAGAGAACGATGAGGACGACATTATCCTGGATGATGAGCAAGAGCCTGGCCACCACACCGCTTCCAGTTTAGTGCAAATGGGGGCCTTCATGCTCCAGTGTTTTAACAGGGACCCTCGTATAAAAAGCATAAGGGTCAAGGACCAGTACTGGGTGGCAATGTACTTAGACCCCCGGTACAAACACAAAATGGTGGAAATGTTACCACCGTCACAGAGGGCTGTTAGAATGGAGCACTTCCAGGCCTTTGTTTCGAGAAATGCTGCATTCTGCTTTTGCGTGTGCTGGCAGAGGAGCAATTCCCACTCCCAGAGAAAGAGTTGCGGGTACCAATCCAACAGCGCCTGCAAGAAGTGGGCGGTTTGAAGATGTGTTGGTGACTTCTGATATGAGGTCATTCTTTCAGCCGACCCATCTACAGGTGTCATCCGGATCCAGCATCAGGGAACGCCTAGACCAGTGATGGCGAACCTTGGCACCCCAGATGTTTTGGAACTACATTTCCCATGATGCTCAACTACACTGCAGAGTGCATGAGAATCATGGGAAATGTAGTTCCAAAACATCTGAGGTGCCAAGGTTCGCCATCACTGGCCTAGACCGATAGGTGTCCGACTACATTGGGTTAACGGCCGATGTGGACGCTCTGAGGAGTGATGAACCGCTGGACTATTGGGTGGGCAGGCTTGACCTCTGGCCAGAGCTTGCCCAATTTGCAATGGAACTGTTGGCTTTCCCCTCATCCAGTGTCCTGTCCGAAAGGACGTTCAGCGCAGCAGGGGGGATCGTGACCGATAAGCGCACTCGCCTAGCTCACGACAGTGTTGACTACCTCACATTTCTAAAAATGAATGAGACATGGATCTCGGAGGAATTCAACACATGTGACCAGTAGACCATGTATATCTCTATAAACGATTTATTTAATCGAGCACACAGACCTTTTTTCTACATTTGGCTCACTTCCTTGTACAAAAAAAGCACACCGTACTATATGCCCGTACCCTCCTGTTTGAAGAGGTTGAGCGGTGTCATATTTTTGGGGCCCAGCAGCGAGTTTCTGGTATCAGTGCTGCTGTCAGTGCTCTCTATCTCGGTGCTGGTGTCAGTGCTCTCTATCTCGGTGCTGATGTCAGTGCTCTCTATCTCGGTGCTGATGTCAGTGCTCTATATCACGGTGCTGGTGTCAGTGCTCTATATCACGGTGCTGGTGTGGTCTCAGTGCTCTCTATCATGGTGCTGGTGTCAGTGCTCTCTATCACGGTGCTGGTGTTAGTGCCCTATATCACGGTGCTGGTGTCAGTGCACTCTATCACAGTGCTGGTCTTAGTGCTCTCTTTCACGGTGATGGTGTCAGTGCTCTCTATCACGGTGCTGGTGTTGTTTCAGTGCTCTCTATCTAGGTGCTGGTGTGGTCTCAGTGCTCTCTATCACGGTGCTGGTGTCAGTGCTCTCTATCACGGTGCTGGTGTGGTGTCAGTGCTCTCTATCTCTGTGCTGGTGTCAGTGCTCTCTATCTCTGTGCTGGTGTCAGTGCTCTCTATCACGGTGCTGGTGTGGTCTCAGTGCTCTCTATCACGGTGCTGGTGTCAGTGCTCTCTATCACGGTGCTGGTGTGGTGTCAGTGTTCTCTATCTTGGTGCTGGTGTCAGTGCGCTCTATATCACGGTGCTGGTATCAGTGCACTCTATCACGGTGCTGGTGTCAGTGCTCTACATATCGGTGCTGGTATCAGTGCACTCTATCACGGTGCTGGTGTCAGTGCTCTACATAACGGTGCTGGTGTCAGTGCACTCTATCACGGTGCTGGTGTCAGTGCTCTATATCACGGTGCTGGTGATCATCTCCTGCACCCTCTTCATAGCCTACCCTGACCTTTCCTCTCCTCCATTGCCTTCATGCGCTCCTGAGTCCTGAATTGTCAAAATTTCACATATATAAAAAGAATGCTTGTAGTTGTCGATCCCAGATTCACTCCATACATGTGTTATGTCAGTGGCCATGTGGTGGGACTATGTGTGCACAACTAGTTATTATTTTGTGGCTGGAAATATGACCTAGAAATATGAACTTTTTAAAGTTTGCCTGCCATTGAAGTTAATGGGGCCCGCCGCAAACTTTGCGGTTCGCAAACTTTCGGCCGCGTTCGTGTTTGCGAAACGTCCCGTCGGAAGTTCATCCATCTCTAGTGCAGAGATTCAGAGCTAGAGACACTGTCAGATTTAGAAGATGGGGACATTCTTGGGGTACTGTTGGAGGAGTTGTTGTGGGCAGGGGGAGATGATGTGGCCTCCACTTGTGCAAATGTTACGGACTGGTTGGAGTTGACCTCCGGGAATAGAGTGTTGAACGTGGCGGGTCCTGTTACGGTGAGTGTGACTCTTCCAAAGCCTGTGAAATTGTCCACACTAAAAAGGGGCTCTGCCGTACTGGTGCAGCGGTCCCCAAACTCCTGCATACCACCTGGAGAGGGAAATGCTCGTGGGCTGCCAAAACTTGCAAGGTCACAGAGACTGTTACACAAAAGGGTGGCTGCCGAGTTTGGTTTGAAGTTTCCCTATGTCCCCAGGGATGTTATGACTGTGATTGAGGAAAATCGTGAGGCTTGGTATGAAGATGATGTTTGGAACTAGCTCAAGGTGCCAAAGCCGCTTTGGAAAAGGGCCTTTTCACCGGAGCTTTATGACATATTTCAAGGGTGTTTGTTACACTGGAGCTATGGTCGACACATCTACAGTGACAAAATCGTAATTTGCCGACCGGATAAAGAAAGTGCCATTTATTTCATCACTACAGTGGATGCTCAAGGTAAAGATTTGACTCTACCTGACCCAAGGTTCTGGTGAGCTGTTTTCTGGAGTCAAGTTTTGAGAAGTTGCAGAAAGAAAAGGAGAAGAGTTCCTTGTGTCTTTACATTTTTCAGTATTACTGCAATCCACAAAGACTCTAGGGTAGTTAGACAGGTGGTTCTATAACAGAATACATGTTAAGTTCTTCAGGCCTTGTTAAAGGACTTGCAGTTAAAGTGGCTCTGACCACTAGGTGGCGTGAGTTGGCAGGAAAATAGTGATAGTGCGCAGAGACTTTTCCTTTCACTGATGATTAGAATGTGTTAGAGAAGATATTTCATATGCTGTTGAAGGAGGATATTCCGTTGTATACACGCCAGAATTTTGCCCTTCAAACTCTAGAATGTATAGTGCACAGTGTTGCCTTTTTGCATTATGTTTTCTTTTTCAGGATACATTGAGATCAGCTATCAAGGTCATCGGAGGAGTCCGGGTGGGTTTAGATAGCTAGTTGGGTGGTGTGCATACAGCATTGATGTGACATTGTAATAAGTGTTAAATGTTTGAACATGTTTCCCTTTCTTTCCCTTCCCCAACACCAAAACCAAGAACTCTGGCGCTGTTAGTTTTTTTGTCATTGAGTAGGATTTTTACCCCAGTTGTTATCCAGACGATGGGGACATTGTCTAAATGGCTGGGGGGATGTGTAGTGGATGACATTTGGGATCAAATATCACACGCATTGTAAATTTAGTTTTTGGCCTCAGGACAATAAAGGTCTTGAGGGTTAATTATTGTAGGTAGGCCTAACACCAGTCTGGCCAGGCTGTGTTTAAAAGTTCTGCCTGGTCGTGTGAATGGTGAGGTGCACATGAGAGGCCAGAACCAAGTCTGGTTGGATGTTTTGGTATCGGCCCTCTTGGAGCCAATCAGCGGGAGTGCCGGGGTCCAGTGAGGAGTCTGGGAGGGGGTACTTAAACAGGTGTGGGTCATGTGTTCAGGGTTCCGGAGTTGTTTGTGAGACCCATGTGGTCTGTTCTGGTTCCAGGACTGGGGTAGCCCCGTTAGGGGTCCCGGTCATGGGGTGTTCGTCATCCAGCAACATGTTCCTGTTAGTGGCCCCTGATAGACCTGTCTGGTCTGGGGTAGGGATCCGTCTGTTCCTGAGTCTCGGAACCTGCTGGTCTGAGGCGCAGTAACTGAGGGAGGATTCAAAGTGTCCGGGTGTGCTCTTGGCTTGGAGGGACACCACAGTTTGTGGAAGTGACCGGGGGAGGACTCTTCGGAGGAGGGCCGGCAAGTGGCATCCTGAGAAGTGCCTTGTTACTGAGTGGGGAAGGACGTTGATGAATTCACAATTTTCCAGTACCATAAAGGAAGCGGGAAACGTTCCAGGTACGATTGGAAAAAGGTTCCTGTATACCCTCAGTTGATTGTTCAAGTTTTGAGTCAACGTGCTGACTGCCATGATCTCTGGCTAGAGATCTGTTCAGCCTTGAAGTACCCAGCTGCGAGTGGCTACTCTCTGGGTGGAAATAGAGACTTTGCTAAACCTGTAGTTCAAGGTGCCTGAGTTCTTCACCTGTGCCCTCTGTTCCCTAAGAGACTGTGTTTGTGAAAGTTCTACTGCAAAATAAACCCTTTTGAAAGGACTTCATTCCTGTCAGTGTACAAGTTGTTGGGTATCAACCCTGGGAACCCCTAGACGCGGAGGAGCAGGCCAGGAGAAGGTAACCGGTAAGCCCATTAAGTCAAAGCCGCCCTGCAACGGGTTGTGGCCTCTACATACAGAACAGAATAAGTGTACAAAGGGGGCTCATTTGTGTATGTAAACTGTGAAAAGGTTAAAATCCCTGTCAGGTTTTTATTGCTGTCTGTGTACCTGCTGGGAGATTCCGTCTCTATTTTTGAGACCATTGTCACGTTTACAGTTGTCACCAGAACTGGAAATGAGAAGTACCCAAAGTAAAAACAAACTCATAGGGGTAATAATTGCAGACGCTTTATAAAATAAATATACATGAAAAAAAAAGGTGCAATAAAGCCTGGTATTTATTACAGCTAATTTTTAATTTACAGATGTCCGAGAGGAGTCGAAGACGGGAATATTCAAAGATATGGAAACTGCCGAAACACCTGAGAACATAGAAAATGAGCAAATACAATCTGAAAGACCACATCAGAAGACTTTGTCCAAAAGGGAGCTAATAGTGCGGAGATCTCTGGTGCTTATTGCAGCCATTGTTGTGTTAATGATTGGGATCTTAATACGTCTCTGCGTTTAATCTCTTGTTCCATCTATCATGTTGCTTCCACCTGATTCTGTCTCCTCCTAGTCCCTGGGTATTCCAGGGACTCCGCCAAGCGTTTCGGGATCCTTTGGGAAAAATGACCGCACTATATCAAGATGCCACTCAACTCAACTAATATCACCACTATAGTGCCTACCTTCTATAAGTAAAAGCTTTGGTTGTCCTACTGCCAGCAACCATATTAAAACTGACGTCACTTTCCAGCAAAGGCTTAAGTCTGATTGGTGGCCTTTGGGCAGCACCAATAGGTCATATATTGGACATGTTCATTATATTAGGTTCTTTAAAAGGAATATACAGGCTTTGGAAGTTATGAATTTGATGAGCTTAATGTAAATAATGTTACCATGTATAGTATAGTTTGCGATAATGAGTGTGTATATGGGAGCAGCCATATTTGCTCATTAAAAATAAAGGAGCTGTCTCCTGTTTAGTAATACAGCACAATAGATGTGATTTGCTGATCTACTCTCAGTGCAGGTCTCCACGGGCTGAAACTTGTCATGAAAGAAGTATCTGCTATTGTTGACCCTCCTCAGTGGCGGCTCGTCCATAGAAGGCGCACGGGCGCTGTACCCCCTATTTTTGCATCCAGCCCCCTGATCTACATGCAGGGCCCTGGACGCATAGATTCTAATCAGGGTTTTTTTTTATTGGAGGCAAGTGATCAGAGCTAGAGGCTGCGCCTGAAGCCTACCCAGTTGTGTGACAATAGCGAAAGAATATTCGCTATTGTCACACCGATTCTCCTCCCGAACAATCGGGAAGTGGGTCCTGAGAACCGTCAACCAATTGGCCAAAAGGAGATCTGAACGGATATGACTGCCAGGAGAAGGAGGAAGGAGACGCAGGGGAAGCGAGGAAGCAGCCACCCACAGCCCGGAGAGAAGCCGCCGCTGCCCGTGAAATGGATTAAGTGCGGTGCCCCAACTACTGAAGGACCAGGGGGGGTTACCCCATCTCGCAGGTAGCGTTCTGGGCAGGGGCAACACCCCGTACCCAGATTGACCAGAAGGAGGGGGTGGGTGTTGGCGTCGGGTGGATTGTTTGCCACCCCCTCCTCCAAAAAAACCACACCAGTCCCCACTGCCTCCCACCTTGCCAATACCTTCAATAACTGACCTGCAATAGGTATAGACTGACACACTTGCTAGGGATTAGATCTGCAAATCCATATATGAAAAATGCTAAATGAACAGCCGGCATGTCAGATTAAAAAATAAAACAAAATAAAATATGTAATAAAAAATGGGCAATGTGTGGTTAATGAAAATACAAAATAGTCTGCCTTAAAATGAATTTTACATGTTTATTTATGTGCATTTTAAATAAACTGTATAATTTTTCTCCATGATCCTCATATGCATGGTAAATGTAGGCGAACCACATTGAACATTACTAAAAGTTAACAGCTCTGCTGATCAAATCAGCATACTTTTTGGCCAGATCAGACAAAAATATTTTTTGGTGGTTTGGATATATTATTATGTGTAAAAACATGTGTCTGGCCAGTTCCCACTGATTGAGATAGGGTGTTGAAATACCAGCCTAAGAAAATATATCTTGAAAGCAGTTGTATTGAGAATCAGGCGACTGAAAACTGGATTTTTGTCCTACCCGTGAAATACGTTTCGTGGAGTACATGGCGGGACACAGAGCAGAGGTTTACTTCTGGGTTCAGACCTGTAATATCCTGGCTGCAGTGCCCGGGCAGATAATCATGTTCCATCTGTGATTACTTGCAGTGGAGGGCACTGGGGTCTAATAGACCCATGATTTCCCTATAAGGGAACTGTTGCTGGTAAACAGACATTTAGGAACAGTTGGGCATTTTTTTCAACTGCTCCTGAACCCTCCTCTGTTATCAGTACATGTACACAGGGTCGTTTATAGACGTTTGTAGGCAGTTGAGTTTAGAGGCCTTTTTTGGAAAGAAAATTAGTTCAGATGCTGAGTTTTGAGGCATTTGAAGCGTCAAATGCTTCTAAACGCGATAAATCGTTCAGGAGAGGTTGTAAAAAGTCCCATGTACATTAAGCCTTACGAGAACCTGTTACTTCCCATGCTATCATATAGGGTGCTTATTAGCCCCCTTGTGATAGTAGAAGAGTTTGACCGCTTCACAGATATACAGCAGTAGAAGGGCGCATACAGGCAGAATCACATACCTGCACTTTGCCCTTTAACCAGTTGCCGACCGCCGCACGACGATGTACGTCGACAGCATGGCACGGGCAGGCATATGGGCGTACCTGTACGTCCCTGCCTTCCCGCGGGTCGGGGGCCCGATCGGGCCCCCGCCCGGTGCCTGCGGCGGTCGGTTTTCGTCCGGGAGCGATCCGGGACGAGGGGGCGGCCATTCATTCATGGCCACCCCCTCGCGATCGCTCCCGACGAATAGAAATCCCCCGTGACATCACTTCCTCTCCTGTAATGTAAACACAGGAGAGGAAGTGATGTATTCTCTCCTCCGTGTCGGTATTTTTCGTTCTGACACGGAGGAGAGCGGATCGGTGAGTTGCACCAACACTCTACACACACAGTAGAACATGCCAGGCACACTCACACCCCCCCGATCACCCCCCCAATTACCCCTGCCCCCAAGTCACAGTGACACCAATGTCATTTTTTTTTTTTTTTTTTTTTGCATTGGTGTCATTTGTGACTGTAATAACTGTTAGGGCAGTTAGGGTTAGCCCCCTTTAGTTCTAATGTACCCCCCTAACCCCCCCAATAAAGGTTTAACCCCGTGATCACCCCCCGTCGCCAGTGTCACTAAGGCTGGGTTCACATTGCAGCGGTTTATGAGAACGAATGTGATTCGCACCGCACTGCAGTGCAAATCACATCCGATCTCTGTGCGATTCGAGTTCAGCCATTCGCCGCACCCGCCGCAAATTCGCACGGGACCCTTTTTTTGGCCCGCAGCAGAATCGGATCGCATGGGTGTTCACACCATGCGATCCGAGTTTGCAGATCGCACTGCGATATGCGAACTGATCTGGGGGTGTCAGTAACATTTCACTGACACTCCCAGCAGTTCGCATAGGGCAGTGTGAACTGCCGCCAGGAGGCATGCGATGCGGGAACCCGCCGCGGATTCGTGGCGTTTCCGCATCGCTCCAGTGTGAACCCAGCCTAATAAGCGATCATTTTTCTGATCGCCGTATTAGTGTCACAGGTGACGCTAGTTAGGCAGGTAGGTATTTAGGTTCGCCGCAGCTTTTTATAGCGCCAGGGACCCCCATATACTACCGCATAAAGCCCCCTGATTGCCCCCTAGTTAACCCTTTCACCAGTGATCACCATATAACTGTTACAGGTGACGCTGGTTGGTTAGTTATTTTTTTATAGTTTCAGGGCACCCGCCATTTATTACCTAGTCTCACTAGTGTACCCCTAAATTTAGGGGTGTCTACTTTCCAAAATGGGGTCATTTGGGGGGGGGTTTGTGCCATCTTGGCATTTTATGGCCTTCAAAACTGTAACGCCCTTAGAAAGCCTGAAGGCGGTGCTTGGTTTTCGGGGCCCCGTACGCGGCTAGGCTCCCAAAAAGTCCCACATATGTGGTATCCCCGTACTCAGGAGAAGCAGCAGAATTTATTTTGGGGTGTTATTTCACATATGCCCATGGCATGCGTGAGCAATATATCATTTAGTGACAACTTTGTGAAAAAAAAAAAAAAAGTTTGTAATTTTCCCGCAACTTGTGGCAAAATATAAAATATTCCATGGACTCAACATGCCTCTCAGCAAATAGCTTGGGGTGTCTACTTTCTAAAATGGGGTCATTTGTGGGGGTTTTGTGCCATCTTGGCATTTTATGGCCTTCAAAACTGTAATAGGTAGTGGGAAGTGAACTCAAAAATTTACGCCCTTAGAAAGCCTGAAGGCGGTGCTTGGTTTTCGGGGCCCCGTACGCGGCTAGGCTCCCAAAAAGTCCCACATATGTGGTATCCCCGTACTCAGGAGAAGCAGCAGAATTTATTTTGGGGTGTCATTTCACATATGCCCATGGCATGCATGAGCAATATATCATTTAGTGACAACTTTGTGAAAAAAAAAAAAAAGTTTGTAATTTTCCTGCAACTTGTGGCAAAATATAAAATATTCCATGAACTCAACATGCCTCTCAGCAAATAGCTTGGGGTGTCTACTTTCTAAAATGGGGTCATTTGTGGGGGTTTTGTGCCATCTTGGCATTTTATGGCCTTCAAAACTGTAATAGGTAGTGAGAAGTGAACTCAAAAATTTACGCCCTTAGAAAGCCTGAAGGCGGTGCTTGGTTTTCGGGGCCCCGTACGCGGCTAGGCTCCCAAAAAGTCCCACATATGTGGTATCCCCGTACTCAGGAGAAGCAGCAGAATTTATTTTGGGGTGTCATTTCACATATGCCCATAGCATGTGTGAGCAATATATCATTTAGTGACAACTTTGTGTAAAAAAAAAAAAAATTTTTTTTTTTGTCATTATTCAATCGCTTGAGGCAAAAAAATAAAATATTCAATGGGCTCAACATGCCTCTTATCAATTTCCTTAGGGGGTCTACTTTCCAAAATGGGGTCATTTGGGGGGGTTTTGTACTGCCCTGCCAATTTAGCACCTCAAGAAATGAGATAGGCAGTCGTAAACTAAAAGCTGCGTAAATTCCAGAAAACGTACCTTAGTTTGTAGATGTGACAACTTTTGCGCAAACCAATAAATATACAATTATTGACTTTTTTTTTACCAAAGACATGTGGCTGAATACATTTTGGCCTAAATGTATGACTAAAATTGAGTTTATTGGATTTTTCTAATAACAAAAAGTAGAAAATATCATTTTTTTTCAAAATTTGCGGTCTTTTTACGTTTATATCGCAAAAAATAAAAATCGCAGAGGCAATCAAATACCATCAAAAGAAAGCTCTATTTGTGGGAAGAAAAGGACGCAAATTTTGTTTGGGTACAAGATTGACCGCGCAATTACCAGTTAAAGCAGCGCAGTGCCAAAGTGTAAAAAGACCTCTGGTCATTTACCAGCAAAATGGTCCGGTCTGAAGGTGGTTAAGAGGTATTAATGAATAAGCGCACCTGTTAGTGTGTGAAATGCGTCTACCATTTGTACTGTCTGTAACACTCGGGATGTTCTTTATTAAACAAAAATTTTGATGGATCTTGGAGTGCAGCCATTTCTTCAGTGTTGATCATATGCAGAGGTGAGCCGAGGCAGGCTCCCGTGATATCATTAGGCTTCCTTTCTCACCTGGAGCAACGAGTTCTTTTGTTTGGACCTATGTGAGCGTGATCGCAGGTCCCACGGACTCGATATCCGCGGGGATAATCATCTCACGGAGAGGAAGAACGGGGAAATGCTAATGTAAACTAGAATTTCCCCGTTCTGCCTAATGACACTGATCACAGCTCCCTGTGATCAGGAACGGTGACCAGTGTCGTGTCACACACAGCCCCTCCTCCCACAGTTAGAATCACTCCCTAGGACACACTTAACCCCTACAGCGCCACCTAGTGGTTAACCCCTTCACTGCCAGTCACATTTACACAGTAATCAATGCATTTTTAATTGGACTGATCGCTGTATAAATGTGAATGGTCCCAAAATCACGCCAAAAGTGTCCGATGTGTCTGCCATATTGTCGCAGTCCCAATAAAAATCACCGATCACTGCCATTACTAGTAAAAAAAAAAGATAATAAAAATGGCATAAAACTATCCCCTATTTTGTAGACGCTATAACTTTTGCGCAAACCAATCAATAAATGCTTATTGCAATTTTTTTACAAAAATATGTAGAAGAATATGTATCGGCCTAAACTGAGGAAAACATTTTTTTATATATTTTTGGGGGATATTTATAGCAGGAAATAAAAAATAATGCGTTTTTTTCAAAATTGTCACTTTTTTTGTTTATAGCACAAAAAATAAAAACCGCAGAGGTGATCAAATACCACCAAAAGAAAGCTCTATTTGTGGGGAAAAAAGGATGGCAATTTTGTTTGGGAGTAACGTCGTGCGACCGCACAATTGTCAGTTAAAGCGGCGCAGTGCTGAATCGCAAAAAGTGCTCTGGTCTTTGACCAGCCAAGTGGTCCGGTGTTTAAGTGGTTAATGAAAAGAAAAAGACTTAGCCAAGTGCAGAGTCTGAGCTAGTGAGGCCATCTGGCCCCTTTCCCCCTGCTTGTGATCTGCATGTTCAGTGTATGTGTCCCCAGGGGGATACTTGTGACCTCTGCTGCTGTGGCCAATGGTTAAGCATTCTGTGCTAGGCATTGTAGGCTGCTGCACCCAGGTAGGGACCCAAGATTCACTATGCTGTACTTTGGAGCTTGTCCTGGATTTTTGGTGCCGGCCATGAGAAAGCATGCCCGAAGATGGCAAATGGTT
The DNA here is from genome assembly GCF_037356315.1 of Lithobates pipiens. NCBI lineage: Eukaryota > Metazoa > Chordata > Amphibia > Anura > Ranidae > Lithobates > Lithobates pipiens. The sequence goes on along the minus strand of NW_027507685.1, from coordinate 123,531,551 downwards.
TGCACGTGTTCAGTGACAAGGCTGTGTGGGTGCAGTAGGTAGAGGCAGACTTGCATTAGACTGAGGAAAAAATATTGTGCCAAATTTAAATGGCTAGTGATTCCCATTCATTGCTGCAGCACACAATTTAAAGTGTCACACGCTGCACTGCTAGGTGATGAAAGCATAGGAGCGTTAGCACCCCATGGCAGATTTAAAGGGCACAAACTGAGCGCTTACCAAAGCAGATATATTGACACTTCGAACAGGATACAAGGGTTGAGACCCCACCCTGGCTTCGCCCCCCTCCGCAACAGGCATCCCCCTGAAGGAATCTTTAGGGACAGGTCTCTGCTGCTGGCTGACCATGACCATAGACCTGTTTAGCACAGTGCGCACAGGTGGCGTGTTCTGTGATCACTTTGTCCTCGGGACACAGCTGATCACAGATCGGGGTAAAGAGTTAATCACCGGCTCTTTACCACGTTATCAGCTGTGTCCAATCACAGCTGATCATGATGTAAACACAAGGCGGTTATCGGCATTCCTTTCCTTACGCTAACAGCATGAGGAGAGAAGAAGAGAGCCAATAACCAGCTTGTGTGAAAGGGACATCTACACTGATAATTAACCACTTCCCGACCAGCGCACGACGATGTACGTCGACAGAATGGCACGGGCAGGCATATTGGCGTACATGTACGTCCAATATTCGTTGCCGCCGGCGGCGCACTCCCGCGCTGGTCGGGACCCCCGTGAGTCCGGTCGCGGGACCCGCGGACTCGATCGCCGCAGGCATCCCCGCGATCGTCTCACGGAGCGGCCGAATGGAGGAAATGCTGTATAAACAACATTTTTCCATTCTGCCTAGCAACTAGTGACGCTGATCTCTGCTCCATGTGATTGGAGCAGAGATCAGTGTACACTAAATGAAAGCCCAACCCCCCCACAGTTAGTAACACACCCCTAGGAACACTTAACCCCTACACTGCCACCCACTGGTTAACCCTTTCACTGCCAGTGTCATTTACACAGGAATCACTGCATTTATATAGCAGTGATTACTGTATAAATGACAATGGTCCCAAAAATGTGTCAAAAATGTCCGATGGGTCCCCCACAATGTCGCAGTCACAATAAAAATCGCAGATCGCCGCCATTACTAGTAAAATAAATAAATAAATAAATTATTAATAAAAATGCTATAAAACTATCCCTATTTTGTAAACGCTATAACTTTTGCGCAAACCAATCAATAATCGCTTATTGCGATATTTTTTACCAAAAATATGTAGAAGAATACGTATCGGCCTAAACTGAGGGGAAAAAAATGTTTTTTTATATATTTTTGGGGGATATTTATTATTACAAAAAGTAAAAAATAATGCGTTTTTTTCAAAATTATCGCTCTATTTTTGTTTATAGCGCAAAAAATAAAAACCGCAGGGGTGATCAAATACCACCAAAAGAAAGCTCTATTTGTGGGAAAAAAAGGACGTTAATTTTGTTTGGGAGCCACGTCGCACGACCGCGCAATTGTCAGTTAAAGCGACGCAGTGCCTAATCGCAAAAAGTGGTCTGGTCTTTGACCAGCAAATTGGTCCGGTCTGAAAGTGGTTAAGGCACTGATTATTAATGTCCTGATTCAGTGGAGTCCCAACAGTGCCGCTAATCAGTGCCCACCGGTGCCGCCTCAGTGCAGCCACATCAGCGTACATCAGTGAAGGAGAAAAATTACCTGTTTGCAAAATTTTAGGACAAACTATGAAAAACTTTTTAGTTTTTTCTAAATTCTTTTTTTTTAGTTTATTTGGCAAAAAATAAAAAACCCAGTGGTGATTAAATACCACGAAAAGAAAGTTCTGTTTGTATGAAAAAAACTATAAAGAAAACTAAAATAATTAAAAATGGGTACAGTGTGGCATGAGGGGGCAATTGTCATTCTTATTCTGTGTACACACGGTCAGAATTTCCAACAACTGTTTAAAGTGAGCTTGTTGTCGGAAATTCCGACCGTGTGTATGCTCCATCGGACATTTGCTGTCAGAATTTCCGAAAACAAATGTTTGAGAGAGCTGGTTCTCAAATTTTCCTACAACAAAACTTGTCAGAAATTCCGAGCGTGTGTACCCAATTCCGACGCACAAAATTCCACACATGCTCGGAATCGAGCAGAAGAGCCGCACTGGCTATTGAACTTAATTTTTCTTGGCTCTGTCTTGTACGTCACCATGTTCTTGATGTTCGGAATTTCCGAAAACATTTGTGCAACCATGTGTATGCAAGAGGAGTTTGAGCCAACATCCGTTGGAAAAAAAAAATATCCATGGTTTTGTTGTTGGAATGTCCGATCATCTGTACACGGGAGAAGTGTGACAGTGCTGAAAGCTGAAAATTGGCCTGGGCAGGAAGGGGGTAGAAGTGCCTAGCAGGCAAGTAGTTAATCAAGATGGCAGACAACAGTGTTAGTGTGTGCATGGAACAGCATGTGGTGATTAAGCTAATGAGGGTATAAAACCCACGGATATCTACAGAAGACTAAGCCTGTAAGACATTTGAATGGTCTAAACTTTCAAAAATGGCGTGTGTAGGTGACGATCCCGGGTGTGGTGGTTCCCAGCCCACAGCAGTCATTCCTGTGAATATTCAGTGCGTGGAATGCCTGATCCTGGATAATCAATGCATAACCTGTCGTGAAATTGCACAAGAGACGAGGTCAGCATTTTAGCACCGATGACAAAGTGAACTACACTGTACCCAAATAAAAAATGTTTTTTTTTTTTTTTTCACAAAGATAGAGCTTTCTTTTGGTGGTATTTTCACAGCCGGGCTTTTTATTTTCTTAAACAAAAAAAATTGAAAATTTTGAAAAAAAAAAAAAAATCATGTTTCAGGGTTTGTTATAAAATTTTGCAAAGAGGTAATTTTTCTCCTTCATTGGTGGACACTGATAGGCACAGATAAGGCAGTACTGATGGGCACATATTCACCTATCCTAGAAAAGACTCAATTTCTATTGTGGCAGGTAATCCACAAATGGGTCTGGTGAATGCATACATGAACACATTAAAACACGCCACACTGTGGATCGAAGGGACACTTCATCTACCCCTTGTGCACCAATTTTTCAAAATTCTTCTTTTCAAAATCACTCGGTTCTCAATACAATGAAAGGGAACAAAGTGATAAACGCACAGATAAATACTTAGGTGTGTGTGATGGTGGCTATAATGACAAAGATACTAAGATGAATATAGTCAATCATCACATACACTCACAATTTACAAAACACAGCTTTTGATGAAGGGTCTGGGGTTTTGTCCCAATGAGAACTTTGATAGATATGATCTTGTCAAGGACCTTCACCTTTTTACACAGAAACTTTTACCTTAACACATGTATAATAAAAACACCAATGAAACAACGCAACTTAATAAGAGGAAAACAATCAGACTTGATTGACTGTTGATATTGAAAAACTATTATGCAAATGTGGGAGAGAGCCCCCCACGGCTATGCCCAAACCCAAGTCCACACTTAAGAAAAAATACGATCAGTTCCCGCCACCTAGCTCCAATTCTAATGTGGTAGCATTTCTGAAAAACGGGCCAGGGGTGCGATTTTGGTCATTTTGGATCGCTTTTGGGCCAAAAGGGATGGAGGTGCGATTTTTGGTCATTTTAAACAATTTTTGGGCTAAAAGGGCCGGGGGTGCGATTTTGGACCATTTCTGGGATAAAAGGGCCGGGGGGGTTGGTAATTTTGAACCTCTTTTGGGGTAAAATGGCCAGGGGTGCGATTTTTGACCATTGGTCTTGCAGAGTAGACTAATCCCTCTTACACAACACTAGGATAATGGGGGGGATCTAGAAAGAGAAATTTATTTTTTCTAAAGAAAAATGATAGAAACTGTACTTTGGGAACCCCTTAAGCCTATATGGGAGGGAGGCTGACAGTAGAGAGGGCTAAGAGGAAAATATATGGCAAGCCCAGAAACAGTCACTTCTGGGGGAAATCCAGGCTCTACAACAGCCACACAAAAGATTACTTGAAGACCAAACTATAGCTTATATTGACAAGAAAGCGAGAAACTTTGAGAGATTTGATAGAACAGGATTCTAAATGGGTATTTAATAAAAGAAATACTATGAAATGGGGAATAAGCCAGGAAAATTATTAGCTGGAATAATTAAACCCAGAAGTAACTTAAATTATATGGTAAAAATGAAGGATAAAAAAGGCAAATTAAAATATTCCACAAAAGACGTTAGAGGTCCTGCAAGAATACTATATAGAGTAAATAATATACAGAACCGAGGATATAAAGTGTAGAAGAAACAAAATAGAACAATACTTAGGAAAGGTAAAATTCCCAGCTTTATTAGAAGGACTCAAACTGGATATGGAGACTTCAAAAAATGAAATAGAACAGGCAATTAAAAGTTGTAGAATAGATAAAAGCCCAGCCCTGATGGGTTACTTCATTATACTACAAGTTCTAATCTTTGTCATATGTGAACTCAATAGGAGAGGGTGAGGAGATTCGCAGAGGCATTACGTGCCCATATTACCCTCATAGCTCAAGAAGGGAAAGATCCAACAGTATGCGCCAGTTATAGGCTGATATCTTTGATAAATGAAGACATAAGGATTTATGCAAATATATTGGCAGAAAGGCTGAAACCCCTTATGCCAGAGTGGATAGACAAGGACCAGGCAGGCTTTGTCCCAGGGAGAGTGGTGAGGGATAATGTAATATGAACTTTACTCATGATCCACGGAGCCAAAAAGGAAAAGAAACCACAGTTACTTCTATCATTAGATGCCAAAAAGGCTTTTGATAGACTGGATTGGGAGTATATGCTCACAACATTGAGATACACAGGCATATTCCCACAAATGTACAGATGGATCGAGGCAATGTTCTGCGAACCAACTGCAGAGATACGAGTTAATGGGAACCTCTTTCGGGCCCCTTTGCATTGTACAATGTTCGTCCTCTCTGGAACCCTTCCTGGCGATTATTCAGGAAAATCATAAAATGAAGGGGGATGGAGCTGGCCGGACAAGAACACAGTTTCTGCATTTGCGGACGATGTGTTGCTGTATGTTTCCAACCCAGGACAATTGCTCCCAATTATAATGTCAGCGTTTGAAAGATATGGCTATATATGAAATTGCAAACTTGAAGCTCAATAAAGAAAAGACGGAGATACTAAATGTCTCCACTTCTATAGCAAACAGCAGACATCTTAAAACTCAGTATCCATTTGCTTGGAAACCTAAAGTCCTCCTGGGTATCCTTTTGTCTACTCTGGAAACATTTATAAACAGGACAATTACCTACCTTTACTAAATAAAATCAAGCAAGATCTGAGGGGATACCCGGTCAATAAATTGCCATGGTTTGGCAGGATAAGTGATTAAGATGGTGACATTGCCAAGGGTTTTGTATGCATTTCAGACTCTTCCGATAAACATCCAGAGGGCCTATTTTAAGACCCTTGGGAGGTTGGCCGGAAGATTCATATGGAAGGATAGGAGAGCACGCATCTCTTAGGGATCTCTGACAAGACGACAGTCGGGGGGGGGTTCATACCTCCTAGATTTTGAGAGGTACCATGAGGCAGCGTTGTTAGAGGATGTTCAACTGGGTCCATGGTGCCTCCCAGAAAAAAAAAATGGGTACCACTGGAAGAAGATGTGGAAGATATTTAGGCCAAATAATGTGGGTACCTGGGAAGTTTAGGGACATACCCTTTTTTTTTTTTTTTTTAATAATAATTTTTATTGAAAGGCTGGCATGGTACATAGAAGAAACTTACAGACAAACAGTCACAAGTAATTCCTTTACATCTTATAGTCTCCGGGACATACCCTTTTTAAAACTAGGCTATGGCAATATAACAGCCCATTAATGCCCCTTTCAGGTACAAACCATTCCCCCCCCCAGGGAAGATGAACAAGCATTTTTTTGAGGCATTAGGAGATGAGGGTTATATTATTAATTCTAGATAGTCACAATTAGTAATACACTTTGGGTTATTATATTAAGAATTGGGTTAAAATAAGATTTGAAGTTTTAAAAGGTAAGAGGAATACACAGCAATATGGTGGACTGGGTGAAGTAGACGAAAGGCAAATTCTCAATTGTACCACCCCTTATAAAATGATCAATTCAAAATGTCATAATAGAAGCACTGGGAGAATAGGATTGGGAATTTTATGGGCGAGTTCTTTTTTCTTCTTCTTTTAAGTTCCATCGCCCCCCTCCTCTATCCCCCTTACTGTTTTTGCGTCCGTATCCAATTATCGAATTTCATTCTTTAAGGCTGGATTCACACCCATGCACTTTTAGTGCTTTTTGCATATATTCGCACTACAGAACGTGTTCCATAGGAAACCATGTTAAATGGACTGTAGTGCAAATCTGCAAAATACACAGGTGTGAATCAGGCCTTAGGTAGGCATGGTATAGCTTAAAGGAGTTGGATGTAGGGAGTGGAAAAGAGTAGAAATTTCTATTTCAGGAATGTTAAGTCTTAAAGGTAAGGTGTTATGTAAATATGTAATGTATATGATTGCATTTTTTACAAGATGAGTTTTGGAACTTTTTTGAAACGGATACTCTGTTGAGTGTTGTCTTTATTAAAAAAACGATAAAGAGTTGAAAACAGAAGTTTTTCTTCTAGTTTTTGGATTACTAAACAGATCAGGAAGAAATACACGGGGGTGTACTAAAATAACACACGGCTCTAGTATTTTAGACAATATTTATTTAGCCTTGATTTTAGCTATAAATATAAAAAATACACTCAAAATTTACTATATCATTAACCCAGACCAATATATAAAAGTTTCAATAGTCGATCCAAAATGCAATATAAAAACTAGCACTGGTGGTTATGTGTTTGAGCTTCCTTGTACTTCTGTGGCTTTGCCCAGGTTACCGGACTCTCTCTTCAGGACGTTCAGTAAAGTCTGTGAGCTCTCCAGGATCTGAAATAAAAATAGGTCCATGAATTTGTGTGAAAAAAAAAAAAAAAAAAAAAAAGTGTGAAAATTAATATATATTTATACATACAAAGTCAGTGAACCCATTGATGGAGTAATACAAATACTCCTGTACAGCTACGCATCAGTTTCGCTCCCTTACTCAGAGCTCACCAGCACAGAGAGCCACACATTAAAGTGTTACTAAACCCACAACAGTAAAATATTTCTGTATATGCAGAATAGCATTCTTGTTCTACTCACTGTGGAACTTAAGGGGTTAATTCTCTGCATTGTGTAAAAAGGCTGTTTGATCCTGTAAGCACAGATCTTCCCCCCTTCTGCAGGGTCTTTCTTGGCAAGGCCTAATAAGACACAGTGAGGGTAGTACTGCTGCACATGCTCAGTTTGACCTCTATTGCTGGAGAGAACATTTCCTTGTTGAGCTGAGCTTTTCAGGTCACATGGTATGACACATCACACGTGGGTGTGTATACAGATCCCAAATGACAGCCCAGTGCCTCCCTCCCTCCATGGCCAGTAACAAAAAAATAAAAATAAATTTTAAAAATTTTAAAAAAAATAAAAAAGGAAGGGAAGAACAGTGTGTGGGATGTCACATCTTGATTAATGGATGACCCACCTCCCATAACAGCATGAGGACAAGGGCTGTAGTGGAAATCTCCTCCTACCTGAACACTCAGGTAGACCCTGCAGTTTATCACCTGACCGTGGTATACAGATCAGTCAAAAGGCTATATAGTGGCAGTATTTTAAAGTAAAAAGAAGATTTAAAAGCTGTGGGAACCATTTTCATATTACTGTGTTTAGCAACACTTTAAGGGTTGGTGCACGCCACAGAAACGCAGTTCAGGTGCATTCCAGTTGCGTTTCTACATGTGTGCTTTTGATGTGCTTTGCAGCTTTAACCTCCTGACATCCGCGCTGTGGCCATCATTCGGCCACAGTGTGGATGTGAATTCCCGGGAGGCCGTCATATGATAGCTTCCCCTGTGCACGCGCCCTGTAGGGCGCGCGCGGTGATCACCGAGACTCGGGTGATCACCGATCTGAGTAAGGGGCCGGCCCCCTTGCCATGTGATCAGCTGATCACATGATCAAAAAAGCTCAGTGATCTTTTTTCCTCCTCACGCTGACAGCGGAGAAGGAAAAAAAAAAAAAGAGCCGATCACTGACTCACCTTAAAGGCACATCGGTCCCGAAACAGAAGAGGCAATTATATGCCTCATAATTTCATAATTACCACCCATCGATGCCCACAAGTGGCACCTATGCCCACCAGTGGTGCCAATCAGTGCCACATAGAAGTGCTGCCTTAGTGTAAGTGCCCATCACTGCCAACTCATCAGCGTACATCAATGGACAAAAATGACCAGTTTTATAATTTTATAACAAAAAAAAAAAAAAAAAAAAAAAAAAAAAAAAAAAATCACACAGGTGATCAAATATCACCAAAAGAAAGCTCTATTTGGGGGAACAAAATGATAAAAAAAAGATTTAATTTGGGTACAGTGTTGTATGACTGCGCAATTGTCATTCAAAGTGCATAAACGCTGAAAGCTGGAATTTTTTTTCTGGATAGGAGGGGTGTTTAAGTGTCCAGTAAGCAAGTGGTTAAATGCATTTCGGCTCAAATTTTTTCCCCAAATTTTCCCTTTTGTTTGCTGCAATATGTTTCTGAGGTGTTATGCTGCATTCTAGTACGGTAAAAAAAATAAATAAATAAATGCAGCTACTTTTTTCTGCAGTGGAACTGACTGCACCAGTGTAAACTAGGCCATTGGAACCCATATAATCTACTGTCCATGTGTTTTTGATGCAGGAGAAAAGACTAAAAGCACTGGACTGCACCTGCTGTGAAACAGACAAACAAAACCTTGTGCAGCGATCTCAACTTATTCACCACAAAAACAAAATAAAATCCATATGTACCCATTAATATATAAATGCAGACCCTCCAAGCCCTAAAATTTGCTCATTACATACCAATCCATCAACACTGCAGATCAAGGTCATGGGCTGTGGGAGGACACAGATGCAGGGTCCTGAGCCATGCTCTTGAACCCATCACTGGTACAATGTCCGACATTGCAGGTGATGTCTGGTGCGAAGCACATTCAATTGATGTGCGATGAGATTTCAGCCAAATGGATAGTATGGCTGAATTTGCATTCAGATCAAACTCGCACAGGACGTTTTTGGTCCGCAGCAGAATAGGATTGCATGGGTGTTCACACCCATGCGATCCGATTCCTGTCCAAATTTACAGTTTGCGCTGCAATATGCGAATGGATTGGGGGCATCATTAACTTTCAATTGACACTCCCAGCAGTTCGTATAGCGCAGTGTAAACTGCCACCGGGATACATGCGATGCGGGAACCCGCAGTGGATTCACAGGGTTCCCGCATCGCTACAGTGTGAACCGAGCCTTAAACAGATGTAGTAGCAAAGGAGTGTTGCACAGTAGAACCTGCCAGAAAAAAAAAAAAAAAGTCCTTGAAAAGGGCTTATGAACGTATCTACTTCCTTGGAAACAAGGACACTCAACAACTACCATTTGTTAAAACCGGTAAAGGCATGGTACACAAGTGAAGCAGTTTTTTTTTGTTATATCAGAAGTTCTACTGTATAGGATATTGCTGAGCAAAGTGCTTGGAAGGGATGAAGACTCTCAGACTGAGACCACTCACCAGAGAAGACAGGCTGTAGGAATTAGTTTTAGCTGGCCAATGAGTTTTTAAAGCTGTTGTAAAGAAATTTTTATTCTAAAAAAACAAACATGTTATACTTCCCTGTTTTGTGCAATACCTTTGGCCCTCAACCCCCTCGTGTCCCCCGCTGGTACTCTTGGCTCCTCCTTTGGGCTAAACCAGAGCAGGCCACTTCCTATGGGGGTCACACATGCAGGCTCAATCCCAAGCCAGGCTGTTTGTCTATTGACAGGATCTGATTGACAGCAGCCAATATCACGCACTGCTGCCTATGTGAGTAGAGGAAAAAAAAAAAAAGCAGTTGCAGACAGGCACAGTGCTGGATCAAGATAGGACTCAGGTAGGTATACAGGGGAGGGGGGGGCAGAGGGGTGATACAAAAAAACTGGGACGTTTAGCTTAATGCAGGGAATGCATTAAGGTGAAGAGAGAAAAAAAAAAAAAAAAAAAGTCCATGTTTACAACCACTTTAAGGAAAATAATCTGGTGACATTTGGTCAGGCTGACTGTGGTTAATGCAAGGCAAGACATTAACAAGCCATATCAGGACAGAAATAGTATCCTTGAAGAGGAACTGCAGTCTGGTCACATAATTTGTAATAAAAACATCTTTACCATTCTGAAGCTTCCATCCAACCACTTTGCGTATTTTATATATATATATATATATACTATGACTCTGTACTTGCCAAATATGCTGCAGAAATCTCCCTCCACTGAGTCTGGCTGCAGCCATTTTAACTGTGGGCAGCTGAAGCTGCTGTCTGTTCACTTCCTGGGATTTACACAGACACACCTCTAGCGCTGCAGCTCTCATTGGCCCCTTTATGACTCATCCCACGAGAAAGCGAAAAGGAGGAGAGAACGAGAAAGCGAAAAAAAGGAGGAGAGAACGAGAAAGCGAAAAAAGGAGGAGAGAACGAGAAAGCGAAAAAAAGGAGGAGAGAACGAGAAAGCGAAAAGGAGGAGGAGAGAACGAGAAAGCGAAAAGGAGGAGGAGAGAACGAGAAAGCGAAAAGGAGGAGGAGAGAACGAGAAAGCGAAAAGGAGGAGGAGAGAACGAGAAAGCGAAAAGGAGGAGGAGAGAACGAGAACAAAAAAAAAATAAGAAAAAAAAAAAAAAAAAAAAAAGAGGGGAGAACACGAGAAAGCGAAAAAAAGAGAGGGGAGAACGAGAAAGCGAAAAAAAAAAGAGAGGGGAGAACACGAGAAAGCGAAAAAAAAAGAGAGGGGAGAACACGAGAAAGCGAAAAAAAAAGAGAGGGGAGAACACGAGAAAGCGAAAAAAAAGAGAGGGGAGAACACGAGAAAGCGAAAAAAAAAGAGAGGGGAGAACACGAGAAAGCGAAAAAAAGAGGGGAAGAACACGAGAAAGCGAAAAAAAGAGGGGAAGAACACGAGAAAGCGAAAAAAAGAGGGGAAGAACACGAAAAAGCGAAAAAAAGAGGGGAAGAACACGAAAAAGCGAAAAAAAGAGAGGGGAGAACACGAGAAAGGGAAAAAAAAAAAAAAAAAAAAAAGGAGGGGAGAACACGAGAAAGCGAAAAAAAAAGAGGGGAGAACACGAGAAAGCGAAAAAAAGAGGGGAGAACACGAGAAAGCGAAAAAAAGAGGGGAGAACACGAGAAAGCGAAAAAAAGAAGGGAGAACGAGAAAGCGAAAAGGAGGAGGAGAGAACGAGAAAGCGAAAAGGAGGAGAGAACGAGAACAAAAAAAAAAAGAAAAAAAAAAAAAAAGAAAAAAAGAGAGGGGAGAACACGAGAAAGCGAAAAAAAAAAGAGAGGGGAGAACACGAGAAAGCGAAAAAAAGAGAGGGGAGAACACGAGAAAGCGAAAAAAAGAGGGGAGAATGAGAAAGCGAAAAAAAGAGGGGAGAACGAGAAAGCAAGCGCTGTGCATGATGTCATAAGCCTAGGCTAATGACCAGACAAACAGGAAGTGGACTGTATAAGGCATTTACTAGAAGAAAAAAAAAAGTTTTACAATCCAAAGTTTTTTTAGTCTACATAGTTGGTAAGGCTGAATAAAGACACCAGTCCATCCAGTTCAACCAGAGTTAGTGTCTACAATTGTCCCTATCCTTGTACATTGCACACTCACATCAGTCCCTCTCCTCAAGGAGCCCCCACGATCCCCATTCATATACTAGGGTCAATTTTAGACAGAAGCCAATTAGCCTACCTGCATGTCTTTGGAGTGTGGGAGGAAACCCATGCAGGCACAGGGAGAACATGCAAACTCCAGGCAGGTAGTGTCGTGGTTGGGATTCAAACCAGCGACCCTTCTTACTGCTAGGCGAGAGTGCTAACCACTACACCACTGTACCACCCTTTAAAACAACAAGGGCAGAAGATTTACGGTAATAGGTGGAAAGTTGGGGGGAAAAAAAATAAATAAAAAATACACACGTTTACTGAAGTTAAGCTTGGGTCTCCTCATAGGTCGAATACTCAGAGGAACCACCTTCCTCCACCCCTTCAGGAAGCATGGAAGCTGTAAGAGCATAATCAAGAAGGGGCCCTTTAGGGGACCACTTGCAGCCCCTGTGGTCTGAGGCCTCTAAAAGGACCAAGAGCCTCCCCATAAACTCAGACATAGTGGCCAAAAACGCCTCTGGATAAACAGGGGGAGGGAGACATAACAGAAGGAGCGTGGGACCTCACTGAGGAGTGCAGCAACTCAGCCTAGACACAGCGGTGAAAGACTAACAGAATCTGGACCTTTGGGGTAGATGCTACAGACCCTTAGACCCCTTTCGCACTGAAGGCACTTTTCAGCCGTTTTAGAAGAAAAAAATAAATAAATAAAAAAAAATAAAAAAATAGTACCTGTAAAGTGCCTCTCAAGCCTCCCCAGTGTGAAAGCCCGGATGCTTTTGCAAGCAGCGTCTTTGGGGCGGTGCGGGAGGGGTATATACACCGCTCCTAAACCGCCCCCCCCATTGAGATCAATGGGCAGTGCTTCGGCAAAGGCGCTTTTAAACCCTTCTTTCTCCTGCCCGCACAGCGCCGGTAAAACTAGCAGCGTTCTACTGCCAACGCAGCCCGCACCCCAGTTGTTTGCTAAGAATAAGCTGGTAGAGTCCGCTGGCCATTCCCCTTGGGGAGGGTTAACCCACAACAAGTACACAAAGACCTGTACTGCAGAGCATTAGTGCTGGATCTGATGATTCAGCTCATTTTTGCTGCACAGATCTTCTATACCTGTATCAGACAATAGAAGCTGTAAGTTGAGCAACTTACCTCATAAAAACAGAACACCTGGGGGCGTGGTCTGGACATGACCGAGTAGAGACATTTTCACGGAGCTCCCGGCTGTCCACAACCTACACTGGCATATTCTGTCACCACCTTGCAGAATGCACACATCTAAGAAGCGGAATAGCAAGAAGACCAAACAGAGAACCAGCCCGGCTGCAAATACCCCTGCGGAAGGAGATATTCAGAGGCTATTTGGAGCCCCTCGTGACAGCTCCCGGGGACCCAAGATGGCGGCACCGCGAGGTGAGAGCGCAGTGTCCCACGTGGAGATACCAACTCCCAGCTCTCCTCTGGCTCCTGACAGACCCGGGGAACACCCCACAATTGCCACTCACCTACAGAGCCGATGCAGAACTAAAGGCAACCCTGCAATCCCTCCTGATGAAAGCGGACATTACGGACCTTGTGGGGAGAGTGGAGGCCGCTCAAAAAATAAATAAAATAAAAAATCCATGCGGTCAAGCAAGATGTGCAGGCTCTGAATACTAGGCTAACCACAGGTGAATCCTCTCTGGTGGTTCTAGAACGGAGGGTCAGTGAACTAGAGTCCCAGCATAAAGAAGTGGTGGAATCTGCAACAGAGATGCAGTTCTGCATGGAGGAGATAGAGGACCGAAGCTGGAGAAATAATCTTAGGCTGAGGGGCTTACCGGAGGCTACGGGCTAGGCAGATTTACCTGCAACGGTCACCGATATCTTTAAAAGAGTGGCGGGCTCCCAGACCGATTCGAAATTGACCGAGTCCATAGGGCCCTTGGTCCACAATCACCAGATCCAGCCAGGCCATGGGACGGGATGTGCCGCCTGCACCACTATAGACACACACACACACACACACACACACGAGGCCATAGTCCGCAAAGCCTGGGAGGCAGGAGAGATAGTGTTCGATGGGGCGCCTGTGAAGATATTACCCGACATCTCCAGACCCACACTACCGCTGATCCCTGCTGAGACCCCTTCTGGAGCTGGCGAGGCGCAGTAACGCGACACATCGCTGGGGATTCCCGCTGTTGGTAACCTTACATAAAGATCAGAAGTCGTACCTCCTGAGAACCCTGGAGGCTCTACCGGCCCTCTTCAGCTTCCTTGCAGCAAACCCAATCACTGTTCCCAACTGGCTTGGATACCTACTGAGGACACAGGGATGCTTGAGTGCACCAAGAGTTGCCGCCCCGCAACCACAGAGAAGACCACGCTCAAGATGTCAATCCCATACCCCGTCTAGTGAAGAGACTCGTGAGGCGCGAGTACCTTTTGTTTACCTGGCTCACCCCCGCACCACTTTGTGCGATCTAATGGCTCCTAATGTGTCACTGGCTCTGCTACCCCCTCTTTACTGGTGGGATGCCACTGAACATTACATTAACTCTCACAATCAGAGCACGGGGCCTATGGAATCACCCACTTCCCACTGCATTAGGCTGTCCACTATGCACTCACTGACCCGGGCCTAATATGCTGTCATGTAGTTGCCAGCTGACCCCCTGTGCATACTGGGGCTGCTCCTTCACTCCCATAGCACACAAAGAGCAGCTGGTACTTTTTTTTCAGTGAAGAGTGGCTGGACCTCATACATGGAATGAGGCCCCTTCCCCCCCCAACCCTCCCCCTCCAGCGCAGAAGGTATGTGCCCTTGGTGGGAATGGGGTTAAGCTGCAGACCTGGGGGAGATGGTAAAGACCACTTGTCCCTACTATGCAGCCTCGGATGCTGCTCTTGGGCCCAAGATGACGCTCTGAATGCCTTGTTGGGTTGATGCTGGGGAAACCATGCCTATACACGGTCTCACTGGTCAATGTCGGATGGTTTGCCTTGAATTACACTGTTCTAATTAACTGTTCTTTTGCCCGTTTTTCTTTACTTGCTATTGTTGCATTTGATATTCTGTTTTTTTACCTATACCTAAACGATGCCTGGGTGGGTTGGCGGCCTGGACTCTGGGATTCCTGGCTCGGTCCACCCCCACTCTCCGCTTAGGCCCAGTGTGCACCCGGCTTGGGTTGTGCACGACTCAAGTTGAGCTTGAATGTGAACAATTAGCTATTCCCCCGTGGGGCCGAATGGTCCCTTTTGGCCCTCCGTCAACACTTCTGACCCCCATTACCACTGTTCCCTATCTCCCCTCCTAAGTCCTCTTTGACCCAGTCTCCCACCTCTTTACTCTCGCCTTTCCTATACTTCCCCCTTACTTTCAGAGACACGGTGGGCTATCAGGGTGACCTCCCTTAACCCTAAGGGCTTATACAGCCGAGAAGAGGCGCATGCTACTTCACGACACATATATACATATATACACACATACACATACTCTGACGTGGCCTTTATTCAAGGAGACGGAAAAAAAAAAAAAAAAAAAAAAAAGAAAAAAGATAAACTTCCATTACTGCAAAACAAGTTCTTCCCACGAGCATATCACTCTACTAACCACACATCCAAGTCAAGAGGGGTCTCACTATTGATCTCGGGTAGGTTGCCGTGGCAGCTCACAGAAAGTGTGGCTGACTCCGAGGGATGGCACAGTGGTGTAGTGGTTAGCACTCTCACCTAGCAGCAAGAATGGTCGCTGGTTCGAATCCCAACCACGACACTACCTGCCTGGAGTTGCATGTTCTCTCTGTGCCTGTGTGGGTTTCCTCTGGGTACTCCGGTTTCCTCCCACAATCCAAAGACATGCAGGTAGGTTAATTGGCTTCTGTCCAAAATTGGCCCTAGTATATGAATGGGGACCTTGGATTGTGGGCTCATTGAGTGTAGTGACCAATGTGCGATGTACAGGGATAAGGACCATTGTAGGCACTCAGGTTGAACTGGATAGACTGGTGTCTTTATTCAACCTTACCAACTATGAAACTACTTATTTATAAAAAAAGGACAGATAGGTGGGATAAGATTCACACTGGCAACACTATACACTCCCAACGAGCACCAAGACAGATTCCTCAGATAGACATTAGACAGGTTACCGGCATTTTAGGGAAGGGAAGCTCATACTAGGGGGTGATTTCAATATCCCACTGATCCCCACTTCAGACACCTCAACGGGCAACTCATCCGTACCCCCCGCTTGCAGGAAACGGGTTGCACAAGTACTCCACAATGCCCAACTACACGACGTGTGGCGTCTACAACACACCGGACTACACCTTTTACACTGTCCCACACAAGCTGTACTTAAGGATAGATCTTCCCAATTCCCCACGACCAACTACACCTAGTAAACACCACTTCAATAGGTCAAATAACATGGTCAGACCATGCCCCAATATCCCTCACATACACCCTCACCCAGACCTCTATACTAGATATAATAATAGATACCTGAGGTTATGACAGAAGTGTCCCAAAAAAAAAAAAATTGGACCTATATTTTAGAGAGAACACATGAGACTGCGACCCAGGAGTATTATGGGAGGCTCACAAATCCATTATTCGGAGGGGTCATTATTAAACATGGGGCGAAAATTAAACGGGAAAGAAACGAGCTCCTGTCCAACTTACCAGCCAAGTTAGCCACAGTGGAGGCTCAACACAAACACGCCCCCGCACAGGCCTTAGATTTAGAATTGAAGACTCTCCGGACTCAAATAACAGACCTCCTACATTATAGAGCCAAGGCAGCCCTGCAGTTTTGCCACAGGAGGTCTTACTAATCATGAGACAAATGTGGGAAAATTCTAGCCAAGTCGGTCAAAGAGGTCAAGTCAGCATCATACATATCACAGATAACACGACCAGATGGTAAAAAAAAAGCCACAACACTGGAGCAAATTTCAAAAGAATTTGGAGAGTTCTACAGCCAATCAACTAGCTATAGACAAATATATATCGCACATTCGCAATTACTGTCGCTCCCGATGGAGACAAGAGCCGCCCTGGAGGAGCTTCAAGGGGCGGTTGCCTCTTTGAAGGTTGGCAAGGCTCCACGCCCAGAAGGTTTCATCATCCAATACTACAAGACTCTACTTCCAATTTTAGGCCCACATATGGTTACATTCTTCAGCGCACTGGGATCTGGGACTGACTTCTCAAGAGACACCCTAAGAGCCCATCAGGTTAAACCCGGTCAACAGGTTCTTGAGATAGGCAACTCCCGCTACAAAATCTCTGCATACGCGGACGGCCTGCTATTTTCTTTGACAAACCCCAGAATATCCTTACTGAACCTACTCCAAGAATTTAAAGTATACGGTGCAATATCCCATCTTAAGATAAACTTCACAAAGTCGACGGCTATGTGCACAACAACCCCCTCCCACGCGCAACGTAATCTACAAGCCAATTATGGTTTTAAATGGACTGACAGCTTTACCATACCTGGGCACACAGCTACCACCTGATGTAAACTGCACATTCGATCTTAATTTTCCACCCCTCCTGACCAAGACTCGTACTCTAGAGAGATGGCATTCAGACTTTCAATTCTGGTTTGGTAGGTGTAACCTTATAAAAATGAGCATGCTCCCCAAGTTCATCTACCTTTTCCAAGCCCTGCCCATACAAATACCACCCTCCTTTTTTAAGCAGGTACAGGCCCTTTTCACTAGGTTTGTGTGGGTACATAAACCCAGATTACGTCGCTCACAGTTAGCGCTCCCCAAACATTGAGGTGGACTGGCATTACCTGATATCCGTCAATACCATCTAGCCTCCCACCTGGGACGTATACTTGACTGGAGACGAGACATCCAAAACTGTGGATATGGGTTGAACAGGCCCAAACCCACATACCTCTAACAAGGGGCGCTATGACGACTTGCCTCCTGATCTGAAATTGCATCTACTACTGGGTACTACCCTAAGGGACAGCCACCAGATTGCCAACCATACCTCCCTCACATCCAAACATTCCCCATTACTTCCAATTCTAGGCAACCCGAACTTCGAGCCAGGCTTACAATCCACGGAATATTCTTCTCTTAGAGAATCCAGACATGACCATGCAGCCAAATTTGGCACACACGGAAAGAGGCCATCAATTTCGGTACCAATTGACTCAACGGGAACCTTCTGACTTCCCATCTGGAAGGTGATCCGGCTACATTTCAAACTACTTACACGTTGGTATCCAACGCCCTCCAGATTACAGAGGTGCTTTCCCTCTAGCTCGAACCGGTGCTGTGCCAGGGAGGAGGGAATGCTAATACACATCTTCTGGTCCTGCCCTAGACTGAAAGAGTTCTGGGGAGAGGTTCGTCGTATTTTCCAGAATATGTCATCTGACGACGCAGCATTCTTCCTTCCACACCACTCCAAAATCCCCACTAATAACTAAAAGTCGTCGCTGCTAAAGGCACTTAAATGCAGCAAAAGCATGTATCCCCTGCGATGGAAACAATCCCCCCCTGACTGTAGCACATTGGCTGCGGAAGGTGGAAGAGGTAAAGAAAATGGAGGACCCGATCCTAACTGCATAACAGACAGGAGGCCCACAAGAAGACTTGGGGTGTCTCTCTCTCAAAGTTGGGAAGGTATACCCGAAGTTTTGCTTCCCAAATGAACGTTATTTTTTTTCTTTAACAAAAGTTTTATTATAAACTTAGATTCCAACACTACAGGCTTACATTCAGATCACAATACAGGCTGTTGTCAAGCAATAAATACCAATCCTGGTTCCGGATGACTGGGTTTTTTCTATAACTGCAACACATGAATGTCATTCAATATACAGAAAGCCCTGAAATCATTTTCAGAAAACAGGGTGGGAGAAAAGAGGAAAAGGGAAGAAAGATGTACCAAAGACTAAAGATGGAATAGGAGATTTTTAGAGAGGAAAATAGGAAAATAGAGGGGGGGGGGGTAGTGCGAGTCAAGAATGGAAAGAGGGAGATCAGGGAAGAGAGGGGGGAAGGAAAAAGGGAGAAGACAAGGGGTTCACGGGGTGTGCCCAGTTGAGCTCATACAGTGATAATAAAGCGATATCGAATCTAGGAGAATGATATGCAATCCAGGGTTGCCAAACCCTGAGAAATTTGGTATGGGTGTCGGAGAGAATAGACATCAGTTTTTCATTGACCATAACATCGTTCAGGTGATTTTTGAATGCCTAAAAACTCAAGGCTGGGGTTCTCCATGCTCTCGCTATTGTCAACTTAGTCGCAGTAAAGAGATGTTGTGCTAGCTGCCGTTCCGGGCGTAATAAGTCATTAATCGGTTTGCCAAGGAGTGCCTCAAACGCATCTTTTTTTACCCGAAGTAGACTACGGAGTAGAGCGTATACCCTGACCCATAGTCTGCATACCCACGTACACATCCACCAAATATGGGCCATGGTGCCCTCCTGAGCGCATCCCCTGAAGCAAAGTGGAGAACAGGCTGGGATGAAGCGGGCCAGGCGCATCGGGGTGTAATACCACCAGTATAGGACCTTATTGGCATTTTCCAGAATTATTACGTTGCGCGAGCACTTGGACAAAGCTAATGTCATTGCCCGCCAGTCCTCCGGATCCAGCTTCTTCCCCAACACCCTCTCCCAATGCAGGAACGTTATTTTTTCTATTATGGATATAGGAGTCTAGTTTGAGAGTCTACACTGGCTCAAATGCTTCTCACTAACAGTTAAATTGTACTCTGCAGTATATTTATTCTTTCTGATATATTTGATGTGACCTTGATAATACTTGCACCTACGTTTGTACTGCAGGGTTCCCACCCCATGTTTGGAGGTTAATAAAAAAATAAAAATAAAAAAAGTCTTCAAATATAAAAAACAAACAGAAAACACCTAAGGTAGTAAATACAGACACTTTTCAAGTTTTCTGGCTTTTTTTTTTATACTACAAGTATTTAAAGACCTGTACTGCAGAGCAGAAAGGTTAAAGCAGAACTCCCGGATATTTAAAAATCCCCATTAGTACACCCCACCCCCACAACATTAAACAGTTACTACATTTGTGAAATTTCTGTGTCTGAAGGAAGTCCATTTCGTGATAAAAAAAAAAAAAAAAAAAAATGCAGGGAGGGTCTCTTAGAACAGTGATTGCATCATATCCTCTTCTCTCCAACTAATCAGCCTACACTTCCCATGAATCATTGGGATGGGAGTGAATGTGGGGGGTGCACTAGGCCTGTACATGTGAACTCGCCCACTTCCAACATAAATTACACCCCTCACTCTGCAGCCAGCAAGCCATACATAACACACGGTATGATAGGTTACAGCCTTATAGATGCAAACCGGTGCAATGTGTCAGGGTCCCCCACCAGTGGCAAACGTCAGGGACCACAAGTGCAGCTTGTCAGGGACCATCACCAGTGCAGAGCGGGGATTATTTTAGAAATCGCCTGTATGACACATTGGGATCTCCCACGGTGTCTGGTATCGTATATCAGAAAACAAAGCGCTGATGTCCCGCCTCCCGGTATTGTGATTGACAGCGCACTGTTCCTATACCGGAGGGAGACGGGACATCAGTGAACGGTGTTCTGATATACTATACCTGACACAGCGGGACATCCCCACTGTGTCATACAACTGATTGCTAGTGATAATCCCCGCTCTGCACAGAGATAGTCTGGAGGGTGGGCAGCAGCGTGGATTGCTGGCAAGGAGGAGGGAGGGTAGTGGAGGGGCGGATTGCTGTCAGGGAGGTGAGAGGAGAAGGTCACATCCTCCATGGTGAAGCACAGACTGGGGGCTGTGAAACCCACTCTGCCCACAACATGTCTGCTTCCTCCCTGCTCGGCTTTCAGAGGACTACAAGGGGGTGTGTCAGACCACTGGCTGAGCTGAGGAGAGGGATAGCAGCCTATGGTCTTACAAACAGGATGTCAGCAGGCAATAACGGTTTTTCAGAAAGTTCAGCAGCCTATTACAGAGGAACTACAGAGCTCAGAAGAACATAGATGGCAAACTTGGTGAAGGTAGGAGATCAGCAACAAGGACATGGAAAATAAAAAAAATGTCCGGAGTTCTGCTTTAAGCCTTCTGTGACCAGTCACTGTAAACAGCAGGAGACCATAATGTCCATGGACTACTGTGCTGTATAGTGTTGGTAGACAGGAGGCAGAGGAACTAGCATGTGTAGATAAAATTAAGTGCACATGTACAAACAAATGAAATTGTGGAACAAACCTATCCCAATCCACTAGCCACACTAGTTGGCCTTGATCACCCTTCCCAATGTGAAGATACACTTGTGTAGTATAGGTAGTTCATGAAAATCCCATAGGAAGGGTGTTGTACTTCAGTAGGCAGCTCCAACTGAGACCGAACCAAATCTCAGAAAATTACAAAAAACGAACACAGGGAGGTGCCAGCTAAGTGAAGCATCAATGGGTTTAATGCGTTACCATACCAACCAGCCTGCCCCAGGTGTGATGTCACATCCTGTCCTATGTTCCACAGTGGTTCTCCTCACTTCCTGGAACACTGGACTTAGTTACCTCACTAACAACATGCAGTTTACCGTCACAGAGGTACTTCCGGTGGACAGCATCCATCCAATGTGGCATGGCTGCAGATAAGCTCTTTGATTTTATATTTCTGTGAGTTGGCATTTGGCTTTTTAAGCATAATAAACCCATCGGTGCAGTACTTAGCAGCGCCCCCTTGTGTTCCTTTTTGTAATGGGTCCTCATGAGAAGGAGGCCCACAAAGGCGCAATGGCATTCCAACCCAATGCAAGTGCAAATAATGGCCTGCTGCCGCTACAGGCTACAACAGTCCGGATATACTGCGGCAATATGGAGACCCTCTCAGAGGCGACTGTTAGGGACCAAGCCCCATTCAGATCTTTTTGGAGGACATATACTCCAAAGGGGATTCAGAGACAGAGGCCAGGTATGGTCATCACCCAAGGCTCAGCCGATGAGTCAAGACCCAAAAAGTTACAAGGTGAAAGCAACCATGGCTATGTAGTAGCTAGTAACTTGCTGGAAGAATCTTAACCACTTGGGATCCGCGCTATTGCAAAATGACGGCAATAGCGCGGACCCACATTTTCGGGACTACGTCTATTGACGTAGTCCCGGTTACGAGCGGCCTGCGCGCCCCCTGAGGGGCGCGCGCGGCGCGCTCTGTGATCGGCGAGTCCGTGAGACTCGCCTGATCACCGATCCGTGTAAGGGGTCGATCCCGACCCCTTATCACGTGATCAGCTGTCAGCCAATGACAGCTGATCATGTGATAAAACGGAGCCGGTAATCGGCTAGTATTCCTCCTCGCGCTGACAGCGCGAGGAGAAAAAAAAAAAGCCGATCGCCGGCGGCCGTGTTCGGGACATCAGTCCCGATCACGGCCAGCAATTTAAAAGGACACCTGCCCCCTGCCAGTGCCCACCTGCCACCCGCAGTGCCATCCTGAAATAAAGTAAGTGCCCCCCTGTCAGTGCCACCCAGCAGTGCCCATAGTGCCCACAGTGCCACCCAGCAGTGCCACCCAGCAGTGCCCACAGTGCCACCCACAGTGCCACCCAGCAGTGCCACCCAAAATCTGCCTCAGGTGCTGCACCCCAGTGCCGCCCATCAGTGCCCAGCAGTGCCGCCCATCAGTGCCCAGCAGTGCCGCCCATCAGTGCCCAGCAGTGCCACCTATCAGAGCCACCTATCAGTGCCCATCAGTCCCATCTATCTGTGGTACCCATCAGTGCCCATCCGTGCCACCCATCCGTGCCACTTATCCGTGCCACCCATCCGTGCCATCTTATCTGTGCCCATCTTTGCCCATCAGTGCCGCCTTATCTGTGCCCATCGGTGCCGCCTTATCTGTGCCTATTAGTGCCGCCTTATCTGTGCCTATCAGTGCCGCCTTATCTGTGCCTATCAGTGCCCACCAGTGCAGCCCATCAGTGCCCACCAGTGCAGCCCATCAGTGCCCACCAATGCAGCCCATCAGTGCCCACCAATGCAGCCCATCAGTGCCCACCAATGCAGCCCATCAGTGCCCACCAATGCAGCCCATCAGTGCCCACCAATGCAGCCCATCAGTGCCCACCAATGCAGCCCATCAGTGCCCACCAATGCAGCCCATCAGTGCCCACCAATGCAGCCCATCAGTGCCCACCAATGCAGCCCATCAGTGCCCACCAATGCAGCCCATCAGTGCCCACCAATGCAGCCCATCAGTGCCCACCAATGCAGCCCATCAGTGCCCACCAATGCAGCCCATCAGTGCCCACCAATGCAGCCCATCAGTGCCCACCAATGCAGCCTATCAGTGCCGCCTAATCAGCGCACTTCAATGAAGGAGAAAAATGACCCGTTTGCAAAATTTTATAACAAACTATTAAAACATGATTTTTATTTTTATTTTTTTTGCATCTTTTTTTGTTTGTTTAGCAAAAAATAAAACTCCGAGCTGTAACTAAATACCACCAAAAGAAAGCTCTATTTGTGGGAAAAAAATGATAAAAATTTCATTTGGGTACAGTGTTGTATGACCGCGTAATTGTCACTCAAAGTGCATCAGCGCTGAAAGCTGAAAATTGGTCTGGGACTGAGGGGGGTTTAAGTGCCCAGTAAGCAAGTGGTTAAACAAAAAAAAAAAAAAAAAAAGTGAATAAAATGTTTGCTTCTCTCAGATTAGAGGAAGACATCCATCTAAGGACACTGGCTTTCTTGGCATGGGAAGGGTCTTCTTGGGGTGGTCCTTTCAGCGGTGTGTGCCAGGGTCTAATCACTTCAAAGAAGCTGCATAACGCATAGTCCAAGACTCTGAATCGGTCCATTGTAAAAATAAACAAGTTATCACGATATCCAAAACAATCACTCCTATATACTCTACCTTCATATATGCAGCCTGGGTCTCAGCAATAGTTTTATCAAACTCCGTCCTGGAAGCCATTTTCTTTGCCAAGCTCTCGTTCACTCTGGACAGTTTCTCTGTGAGGATGCGGATGTCATTTTGAAGCTTATTCTTCTCCTCTTCCTCCTGCTGGACCTGACGGTTCAGCTCATCCCTTTTGCTGCACAGATCTTCTATACCTGAATCAGACAGTAGAAGTTGTAAGCAGAGCAATTTACATCATAAAACAAAACCCCAATAGTAGTAAATACAGAAGACACTTGATAAAAAGGTTTTTGGGAAGCCATTTTGTTCCCTGTACAAACTGGAAAAAGCATATTAACAACAATCTGCTTTGATAGGGCCCATCGGCACCCAACTGGACTTGAGAAAATACAAAAACAAGAAGGCAGTGTTGAGGCCTCTTGGATATGTGATGAGTAAAGCGTATATATCCAACACAAGCCAACTATAGTCCATAAGGAAACAAAACATCCAAGAAGGCAAGTAGACATTCCACGGTCTTGTGAAGTCTTCCTAACACATCAGGAAAGGAGATAAAAGCTGGTAACTTGTTCTTCTGAATGCTAAAATTTGCATCGCAGGTGTACAGGAAATAAGAAAAGAAGTGCAGCACTAATAAGACCAAATAACCATTAAAAAAATGACCAGTTACACTTACCGGTAATGGCTTTTCTAGGAAATCTTCCAGGACGGCACACCTGAGAGATGACTGGTCCACCTGACAGGAAACACAACCAACAAGTTTAAAAGTTCCCACCCCTCCCTCAGACCCTCAGTTATGGTAAAGAAAAGTCAGAGGGAACATTCTGTGAGGAATGAATATACCACACCAATAAGATAAGGGTAGGGAAGTAGGCCTGCCGTCCTGGAAGATTTCCTAGAAAAGCCGTTACCGTTAAGTGTAACTGGTCATTTTCTCCAGTCATCTTCCAGGATGGCACACCTGAGATGATAAGCAAGAAGTTCAGGCCTACCTTTAGGGCGGGACAACCGCTTGTAGGACCTTCCTGCCAAATGCCAAATCCTGAGGGGACAACAGCTCCACTCTGTAGTGCCTCAGAAATGTCCTATGGCTTGTCCATGTTGCTGCTCTGCAGATCTGGTCAATTGAGGCGCCTGCCCTTTCTGCCCAGGTGGTCGCCAGGGATCTGGTTGAATGCGCCCTAAGGCGAGCTGGTACTGGTTTACCTGCCTGCCTATAAGCAATAGATATGGTTTGTCTGACCCATCTAGCTATCGTTGCCTTAGAGGCTTGTAGACCCCTTCTCTTCCCTGAGAAGGTGATCAATAAGTGACTGGATCTCCTAAAGTCTCTCACCCTTTCCAAATATACTAGGAGACAGCGCCTGACATCTAAGAAATTGAACCTTTCCTCTTCCTTATTCTTGGGATTCTGGCAAAAAGACGGGAGAATAATCTCCTGTGTTCTGTGAAATAACGAAGCTACTTTTGGCAAATAAAGAGGATCCTGAGTGAGGATTACCCTATCCTCTAGGATACGCAAAAACTACTCTTTAATCGAAAGGGCCTGTATATCACCCACCCTTCTGGCTGTAGTGATAGCCAGAAGGAAGGCCAACTTAAACGATAAAAGGCTAACAGAAATTTGAGCCACCGGCTCAAAAGGTCCCTTTGTTAGGGCATCTATTATCAGGGATAGGTCCCATGGAGGGCAACTGACCGACCTGACTGGAACTACCCTTTCCCTGGCCAACAAAAGCCTTTTTTTTTTTTTTTTTTTATCAGTGGCTCCTGTCCTAGCTTCCTGTCAAAAAACACGGACAGGGCTGCCACCTGGACTTTAAGGGTGCTGACTGCCAAACCCTGGTCTACCCCCTCTTGAAGAAAGTCCAGGATGGTAGGTATCATCTGGAGAGCTCCCTCCTTAGACTGCAGCCAATGGGAGAAAACTTTCCAGACTTTCGCATAAATTTTTCTGGTGACACCTTTCCTACTAAGGAGAAGAGTGTCTATCACTCTCTCCGAACAGCCCCTGTCACAGAGTATTTCCCTCTCAAGAGCCATGCTGTCAGAGAGACGTTCCGGGTCGGGGTGAGAGACTGGACCTTGACTGAGCAGGTCTCGTTGCACCGGCAGATGCAGCGGGGGAGTTACATAAAGACTCTGAATGGTGGGAAACCAAACCCTCTTGGGCCACCAGGGTGCTATCAGCACCAGGTCTGTCCTTGAGCAAGTTAACTTCTGTAGAACTCTGGGAAGGAGTACCAGTGGGGGAAAAGCATAAGCCAGCTTGAAATCCCACACCTGTACAAGAGCGTCTATCCCTTCTGCCTCTTGATCCTTGTAGAGGGAGAAAAACCTGCGGACCTTTGCATTCCTCCGGGAAGCGAATAAATCTATTTCTGACCTGCCAAAATGTCTGCACACCAGGGAGAAGATTTTTGCTCAATCCCCATTCTCCCTGAAGGATGGGCTGTCTGCTTAGGAAATCTGCCTGCAGATTGAGCGAGCCTTTTATATGAATCGCTGACAGTGAAAGGACCTTCCTTTCTGCTTCCAAGGATTTGCTGTGCTAACTCCCCTCAGTTTGCCTGACCTTGTCCCCCCTTGGTGGTTTAGGTATGCAACCGTGACCAGGTTGTCTGAGAGGACCTGAACCTCTCTGCCCTGCAGCTGCTCTTGGAAATAGTCTAGGGCTTTGCCTACTGCCAGAAGCTCCCTGAAATTGGAGGACTCCCTGGCGTCCATGGTCAAGGCCAATGGGTCTACCTGGGACCAGGGGCAATCTCTCTAGAGAGAGAGAGATCGAGAGAGAGAGAGATCGAGAGAGATCGAGAGAGATCGAGAGAGATCGAGAGAGATCGAGAGAGATCGAGAGAGATCGAGAGAGATCGAGAGAGATCGAGAGAGAGAGATCGAGAGAGAGAGATCGAGAGATCGAGAGAGAGATCGAGAGATCGAGAGATCGAGAGAGAGAGAGAGAGATCGAGAGATCGAGAGATCGAGAGAGAGATCGAGAGAGAGAGAGAGAGAGAGAGAGATCGAGAGAGAGAGAGAGAGAGAGAGAGAGAGATCGAGAGAGAGAGAGAGAGAGATCGAGAGAGAGAGAGAGAGATCGAGAGAGAGAGAGAGAGATCGAGAGAGAGAGATCGAGATCGAGAGAGAGAGATCGAGATCGAGAGAGATCGAGATCGAGATCGAGAGAGATCGAGATCGAGAGAGATCGAGATCGAGATCGAGAGAGAGAGAGAGAGAGAGATCGAGAGAGAGAGATCGAGAGAGAGAGAGAGAGAGAGAGATCGAGAGAGAGAGAGAGAGAGAGATCGAGAGAGACTCCTCTCCAATGTTTCTCCTTTTCCTCCCCATGAGGCAAGCAGGAAGGCCTGAAGCTGCCGAGAATGGAGTAGTGCCCAGGTTACTGCCGGTATGCAGGCGGTCATGAGACCCAGCAGTCTCATTATATACCTCAGAGAGGCTTCTCCTCTTTCGAGAAGGGTGACAACCGCATTCTGGACCTTCACTACCTTTTCTGTTGGTAAGAATACCCTCTGTGCCTGCGAGTCTAGCTATAGTTTGGACTGAGCTGGTGTCAGTGAGGACTTCTCCCGACTGACCATCCAACCCAAGGTCTCCAGAGTCTCTAACAAGATGTCTCTGTCCATCAAAGCTTGCCTCTGATCCACACTGTAGATCAGCAAGTCGTCCAGGTAGGGTATTAACCCAATCCCCTGTAGGTGCATGTATGCTACGACTTCGGCCATCACCTTTGTGAATACCCTTGGGCTGGCCGCCAGCCCAAAGGGAAGAGCTCTGAACTGCCAGTGTTGTACCTTCTGCTGTATGCAAACTGTGAAGCGTAGGTACTTCTGGTGTTCGGGAGCAATGGGTACGTGTAGATATGCGTCTTTCAGGTCCAGAGTGACCATAAAAACTCCTGCCTGAAGAGGTTTTCTTACTGAATACTTTCCATTCTGAACCTCTTGTGTAGTAAGTAACGGTTGAGTCCTCAAATTTATTATTAACCGAAATATGCCCGAGGGTTTTGGAACCCCAAACACGTGTGAGTAAAAACCCTGGGACAACTGACTGGCTGGTACTGGAGCAATAACCCCTTGCTCTGCCAGCTCCTTTAAATTTCCTAGTAACCCCTCTGCCCTGGCTGGGTCCCTGGGAAGAAAAGTAATAAAGAAAATTCTGTGGGGGAAAGCTCTGAAATTCCAGTCTGTACCCCTCCTTTAAGAGATTTAAAATATATGGACTCTGCGTAATCCTTTCCCACTGGGGAAGGAAGTCGCTGAGCCTTGCGCCTACCTTTACAGTGGAGTCATTTGGCTTCCTTCTGAGAAGCTCCGGAACTGGAGAAAAGAACTGCACCTTTTTGTTTCCCCCTTTCCGAGGTTCCACTTCTTCCTCTGTTCACCTTTCCCCTTATGATGAGTCTTTGAGTGGGGGCCACGAAAAAAATCTTACCCCTTTCCCTCTTGGGCTTCACAGGGAACTTCTTTCCCTTCTCAGTAGACCGGGACAGGACCTGATCTAGACCTGACCCAAACAGGGAACCCTCAAAGGGAATCCCGCATAAGCGAGACTTGGAAGTGAAATCTCCATCCCAGGTCTTTACCCATAGGGCCCTCCTGGCGAAGTTTAGAAGTGCTGCTGACTTAGCTGTGGTTCTAACAGTCTCCACCGCTGCATCTGCCACATACGCTACCGCTCGACTGATTACCTCCAGCGAGTCTACAATTTCTTTAGTCTTACTCGGGGAGACGTGATCCATCAATC
The DNA here is from genome assembly GCF_037356315.1 of Lithobates pipiens. Lineage (NCBI taxonomy): Eukaryota > Metazoa > Chordata > Amphibia > Anura > Ranidae > Lithobates > Lithobates pipiens. Next base: position 123,503,095 of record NW_027507685.1, on the reverse strand, counting down.
TGGCAAGCCAGGCGTCTGCATTTCTGGCTACACAGGCGGAGGCTAGAGCCGGCGCCATCACCGCCGCATTCGCCTCCCAGGCCCTCTCGAGTAAGGTCTCAGACTTTTTATCCATCTGGTCCTGAATGTTTCCAGAGTCTTCGAAGGATAAATCAGACCTCTTAGATACTTGTGCTAGGGCTGCATCCAAACGGGGAGTTTTAAAAAAAAAAAAAACTTCTCTTCCTCATCCTTAAAGGGACACCTTCTCTTCCAAGCTTTTAGTTTGAGGAGCTTACGTTCAGGTTCCTTCCATTCTCTGAGGACTATATCCTTCAGAGACTGGTGGATGGGAAAGGTTCTGGCCTGTAACCTTCCTAGGCCCCTATACACCCTATCCTGTGCTGAAACCTGAGCAGAGGGGACCTGAATATCTTCTGAGGTGTAAATGGCCTTTAATAGGCCTTCCATGTCCTCTGCTGAGAACAAAAGTCCCCCAGGCTTAGCCTCCCCCTGGCTATCCTGGTCCGAATCTTCCTCCCCAGTAAAATCTGGGACCTGACCTTCCTCCACCTCAAATAGGGAGACCTGGCCCTGGGAACTTTCCGTATAAGATGTGGAAAAGTTTTCCTGTGAACGAGGGGTCTCTCTCCCAGATGGACCCTCATCCTGACTCTTCACTAGAGTAGTCTGGAAAGACTGGAGGGTGGCTAACATTTCTGACTGTAAGGCCCGACATTCTTACACAACCTGGGCGGTCTCCTTGCCTGCAAGTTTAAAGATGCATCTATCGCAGAAGGGCTTGCTGTGGTCTTGTGCCAATTTAGAATTACAATAACCACAACGCCTGGACTTCGAAGTAGCTTTTCCTTTAGACCTACAGGCTGACCCCTGGGTAGAGCCTTCAGTCCCTGGAAACAGTAAAAATAGACAATTAGCAAGGGGGGGGGGGGGTTTGCCTCAGAGTACCCTGCCCCTACAAAACACAGCTGGATCACTCACCCCCTGTGGCGACCTCAATGGCTGTTTGCTCAGACGGCCCTTCCACCTCCATAGCGATTTAGCTGCCCTGCAGGATCGCTGGATCAGGTGCTGTCTTGAGTGTTCCCCTTGGAGATGCTGCAACTGCATGAAGAGTTTCTCCAGCAACGCTGTCTGAGTGCTCTCCACTGCACCCTCTGCCATTTATATGACTGCTGCTTGGCACCATCTTTTGGAGGTCCGTCGCCCGGAAATGACGTCGGGACTCTCCCGCCGGACTTCCGGTCCTGCGCAGTGATGCTGGAATGCACGCCTGCGTCCAGAGATCACTGCATCAGCAAGATTTTCCGCGCTATCCGGAAGCTCGATGCCCGGAAGTGACGCGGCACTCCGGCGAACTTCCGGACATGCGCACTAGCGCTGGAACGCACACCATCCGCGTTCAGCATTGCTAGGGAAAAGATGCAGCTCACCGCACTCCACCAACGAACATGACGTTCTAGGTAAGGCATAAATAGGGAAGCAGCACTACTAGGACAACTCCCCTGTCCCCTGAGGCTGAAAAAAAATAACCCCTGGAGGTTTGCATGAGACTGTCACAGACCCTGTCTGCCTGAGTCCCAGGGAAAATTCTGTAGAGAAAAAGGGTCCCAGACCCCTTCAGAAAAAATAAAAAATAAATAGGAGAAACTTGGTTTCGCTGCCATCCTGTGGGAAACACAATCAAGAACTGAGGGTCTGAGGGAGGGGTGGGAAGTTGGGAACTTTTAAACTTGTTGATTGTGTTTCCTGTCAGGTGGACCAGTCATCTCCCAGGTGTGCCGTCCTGGAAGATGACTGGAGAAAAATACTTTAAATTTAAAGTAAATAACTATAAAATATTATATAGCGATAGAAAAAAAAAAAAAAAAAAAAAAACATAATTTCCCTGTAGTGGTGAAAAGAACCTTAGTGAATAAAACTAAAGCAGGCACGCACTAAATTTAAAACTAAATAGATAAATTCATTCAACTTCCCAATAAAAAAATTCATTCAATTTCACAATGGTAGTGAGAAGAGCCTAAGTAGATTAAACTAAGGCAGACAGCCACCAAATTGCAGTGAAAAAAAAAAAAAAAAAAAAAAGTGTAATTACTCCTATGAAGATACTACATTAAAGTGGTTGTAAACCCTCCCCTACAACTTTGTCCCATGTGAATCAGCATAAAAAACCCTAATGACCACTAATTGTAGATATCTCCTTACTTGCTTAGCATTGTTGTAATCCTTTTTGTTCTTTAGAACAATGTCACTGAGCATGCCCAGATCTCCCCTGATTTACAGCACACTCTCTATGTCTTATCTATCTGTTATCACGACTTTCTACGGCACAACACTGAACTCCCAGCAGGCTTCTAATCACTCAGAGCTTCCTTCTACACACCATGTGACCTCACATACAGTAAACCAGGGAATGGGACAGCAGTACTGCAGTCTTATCAGCTGAAGCTGATAGGACTCATACAGTCAAACACTAGGTAATCAACACACTCTAAAGACATGCAGGTAGGTTAATTGGCTTCTGTCCAAAATTGGCCCTAGTATATGAATGGGGACCTTGGATTGTGGGCAGGGACCAATGTGAGTGTACAATGTACAGGGATAGGGACAATTGTAGACACTCACTAAGGTTGAACTGGATGGACTGGTGTCTTTATTCAACCTAACAAACTATGAAACACAAGTAAATACTATGAAATAAACAAGTCAGCTATGAACAGGGAAGCAGGGTTGCCGTAGAAATGTTGGATTGAGAAGGAGGCTTGGTTAACAGTACAGGAAGTGCTCAATGTAAGGGCAGAAATACACTCCACTGTGGACTCAAAACAATACAACTGAAAACAATAGTTAAGATGGCGCTGCCTAACCCCTGGAAACAAGTTTTTTTTAAAGTTTCTTTAAACAGTAAGTAATATGCGATTTGGGCTGGATTACATTGGTTATACTTTGATAATTACTTATTAAAATGGACTAAATAAAAAGAAGCATCAGAGTGGGAGAGTTTACTTCCTCTTTAATTAAAACAGTCAGTAAAAAGAACAATCCTCAATAGTGGTGATACACAATTAAAATCCATGCAACAAGTGTGTAAAAAGAGTCCGGTCTGAAATAAATATGAGGTAGATATTCCTTAATCCCAACCAGTGATTCAGTCCGGAAAAAAAACGTGATCCACCCAAGAGACATACGGTCTCTCCAAGCACAGGGAAACTTCACAGGTGTTCCCAAAAACCTTATGGTTCCTCTAGGCTGCTTACAGGCTCAGTACAGATAATATAGCTGTGTCGCTCAGAGAAAAAGCAGAAGATACCTCCATAGTGTAATCATTCAAAGAATGGTTTTAATTAAAAAAAAAAATGAAGTAATCAATTTATTGGTAAGTGATAAAATTGGACTTTCACATTGTAAAGAATAAAAACCACACAACGATGGTGCGCATGCGCGAGAGTTCCAAGATGGCCGCGTAAGCCGGGAGCTCCGCGCCACGCCGTCTCTCCAGCACTGCTAGCGGGCCACCCAGCCAAACTACCGTATCCACGCGCTGTGCATCGGACCCTACATAACTTGGGGATCACCCGGAAACCGAATCGTCGATCCGGAACGAGTGTAAGCTGTGTGGAGGCCGAATCCCGTTTCCGCGGGGTGTACCAAGATGGCCGCCAGACTGTAAGCGCTCGTGCTGTGAAGTTCTCCCCGCACCAAAGAGCTCAGAAACTGCATCCGAAGGTAATCCTCAATCCCTTCCACCATACCTTGTATGCTTAAAACGAGGGCCAGGAGGAACTTACACGGGGAGTTTAACTCCACCACACCGTCAGGGAGTCACAAGATGGCCTCCAAGGTGACCACCGCCACTCAGCCCCCACCTCAACACCTAGAGCTGACTCCAGACCACAGATCAGTCTTAGCTCCGGCTATCCTTCACTTCACAGCAGGACCTCACAGCATGGGGACCCCCTCACCCACCTCTACAGAATCGCTACTCAATCAAGCTTTTGGTGACCAGGCCCTCTCCCCGGCAGCCCCCCCTGCTTCACCCACCCCCGGCCCTCAGGGCCCAGTTACACATATGACTCAGTCATCCATGGAAGAACTATTCCTCAAGTTCTCAACACTCCTAGATAGGGGTCTGGCGGCTAACGCTGCAGCCATCACGGGCGAAATCAGGGCGGATTTGCAAAACATAGGATCCAGGATGGATGCTATGGAAGACAAAATTGAGCAAACAGTAGCCATCTCCCATCAAAACACCGGGCTTATTCAAACTCTGCAAGATCAATTAGAGACAGCATTCTCACGCATTGACGACCTGGAAAATAGATCCAGGAGACTGAACTTTAGAATTAGAGGCTTACCAGAATCCATTACAGATGTTTCCACGGCAACACAAGACTTGATCCGAGCTCTAGTCCCCAATATACCAACAGCCCGCCTGGAACTAGACAGAGTCCACAGAGCTATGGGACCCCCCAGGAAGGATGGGTCTCCCAGAGACGTCATTGCTAAACCTCTATACTATGCTGTAAAGGAAGAGGTGATGAAACAAGCCAGAACCCTACCGCAGATCTCATGTCAAGGACACCCTGTGCAAATATTTGCGGACATTTCCCCGGCTACCATCCAGAAGAGAAGAGCCCTGAAGCCACTCCTGACAGCCATGGCCCAAAAGGACATCAAATATAAATGGGCCTTCCCATTTGCGGTTCGATTTTCACTTAAAGACCGGTCTTATTCCTTCTCTACCTTCGACGCAGGTGAAAAATTACTCCTGAAATTAAACATCATAGCCCAGGAAATGGAAATGGAGACTGCCGCTCCAACCTCCACTTCCAACAAACGCCCTCCACCTACCGGATCTCCCAATCCACTCTGGAGCAAAACCAAATCCCGAAGATCTTCCAATCACGGTCCCCCCTGACTCATCCAAGACTTTCCAAGCGGTTCTCAGAAAGGATTCCACTCCTGGAAGAAAATTTTCCCTGAACCTTGAAGACTGAAAGGTCCACCAGTCCTCCCTCAATGGAGGCACTGACGTCTCCTGTGTTCCCCTTAAACCCCCCTTTTTTTTTTTCTCTTCTCTTTTTTTTTTCTTTTTCCTTTTTTGTACGCTATTGTGGTGCACCAGACTATAGTAATTGAGGCTTAAAGCCTCTCGGGTGGCTCTTTACGTGTTTTATACACACCTGCTGGCAAGCGTTTGGTTGTTTTTTCACTTGGTTTTTTCATGCGGGTTAAGAAGTGCTGGGGCGCGGCGTGAGCCACATGCGCCTCCTCCTACCTTCTCGACCATATCAATGGTCGGTGAGGTTGGAAGACCAACCCTAGGGTTGGAATTATTTATTTTTTCTACGCATCTCATACTTGTCTGTGAGATGTTCGTGGTTCTCCTACCTCCCCTCCTGCTCTTCTGTACACCAGGGGGGGGGATGTTTCTTCTTCCTTTTCTTATTACTTCTTCTATACAACTCCCTCTCTTCCCTCACCCTTTCCAGAGCGTCACTCACTTGTATTCTCTTTTTCAGACTTGAAGGAAGTTGGCAACATCACAACGGTTCTCACATTACACCAACGTACTCAATTTGTCCGGCTACGGTGCCCAATTTGGCACCTTGGGAGGGTGAGTGATATGCTGACAGGTAGTTCCCCCCACTGCGAGACCCATGGCTGACCACACACACAACATACCTGGAGGGTAGCTTCGCACAATGTTCAAGGTATAAACTCTCCCCTTAAACGCAAGAAAATCTTTAAATCATATAAATCGTCCAAACTAGACGTCCTTTTGATTCAGGAAACCCACTTTCCCAGTTCGTATAACCCCTCTTTCTTACACTCCCACTACAACAAATTCTACCTAGCAAATGCAACTAACAAGACCAAGGGGGTTGCAATAGTGTTTGCTAAATCCTGCAATTTCCAATTAATATCCGAAACTAAAGATCCTGACGGCAGATATCTGCTAGTGAAAGGCACTCTAGATGGCCACCTTTACTCTTTTATTTCCTACTACTCCCCTAATAAGGGTCAAACAGCCTTTTTCAGAAGACTCATCCTTCACCTTACCCCCCTTGTAGAGGGAACAGTTATACTCGGGGGAGACTCCAACGTGGCCTTTGATCAGGGGTTAGACAAAACTAGACCCCCAGGTTCCCAACTTACCCGCCCCTCTAATGAGAGCCTTAAACTGGCGAAATTAATACACGACCAGGGCCTGGCTGATGTCTGGAGAGAACTAAACCCCACCAAACGAGACTATACTCACTTCTCACACCCCCATAATTCATACGCCAGAATTGACCACCTGTTAGTGAAATCTTCAGTTATCCCGGCCATAACTCAGTCAAAAATTATTGACTCCTCCCTTTCGGACCACTCTTTAGTTGTCATGACCATCCGGTCACAATACAATAGAGCGGGCCAGAAGCAATGGAGGCTGAACGAGTCCATACTATCAGACCCTGTCCGAGTCTGCGCTCTCTGACTCCCTAAAGGAATACTTTAAATTTAACGACGGAAATGATGTTTCAGCGGAAACGCTTTGGGCGGCTCATAAAGCCTTTATAAGGGGAGAACTTATCAGATTGTCATCAGCCATTAAAAAGGAGAGAGAGGCAACAATCAAAAAACTAGAGAACGACTACGTGTCCCTAAAAACCAGGCACAAACTAGACCCGTCCCTTAATTTACTCCCTCAATTGGACAGGGCCAGGCTCGAACTGAACCTAGCTCTGACAGCTAAAGCCGAAAAACAAATGAGATGGTCTCAAAATAGATTCTATACACAAGGTGATAAGATGGACTCTATGTTGGCCAATAAATTATCCCCCAGACTCAAAACACAGGCTATTCCAAAGATTATAATCCCTGGACATGGTCCCTCAGCTAACCCTACAAAGATACTAGGGGAATTCGCAGAATTTTACAATAAACTTTACTCTCCATCCCCAGCCCCTGCTGATCACTCTATAGACGCTTTCCTAAATGACCTTCCTATCCCACAACTATCCTCGAGCCATAGAGACAGCCTAGAAGCCCCTTTTACAACGGCAGAAGTTTTAGCAGCAATTAAAACCTTAAAACCGGGATCAGCCCCTGGCCCGGATGGCCTGTCCAATCCTTATTACAAAAAGTTTGCCGAAACCTTAGCACCTTACCTCTCTAAATTCTTCAACTACGCCTCGAAGGGAAACCCACTTGATCCCCACCTAAATGCAGCACTTATAACTGTCATTCCAAAACCTGATAAAAACCCAGAAGAGGTTGGAAATTACCGCCCAATCTCTTTAATTAACTGTGACATTAAAATACTAACCAAAATCCTCGCCTCCAGGTTGGCTGAATTCATTAATGTGTATATACACAAGGATCAGGTGGGTTTCATTCCTGGTAGACAAGGCCCAGATAAGAAGAACCATAGATATTATGTCCATTCTCCAAACAAACTGGGCGGGTGGACCCCAACAATCGGGTATGCTTCTCTCGCTTGACCTACAGAAGGCCTTTGACTCGGTCTCCTGGCCTTATATATTCGCTATCCTCCGCAAATGGGGCTTTGGGCAACGCTTTACTGGCTTAATACAGGCCCTATACTCAACCCCTACAGCGAGAATCCGCATACAGGGCTTCTACTCCAAACCCATTCCCATAAGACAAGGAACTAGGCAAGGATGCCCATTGTCCCCTTTAATTTTTGCGATGGCAATCGAGACCCTCGCTATAGCTATTAGACAAAACCAAGACATAAAAGGGGTGGTATGCGGTTCTCGTGTCCACAAGTGTGCCCTATTTGCGGACGATATCATGCTCTACATCACTTCTCCCATAACTTCCTTACCCAATTTAAACGCTATACTAGATTCCTTCTCCAAGATGTCGGGTCTTCAAGTGAACTACAGTAAATCCCAGGCTCTCAACGTCTCTCTAACTCCCCCCACTGTTGAACTGTTAAAGCAGAACTTCAATTTCCAATGGAGCGAATCCTCCATCAAATACCTAGGTATAAACCTCACAGCTAAGGTGGAGACTTTATACAGTCATAATTATCCCCGGATGTATCGTACTCTAGAAGCAGATTTACAAAAGTGGTCCCATCTGCCCATATCATGGCTAGGTAGGATACACGCTATCAAAATGACTCTATTACCCAGATTACTTTATTTGTTTAGATCCCTTCCAATCCCCATTCGTAGGGTCCACCTCTCAAACTTCCAAAACAAAATCCTAAAATTCATTTGGGGTAGGAAGGGCTATAGACTAACCCGCAATACCCTCTTCGCGCACAGGAAGAAGGGTGGTTTAGGCCTCCCACTTCTATTCCGTTATTACCAAGCAGCTAGGCTAACACAGTTATCCGTAATTTACTCAAAATACGAGAAGCCAGACTGGATCCATATTGAGAATCAGGCTGTCCCCACTTTTACCCTCGACTTTTTACTATGGACCCCTCAGAAAAATAGACCCGCTATCTTGTCCCCTACTCTCTCCCACTCATTTAAACTATGGGATTCCCTGCGCTACTCTACCTCCTTGGTCTCAGCAATTAAACCTTTAACTCATATTTTCAATAATCCTCGCTTCCCTCCAGGTTACAATGTACTTGCCTTCAAATGGTGGGTTGATAAGGGTCTCTACAGGATAGGACACTTTTTCACAGCCACAGGACCTATTACCTTGCAATTTTGTATCAAGAAATTAAGCATGCCTAAGACCGAAATTTTTCGGTTCCATCAAATTCAACATTTTCTACACTCCCTTTGCAAAGGAGAATCAAACCCCCCGCTCTTTACAGAATACGAACTTTGGTGTGGTCAAGCCATGGACCAGAAGAGGGGGATTTCCTTAGTCTACACGTCTCTCACCACCCCCAAAACAAAGGCGCCCTATATGGTCGCCTGGGAAACTGATTTCTCATTCCAATGGTCCTTGGACAAATGGCACTCAATAGGGGCTAGATCCTTTCGGGGTCTGCTCAATACAAACCTTATGGAAGCAGGGACAAAAGTACTAACCAGATGGTACTATACGCCAGCCAGAGTTGCACACATGTTCCCAACAGCCAGTCCGCTCTGCTTCCGGGGATGCATGCTTACGGGGACGATGTCACACATTTGGTGGGAATGCCCAAGAATCCGCCCCTTCTGGAAGAAAGTATTTAACCTGATTGAAAGATTGATTGGTGCCAAAGTCCCCAGAGTTCCCACGGTGGCTGTCAGGAACTTACCAGCAATAGACAGGTACAGCTGCGTGCACACAGGCGTCGGCGTGTGTCTTCTGCGCGTTCGCGTACGCGTTCGTTTACGCGTTAGTGTGCACGTTCGCGAGTGGCGATTCGTACGCGCGCTCGTTCACGTGGTCGTGCGTGGCGTGCGTGCGCTCCTTCCCGCCACTGAGCGTTTAAAGGACCCTCAAGTGCGCCGGTGCGGCGCTGTTTCGTCTCAGCTTCCGTGTGTCTGAATATCTGATCCTGAACCCGGTTACCTTTGAATACCTGATCCTGAACCTGATTACCTGCTACCGTTATCGACCCGGCTTGCTTGACTTCTCTGCCTTCTCCAATCCCGACCCGGCCTGCCTGACCTCGAAACCTCTTCTGCTTGTGATTCCGTTGCCGACCTCTGCCTGCTTACCGACACCTCTTCTGCCTTCCGTTACCACCAGTCTGCTTACCTTCTGACCCGGACCGTCTGACTCTTCTCCAGCCTGCTGCCAGTTCCAATCTTCGGCTTCTGAAGCTACTGCCTGCTTCCAGCAAACCGCAGTCCACTCAGCCTTCAGAGGGATCTCCGCTCTTCTACCAGCTCCAGCGGCCCTATCCAGCAGGCCCTCCTACCCACTGCGCTCTCGAGACCGCTGTTCCCATTCCAGCGGCTCCTGAACCAGCGCTGTAAGAGAGGTCTCCTCCTACAAGTCGGGCTCCACATCTGGACTCTAACAGTACGAAACAGCCATGACTGAGCCCGCAGGAGAGACCTCTCCCATGAAGGAGATCTGCACGCACCTGTCGGCCCTTACCCAAGCGGTAAAATCGCTTCAAGATAGCTACGCCAGGCTTGAAGGACAGGTCCAGGACCTTACAGATACTGGTCACGTGGCCCCTGCTCCGTCCTCCCTATCAGCACAGCCCGTCGCCTCACCATCCGTTGTCATGCTTCCACCTGAACCAAGGGTACCCATTCCGGAAAGGTTTTCTGGGGATCGAACCAAATTTCGGGCTTTTCGGAACGCTTGTCAACTCTATTTTGCCCTACAACCACGGACTTTCTCCCTGGAAGCCACGAAGGTAGGATTTGTAATCTCCCTCCTACAAGGTGAACCGCAGACCTGGGCCCACCGTTTACTTGAAGGAGATTCAGTCGCAACCTTCTCTCTGCCATCCTTCTTTGAGGCCATGGCTCAGCTTTACGAGGACCCCCAAAAGACTGCCACGGCTGAATCTGCTCTGTTTGCGCTCCAGCAGGGCCGCAGACCGGCTGAGGATTATGTCTCGGACTTTCGACGCTGGAGCGCAGACACGGAATGGAATGATGCGGCTTTAAGGCATCAATTTCGCATGGGGTTATCCGAAGGACTTAAGGATGAACTGGCTCGAGTCGGTATACCAGAAACCCTGGAGGCCCTGATCTCCTTGACAATCCAGATTGATCGCCGTCTCAGGGAGCGAAGATCAGAGCGCTCCGCTCAGCAAGCCCGTCCAGTCTGGATGACAGCGAGAGCCCCAATGCCTGCTTCTCGCTATGTACCTCCGTCCAGTCCTATTCCGCCCTGTACGGCTCCTGACACCTCCGAGCCCATGCAATTAGGACTACTGCGCCCCGCTTTGCTTCCAGAAGAGCGCGCACGTCGCCGGCAGCAGAATCTCTGCCTCTACTGCGGTGGTTCGGGTCACTATGTCTTTAATTGCCCTGTCAAGACAAGTAAGTGTCTACCTTCTGCTTCTACCAGTCTCTCTGCATTGACTGCCAATTCAACCCACCTTGCCGTTCCTCTCTCACTACAGCTCCAAGGAAGGACGGTGACAGTCAACGCTATCATTGACTCCGGGGCATGCCGCTGCTTCATAGACTCCACCTTTGCGGGCCGACAGGGCATCCCGTTACGAGGCAAGGCTCATGAACTCTCAGTTTTTCTGGCCGATGGGTCTAGCATCAGTTCTGGAAAGGTAATTCAAGAGACTCTCCCTCTACCTGTCACTATCTCCTCTCAACTCAAGGAATTTCTGACGTTGGATGTCATCTCCTCTCCAATGTTCCCGATCATTCTGGGCATACCCTGGCTCCAAGCCCACAACCCCTACATCAATTGGGTTACCAGAGAAGTCACATTTCCATCTTCCTATTGCTTGAAACACTGCCTAACAGATTCCACCAAGCCTTCCGCCACCCTTTTATGTTTAGACTCTGATCAAGACCTACTGCAGACTGTGCCCAAGCACTACCATGACTTTATTGATGTGTTCAGTAAAAAGGGAGCAGACACTCTGCCTCCCCATCGTCCCTATGATTGTCCGATCGAGCTACTCCCTGGGGCCGAGATTCCTTTCGGACGCATATTCCCTTTATCAGAAAAGGAGCAGGGGGCACTGAAGACCTACTTGGACGAAAACCTAGAGAAGGGGTTCATCCGTCCTTCAACTTCCCCAGCAGGAGCTGGAATCTTTTTTGTCACTAAAAAAGATCAGTCCCTCCGTCCATGTGTGGACTATAGAGACTTAAACAAGATTACGGTTAAGAACCGCTACCCCTTACCCTTGATACCCGAACTCTTCCAGAGACTGAGATCCGCTAAAATATTCACCAAGTTGGATCTAAGGGGAGCGTATAACCTAGTTCGCATCCAGGCCGGGCATGAATGGAAAACAGCCTTCCGGACCCGATTCGGTCATTATGAATATTTAGTGATGCCCTTTGGGCTCTGCAACGCCCCGGCCACATTTCAACACCTAATCAATGACGTGTTTAAGGATTTCCTCGATGTGTTCGTGATTGTCTACCTGGACGACATTTTAATATTTTCCAACTCTCTTGATCAGCATCGAGAACACGTCCGTAAAGTCCTAGACCGCCTTCGCCAGCACCGACTCTACGCAAAGGCTGAGAAATGCGAATTTGAGTTACAGAGCATCCGATTCCTGGGACTAGTGATCTCCCCAACGGGCATCAGGATGGATCCCCAAAAGGTGTCTGCTGTACTAGATTGGCCAGCGCCTTTGGATAAGAAGGGTGTACAACGCTTCATCGGTTTTGCGAACTTTTATAGAAAGTTCATAAGAGACTTTTCAGCTATAACTGCGCCCATCACGCAACTGACCAGACAAAACTTCCGCTTCTGCTGGACTCAGGAGGCCCAGAGTGCTTTCGAAAGACTTAAAAAACTCTTCACGTCCGCCCCAATTCTCAGCCATCCGGACCCGTCTCTACCCTTCATCCTCGAGGTAGACGCCTCTGAAGTGGCCGTAGGAGCGGTCATCTCCCAACGTCAAGGCAACAAGGACCTAATGCATCCCGTGGGGTTCTTCTCCAGGAAACTCTCTTCCGCGGAGAAGAATTACGACGTAGGCGACCGAGAGTTGCTCGCCATTAAGGCCGCCTTGGAGGAGTGGAGATACCTATTGGAGGGCGCTGCTCACCCGGTACTAATATACACAGACCACAAGAACTTAGAATATCTACGGTCTGCCAAGCGACTGAGACCCCGACAAGCCCGCTGGGCCCTGTTCTTTTCACGTTTCTCCTTTCACATCACGTACCGGCCCGGATCGAAGAACGTGAAACCGGATGCGCTGTCACGGATGTATGACAATCCCAAGGACTCATCTGTTCCTGACACCATCTTACCTGCCGGGAATTTTTTACTTTTACAGCCTGACCTCCTCTCTCTGATCAGAGAAGCATCCTCTGACTCCTCTAGACCCCCCGGAATCACCTTAATGTCCAGAGATGGCTTGTTCTGGAGGGGGAAGTCAAATTTTTGTCCCCAAGAATGTCCGAGTTAAGGTGCTGTCCCTTCTTCATGACCACCCACTGGCAGGCCACTTTGGGGTCCGCAAGACCCTTGATCTGGTACAACGCACGTTCTGGTGGCCCAATTTGAAGGACTTTTGCGAAAAGTACATCAGCTCTTGCCCCGTCTGTATCCAGAACAAGACACCCAGGAACCGGGCTTGGGGACTGCTGAAACCCCTACCCGTACCCGACAGACCCTGGAAAATGATTAGTATGGACTTTATTGTCGAGCTTCCATGTTCTGAGGGATGTTCAACTATTTTTGTGGTTGTAGACCGGCTATCCAAGATGGCCCACTTCTCACCCTTAAAAGGCACCCCATCTGCTGTGGAGACTGCCCACGTGTTCATTAAGGAGATTGTGAGGCTACACGGGATTCCAGCGAATATAGTCTCCGACAGAGGAGTGCAGTTCACCTCACGCTTCTGGAGGGCCCTGTGCGAGATCCTGAAAATTGAGCTGGCACTGTCCTCGGCCTATCATCCCCAAACTAATGGGCAGACAGAAAGGACCAACCAGACTCTTGAGCAGTACATTAGGTGCTTCACATCATTCGTACAGAATGATTGGGTGTCCCTGCTGCCTTTGGCAGAATTTGCCTACAATAATGCTTGTCATTCGGCCACCGGTCAGTCCCCTTTTTTCGCCAATTATGGCTTTCATTTAACCTTTTTGCCTGATTTTCTTCCAGAAACCTCAGTTCCAGCGGTCCAGAAGACAGTGGATTTCCTCAGCCACAATAACCGGGTGTTGCAGGAAGCAGTGGCCAAGGCCCAGGCCCAGGCAGACAGTAAGAGAGCCTTTGACCGGAGAAGAAGAGGGGAACTGATCCTACAACCTGGCGACCAGGTATGGCTTTCTACCAATAACATTAAAATGGCTTGTCCCTCCAGGAAACTTGCACCTAAATTTATGGGACCATTTCCGGTTAAGAGGAAAATTAATGAAGTTTCCTACGAGCTAACCCTGCCTGAGTCGCTTAGGATTCATCCTGTGTTCCATGTGTCACTGCTGAGACCTGCCACCCCTGATCCCTTTCCTGATAGAGGAACTAGACCTCCAGAACCCATCTTAGTGGATGGAAATGAGGAGTACGAGGTGGAGGCCATCCTCGATTGCAGAAAAAGACAGGGACGCATCCAATTTCTGATCAAATGGAAGGGATTTGGGCCAGAGAACAATTCCTGGGAACCGAACAGCAATATCCATGCCAGGCGGTTAATTCACGCATACTTGTCTGCCCATCCAGAAAAGAGGAACCTGTTGGGCATCCGGAGGCTGCCCCTTGGGAGGGGGCAATGTCAGGAACTTACCAGCAATAGACAGGTACAGCTGCGTGCACACAGGCGTCGGCGTGTGTCTTCTGCGCGTTCGCGTACGCGTTCGTTTACGCGTTAGTGTGCACGTTCGCGAGTGGCGATTCGTACGCGCGCTCGTTCACGTGGTCGTGCGTGGCGTGCGTGCGCTCCTTCCCGCCACTGAGCGTTTAAAGGACCCTCAAGAGCGCCGGTGCGGCGCTGTTTCGTCTCAGCTTCCGTGTGTCTGAATATCTGATCCTGAACCCGGTTACCTTTGAATACCTGATCCTGAACCTGATTACCTGCTACCGTTATCGACCCGGCTTGCTTGACTTCTCTGCCTTCTCCAATCCCGACCCGGCCTGCCTGACCTCGAAACCTCTTCTGCTTGTGATTCCGTTGCCGACCTCTGCCTGCTTACCGACACCTCTTCTGCCTTCCGTTACCACCAGTCTGCTTACCTTCTGACCCGGACCGTCTGACTCTTCTCCAGCCTGCTGCCAGTTCCAATCTTCGGCTTCTGAAGCTACTGCCTGCTTCCAGCAAACCGCAGTCCACTCAGCCTTCAGAGGGATCTCCGCTCTTCTACCAGCTCCAGCGGCCCTATCCAGCAGGCCCTCCTACCCACTGCGCTCTCGAGACCGCTGTTCCCATTCCAGCGGCTCCTGAACCAGCGCTGTAAGAGAGGTCTCCTCCTACAAGTCGGGCTCCACATCTGGACTCTAACAGTGGCTCTCCTTAATGATCCAATTCCCCACCTCTCTAAACCCGCCTGCAGGTTGACCCAATTTGTGCTGCTGGGAGCAAAAATCTCCATAGCCAAGAATTGGAAGAAAACAGGGGTCTCTTTCACACTAGTTAAGAATAAGATCTCCTGGATCATGTCTCAGGAGAGGATTGCTAGCATGTTGGAGGACACATCTGATAGGTTTGTAGCCACCTGGGAACCCTGGGCCCGAATAATGGGCCTGACCAACTTCCCATATGTATGAACTGCTCTTAATGATCTTGACGCAAGTAGTGACGCTCTCTCCACCCCTTCCCCCCTCTATCTCCCTCCTCTTTCTTTGTCTTTACCTTTCCCTTTTCTTTCCTCTTGTTTGCATATGTTCTCTTGGTTTCCATACTATGGACTTAAGCTAGTCCGGAAAGGTATAAAAGTTTGTATAAATGTTGCCTAGGCACTGTTTATTGGTTGACATAAAGAATCTGATGCAATGCGCTCTGATTTGCTTCTCCCAACAGAGGACCCTCAGTTAGGCCTAGAGGCTGACCGTCTGGTAAAACAGGAGTCTTCTGGTATTGGATTGACAACTCCCTTTCATTTCTCCCCTCTTATGTTCATATTTTGTGGGCGCCTATTGCCCTCGACACAGCGTGTTCCCAATTGGGGTGTCGGGGGTACTGGGTGGCATCTGGTCCATATTTCCTAGGTTTCCCTCAATTGTCATGTCATTCCGTTCCAGACAAAAAGAACTCCTCTCACTTTCATCTCATCTGTTGCTAATATTACTAATGCCTTTCAATTCGCAATGTGTATTCTCCGGCTTATGCTGTTAGCCTGTACTTTCTTACTTGTTTTCCATGTTCTTCATATATATGTGAGACGACATGTTGCCGTGCTCTATTGTATGGATTATATTTTTCCTTTGAAACAAATAAAAAATTTTGAAAGTAAAAACCACACAACAAGAGAAGTTAAAATGGTGGCGTCTTCCGCCAGTCCTACTGTACTTCCGGTGCGTCCTACGGCCACTCCCTACGCGTTACGTCATACCATGTGACTTCTTCATGGGGATCTCCACCATTTTAACTTCTCTTGTGTGGTTTTTATTCTTTACAATGTGAGAGTCCAATTTTATCACTTACCAATAAATTGATTACTTCATTTTTAATATACTACACTATTGGAGCCTCCTCTATCTCTCTCTTCCCCCTCCTCCTCTTTTTGAGCTATCCATCACGAATCATCACGTTTGGGTCATCATTACTATATACGAGTTATCATGGCCCTCTAGTGGCTGGATATAGAAATGGTTTTCTATCTGGCACAGCAAAAGGATCCTTCCGATGACTGAATATGAGGAATGAAGTGAGATATTTGCAGAATTTGTGATGAGCCTGAATTTCCTTTAAGGTGAGAGTTCTGTGAGCCCTTTCCCCTGGGATTGTTTATCACCGTGTGTTCATCCATTTCTCATCGTTGGTGTTTATGAATATATGGACTATTTCGTTACATTATAAAAATATATATTATTCTTCTACATATGTTTGGTAGAGAAAAAAAGAAAAAAAAAAGAAAAATCACAATAAGTGTATATTGATTGGTTTGCGCAAAAGTTATAGCATCTAAAAAAAAAAAAAAAAAATAGGGGATAGATTTATAGCATTTGTTTATTTTTTTAACTAGTAATGGTGGCGATCTACGACATTATGGTGGCCAGATTGGACACTTGACACTATTTTGGGACCAATAACATTTATACAGCTATCAGAGCTACAAATAGCCACTGATTACTGTATAAATGACAATGGCAGGGAAGGGGGTTAAACACTAGGGGGCGATCAAGGGGTTAAGTGTGTTCTAAGGCTTAATGTACACGGGATGTTTTTACAACCTCTCCTGAATGCTTTAACTTGACAGATAGTAACCGTTTAAAATGTACGTTTTGCCCGTTCACATGCCGCGTTTGCGTTTAGAGGCTTTGAAAAATATATATACACATTTTTTTCAAAATAGCCAAAACTAAAAAAACACCCGTAAACTAAACGCGAGTTATAGCTATTTTTTTAACAAACAGTTTTTGTCTTTTTTTCACATCAGGATAAAGCACATAGCTATTTTTTAACATATTACCCACACTCACCTGTGTAGCAGACAGAGGGTCTAACACACCAACACTTGTTTTAAGGCTAATTTAGCCAGCACAGAGGGTCTAACACATTAACATTTGGTTACAATATACCATCTCTCACACCCCCCACTCATGATTTTGATGCCGGAAGAGGGTACAGCACAACACCCCATATTTATTGACTAAAGTTTTCTTCATTTTTTTTTAATTTTAAAAATTAATTTCAGGTTCTGATCTTGTTGGGAGAGTAAATTTTTATTATTTTCTCACCACTCTATCTCAAGTAGGAATAGCGCCACACCTACACCTTTTCTAATCCTAAGTGTGTTCTAAGGCTTAATGTACATGGGACTTTTTACAACCTCTCCTGAATGCTTTAACTTGACAGATAAAATGTTCGTTTTGCCGTGTTTATATACTCTGTTTAACCGCATTTGCAAAAAAATAAATAAATAAATAAATGTTTTTTTCCCCTCTTCAAAATAGCCAAAACTGAAAAACACCTATAAACGAAATGCAGCTAAATGCGAGTTACCACTTTTAGAAGCATTTGGCGCTTGAAATGCCTCGAGACTCAGCGTCTGAACTAATTTTTTTGCTTCCCAAAAAAGGCCTCTAAAAACTCAACTGCCTAAAAATGACCTTACGACCCCTTTCACACTGCGCCGCCCATAGCGTTGGCGGTAAAACGCTGCTATTTTTTAGCAGCGGTTTACTGTCGGATTTGCAGCGCATTTCGGCCGCTAGTGGGTATTTTAACCCCAGCTAGCGGCTGAGAAAGGGTTAAAGGCGCCCGCAATAGCGGCGTTATGCCGGCGGTGTAGCTGTGCTGCCCCATCGATTTCAATGGGGAGCAGCAGTAAACACTGCTGGCAGGACTTTTCCGATGTCCTGCCAGCACACCGCTCCAGTGTGAAAGCCCTCTTGCTTTCACACCGGACACAATGGTGCAGCTATTTGAGGGCGGATTGCAGGCGCTATTTTTAACGCTATAGCGCCTGCAAAATGCCCTTGGTGTGAAAGGGGTCTTAACGAACCTGTGTACATGTACATATAAGATAGGATGAGTTCAGGAGCAGCTGAAGAAAAAAAAAAAAAGCAGTCAACTGCCTCTGAACATCTCTTTACCAGCAGCAGTGTATATGAGGCCTTACTGATTAGGGGGGGGGGGGGGATTGTCTCACTACAACAAGACAGTGATCATTCCTCCCAATGACAGGGAGCGGTGATCTGTCATGTCACTAGGCAGAACAGGGAAATGCCTTGTTTACATAGAAATCTCCCTATTCTGTCTCTCCTCAATCAAACCATCAAGCTCGCGAGCGCGCAGCTGGTAGGCGGCAAATTCAAAGGGACATACAGGTACACCCTTTTGCCTGCCCGTGCCATTCTACCAGCGTAAATTGGCAGTCGGCAAGTGGTTAAAAAGCTATCTTGGGAATCTCCCACCCTCCATGGGAATAGCAATCCGCCATTTAGTGATCTATATTATTTAAACTATATTACCACGAAGGATCCCTTGAAGTAACGTTCCATTCTGAGGGACCCCTGCCGGTGTCCAGTCAAATACTGTCCCCCATCGGATAGTGTCCGCTGTGTACTGCGCATGCGCAGTACCCATGACAAGCAGATTCCGAAAATAGCCTGCGCCGTGAGTCCAGGTTCAAGCCCCACCATCCAAGTGGACATAGATTTAGAATATAAAAGAGCCGATCAAAGCAAGGCCGTGCCCGAAGCGTGGCGAGCCCGCGAGGGGCCCTCTAACTATACGCAGCCCTATGTCCACTTGGATGATGGGGCTTGCATCTGGACCCACAGCGCAGGCGCCGTCCACCTTCGGAGATTTTCTGAATCTCCTCTGCTCCGTACTGCGCACTACACTATTTACTAGGCAGACATTTTTGGACAGAACACCGGTAATGACTGTATGTACATCATATGGACATTAGTGGGAAGAACACTCCCGCCTCATGTGGACACTGAAAATCCCCCTCCCCTCTATAGATAGCTCCAGAGATCATTGCGGTGAGGGGCAGGCAGTGCTGAAGGCACTGTGACCTATAGAAGAAAGGTGTCAGTCAATGAGAGGAGGTGGGGAAGTCAGGTGAGAACAGAGGGGTCACAGGAAAGGGTTTGGGGGTCTCATGGTACATCAGGGGGTCTTACATTTCACCAGCTCGTTGTTATAGGTCTGCAGCGCCGCCCCCTGCTGGCTCATCCTTCCCCCAACTCCGAAGCGCTTAACAAACCGTTGCTTAGCGTGCTTACGACACTACTTTTATAGTGACGCCACCTATTTCCCCTTCGCCTCCCCGGTCAGCAGCCTATAAGAGCCCAGCGCTGGTTAACACGTGACCGGAAAAATGGCCTTAGAAGTGACGCATGCGCGGTAAAGCCCCGCCGTCAGCTGTTTCAGTGACTGGGTTTGCTTTCTGCACGAGTCGCAGAAAATTTTACTACACCGGCTCTGTTACGTCATCAGCCGTGGACTGAGGCGACGCGCGGCTGTGCGACTGGCCCGCCCCAGAGAGGCGTCAGAGGAGCGATGGCGCGCTGCAGCCCGGAGAAGCTGTCCGCTGCCTGGAACACCCTGAGCTTGGGCCTGGTGCCCGCCTCCGCCCTGGGGCTGGTCAGTGTGCTGCTCACAGCTGTGCAGGGACCATTGTGGGGATGGCAGGGTTTACATGTAGCAGAATAAAGGCTGAGTGGGAACTGACAGGGCCTGCTGGGACGTGCAGTTCTGCACGGTGGGGGTGGAGTTGGGGTTTGTTTACACCACATGCAGTCAGGTGCCGTTTTTAAACGCAGAAAACTGCAGTATAGACATGCATGCAAGACAAACGAATGCATTCCAATGAGCCTAGTTTACGCCATTGCAGCGCTTTCATGTGTGCATAACAACAAAATAAATAAAAAAAAATTCTGAATTTTTCTGCACTGGAAAGCAAATTGTGACATGAACGCGTGTGAATGAAATTAAAAAAGCTGTCCCTGAAAATGCGTGCAAACGCACATGCAGAAGTGAGCGGTTGAAGTGTAAACGAGCGAGGCTCAATCTGACGACTTTGTTTCCCCGCTGTTTGCTTAGCGTCAATCTGCGCGTGCGCTGTGTTGACATCACACCAGCTGATCAACATATCAGCTGGATTGATGTTTTGTAATGCGCAGAGGCATTTTTCGACAGAACACCCGTTCTCTTTCACATAAAAGCTATCACTTTTAGCAGAGGCGGGAGGGGTGTAGAAGGCAGATGAAAGAAAATGAAATAAATAAAAACATGTCATACTTGCCTGCTCTTTGCAAAACCACTTCCTGATCCTCCTCTTCTTGGGTCCCCCACCAGCGCTCCTGGCCCCTGCCGAGTGCCCTCATAGCAAGCAGTTTACTAGGGGGCACCCAAGTAGGTTCACTCCCAAGCCACTGCTCTTTGTCCATTCAGACACAGAGTGTGGCTTTGCCCTGCCTCTGCTCTTTACTCGTTGGCTGTGATTGACAACAGTGGGAGCCAATGGCTCACGCTACTGTTTCAGCCATTGAAGAGGAAGAGACCCGGGTGAGCCACTACTCTTGTGCATATCCCTGGATCGAGTTGGGTCTTAGTAGAACTCGCACAATTTCAATCCCGCAGCAGTGTGAACCTAGGCTAAAACCTAGAAGCTGATTGGTTTCTATGCAGAGCTCCACCAGCATTTGGACTCTCCAGTTTTAGTAAATCAACCCCATTGAGGAGTAATACTCAGGCACCACCATTGGTTAAATGTAATCTGTAGAGGGCAAAAAAGGATAAATGCACTGTTTTAAGGTTCATCTATTGTTTAAGGGTGGAAATGGAAGCTTACATATGTAACTCATGATGGTATGTTGGATTGTAGAGGACATAAAAACTCTATATAGATGGAAATTGAATGAAGGAGCCCTGTACTTTAAAGATTAACTTTTTTTAAATTTTTTTTAAACCCAGCAGCTGCAAATACCGTAACTGATGACTTTTTTAAAAAAAAACTCAGGTACTTACCAGTCCTTGGGATCCAGCCCTGTCTTCTGCAGGGAGTGAAGCAGCAGGGCTTTACTTTTTGAGTGAAGTTCTGCTTTAAAGGATAAATTCACTTTACCCACTTTTAGACCACATAACTTAGTTATACGGTGGCAGGGTGGCTCTCCTGCGCGTACCCATTACATGATCTGGTGCTTCCGGGTAGGAGACGCACGCCAGATTAGACTGATTAGACACATCACAAGCCAGTCAGCAGGTGCCAGCCAATGGATGTTCACCGGCATCTGCTGATTGGCGAGGGAAAGAACAGAGATCTCTCTGCCTATGTAAACAGAGCTCTGTTATGTCAGCAGGGATTTCATGGATTTTCTTGGCAAAGCAGGGAAAGAAAATTCATAACATCTCTTAATAAAAACAGCACACACAGTACACAAAAACACTGGGTAGGCACACATTTAACCCTTTGGTCGCCCTAGATGTTTAACCCCTTCCCAGCCCGTGTCAGTGCACGGACAGTGCATATTTATAGCACTGATTACTGTATTAGTGTAAAATTGTCTGCCGCAAAATTGCAGTCCCGCTGTAATTTCGCTGATTGCCGCCATTACTAGTATTAAAAATAAACAATCCAGTATATATCCCATAGTTTGTAGAAGCTATATCTTTTCTGCAAACCAATCCGTATACGCTTACTGGGATTTTTTTACCCAAAATATGTAGCAGAATGCATATTGGTCTAAATTTCTTAAGAAATTATATTTTTCTTTTAAATTTTATTGGGTATATTTTACAGTAGAAAGTGAAAAATATTTTTTTTTTTTTTATTTTTATTGTTGGTATTTTTCTGTTTATAGTGCAAAAAAAGAAAAAAAAATTGCAATGGTGTGAACCCAGCCTAAATATAAGAACGCTACCCACAAAATTCACATGTGAGGCACTGCTTACCGGGGTGGATTGCTTTTAGGAGGGCATATGACAGGCAGTTAGGAGGTGATCTGTTGCCACCTCACCACCTGTTTTGACTCTCCTAATGCTAAGCCACTGCAGTCATGTGCATTGCATGTTGTTGGGGTGCAGCCCCACTCACTTTAATGGGTTGCTTTTAGCAGTAGTACTGCCTGCCAAATGTGACATGCCTTTTCATTTTGGCTGCAAAGCATCACAGCATGGGTACAGCCCTGCATTGTTGTGTTTAGGTGGGTGGCCAGGGGGCAGTAAAACTCCGACTCAACCCCCTGATTTTACCTAAGCCTGGCTGCTTGTGTGAATGAGCCCTTAGACGCTGCAATGTGATGAGAGAAGTGAGTCACCAGATGGCAGATAATAACACTTGTAACTGTTTTTACCCTATTGCGTCCTTCTCATACTTTTGTTTTCAAATCTCTTGTTTGTTGTGACAGGCTGCTCCAAGATCTGGTACCGATGAGTCGATAGGGGAAAGCGATCTGAAAATAGCCTTAGATGTGCTCCGTGTCTGTGGCCTGCATACTGTGGTGGAAGAATGGTTCATCGAAGTCTTGCAGATGGATCTGCAGAGGAACATTGCTCCAGAGTTCTGGAATGGCATCAACCAACAGGAGAATGCTGTTGAAGAGCAGGAATGCGTACTGCTCTTACTGGACACCTTCCGTCTCCTTTTGTCTCGTTTACAACCATACCTAAAAAGCCTGGAGATCCTTGGTAGATGGGCAGACATGGGCATCTTGCATGGCTCAGATTCACAGATTTTGAGGGATAAAGTGTTCACAATGTTTAAAGCTATCCTCTTCTTTTCCACCTCCAAGACTTTCCAAAACATGGTTCAGCAGTTTTATAGTCGGACATTTAAGATTTACATGAGGCAGAAGAAGAGGGGGAATGATAGTGTTGGTGACTGTGACAGCAGCATGAACGAGCAGGAGAGTGATTCTGAGGACCCTGTGGTAGAGGACTTTTACTGTGCTGGTTGTGAGAGCCCTAAGGATCAGTGCTGGTGCAGCACTGCCATGGAGCAGTTTCAGGAGCTCAATAGCATCTTGTAAGTTCTCCATTCCAATATGTCATTGAAAACATTCATTGTACATTATTAACCATATAACCACATATAAACAAAGTAAACACTTTGAAAAGGTTAACATTATACCTAGAGATGCAAGTTGTTTACTCATCAGTGTCACATTTTTTCACTGATTACACAGCTCATTACCACTTTTAATCACAGGACTACTATAGTCCTGTTGGCCTTATGCATGAGGAAATAAAAGATAAAACTTGCAGCGTGACCGCATAAACGTAATATTTTACATGAAGTGATACAATCAAAGCATATAATATTGTGAAAAGATAAAAACGCAAGGCGTTCCAATCAAGTGCTTCACAAAGTAATACACAAAAAAACCTCAGATTCCCATGTTCCAAATGAAGCACCAAGTGTTACAATCCAAATATATAATATAAACCCTGAGAGTGCTTTACAATGTAATGCATACAATATAGAATTATAAAAAAGATAATC
This sequence comes from Lithobates pipiens, assembly GCF_037356315.1. NCBI lineage: Eukaryota > Metazoa > Chordata > Amphibia > Anura > Ranidae > Lithobates > Lithobates pipiens. The sequence goes on along the minus strand of NW_027507685.1, from coordinate 123,479,453 downwards.
CTTAGTACCCTGATTTTTCTTTTTTCCTGCTTTTTTTTTTTCAATCCACAGAAGAATTTTTGAACACCTGACAAATTTAAGTATAGAGTGAGTCCCTCGTATATATGATCTTCACAACATGAATCCCACCAACAACACAAGTAAAGTGCATGCTTATCAAATGGTGCAATTGTATATTTGTTTTTGTGAGGCCTCTGATGACGTCCCTTTGGACGAAACCTGTTGGGCCTTTACATACTCATGAACTTTAGTGGCATCCCAGTCTTAGTGCGTAAGGTTCAATATTGAGTTGGCCCATCCTTTGCAGCTATAGCAGCTTCAACTCTTCTGGGAAGGCTGTCCACAAGGTTTAGGAGTGTGTCTATGGGAATGTTTGATCATTCTTCCAGAAGTGCATTTGTAAGGTTAGGTACTGATGTGGATGAGAAGGCTTGGCTCTCAGTCTCCGCTCAAATTTTTCCCAAAGGTATTCTATTAGGTTGAGGTCAGGACTGTGCAGACCAGTGAAGTTCCTCCACCCCAAACTTGCCTTGCTATGCCTGTACATTTCCCTGTGATTTATTCTTCAGAAAAATTCTACAATACTGATAAAAGCCAGAAAATCTAGTGTACTACTAATTTCCTGGGCATGACTGACATTTCTTAGGATTTCAGTCCAGCATAGGGACTCTGTTGTCTTATCAAATGGGGCATTTTGAACTTGCTAGATTTCTAGCAGATAAACAAGTATTTTTCTATACTTACAGCATTTTTAAATACACAAAACGGTCAAGTAAAGCATAGATGTACCACAGTCTGCAAATACCCAACTCTGCTCCAGTATTGCAACATCACGAGCTTCCTTGCCAGAGCCAACATCACCCCACTTTTGCTGCTAGTTGGCTGTCTTGATTGACCAGCTTGTGATGGCGTAGTTAATGCAACTCAGCAGATGGTGGAATTGAGCACCTACAACACTGTGGGGTTTATTTACTAAAGGCAAATCCACTCTGCACTACAAGTGCACTTGGAAGGGCAGCTGCTGTAAATCTTAGGGCAAGGTCTGCTGATTTTATCATCCAATCGTGTACAAGCAGAAATGCTGTTTTATTATTTTCCTTGCAAGTCCCCGTCAGATCTACAGCAACAGCACTTTCAAGTGCATTTGTGAAAAGTGGATTTGCCTTTATTAAGTAAACACCTGTGTACAGTGTAAAGAAATTCTGAAGAGGAAGGTAAGGGTGCTTTATTGCTTTATCTGTAATAAAAAAACATCTGCAACCAGGAAGATATTTTATTAAGGCTACACCTCCGCTTTAACAGATGACACAAGTGGTTTCTTATGGTGTTGGCTACACAAGTATGTAGCAATAGTCAATCATATGCAACTGGAGCATTTTGCGATTTATATAGGGTTATTCACTACTACATGTGAGGCATGCAAACGCCATCAAATACATTCTGTAGTTATAATGGATTTATGTAACGGGTATTATAGAGTTGGGCACATTTTTTATGTTTTGAAGGGAGTTTTTATTGTGCCTTTGACATGACATCACTTAATGTAGCCACAGGTTGAATCTGCTGGAGAGAGTTTGTTCAGATGCAGTTACCACAATTCTGCACAAGATGATCGAGCAGAGAATGGAGAAGAGATGCCGTGGAGACTATGAGAGATCCTTTCTTACTGAATTCTTAGAGGTAATGTTGAGATGCCCGACCTAAAGTGAGCCTGTGCTTTATGCATGTAGGGCACAACACATTTATTCTAGTGCTTCTGTTTACTTGTTGGAACAGAAAACTAAAGCCCTGTGTGTAAAGTATTTGAATCAAAATGCAGCAATCAATTTGGGATGCTTATGAGATAATTTAGAATTTAGTGGAGGTGCAGCTGACCTGCTTTATAATTCCATAGACTTGTATGGGGGGAGAAGCCATTCTAAAGCAAACAAAAGCCTGTCAACACTGGCCCTTAATTGGGATTGAGTTGGTTGGAGCTTACACAGGTTTAAGGACTCTTTTTCTCCGCTATGTAACAGCCTTTGGTACTGGCTATTGTCTGCTCAGTCATACTGCTTTGTGAGGGGAAGAGGAGAGATGTATATGCACTTACCTAGAAATACTTGCTATTTCCATTTTCTCCAGCAGTTGAATGAAATGAGGTGATTGAGGAAAAGGAGACTATAAGCATTGGTGCACTAAAGGGAATGGCAATTATGCGCTACTAGGCAGGAAACCAAGGGCGCATAGTTGTAATAGATACACTCCCATTTAAGTAGTACTTAGTACTTGGAAGGTTTCCATTGGATCCTTGTCCACATGTGTGCTTTATTGAAAATGAACACGCTGTGGAAGAACAGCGGAATTGTGTATCCGCATACCCCAGAAATTTAGGCTTATCTGCTGTACAAAGTTAAGGAATAATATGTGAAATATTTATGTACATTACTGTGCAAAAGTTTTAGGCAGGTGTGAAAAACTGTAAATTAAGAATGCTTTCTGAAATAGAAATGTTAATTTATTTTTATCAATTAACAAAACACTCATTATTGTACTGCTATCAAGCCCTTCAGCAAACAAACTGCCTCCTGCTACAGCCAAATATTTCAGATTTCGACTTATCAGTCTGGAGCAATTGCTGCCATTTTTTTTTTGCACCCCAGTTCCTATGTTTTTGTGTACAGTTGAGTCCCTTAGCTTTGTTTCCATTTCAGAGGTATGGCTTTTTGGCCACACTTCTTTCATGAAAACCACATCTTACCAGACTTCTCTGGACAGTAAATGGGTGTACCTGGATCCCTCTGGTTTCTTGGCTGACCACTGCGTCTGTGATCCTCAATGCTACCCGATTACATTTATTTATTTATTTTTTTAAATTGTGCTTCTTTAAAAGAGCTTGCACAGTATTTCTTGGAACCCCAGTCTGCTTTGAGATCTTTGTCTGGGAGAGACCTTGCTGATGTGGTATAACTACCTTGTGTCTTGTTATGCTCAGTCTTGCCATGTTGTTTGATCTGTGATAAGAAACGGTCTTCCACCTTAGTTGCAGAGGTTGGCTGTTTCACACAGCTGTTTCTGTTTTCAGTTAATGACTGTATCAACTTGCATAAGAAATTGATGATCATTAGCACCCACTTAGTAAAACTGGATAATCATACACCTGACGCTAATCCTACAAAATCCCTGACTTTGTGCAAGTGTATGAATTGATGCTGGGTTTAAACCAAAGGGCAGTTGCACCAAATGTTCATTTTGATTTAGATTTTTCTGTTCGCTCACTTTGCATTTTGTAAAATGCTAAAAATATAGCAATGAATCTAATGAACAAGTACCTAGCATATGGCTTTGTAGAAACTGAATTATCAATAGGCATTAACACCTAACAATTAAAAATTAATGTTATAATTATTTTAGAATACATAGTCCATTTAAAATACTGATTTGGTTTGGCATTGGTTATCTGACAATGTATGTAAGGAAGCGTCATTGTGTGTTTGTACGAGCTCCTAGGAGGGTGATGTAAATTCTAACCACCTGTTTTGGCAGTGGATAGAGAAGGTGATTGGCTGGCTCAGTAAGGTCTTCCTGCAGGATGAGACATCTCAAGTCTCCAAACTTAAAGCTATGAGTACCCTGAAACGGTGGCGTTGTCATGTTCAGCGATTCTTCTACCGCCTGTACGCTAGCATGCGCATTGATGAACTCTTCTGCATTATCCGAGGTAAGTAAACAGCTTGAACATGAACTGTTTATTGAAACACACAAGTACACGGGAAACTCTCGGTCCAATCCCGCCTCCCTTTGTATTCAGGGCAGGGTAGGGTAGACTGTCCAATCAGCAGGGAAAGCTGTTGGAGGAATTCCCTTCTCCCTTCTCCCTTCTCACAGCAAATACATAAGACAGACACAATGGAATACAGCCACACCCCAAATGACCCAGCAACATATCAGACATGGGTTCTCGGTCACCCTGTGCCTCTGATAGACATAGGAGGTGCATGGGGAACTGAAACAAGGGTTTCCCAACCTCTCCAAGGGATTCTGGGTTTCACTGGCTCCCGCCCAAAGTGACTCCCGTCACACTAATGTACTGCGGAAAACCGTTTTCAATAAAGAGCCACGGGCTAAAATTTCCTCCTACAATGGTTTCCTAGCTGGCATGCTGATTCAGTGGCCTCACTGCATATATGACTTCACCTGGCTGCATGCTCTTTCTAAAACAAAGTGACTTTTGAAAGCAGATTTCTAATAATGTCAGTGTTGTATTGCAAAGGTAATATTTTGAGCAACTGTAAACAAGTGAAACCCACCCACATGGGTGAAGAGAGTGCTGCTAGCCCAAAATATGATTCATTTTCATTTGGATACGTGAGGTATTCCTTGCACGAATCCCTAACTCTTTAAACTTTATTATTATATGCCCCTGCAAACAGGACCTGTACAGTTAAACTACATTGGATTTGAACTTGTACAATCAAGTGGGAAAATGTGTGTGTGTGTGTATATATATATATATATATATATATATATATATATATATATATACCACATATATTACATTTGAATGTTATTTACCATCTAAGGCCACTTACAAGTATGTCTGTGCTCCCTTTCCCTCCCATTTAGTCTGCTGACTTTCCATGGGATATTGTGGGCCCATTCCATACTCTTTGGACAGGATACCACCTGGAAACTACCCCACCTAATATTTTTTTTTTTAATCGACTCTGGTCAAGCACGATATTTCAATTTGAAGCTGTCATCTCCTTGAGGAAGATCAGAGCAATATACGATTGAAACGCGTTATTGGCCATTGAGAGCGTTTTTTTTTTTTTTAATTTAATGTTTTAAGCAACAGACTGCTTATAAGTTTACTTCAAGCTCTGTAAGCCGAACATCAAGGAAACTTAAATTGTAGGCGCGGGTAACAGGGGTGGCCTATGTATGTCTCCTGTGACAGGTTATCTTTAACTTTTTTTATTTTATCCAGATTTTCCTGACTCTAAACCAGCCATCAAGGATTTAAAGTACTGTCTGGAGCGGACCAATCAGAGGCAGGAACTACTTTCAAGCCTGAAATCTGCTCTAGAGACCAGGTTGCTACATCCTGGTGAGAATTCTGTTTCTATTTCGATGTTAAAGCAGTTTTAAAGGCAGAAGTTTTTTTTTTACCATACTGCATTCGATGCAGTCCGATCTCAATCCAGCAATGTGCGCGAGAGCCGAGGCTGTCTCTGTTCTCTCATTCCTCATTGGCTCCCACTGCTGTCAGAGCCAGCGATGAGTGGGCTGGGGCTGAGCCCCGCTCTGTGTGTCTTATGGACTGACAGAACAGGGCTCAAGAGTGAGCACGCACAAGTGCCTGAATAGCAAGTGGCTTGCTATGGGGGAGAGAGGAGCCAGGAGCACTGAAAGGTGACTCAAGAAGAGGGAAATTGGGGCTACTCTGCAGAACCATTACACGGAGCATGTACAACTGGTAAAATAAGTATTGAATACATCACCATTTTTCTAGGTAAAGCTATTTCTAAAGGTGCTATTGACATGACATTTTCACCACCTGTCAGTAACAACCCATGCAATCCATACATACAAAGAAACCAAAACAAATTCAGAGATTAAGTTATGTGTAATAAAATGGATTGATACACGGAAAGTATTGAACACGCTAACTAAAATGAACTTTATATGTTGTACAAAATCCTTTTATTGGTAATGACTGCTTCAAGACGCCTCCTGTATGGAGAAATTAGTCGCATGCATTTCTCAGGCGCAATTTTGGCCCATTCTTCCACACTGTCTTCAAATCTTAAGGTTCCATGGGCCTCTTCTGTGGACTCTGATCTTTAGTTCTTTTCATAGATTTTCTATTGGATTCAAGTCCGGTGATTGGCTGGGCCATTCTAGCAACTTTATTTTCTTTATTTGAAACCAGTTGAGAGTTTGCTTGCATTTGAGATCATTTTTTTTGCTGAAATTACCACCCTCGTTTCATCTTCATCATCATCATCCTGGTAGATGGCAACAGATTTTTATCAAGAATGTCTTGGTACATTTTTCCATTCGTCCGTCCTTCCTTCCTTCCTTCCTTCCTTCCTTCCTTCCTTCCTTCCTTCCTTCCTTCCTTCCTTCCTTCCTTCCTTCCTTCCTTCAATGATATGAAGTTTGCCAGTACCGTTTGCTGGAAAAATGGCCCCACACTATGATTTTCTCACCTCCAAATTTCACTGTTGGTATGGGGGGTGTTTTTGGGGTGATGTGCAATGCCATTTGACCTCCAAACATGGTGTATATTATGGCATCCAAATAGTTCAATGTTGGACTCATCTGACTAGACTATATTCTCTCAGTGTTTCACAGACTTCTCTAAATCTTCTGCAGCAAACTTTAAACAAGCTTCAACATGCTTTTTCTTCAGCAATGGAGTCTTGCGTGGTGAGCATGCATACAGGCCATGGCAGTTGAGTGGATTACTTGTTTTCTTTGAAACAATTGTACCTGCTAATTCCAGGTCTTTGTAATGCTCTCCACAAGCAGTCCTTGTCTGTTGCACAACTCTTCTGATAATTCTTTATACTCCCCTGTCAGAAATCTTGCGAGGAGCACCTGGTCGTGGCCGGTTTATGGTGAAATGATGTTCTTTCCACTTCCGGATTATGGCCCCAACCGTGCTCACTGGAAGATTTTGAAGATTAGAAAGCCTTCTGTAACCATTAGTATGTTTTGCAACTATAAGGTTGAAAACGTCTTGAGAGTGCTCTTTACTTTTACCCATCATGAGAAATTTCTTGTACGAAACCTTGGTAATGAGACACCTTTTTTTGTCATCAGTTGAGACTGAACCAGCTGATAATAATTTGCACTGACAAGGGGCAGGATTGCTTTCTAATTACTGATAGAGTTCAGCTGGTGTCTTAGCTTTCCATGCCTTTATGCACCTCCCTTTCTTCAGGTGTTCAATACTTTTTCCCTGTGTCATTCCAATTTATTTACACATAACTTAATTACGGAACTTATTTGTTTTGTTTTTTTGTATGTATGGATTGCATGGGCTGTTACTGACGTGGTAAAATTTAATGTCAATGGCACCTTTAGAAATATATTTACCTAGAAAAATGGTGACGTGTTCAATACTTATGTTACTCGCTGTAAGTATAACATGTCTGTAAAAACAATTTTTTTAATATTACTTTAAGTATTCATATTCTGTATATTGGCTTATGTAGATGTGTGTGTTTGCATTTAACCATTAAAGCCAGTCAATATAGGCCCTAAATGTAGTTTTACACTGATCTAGCATAAGTAACTGAGTTAGGGCTAGTTTACACTTGCTTCAAATCAAGGCTTCGGACAGGCTTGGTTAAAGCTCCTGTCACTAAATAAAATGGTTGGCTTAGAGTCCTGTTTACACCTTGCTTTTGCTGTGTGCTTTGGGGCTTCAAGCGAGCTTTGCCATAGACTTCTATGGAGGCTTTGAAGATGCTTTGAAGCGCCACTAAAGCTACATGGGGTATAATTTTTGAAGCCAAAGTAAAAGCAAGATGTAATCGGGACTGTAAGCTAACCATTTTCTTTAGTGACAGGAGCTTTGACTAGCGTTCAGAGAGCTTTAACAAAGCCTGTCCGAAGCCTTGTTTTTGAAGGAAGTGTAAACTAGCCGTTAATGTGTGTTGAAGCCGAAGCAAGTTTAAATGAGCCCTTAGTCTTATTATTGCCCTACTGTAATCCCTTTCACAGAAGAGTGACTCTTGGCACCGTAGGCTATAATATTTTGCTTTGCACTCTATTAATCTATCATTATGAACCTACTTTCAAGAGGGAGAAAACATGGATGATGTCATCCACATACTTAGGAAGTAAAGTGAAAGTTCTCCAACGGGGTTAAAAATAAACTTTAAGAGGGAAACCTTGCAAGACAGCTGACCGCACAAAATTAATGCGTTCCATGCAAATCTTTCTTGGGAGTAACTGGTATTTGTCTTGTACAGGTGTGAATACATCAGACATCATCACCTTATACATTTCTGCCATTAAAGCTCTGAGAGAGCTGGATCCCTCTATGGTGATTCTGGAGGTGGCCTGTGAGCCAATCAGGAAATACTTGAGGTAACCATTCATTCCATACAGTCACTGTTTATAAATAGATGTCTTTCAGACCTGTTGACTTGCTTTTGTGTTAATTTGTAAATGCACATCTAGATGGCAGCAACATTATTTCCTCATTCCCTATGCAGGCTGTGCTGCTTTCTGTGTACTTCTGTACATGATGGTGTTTTTTATTTATCTTGTTACTCATAATGAATCCATGCCCCTGATAAGAATATTAAAATTGTATTGTACCATATTATGTAATCTTCGCAATTGTGCAAAGATCCATTCTACAATGGCATAGGATGGATCTAAAAATTCTGAGGCAGTCAAACGCTTTAAAAAGCAAAACTTTTATTAAAACTTTGTCAAAATGAGTGTCAGGTAAATGTTATAATCTTTTTTTTCTTTTTTTTTCCTCTCTCCTATCCCAACAGAACACGAGAGGATACCGTGCGACAAATTGTTGCTGGTTTAACAGGAGACGCCGAAGGGGATTTGGCCAATGAACTGTCTAAGGCTGATCCTGTGGTCCTAGAGAATGGTCAAGAGAGCGATGATGATGTTTCGGACCCAGAAGATTGGGTGCCAGACCCTGTAGATGCCGATCCTGGTATGCAGTATCCTATGTCTGAAACATATTTATTTTTTTAAATTAAAACTTTATTCCACCCCCCCCCCCCCCCCAAAAAATTGTACAATTTTCCAATGCACAAACATTATGTCTTTTGTTCAGCACAATTATTATACATATTACTCACATAGGTGATAGCCAGAAGTCTCTAGTCGATTCTAAAGAGTTACAATGTAGCAATACAGTAGACCTTTTTGGGTATTAATATATAATTTGCTATTATACAGATTTGAATAGAATGAGCTGTATGGTACTGGTCCAGTAGGGTGGCACGTGAAAGGAGGAGATGTGATCTGCAGTTCTACACACGTCAGTTGTATTAAGCCAATGGTCCCAAACTTGGTTATATTTTGCAGAGCACTCTCTATTAACCACTTTCAGACCGGACCATTTTGCTGGCTAAAGACCAGACCACTTTTTGCGATTCGGCACTGCGTCGCTTTAACTGACAATTGTGCAGTCATGCGACGTGACTCCCAAACAAAATTGACGTCCTTTTTTTTCCCACAAATAGAGCTTTCTTTTGGTGGTATTTGATCACCCCTTCGTTTTTTATTTTTTGCGCTATAAACAAAAATAGAGCGACAATTTAGAAAAAAAATGCATAATTTTTTACTTTCTGTTATAATAAATATCCCCCAAAAATATATTAAAAAAAATTTTCCCCTCAGTTTAGGCCAATACGTATTCTCCTACATATTTTTGGTAAAAAAAAATCACAATAAGCGATTATTGATTGGTTTGCGCAAAAGTTATAACGTTTACAAAATAGGGGATAGTTTTATGGCATTTTTATTAATAATTTTTTTGTTACTAGTAATGGCGGCGGTCCGCGATTTTCATTGTGATTGCGACATTGTGGCGGACACATCGGACATTTTTCGGACCATTGTCATTTATACAGCAATCAATGCTATACAAATGCATTGATTCCTGTGTAAATGACACTGGCAGTGAAGGGGTTAACCGGGGGTGCCAGTGTAGGGGTTAAGTGTTCCTAGGGTCGTGTTACTAACTGTGGGGGGCTGGGCTTTGTGTTAGTGAACACAGATCTATACTCCAATCACATGGAGCAGAGATCAGTGTCACTTGTTGCTAGGCAGAACGGGGAGATGCTGTTTACAACGACATCGCCCCGTGAGACGATCGCGGGTATCCCCGCGGCGATCGAGTCCTGCCCGTGCCATTCTGCCAGCATACATCGGCGTGCACCAGTCAGGAACTGGTTAATGTAGATTAATTTTTTATAGGGCAATGTGCTGTTAACATCCGTTTTCCAGTCAGATAATCTAGGGTGAACCTGTTTAGCAATAGTTCTCCATGCAGAAAATATTGTCTCCTGCATAAAAGTTTTGGTGTATTTGTCAGTGTCGGCATCTGGGAAAATACCCATTAGGCATGGTTTGGGATCTAGGGTCAGCGGAGATCCCATATTGTCATGAAGAAAATCTACCACTTGTTTCCGGAAGCCCTGTATGTAGGGGCAGGACCACAGGAGGTGATAGAATGTGCCTGTTTCTCGACTACATAATAGACATGTGGAGGGTTGTCCCTGGCTGGATTTTGCTATTCTTATAGGTGTGAGGTATGCGCAGTGTAGGATGTATATTTGGGTCAATCTGTCAGATAGCTTGGGTGAGACAGCTTTGCATGCATCAAATGCCTCACTCCAGTCCTCGTCTTCCAGGATTCCTAGGTCCCCCTCCCATCTTGATTTTATATTGTAAGCTGTTTTAGTGGATGATGGAGTATGAAGCATATTATAGAATATTGATATTAATTTCTGGGGATCTACACTTTTGACTGGTCATTATAGGATTACAAGTAGGGTTAGGTAATGATTCTGGAAACTGGGAGCCAATTGCTTGTCTGACCTGTAGAAATCAAAAAACATGTGATTTGAGAGTTCAAATTCTAGTTTTAATGTATTGAATGTCTTTAATGTGCCCTGCAGTAAGTGTGATAGGTAGAAAATTCCACTTATGCCCCATGTTTCTGAGTCCGGTATAGTCAAGAATTCCTGTAGTGTCCTATTATGCCAGATGGAAGAATAGTTATGTGTAGGTAGGTATGTCTAGTTTGATGGAGGCCAGTCGCCATATCCTTTAGTGGCTTAATAAGAGAATTGTGTTCCTCTGATTTAGTAGTACCTTCGGTGCCAGCTGCTATAGTGCAGATGGGGTCATTTGTCAATTGGGCCCAGGTGGGGCATAGAAGCAAAGTAAATCTTTCTGTCAGTCTTATCTATATGGAACAGTTGGGATAGTAGGTAGTATAGAGTAAAGTCTGGTAGGGCTGTACCGGCCAGGTCAGTGGGGTTTTTAAGTAATCACTGTGCTAATTTATGTCTATTCTTCCTTCTTCCCCCAGATGAAGGGTTTGAGAATTGAATCCATGGTTTTGAAATAATTCAGTGGAAGATGCATAGGGGTGTGCCATAAGATATATAGAATTTTAAGGGAGGAGTATAATAAGGTTGATGCGGCCCAGTATCCTGAGAGGAATGGAATTGACAACTTGCACTATATTACCAAAAGTATTGACACCTGCCTTTACACGCACATGAACTTTAATGGCATCCCAGACTTGGTCCGTAGAGTTCAATATTGGGTTGGCCAACCCTTTGCAGCTATAACAGCTTCAACTCTTCTGGGAAGGCTGTCCACAAGGTTTAGGAGTGTGTCTATGGTAATGTTTGACCATTCAAGCGCATTTGTGAGGTCAGGCACTGATGTGGACAAGAAGGCCTGGCTCACAGTCTCCGCTCTAATTTATCCCAAAAGTGTTCTATTGGGTTGAGGTCAGGACTCTGTGCAGGACAGTCAAGTTCCTCCACCCCAAACTCCTCATCCATGTATTGATGGATCTTGCTTTGTGCACTGGATTATGGTGTGGGGTTCTTTTTATAGGAGTTGGGCTTGGCCTCTTAGTTCCAGTGAAGGGAATTCTTAAGGTGTCGACATACCAAGACAACTCCAGCAACTGATCCCAGTTCCCAGATATTTACAGAGTGTTGTTAAAAGAAGAGGGGCACGTGGCCCTGTCCCAATTTTTTTTTTTTTGGACGTGTTGTTGCCATCAATTTTAAAATTATCTTTTTTCTTAAAAATGGTCAGTATTCTCAGTTTAAACTTTTGATGATTTTTTATTTTATTTTCTATTGTGAATAAAATAATGGGTTTATCAGATTTGTATCTCATTGTATTCTGTATATTTTACACAGTGTCCCAACTTTTATGGAATTGGGGTTGTATAACCAATAAGCCCGGGTTCACACATGTGCGTTGCAAATTGAAGCTCCGGGTTTCACTGCGAAGATAAAAATCAGTTGTTCTGAGGTTCCTCTGCGTTTTAGCTGCGGATCAGTGAGCAGGGAGGGGGGGGGGGGGTATAGTGAGACAAGGAGAGAATTTGTGTTCAGAACGGAATGCATCTTGCGAATCAGATGCATGCCTATAGAAGATAATGAGTTGTAATCCGCACCGCAATGCCCAGAAAACGCACACTTTTTTTTTTACAATGCGCAGTGCGAATGTACATATGTACAATGCACATATGGGAACCAGATGCATTCAAATGAATGTATTTTAAAATGTCCTGCGAATTGGATGCGGTGTAAGCCGCATCTAATTCGCATAGGTGTGAACGGGGGCTCAACGTTTTCTAGGCATCTGACACCCTTGAAAGCATTGGGTCTTTAGAGAACTTTGATAAGGTTATATGTCTGTTAGTCCCAGCTGCTGCCCTCATTCCTCTCAAGTCGCTGTAGTGTGTTCATGCTCCCTGCTCGGTCTCCTATCGCCTGTGATAGTCATATATGTGCACACAACAAATGCTAAACACAACATTACTGCTTATTTTGGATTGTTTTGCTCAGCAGAATTAGTATAATTGTGGTAATGGCTTTTGTAGCAATACTATCTACGTTCTTTTCTTCTAGGTAAAAGTGGCTCCAAGCGTCGTTCCTCAGACATCATCAGCCTTCTGGTCAGTATTTACGGCAGCAAAGAGCTCTTTATTAATGAATACAGAACCCTCCTTGCTGACAGACTGCTCCACCAGTTCAGCTACAGTTCTGAGAGGTAAATATATTGTGTTGTGGGAAGGACAACCTACTGATTATTCATTAGTAACCAGCGTTTTTTTTCTTTTATAATTTATTGGTTTTACATTTTTCCATTCATTAGTTCCTAACCACTCTCTCTACACTAATCTCTCAAAATGTATTGTAATTCTAATGCTCACAAATTTTAATTGCCATTAAAGATGTATGGCTTCTATCTCTTATTGTAGAGAAATTCGTAATGTAGAATTGCTGAAGCTGCGTTTTGGAGAGGCTCAGATGCATTACTGCGAGGTCATGCTAAAGGTAAGGATAATGTCTGTTTTATATAATGCCAGGACATAGACTACTGTGCATTATATGGAGACTGTATTGTGCATAAATGAAATATCTAAGCTCACAGATGATGCGCACTTAAATCAAACTATTGAAGTCAGCAGCTACAAATGCTGCATCTGTGACTTTTAATATTAGGACATTTAGGTGACCAGGGAGCCCACGATGTCGGCATCCCTGCTGATATTTAGATCAGCTGTCAGGTGCAGCCTCCGCCATTCCCAGTAAGGGAACCCGACAGTGAAGCCTTTCGGCTTCACAGCCGCTTCCCTACTGCGCATGTTCTAAGCGCACTGCGCTTTCTAGTTGGTGCATAGGGAGGAGGAGGGGGCTGGACCTCTGGCCCCATCTTCCGGAAGTGGGGAACAGTACCTGTCCGCTTTAAGCTATGTAATATTTTGTATATCTTCACTAATGGCTTGTGATTGGTTGTCGCAGAGGTCACGTAATTAAAAAGCTTTTAATCACAAGTAGCGATCAGGAGCATTCCGTTAGGCACTGGTAACTGGTGCTAGGAGTACCCAGGGCATTTGTTTACATTATGGTATGCAAATATGTGGCTGCATATTTGTATATCATATTTATTAAACTTTTTTTTTTTCTTTTTTTTTTCTTCGCTTGGTTTCTTGCCTAGGCAAATGTCATGCATCCCAGGAGTCTTCAGGAGAGGAGGAGGAGGGGTTTTCTCAGCCAAGCACACTCTTCTGCATGCATGCTTTGGCTAAGGGAAGATGGATTCCAGGAAGTAAATGCTATATGAATCATTTGCCCTTACTCAAGATGGCCATGGCCAGAAATGCTAGGGGGGGGGGGGGGTTTCAAAGTGATTTCTCGACAAAATAAAGCATGGAGACATGGATGGGTGGGGGAGTTTACTTTGAATCATTAAAAATGAATTAAATAGCGTTTTTGGTTTATGGTGCTCAGATGCAGTGAAAATCCACTTAAACATGCTTAGTGCACTTTGCTGTCTGCAACAACTCAACCCTGTATAGTATTTTCCTCCACATTTAGCCCCAGATTGTAAGTAAGGGTTCTAAATGGCAAATTGCAGCTGAGATCGTAAGTGGAAGAGTAATGCATCACCTAGATGAATAGGCCAAAAGTTGTGGCTTAAAGGAGTTGTAAAGGCAGAAGTTTTTTTATCTTAATGCATTCTGTGCATTAAGATAAAAAGCCTTCTGTGTGCAGCAGCCCCCCTAACTCTTACCTGAGCTCCCTCTCTGTCCAGTGATGTCCGTGGATGTCTCAGCCGTCCCAGATTCTCCTTCCTGATTGCCTGAGACACAGCAGTGGCACCACTGGCTCCTGCTGTTGTCAAAGTCAGCTAGCCAATCAGGGGAGAGAGGGGGTGGGGCCGGGTCGGGGCTTTGTGTCTGAATGGACACGGAGCTGTGGCTCAGCTCGGGTGCCCCCATAGCAAGCCGCTTGTTGTGGGGGTACTCAACAGGAGGGAGGGGCCAGGCGCACTGAAGAGGGACCTGAGAAGAGGAGGATCCAGCCTGCTCTGTGCTAAACCAACTGTACAGAGTAGGTAAGTATAACATGTTTGTTATTATTTATGGGGGAAAAAACAAGACTTTACAAACATTTTAAGGATTTAAATCTTTTTTTTCTTTTCTTTTCATAGGCCTTGTGATTATAAATGTGGGGTTACTATATAGGGCTTAGCTGTCGCAGACTATGAGGTTTATTTTAAGTCTGTGGGCATTTGCTCAAACCAGGGACATGGATCTATGTAATTTATTTAATTTATTTGAATTATATAATTTATCACATAAAGACCTAGATCCATATTCTGCCCTGATGAGTTGCATAAATGGTTAAATATTTTTGTATATTTAGACTGTCTGTGATGAAAACCTTTTTTTAATACACAGAAGCAAAACAAATACATTTGCATGGCTTGGCCATGAATCATAAAATCTTTAAATGGGGAGCAAGGTTAGAAAGCAAGTCTGTGCTCCCCTAAATCTGCCTCTTGTTCAAATAACGTTGCTATGAGGCTCACTTTAGCATATTTTGTCAAGACGTGTTTCCCGCCCCCCATTAGCTAGTATGGATGGGGTTTTGCTTGCTTTTAAGTCCTGGACCAAGCAAGATGGAGAGAACACCTGTAAAGTACAAAAATGTTCTTTATAAATGTACCAGGTTGTTTTTTTGTTTTTGTTTTTTTTTAAGCGGCTTTATGGCCACAGTTAGGCCATATTGCTGCTTTATAGTCCCTCAGTTTCTCATGCTGTGTGCTGCACTGGTAACTTTACAGCTTCTACAGTAGAAAATGTGTTTTTTTTTTTTTTCAGGACATGGCAGATTCTCGCCGCATTAATACAAATATACGTGATGAGGAAGAAAAGCTCCCAGAGGAAGAACGGCCTCCATTTAACCTGGTTGCAGTTATCCTTTCAAGCGAGTTTTGGCCAGCCCTAAAGGAGGAGAAGCTCGAACTTCCAGAGCAGATTAAAGAAACCATGGATATGTTCACTCGGAGATATGAGAAGCTCAAGGTAAGACCCAAAGCTAATTAGCACAGTACAGATTTAATGGTCTTTGTCATAACTTATAACATTGTTTGGTTCTCCTTCGCAGGCGATGAGGACCCTAAACTGGAAGCACCACCTTGGGTTGGTGAGTCTGGACGTGGAGCTAGCTGACCGCACGCTCTCTTACTCCGTGTCCCCTGTACATGCTGCCATCATACTAAATTTTCAGAATAAAAGTAAGTCTGCATTTAGCTCAAATTTGCCGTTCTGTTTAAATTGGTAGATTGCAAATCCTTGTCTTAATTTGAAAAAAAAATGGACAACCCTTTCTCTGCTGCATCATTTGCAGATTCTCTGTGTGCTCTGTACAATTTAGCTGGGAGGGCTGACTCCCAGGGCTGTCTGCTTCTGTGAGACTGCTGTCAATTGATATGAATAGAAGGATGCAGAAAATTGTAATTGTTCCTGTAGCTCTCAGGGAATCTTGCACGTTAAGGAAAGCAGAGCAGGGCTGATCTTCTTGCAGCTAATTGTGTGTACAGCAATGATTGGGAAAAGGCATTCAAACCTTCTGCTTTTAAATGAGTGTAGAAGGAAAATACATTTTTGTGACAGTTGTCTTTTTATGCAAGGAAAACTATAGTCGTACTCTGGACACTTACTGGGGAAATGTCTGCATCCAGGGACAATCATCTGTCCTTAACAAACATGTATTTGCTGGCTGTGCGATTTACATACAAACAGTGACACAGCTGCAGCTCCAGTCAGCCTGGTGCTGCTTTGTACAGTTTGGACAGAATTGGCTGCCTGATCAAAGTAGCCTGTGTAAATGAGGCCCTAATCTTGGCGCACACATGCTTATCCCAAGTTAACTGGTGCTTGATTTTCTATCTAGGTACCTGGACCTTAGAAGAGCTCAGTGAGGTGTTGAAGGTACCTGTTGCTTCCCTGCGGAGGAAAATGACCTTCTGGCTCCAGCAAGGTGTTCTCCGTGAAGACCCTCAAGGGGCATTCATGGTTATCGAGGAGGAGCAGAAAGACCAGGCGGAGAAAGTGGTCTTAATAGATAGTGATGAAGAAGGGGACTCAGCGATGGCTTCACAGGCTGATCAGAAGGAGGAGGAATTGCAGGTGAGAAAAGTTTGGGAATTATGTTTAGAGGGCGTACTGGAGGGAAAGGCCTCTCATGTGGTCTTGAGCATATAAAAAAAAGGAACAAAACTAGGAGCCTGACGGATTACATATGTGAGGGTATCTCTATCAATAATGGTATGGTGTGTGTGTGTATACAGAGAGAAAAACGCCAGAATGCAGCAAAGCACTTGTCTGCTTATCAGGTGTGGAGTAAAATTTGAAGGAAATATAATCAAGAAGAAGTACCTCTAAGTGCAGCAGCTAAGAGTTAAAAAATACAAACATGCTGAAAAGGAGCCTCAGCAGAATCAAACCCCTTGGTGTGCGTCTCCCTTTTGTGGCAGCAGTAGGCAGTGTCCCCAATCTTAATAGCCAACCAGCAGCTTTGGATCCATGATCTAGCAAGATGGCCATGTGGCGACTTCCAAAACCAACGTGGAGCGTAAGCAGGAAGGTGACATCACACTGAAAGGGGTGGTCCAAAAACCAGACCCATCCGAAGACTGCCTCTTCCGGTTTGATGTCACTTCAGGGATGTTACTGCTGCTGACGGAGGAAACACAAAGCGGTTTGATTGCACTGATAGGTTCCTTTCCACCGCGTTTTGTGAATGTGGTATGGTGTTGTGTGGCTTTACATTTGTTTTGTTTTTTCTTACTTTTTTTATTATTATAACAACTCCTGGCTGCTGCACTTCCAGGTGCTTCCCCTTCCTTATATACAGAATAGTTGTGGCACTAGTTCCTAGAAAATAATTAGTTTACTACTTCAGTCCCACACAGGCAATAGTACTTTAGAAAACAGCAGACTCCTCCAATTTATTTTCTATTTATAAAGCTGTTGGCTTTTCGTTTAAGGTGTTAATCCAATCCTATGGCTAAAATAAGCTGTATTTCATCTGCCAAAGTATTTGTAATTCTCTACAGATCTTGTGATTTTTATGCACCTCTACCACACTGCACAGCCAGGCAGATTAACAGATTATGTTTTGCAAAACTACTTTTTATGTCACGTGTCTGGCTGCTAATTGGGCAACAAATCAGCACAGTCATCTTTGCTGAGGGGTGACCTAGGAACCCGTGAGGCTGAACCAGGAAGTTGTATAACATTTTCATTCTGCCTGTAGAAATCACAAGAGTGGCTAAATAAAATTACAAGTCCTTTTGGCAGATTCAACAATAAGCATGTTTTTATTTGTATTTTTGGCTTTTTGTCTGGAGGTTTGCTTAATGTATATTTTGTATTTCTCTAGTATATCTGGATGGGATGTTGCTTGTGTCTGAGGTTTGTGCAGCGTTGTAGTCAGTACTTAGTAGACATCAGATGTTTCTTGTGGGCAGTAAACAGCCATTCTTCCTGACGTCACTGGGCCAACCTGGAAGGATCCCAACAATGTCGGGATTCAACCAGATGCCTGACCAGCAGCCAGCTCAGCGGCCGAGAGCTAGAGCCAGCTGCTCCTGCCCCCTCCCCAGCCCGGCGCTACTGTGAGCCCTGGAGGGGCAAAGCAGAGAGCGGTAACTGACAGTCATTGCTCAGTTGTCAGTCTGTTCTGAGCAGAGATCAATCGACGGTCATTTAATTGCTCAGTTCTCAGGCTTAGTGCTGGTGAAGAACCGCTGCAGCAAGGAGGTAAGTATAGATGTGTTTTTTGTTTTTTCAACTATTCCCGCATTTTTCAATTAGTCAACCAAAATCAATAAACCATGTCATTTTACTAGGAGTCTCCAAATTGTGTGCATGTGACTGGTACAAGTAACAGGACTGATCCTCATTCTTTTTTTTTCTCCCTCCAATTTCCCCAGCTCTTCTGGACTTACATCCAGGCCATGTTGACCAACCTGGAGAGCTTGCCACTGGAGCGGATCCACAGTATGCTAAAGATGTTTGTGATGACTGGTCCTGTGGTGACAGAGATAGATATTCAGGAGCTCCAGGGCTTTCTGCAGAAGAAAGTCAGTGACCAACAGCTTGTGTACTCTGGGGGGGTTTACAGGTTACCCAAAAACTCCAGCTAATGCTCAGACACCATGGTTGCGATGCACAGACTTTCTTCACCTTTCGTTTACCAGCATTTGAAAGTGGTCAAGGCCTGCGATCAGCACTGAAAATACCTGCACAGATCTTGTGCTCTGTCTGTTTCAGAGTTTTCTGAATTTTGTGTAACTGGTTCTATTAAATTAATTTTTGGACTTCTAACTTACATTTGATGAAGTATTGGTTACTTTAGACTTTGACAGTATTAAGGGAAAATCTGAGCAGTCTCTGATAATGGGCCCCAGGGTGTCAAAGTAAAGCCTTATTCAGTTTTTAGGAATTTAGTTTGCCTGGTCCAAACTATTTGCTTCACTAACAGATGCATGCAGCAGCTGCGCGACAGACCTTCAGTCCTCCTCTCAGAACAAAATCAATTTGACCATTCACAGGAAGCTTTGTATTTGGTTTATGAATATAGAGCTAAATGTAAGAAAGAAGGAAAGTGCATAAAATAGTTAAAGGACAAGCTAGCTGCACACCCCTAAATATTCTGGAGAGAATGAAAGGATAAAGTTCCCCTTGGGGTTTTCAGGCAGCAACAAGAAGCAGAAATACATTTGTAAAAAATATATTTGTTTTATTGGTTCAAAAGCTTACTCGCCATCATAGATTTAAAATACAGGCTCTGGTATATATTATTACAGCATATCAATGGATAAAAGGTATATGCAACACTTAATGCAGAAATGGTTACAGGAACAATTTACAAATACATACATTTTTCAAAAATTGCAAATAACACCCAGGCTAACCCAATGCATTTCGACCTTCAAAGAATCAGGGTCTTCTTCAGGGTGGGAAAAAAAACAAAGCCCAAGCGAAAAGAGTAATTGTATTGTGTATTCTGCAAATAATCAGGAAAAAAGGCTTTCAATATAATAGGTTTTACCAAAAATGTATTAATTATCATAACTTATTTCAGTGATATTTACCAATTCCACCGAACCGTTACTGTTCAACCAGAGATTTTTATTAAAATCTGAAAAAAGAGAAATTTGTGCCTTCTCTCCAAGGGTCATCCTGAATCCACTACCCTGCTGTTATGGCCCTCCTTAGCCACCCACTAGGTTGGAAAAAAGAGGGGGGGGGGGGGAACAGAGGGAAACAACTTCACGGGGTCATTGATCGCTAGCTTACAAGAATTGACAGTATCTGGAGTTTTCCCCAGGGGGACCAGAGGAACAGAGGAGGAGGTTCTTGGCACACCCTAGGTGGCCGCACCTAAAAATAATAATAAAATAAAATGAGATATAGAGCAAATATATTGCAAAAAAAAAAATATATGTATTCTAACTGAATGTTTGACTAATGTGTTGCACCGTTGTGCTATTCTACAAGAGCGTATGTGAATGAAAATGAAGATAAAGTAGAAAGGGAGTAATACCCAAATGGTATTTATGCTAATAATAAACAGGTGTAGAGTCACCATAGTGATAATCGACATTGTCATGAAATAGTGTGGGTGTTCAAAAACAATTAACTAGTGGTGCAACCAAACCAAGGTGTGTGAATGTGTGTGAAAGAAATAAAGCTGAAAAGACTAGCATAGGTGTGTATGCTTAAACCACTGACCCCATCAGTGTGTAGTGAAGTGAATATAGAGCTTCCTTTGAGTAGCTGAGGTGGATGATTGACATTACAATCTTGACCTCAGCCAATCCACGGGAGCTTTGTATTCTGTCCTAAAATACAAAGCTTTCTGTGATTGGCTGAGCAGCGTTCAGCTTGCATTGATCTTGTCCTGGCAGTGGAAAAGGAATTTTTCATCCTACTGCCAGAACACCGAGGCTACATACAGTTTATACAACGCTCACAGCTGCTGCATGTGTTAGTGAAGTTATTAGTTCATTTGGACCACCTTTGTCCAAATAACCTGTTTACACTTCACTGGATATCAGCTTTAAAGCTGAACTCCAGGCAAATGTTTAGCACCAATGAATCTAGTTATGTAATTACAATATATTTACATATGGTATAGATATGTTCTTGAATCTATCTTGGTATCATCCCCTGCACAGCAGCACTCAGACTAGAAGAGGGAAGGGCAGCAGCTGGAGCCAGTCAAGCTTTGCTGCGTGAACATTTGCTGACAGTAGGAGTAAGCAAAGCGATGACATCAGTTGCAGTTCTTTTTCTGTCCTGTCACTGGCTGAGGGAGAAGAGGTGACTAAGGAGGCAAACATCAATAGCCATTTTCCCCAATCGCCCCTCAAATGTATGAGTACCATTTCCATGATTTTGGTGGTTGAACTATATTGTATTTATAAATAAATATTCAAACCACTATTTTGAAGCCCATAAAGCCTTTTATAGCTGCATTCTGAGACTGCTGAATGAAGACCTTATAGGAATAGTGCTTGGCTGTAGCTGTAAACAAGACAGCACTGTCCTTAAGATCTGCATTCAGCACTCCTAGACTGGAGCTAAAAATCTTGTCATGACAAAAATGTGGGCAATGCTATTGCTGACCACCTGAAAATTCTAATTGCATGGCTGTCTTTGGTTCAGTACTTTATTCATGGAAGTGTAATAATGGAGTTAATTTACTAAAACTGGAGAGTTCAAAATCTGGAACAAATGTGCATGTTTGACAAAAAATACTGGAAGCTGATTGACTAATGCAGGCCATACATGGTCGAATTTCAAACAAATTTTCTTTTCAAAATCAGAAAGTTTGTTTTTTTGTGATCCGATCATGCCGACCAAGCCTTCAATTTCACCTCATGTTGCTACATACAGAAAATAATTTTCGTGACCAGGAATCTTTTCTCTCCGTAAATTTTCTTTTCTTATTACATTTCTCGCACCATTCTTCCATCATTGATTAGAATATCGTTTGTTTTTCAAAAAATTTCCAACATGTCCGATTCCTCAAATTTGATTTCCGCACAAAAATCGGCTGTTGCTGAAGCCCACTAATGGTGCGAAATTCATACGAAAATTCTTAGATATGATTTTCGAAAGAAAATTCTTTCGAAATTTGAACCGTGTATGGCCAGCATAAGCTTAACTGAACAAGCTGGAGTTAGAAACTGAGCGACTACCATGCACAGCTGCACCAGATTTGCACTCTCCAGGTTTAGTAAATCAACCCCATTGTGACAATTATCCAGCAAGTGAAGTCACAACACCTGAACCACATACCTCTTCCAGAACAGTGACTCATATTTCTGAAATCGCAATAGCCAGGTAACTAGGGTTTTAAGGATGGGTTCATACCAATGCACGATGCCAGGCATATCATGTGATTCACACCGCATTGCTGTGCACATCACATGCAATGTGTGTGCGATGCAAATTCAGCCGTACAGTTTGGCTGAAATCACATCACATTTGCACTAAAATGGTGCAGGATCCTTTTTTCGGTCTTCATTGGAATCTAAATGCATGAGGGTTCATACCCATGCAATCTGATTTCACAGTTCGCACTGCGTCCTGTAAACTGATCTGGGGGTGTCATTACATTTCTATAAGCACCCACAGTGGTTCACAGAGCAGTGTGAACTGCCTGTGAATCAGAAACCGGCACAGGAATTGCGCTAGGTCCCGCATCGTACCAGTGTGAACCGAGACTTGCTGCCGCAGCAATGACCGATAACTTATCATTTATGTGTGTCCATTAAGGGTTTCACGGACGCTGTAAACGTATGGAATGTTTTCTTTTGTACACTGTGTCACTTTTACACAAAACAGAAAATCATTTTGTAATTAAAAGTTATTGAAATGTTTTGCACTGTGATCTGTTCTTCTTTAGGATTTTTTAAGGTGGGACATGTAACATGTTCCCAATGCTGCAGCAGCTACCTGATTATACGCGCCCCCCTCTTCCATAGCGGCTGTCGGCTTGTAGTTCTCAATACATGGTGCTGTGGAGCACTGTGGTAGTTCATTGAATCTTCCTGTCAGTGTATCTGCTTGCCTGTATGGGCAGACAGATGCACCTACAGGTCTGTAGAAGACCCGCATGGCACCAGTGGTTTGCTGATAGCTGGTGCAATACTTTACAGGCTCAAAAAATAAATAAATGCTCGTTTCAGTTTTTTTTTTTTTTTTTTTTACGTGCAAAAAAAAAGTTCATTTATTTTTTAATTAAACTTATCCTTAGGGCCAGTTCACACTGGGACGACTTGTCAGGCGACTTAACCGCCTGACAAGTCGCTTTCCGTTCTGTACAATGGAACCTTTCTAATCGCTCCGACTTACAAAATGGTTTCTGTACGGCTTTGGGGGCGACTTGCGTTGAATTCTATAGATAAGTAGTTTTGCAAGTCGCCGCTGCTGACGTGTCCAGGTCGCCTGAGGCAGTCACGCGCAAGTCGTGCTGCCTCAGTGTGAACCGGCACTTAAGGACAGTTTTAATCTGCTACAGGTGATACTCCTTTGCAGCACTGAGGGCTCCCTGATTCCTGGACATAGTGCTAGTTACTGGCAGAGCACACCTGCAGCTTAAAGAGGAAGTAAACCCTGATGGGTTTACTTCCTCTTTCATTCCCTGCAAAGGTAAAGCATAATGGACTACTATGCATCGCATAGTAGCCCATTATGTGTCACTTACCTGACACAGGAGCCAGCGAAGTCACCGCTGTCCCCTGTAGTCCGGCGCATCCATCTTCTCGGTCAGTCTCGCTGCTCCGCCGCTGTCATTCGGCGAAGCCGCAATGGCGTCACTCCCACGCATGCGCACGGGAGCCGCCACTCGCGGCATATCGCCGCTGACCGCGGCACACTCAGTGCGCCTTCGCACCGCTGTCTACGGCGCATGCCTGTCTTTCGGCAAATATCCCCTAAACCGTGTAGGTTTAGGAGATATTTCTTGGACCTACAGGTAAGCCTTAATCTAGGCTTACCTGTAGGTCAAAGTGTGTTGTAAGGGTTTACAACCACTTTAACTCCCTCCCTCCCTGCCTGGCTGAAGCTAGCACTTCTGTAATTTGCATTGCATCCTCTGACAGCTGTTTGGTGGCCTTTAACTACTTGCCGATCAGCTGCTATCGTTATACGGCGGCAGGTTGGCTCCCCTGCGCAAATTGCCTTGGCTGTACGGCGGCCGCTTTAAGGGCTATAGTGGACGTGACCCTGGAGCTGATGTGCATGGCTGCGATGTCTGCCCCCACCTGCGATCGCTCCTCAGAGCCAGAACTGGGATCTGTCAATGTAAACGGACAGATCCCCGTTCTGACAGGGGAGTAGAGAGATCTGCTGTTCCTAGTGATCAGGAACAGTGATCTCTCTCCTCCAGTCACTGCACTCCCCCCACAGTTGAAAATGCCTCCCTAGGGGACACCTTGATTGCCCCTAGTGTTAACCCCTTCTCTGCCAGTGCCATTTATACAGTAATAAGTCTCTATTTTTTTAGCTCTGACCGCTGCATAAATGTCAATGGTCCCAAAAAAAGTGTCAAGTGACTAGGGTTGCCACCTGTCCAGGATTCACCCGGACAGTTCGGGTTTGGAATCATGCGTCCGGGTTTCAGACTGCCTGAAACCCGGACACATTAGTTAGACTGGACTATGGCTTCCCAGCAGGGTTGCTGGCTGCAGTTGTCTAAGCTGAAAGTGTCTGTTACACTCTTTCACACTGCTCAAAGCCAGCACTAACCCCTTCCCCCCCGAAACACACACACAGACGGGAGAGGAGAGAGGGTTCGATCAGCACCTCTTCCACCCACCCCTACACCTCTGGGTCTGCCCACACTCCAATTCCTGGCACTGTGCCTCAGAAAAGGAAAGTTGGGGCTGGAAAAATTTGAAGTTCAGCAGCCTCAGATACATTTGGATGAGAGATGCTGACTGCCAAGGGGTGAGTGAGCTCACCATCCATCCCTGTCTGTGATTGAAGTCTCCCCCCTTCTCTCTCCTGCCTCTGAGTGAGTACACTAAGGTAAATCAGGGTTCTCAGAGCACCCCTTACATCAGATTTCCCCTTTAAACCAGAGGCCACAGTGTTCCCCCTTACATTAGAGTCCTCTCTCCGTACATCAGAGTTCTCAGTGTTCTCCCTTACATCAGGGTTCCCAGAGCATCCCTTATGTTAGAGTCCCCAAAGTTCTCCCTTACATCAGAGTCTGCAGAGTCCCCCCTTACAGTGAAAGGGAACTCAGCGAGTTCAGATGTAAAAAGGGGAACTCTGTGGGCTCTGATGTAAAGGGGGACTCTTGTTATTAACTTCATATGATTAGAAATGTCATTTAATAGCAAAATATATGTATCGTTTTTACTATAAAAAAAAAAATTGGCGTGCTCCGCTAAAGTGTTCGGGTTTGACTTGAACAAAAGGTGGCAACCCTACAAGTGACCGATCTGTCCGCCGCAATCCCGCTAAAAAATGCTGACCACTGCCATTACTAGTATAAAAATTAATAATAAAAATGCCAAAAATATATCCCCTATTTTGCAGACGCTATACCTTTTGCACAAACCAATATACGCTTATTGCGACTTTTGATTGACCACTTCAGCCCAGGAAGAATTTACCCCCTTCCTGACAGAGCACTTTTTGCGATTCGACACTGCGTCGCTGTAACTGACAGCTGTGCAATGTGACTCCCAAACAAAATTGACATTCTTTTTTTCCCCACAAATAGAGCTTTCTTTTGTTGGTATTTGATCACCCCTGCGGTTTTTATTTTTTGCAGTATAAACAAAAAAGAGCGACACTTTTGAAAAAAACGCATTATTTTTTACATTTTGCTATAATAAATATCCCCCAAAAATGTATAAAAATTTTTTTTTCCTCAGTTTAGGCCAATACGTATCCTTCTACATATTTTTGGTAAAAAAAATCGCAATAAGCGTCTCATTGGTCTGTGCAAAAGTTATAGCGTTTACAAAATAGGGGATAGTTTTATGGGATTTGTATTAATTTTAAATTTTTACTAGTAATGGTGGCGATCAGCGATTTATTTATTTATTTTTCCCCTGAATGCGACATTATGGCGGACATGTTTGACACCTTTTTGGGACCATTGTCATTTATACAATAATCAGTGCTATACAAATGCACTGTTTCCTGTGTAATTGACAATGGCAGTGAACATTGGCTTTCTTGTTTACATTAACATCTCCCCATCCTCCTCCCTCCTCTCCATGAGATGATCGCGGGTATCTCCGCAGCAATTGAGTCTGCAGGACCTGCGACCGGACTTGCAGAGCTTGGCGTCCACAGGCCGCCACTTAAATGGCAACATACAGGTACGTTAGTTTGCATGTACGAGCCCTTTTGCCGACTTATATCGGCGTGAGGCGGTCGGCAAGCGGTTAAAAAAAAATGTTTTACTTTTTGCCAATAAATATCCCCAAAAAATTCTTCATCAATTTAGGCCAACATGTATTCTACAGATTTTTGATAAAAAAAAAATGTAGAATACATGTTGGCCTAAAATGAAATTTATTGGCAAAAAGTACATTTTTTTTTTAATGGTCACTAATAAAAACCACAGAGGTGATCAAATACTACCAAAAGAAAGCTGTATTTGTGGGGAAAAAGACATCAATTTTGTGTGGGTACAGAGTCGCATGACCGCAATTGTCAGTTACAGCGATGCAGTGCAAAAAAATGGCCTGGTCTTCCAGTTCTTAAAGCGGAGTTCCACCCAAAAATTGAACTTCTGCTTTAAGTACTCGTGACCCCCTGATATGCCACATTTGGCATGTCTTTTTTTTGGGGGGGGGGGGTGGCTACCTACTACCCAGCTCCCACTCCCTCTCCTGGCGCCGCGCGCACTGGAAAGTTCCTCTCCCCCCTCCCTGCAATCTTCCCACAGGTACCAGAAGATTGCCTGGCCATTCATAACTTATGGCTTGTGCATGCGCAGTGTGTGCCCGGCTGTGGAGGCAGGTGCAGCATCTGACTTATGTTGCATCCACCTAGGCAAGTGCTGTTGTTGTGGGGGGTGGGGGGGAGAGAGAATTGTCTTTTGTCTTCTTTCTTCTTCCTTCTATACTTCACCTCCATACCAACCTCATGTGTTATAAGCCAATACTTCAACGCTTGTCCCACCCCCTCCCTGTCCCCTCTAGGCTACATATGGGTATTGATCAGGCTGCACTGGTGGCAGTGGTGAGACTGCTACATGGATGGCACTTGTGAGGTTGCAGATGGGCACTGACCATTATTTTGCTTCAAAGTTCCTTATTTAAAAATGTTTACTTTTTTTTTTTTTTTCCTGAAACTTCCCTCTTTTTCCCTCTAATTCATCCTGACACCAAGGCTTACTGAGAATGTACAGTTCAGTGCACATTTTAAAGAAGCTTAAAAGAAGATTATTTATCTTATATTCACCGACCGACACAGCTTCTCTCTGTAACTAAATGGGTTGTATAGCCTGCCATTAGGAGAGACTAGGCAAAATTGTTACACAATACACAGAACTTTAATCCCGCCCCAGGGGGCGGGCCCCGTGCTATCAACCTTTCCCACTGCTCCTAGCAGCTTCAGTTTTTATTTTGCCTAGCAAGGAGAATGACCTAGGAAACCCTGCGGGCCTCTTGATCCATATTTTTGCTGCAGGTTTACTGCTTTTTGCACAAGATGAAAGATCCCAAGATCTTCTATCAACTGCCGGCTGGGTGACAGGCTGGTTAATGAAATCCTTGTAGTCTCCCCAGTGCGACCATCGAGCGTGAGCAGGCCACAGCTAAGGCTCGGCAGGCCACGACATGCCTCAGCTCCAGAGGTGGTCGGTGAGCTTCAATGCTCTGGGGTATACATATGACCGGCTACTGATATTTGGATCACAGTAAACAGAGGCCAGCAGCCACCCTGTAACTGCGCAGGAGTGGGTCTGTGATGGAATGTCTCCCAGCACTTCAGGACTGGCAAGTACGGCTCTCCCTGCTTCGATGGGGTGAGCAGCTGGGCATTCCCTGGGGGGTCGATTCGGGGGCCACCTCACCTCCCTATGTTCTCTCCCAAGTCCCTATCACCCCTCCTTCCCCCCTCTGAGGGGGGTGGCTGCATGCGGGCAGTGTGTGTGTGTGTGTGTGGGTCGCTGTTTCTCACTTGTGGGGGTCTATGCGGCTGACGTTGGTCCTGGTCCAGGTCTGGGGGTCCCAAAACATGTTTATGGAGGTTGTTCTGACTGTTTGCAGGCAGCGCGTTTTTATTTTTTGCTCTGTCACCGCATGGCGCCGTTCCGGCGGCCATATTGGATTTGGGAAAGCTATAAATTCCCCTGATGAGCTTCAGCAGCCATTTTCTTTAGGATTCCTATTGATTACATTGGCGGCCATTTTTTTTGTGCTTTTTTCACCGCTGGCCTCTTGTGGCAGCATGACATGTGCTTTCTCTTTCTGCTTCCTGTATCCACTGTGTGTGTGCAGGACGCTGGATGGCTCTTTGCTGAGCGCTGAAGCTGCTCTGGAGATCGTTGCACCGCTGGTGGGAGCTGCTGCTGCTGACAGTTTTCTCCTCTCTGCAACTGTGAGCCTCCTAGGGACTACAGGCACTGCTGTGGCTATCACAGAACGCCCCAGGGTGGTGAGTCCAGCGCTAAGTAACCCCTCTCCCCCCCCACGCGGCGGCAGCAGGAGGGCGGGACCCTCACTGTCCTAAGTCCGCAGTTAGCGATGTGCGCATGGACACCCTGACGGCGGTCCTTGACTCCTATGTTGCTAAGATAGAGGCGGCACGTGGCAGGAAAGGTGCACGTAAGAGGCCCCTGCCCCCCTGTCCTCTGGGGGGAGCTCTGATGCAGACTCGGGTCCTGCTGCGGCTGGAGACCCCTGCTCTGACCTATCAGACGTGGCTGACCAGGACCGTTTGGACAGTGAGGATTATTCCCCATCCGGGTCTGGGCGCGACATGGCGCTTGTTGGAGCACTTATCACAGCTGTGCGTGATACCCTGAAGATTCAGGAGCCAGCGGATTTCTCTGCTGATGTACCGGTCCCTTTTGGGTCCCGCAAGCCAGCACGTTCACCTAAGGCGTTCCCGTATTTTACTTATTTTGACAAATTCATCTATAGGGAATGGGGTCGCCTGCAACGGACCTTTTCGGTCCCCAAAAATTTGGTGGTGCATTACCCCTTTGAGGAAAGCCTTCTCAAAAAGTGGTCGGCTCCTCCAGTCGTGGACCCCCCAGTATCTGTGTTAAATAAAGTAACCACGATCCCGGTTGAGGGGATTCCTGCATTCAAGGATCCCACGGACAGGAAGGCCGAAGCAGTGGCTCGTTCCTTGTTGTGGGGTCAGCCGTGCGCCCTGTAGTGACATCCGCACTGGTGTCGCAGACACTGACTGAGTGGGCAAAACGTTTGAGAGAGCAGAATGCCTCCCCTGTCTGCGTGGAACTAGCAGACCAACTTGTGAATGGCCTTAAGTACGACGCGGCCCTGGATACTCTCCCTCTGCTATCCAGGGCCTCAGTGTCAGCCGTGGTGCTGAGGCGCCTCATTTGGCTGAAATGCTGGTCTGCTGACCAGGCATCCAAGAAAGCCCTGACGGATGTTCCCTTCCTTGGCGAACGGCTCTTTGGAGCCTCGTTGGATAACATTATTAAAAATGCCATGGGTGGTAAGAGTACACTACTTCCACAGGCCAGGAAGGCTAAGGAGCCATGCCGCAGGCAAGGGCCCTCCTTTTCCGCTCACAAGCGGCTTTTTCGTCCGCCCGATGCTTTGGCAAAACGACCCCAGCCCGATAGGACGCCCACGGACAGTCAGAAGCGTCCCTAGAACCGCAAGCCTAACAAGCCTGCGAACAAAAGTGCTACTGCATGAAGGTTTGCCCCCACCCATGTCTCGGGTGGGGGGTCGTCTTCGAGAGTTTGCAGCCTGTTGGACCTCCCGGTTATCGGACCAATGGGTCTGCGATCTGATTTCCACAGGTTCTTTTCCTCCAGCATACACGTGTCCCCGGTTCGCCGGGAGGCCCTGTTAGGTGCGGTGAGGGACTTGCTGAATCAGGGGGTGATTTTACCAGTTCCGGACTCGGAACGCTTCCAGGGGTTCTACTCAAATCTGTTTGTGGTTCCCAAGAAAGAAGGGGTACATCCCATATTGGACCTAAAAGCCCTAAATCACTTTGTAAAAGTGTAGAGTTTCAGAATGGAATCAGTTCGCTCAGTAGTCGCTGCACTCCATCAAGGGGACTTCCATTCAGGATGCCTACCTACACATACCCATATGCCTTCGGCATCAAAAGTTTCTGCGTTTGGCAGTCAGGGAAGCCCACTACCAGTTTGTGGCTCTTCCTTTTGGCCTGGCATCAGCCCCCCGAGTCTTTACCAAAGTATTGGCTCCAGTATTGGCTCCAGTATTGGCGTTGTTGAGACAACGCGGGATCGTGATCGTGGGTTACCTAGACGATCTCCTCCTGAGAGCTTCTTCCGCCTCAGAATTAGAGGAGGATGTGGCGATCACCTTGCAGTCCCTGCAAGCATTTCGGTGGCTGTTGAACCTAAAGAAGTCGGTGGTTGTACCGACTCAGCGTCTGGAGTACCTGGGGTTACTATTGGACTCCAGGGAAGCGAGGGTTTTTCTCCCCTCAGACAAATTGCTGACTCTCAGATCTGCAGTCAAACTACTAATGAACCACAAGTGGTCATCACTCCGCTTTTGCATGCGGGTGCTGGAGATCATGGTAGCCTCCTTCGAGGCAGTACCTTATGCCCAGTTCCACACCAGAGTCCTGAAGAAGGAGATCTTGACAAAATGGGACAAATCTCCGGTGTCCCTGGATCAGCAGATCCAGGTGAGCCAGCCAGTCAGGGACTCCCTGATCTGGTGGTTGAGGTCCCCGGTGATTCAGGCCGGCAAATCGTTCCTTCCTCTGAAATGGATGGTCACTACAGACGCCGGGGTGGAGTGATGGGGATTCAGTCGGCTCAGGGTCTCTGGTCGACGGAAGAATCCAAGTTGCCGATCAATCTGCTCGAATTGAGAGCGATCAGGCTGTGCCTCCACGCGTGGTCAACGTGTCTTCAAGGGCGTCCAACCAGGATACAGTCAGACAACACCATGGCTGTGGCGTACATAAATCACCAAGGGAGAACAAGAAGCTCAGCTGCTGCTCGGGAGGTCACTCACATACTTCGGTGGGCAGAGCGACACGTTCCTGCCCTGTCGGCCATTTACATCCCGAGGGTGGAAAATTGGCAGGCGAACTATCTGAGTCAACAGATGCTGGACCCAGGAGAATGGGAATTGCATCCGGAGATATTCAGGCTGCTGTGCCTGAAATGGGGCACACCAGATGTGGATCTAGTGGCCTCCCGGCTCAATTGGAAGGTGCCAAGATTTGTGTCCAGGACAAGAGATCCGTGGGCAGACGCGTCAGACGCGCTGGTGGCTCCGTGGGATCAGTACCAGCTGATCTACGCCTTTCCTCCGCTGAAACTGTTGCAACGCCTGCTTCGCAGAGTGGAAGCCGAGGGGATTCCAGTAATCCTGATTGCCCCAGATTGTCCTCAGCGGACCTTGTACGCAGACCTGGTGCGCCTGGTGGCAGACGTTCCCTGGCGACTGCCATTGAGAGGGGACCTCCTATCTCAAGGTCCAATCCTTCACCCTGCTTTACCATCACTGGCTTTAACGGCCTGGCTATTGAAAGCCAGGTATTGAGGAACCGGATTCTGTCAGACTCAGTGATTCCAACTATGCTGAGGGCGCGGAAATCTTCTTCCAAGTACGCTGGTATATCTTCCTGGAAGGCCTACATCTCCATGTGTGAGGAGAAAGGGTGGCATCTGCGCTCCTTCTCTATATCCAGAATCCTGCTGTTTCTTCAGCAAGGTGTAGACCAGAGGTTGGCGTTGAGCACCATCAAGGGGCAGATTTCAGCTCTGGCTGTCTTTTTTCAAAGACCCCTGGTGTCTCACTCATTAGTGAGTACCTTTGTGCAGGGGGTGCGACATGTAGTCCCTCCGGTGTGTCCTCCATTACCTCCATGGGATTTGAACCTGGTGTTGTCGGCGCTTCAGAAGCCACCGTTTGAGAATATTTCTCTGCTGACCCTTTCACAGAAGGTGGTCTTTCTAGTGGCCATCACATCGGCCAGGAGGGTTTCGGAACTGGCGGCCTTGTCCTGCAAGTCGCCTTATCTGGTCATCCACGGGGATAAGGTGGTGTTGCGTCCGCAATCTTTTCTACCGAAGGTGGTCTCGACTTTTCACATCAATGAGGACATTGTATTACCATCGTTCTGTCCTAAGCCGAAGCACCCCAAAGAGGTGGCTCTTCACGCTCTCGATGTGGTTAGGGCTCTGAAGGTGTACTTGTCTGCCACAGCTTCCTTTCGGAAGTCAGACTCACTGTTTGTTTCGGTGGCTGGTCCTAAGAAGGGCATGGTGGTCTCGTCTGCCACCATTTCCAGGTGGATCAGACAGATTGTAGTCCAAGCCTACGCCCTGAAGGGGCAGGCGCTTCCCTTTCCAGTCACGGCCCACTCTACAAGAGCAATTGGAACGTCTTGGGCCTTCCAACACCAAGCACTCTGTCGCTCAGGTGTGTAAGGCAGCGACCTGGTCGTCTGTCCATACGTTTACGTTTAAGTTCTACAAGGTAGACGTCAGTGCACCGGCTGATGCCTGTTTTGGCTGCAAAATTTTGCAGGCAGCCATGTAGTTGCAATTGAATTTTTTCCTGGTTTTTCAATAAAAACGCAGTAATGTTTTGGTTAATGCACTGTTGCATTACTTCCGCAATGTTGCGGTCTTGGGGATCACTCCTGTTGAGGATACCCGGTTATATAGTGGTGTTTTTCCACACACTGCTGTTTTTTTTGTGGGTTTAGTTTCACTTGTTCCCACTTGCCATGGTGGATGAAGTTTTTATGCTGTTTTTCCCCACCCCTCGTTTGGCACTGCTTGGGGATGTCCCATTTAGTTACAGAGAGAAGTCAGTTGGTGAATATAAGAGAAAATAAGATTTTTTGTACTCACCATAAAATCCCTTTCTCTGTAGTTCACCGACCGACACAGCACCCACCCCTCCTTTTTTCTACGTTATACTGCTTGTTGACATACTGAAGCTGCCAGGAGCAGTGGGAAGGGTTGATAGCATGGGGCCCGCCCCCCTGGGGCAGGATTAAAGTTCTGTGTATTGTGTAACAATTTTGCCTAGTTTCTCCTAATGGCAGGCTATACAACCCATTTAGTTACAGAGAAAAGTATTTTACGGTGAGTACAAAAAAGCCTATTTTTCAGTTGGAGAAAAGACATATTGAAGTCCATTTCTATTTTATTTTTTTTATACTCCTCTAAGTGGATTTATTTAGTAAAATGTGTGAAAACTTTTATAAATGGACCCCTAAGTGTGTCGTTTTTTTTTTTTTTTCTCCTTGCGGAGGTGGTGTAAAGAATGAATACAGATTGAGTATCCAGGAACCTGCCCTTTAAAACACAAAACCAAAAAATGACAGCTACCTAACGTCTATCATTCACAAGTTCCTTTTAAAGATCATCTGCCTTGATAAAGCGACTCTGCTTGGTCCTGAAATATCCGCTTTGTTTGGTTCTACTCTTCTACTCTGTTTTTCCAAAATAAACCAATATCCTTGAACATAAGGCAGCAGGTCTACTGGTGAAGATTATCTTACATACAGTGGGTATAGGAAAGAATCACCCTCATCCTTTAAACAATCACATTTTTTTTTTGCAGCTTGAAATGAAGAGACCATTTTTTTGTTTTATCCAGCTATATTTACAAGTGCTACTAATAAAATCTGAGTAAAAGATATAACACCAACATGTCAGAAAAAAAAATTCAAAAACAGAATTGCTGAGTTAGAAACAGGATCACCCACTTATGTAAGTATATTGTTGGACCACATTTTGCTTTGATTACAGCCTTTAGTCGTTGCGGTATGTCTCTACTAACTTTACACATCTAGACTGCAATATTTTCCCACTCTTTTTTGCAGAACTGCTCAAGTTCAGTTAAATTAGATGGTGACTGTGGTCTGCAGTATTCAAGTCATTCCACAGATTTTCAATGGGGTTTAAGTCTGGGCTTTGACTAGACAATGCAAGGACATTCACCCTTTCTCCTTCAGCCACTGTGGTCATTTTTGCTGTGTGTTTTGAGTCATTGTCATGTCATGTTGGAAGGTAAACCTTCCCATTGACAACTTTCTGGCAGAGGGCAGCAGATTTTCCTCAAGAAGTTCATGGTATTTTGCCTCATCCATGTTTCTTTTATCCTGACAAGTGCTTTAGCTGCAGACATCATCCCGGTGTACTCAAAGTAAAGGACGTCCACCCAGCGGGAAGTGTGTAAATTGACAACTTTGTGTAAAAAAAAAAAAAAAATAGCATTTCCCAAAAGATTTTCAAAAGACTCTTGTCTTTTCTTCCCAAAATTGGGTAATTTTGTGGGCATTTCCACAGTCCTGGTGCTCCAGGGCCTCCAAAAATGTGATAGGTTGTCAGGAAATTAGATGTGTAATGTGTAATTTATGCTTGTTGAAAGCCCAAAGGTGTTCCTTGGATTTTGAATCGCTCTACAAATCTAGACTGTGAAACATTCTCACACATGTGGTATCCATCAGAGATTTTTGCAGAATATGTTTCGGGGTGTAATTATTAGTATGCCTTTGCTGTGTGTGAGAAATAACTTGTTCAAATAAACTTTGTGAACAAAACAGAAGAATTTTATTAAATTTCTTTATTTTTCAAAAAAATCACTATGCCTCTTACTAAATATCTTTGACTGTACTTTCCAAAACAACTGTCATCTGTGGAGTATTTCTACTGTCTTACCATTTTAGGGCCTCAAGAAATTAGAATGGCAGTGTCAGGAGTGTCTAGCGCTCCTGCTCCTTATTTCAGCATCCTAGTTTTGGCCATGGCATTCTCCTTGTCTCTGTCCACCTGCAAGGTGATTGATCTGGGTGGAGGCCAGACCTCTTATAAGCCAGCCAAACCTTCAGTCTCATGCTTGTGATAGTGTGCTACAGTGTCTGAAATACCTGATCAAGATGCCTGTTTGCCTGCCCTGCCAGATTTGATTTCCCTGTGTATGACCTCAGATCGCATATTGGACTATTCTCTGAACTATGCCTACCTTTTACATGGACTGTCATTGAACCACTCTGCCTGTCTGACAATCGCAAGTACCTGTTTGCTTTGCTCAGTTCACGCATGACCAGGCGTGGTGGCCAGGCACTATATATAGTATTGTGTATAAGTCCTGGGCTGGTAGGCCTGCTTTCCTTATGGGAAATGGGGCTGCTATAGGCGAAGAACACAGTAGCCAGTATATATGTATGTGTATATATGTATTCACAGTATCTCACAAAAGTGAGTACACCCCACACATTTTTGTGAAGATTTTATTATCTTTTCATGTGACCACACTGAAGAAATTACACTTTGCTACTATGTAAAGTAGTGAGTGTACATTCAACCACAGGTTCGATAGACACAGATTGTTATTGTCAGCGTCATGTCGAATCTCCTATCTATATCGAACTGTTGTCACAACGAAAAAGAAAATAAAGCATTTGTTTATGTCGGATCTTTCATTTTTCAGATTCTGCACTTTTGTTATCATTTGGAAAATGCCTGAAATTCGGACAAACATAAATGCACATGTCTAATATATATATATATAATTTCACTAAAGTGAGTACACCCCTCAAATTATTTGTAGATATTTTATTATATCTTTTCATGTGACAACACTGACAAATGATACTTTTCTACAATGTAAAATAGTGAGTGTACAGCTTGTATAACAGTGTACATTTTCTGTCCCCTTAAAATAACTCAACACACAGCCATTAATGTCTAAACCACGGGCAACAAAAGTGAGTACACCCTTAAGTGAAAATGTCCAAATTGAGCCTAAAGTGTCAATGTTTTGTGTGGACACCATTATTTTCCAGCACTAGCTTAACCCTCTTGGGCATGGAGTTCACCAGCGCTTCACAGGTTGCCTCTGGAGTCCTCTTCCACTCCTCCGTTACGACATCTCAGAGCTGGTGGATGTTAGAGACCTTGCGCTCCTCCACCTTACGTTTTCAGGATGCCCAACAGATATTCAATAGGGTTTAGGTCTGGGTACATGCTTGGCCAGTCCATCACCTTTACCCTCAGCTTCTTTAGCAAGGCAGTGGTCATCTTGGAGGTGTGTTTGGGGTCGTTATGTTGGAATTCTGCCCTGCGGCCCAGTCTCCAAAAGCTTTCTTGTGCATCATCTTTAGAAGAGGCTTTCTTCTGGAATTTGATGCAGTGTGCGGTGTACGGAGCACTGACAGGCTGACCCCCCCCCCCCCCCCCTTTTCAACCTCTGCAGCAATGCTGGCATACATCTATTTCCAAAAGAAAACCTCTAGATATGATGCTGAGCATGTGTATTCAACTTCTTTGGTCAACCATGGCGAGGTCTGTTCTGAGTGCAATCTGTCCTGGTAAGCCGCTGCATGGTCTTGGCAACCGTTCTGCAGCTCCGTTTCAGGGTCTTGCCAATCTTCTTATAGCCTAGGCCATCTTTATGTAGAGCAACAATTCTTTCTTTTTTTAAGATCCTCAGAGAGTTCTTTGTCATGAGGTGCCATGTTGAACTTCCAGTGACCAGTATGAGAGAGTGCGAGCGATAACACCAAATTTAACACACCTGCTTCCCATTCACACCTGAGACCTTGTAACATGTCACATGACATCTGGGAAGGAAAATAGCTAATTAGGCCTAGTTTGGACATTTTCACTTAGGGATGTACTCACTTTTGTTGCCAGTGGTTTAGACATTAATGGCTGTGTGTTGAGTTATTTTGAGGGGGGACAGGAAATTGACACTAGTACGAGCTGTACACTCTACATTGTAGCAAACTGTAATTTATTCAGTGTTGTCACATGAAAAGATATAATAAAAATATTTTATATTTTTTTGAGGGGTTTACTCACTTTTGTGAGATGCTTTGTGTGTGTGTGTGTGTATGTATGTATGTATGTATAGAGATGGAGATCATAGATTGCAGACTCTAACTTTCACACAAACTAAATATACACTGATTTGATTTATTCTTACCAAAGAAATGTAGCAAAATACATTTTGGCTTAAACTTATGAAGAAATATTATCTAGTTGCAAAATTTATAGCAGAAACTAAGAAAACTTTTTTCTTTTTCTCTAAATGCTTGTTTTTTTATCATTTTATATAGCAAAAAATAAAAACCCAATGGTGCTTGTATACCACCAAAATAAATCTCTATCTGTCTCAAAAAAATGTCAATTTCATTTGGGTACAGTGTTGTATGACTGAGTAATTGTCATTCAATGAGTGGCAGTGCTAAAAACTGAAAAATGGCCTGGATTGGAAGGAGGTGAAATGTGTGCACTTGAAGTCGGTAAAAAGTATTTTGTGCACATGGCCTTTCAGAGACAGTGTCTCTGCAGACAAGACAACACCATAAAGTATGCTACTGGTTGCAGGAGCACCCAGTTTCTCTAGCAGAAGCAATGGGCTGCTGCATCTTCTCCCTCTTTAGCTGTTAGGAAACAACCTTTAATTTCTCCACTCCCTCAACCCTCCCATTGAGACCCCTCCAAACATGGCTTCCTATACACCCTTGGGATTTGGCATATAAGTCTGCCAAATTTTCAGACAACCCATCCTTTGAAAAGGTTAACAGGCAGTAAATAAATCATGTCATGGCTGGGGCTAGTCCTGGAAACAGTTCAGACCAGAGTGTTCCTTCTACAGGAGTGATGGTAGCCCCTATGAAAGTGGTCCTATTTTTTAGGTCTTACACTAGACCTCTACAACACATGTTGTCATTGTGAGACAAGTCAGGTCAGTTTTTGGACAGACTGATTATGCCTGGCTGGGTAACTCCTGAATCTAGCTCTGGAGTTGAGGAAGTTCATTTGGAGGTTCCTCAGAATGGACACCAGCCAGGGGAGGCATATTGGGCATCCTGTCCGTGCAGGAGACTTTCATATTGGGGGAACCTTATCAATCAACATCCTAGAACTTTAGGTGATTTGGCTTTCATTAATAGATGTTAGACCATCCTACTGGAGGGTCATCTGACACAGATTCAGTCAGGCCATGGGGGTGGTGTACATCAATAATTGGGGAGGAACCTGAAGTCAGATCAAATCCTTGGCAGAACTTTATGGTCTACCCTTTTCAGCCATGTACATTCCATGTGAAGAAAATTAGCAGGCAGACTTTCTCAGCCAACAGAACCTGGATCCTGGGGCTATAGTTCAAAAACGCGAATATGTTCCAGTATCTGTGTCACAGGTGGGAAATGCCAGGTGTGGATCTAATACGTGGGCTTAGACTGTCCCATGCCAATAATCGGCTGCTCTACCTACTCCCTAACTATTGTGTACGATCTCCGGATTTGCTTTGTCCATTCCCCTTTCACTTTCCAGAATCATCTAGACTTCTTCCCTCCACTTCTGGGGAATATGTTTCACGTGGACCACTATCTAGTTCATCATTGAAGCTATCTGTGAAGTTGTTATTCTCCCATGAGGAGTAACATATGGAACTCTAGGCACCAGCTTTCTTTTTTTTTTTTGGTTCAATCGTTTTTAAGAAATCACAGAATACAGATGATATAAGTCAACAATTAACGCAGAAGCACACATCAGCATAGAAATAACAGAGTAGAAAAAATAGTGCAACAAAATATAAACCGTAGTGACCAATATAAAATACTAGGTGCAACAGCTGCTCACGGTAAATTATTCGTCACACACAGGTTGGCCTTTATTAAATCCAGGTGACAGGTGAAATCTGCCCAACCCAAATGTTAAAGTGAAGGGGGCGGTAAGATAGAGGGGGGGGGGGGGAGGAAGAGGGAGGGGGAAATGAGTAGGGGACCTTCAGGAACAGAGGCCAGAAATCGCCTCCTTTAAGAAGTTCCAGTCCTTTTGCTCCTGGTGACAACTCCAGTCCAGAATTCTAGTTAAGTGGACCCTGCAATGGTAAAGTGTGAAGTCTGGGAGGCCTATGCCTCCTGCCAGTTTGGGTTTGGTAAGGGTGTCAAATTTTATCCGTGATCTTCTCCCCATCCAGATAAAAGTGTGAATCATGGCCCTTAAGCATTTAAAGAATTGGCAGGGGAGCGACACAGGGAGGGTATGAAAGTAGTATAAGACTCTAGGTAACACCACCATTTTGACTATGGCCGCCCTTCCAAACCATGAAAAGGGTCTGTTGTTCCATACTGATAGGTCTATTTGAATTTTACTCAGAAGGGGGGGGGGGGGGGAAATTAGCCCTATAAATGTCCGTCAGATTTTTTGTAATATTAACACTGAGATATGAGATAGAAGAGGACACCCAGCGAAATGAGGAAGCGGCCTGCGCTCTAGCTAGCGACTCGGTGGATAGGGTAAGGTTGAGGGCCTCTGATTTCTCATAGTTGATCTTCAGATTGGATATGTATCCAAAAAGTTGGAAGGCTTTAATCAGGTTTGGGATGGAGATATGTGGCTGTGTAAGAAAAACTAGAAGATCATCTGCATAGGCCGCTATTTTAAATTGCAATCCTTAATCTGGAAACCTTTGATGTTTGGATTATCGTTTACTGTGCGGATAAAGGGTTCCAAAGACAAGATAAACAGAAGCGGGGATAAGGGGCAGCCTTGTCTGGTGCCATTACTGATATCCACCGCTTCCGACAGGGTGCCGTTTATCATTCCAATATGCTTACATGTAGCAAAAAGGTAGTCCCATGCCACACGGTCGAAGGCCTTCGCCGCGTCAGTTGACAGGAGAAGGCCCTCGACGTCCCCCTGATTTGCATGATGAATTATGTTTAGGGTTTTGGTGACGTTGCCACGAGCTTCCCTCCCTGGCATGAATCCCACCTGCTCTCCCCCGATCAGAGTGGACAGATAAGGGGATAGCCTGTTGGCCATAATTTTTGCTAAAATTTTTAGTTCCAGATTCAGTAAAGAAATGGGCCTATAGCTGGAACATTCAGTGGGATCCTTTGCCGGTTTGAGAAGCAATGCGACATGTGCCAATGTAAAGGTGTGTAAGGTAGATGGCTAAGCAGCAAGAGAGTTTAGGGCCTGAAGGAGAGGCGTCTTAAGTAGGTCAGTAAACATTTTATAATAGTGGGCCGTATACCCGTCCGGGCCTGGACTTTTGCCTGTTTTAAGGGTTGTAATCGCCCTTATCAGTTCAGCTTCAGTAATAGGAGCTTCTAAGGAGTCCCTGTCAAGTAGAGGTAATGTAGGCATGCCACTATCAGTAAGGTATGAGTGTAGAATGTCTTCCCTAGAATCCTGGAGTTCTGGTGATTTGTGGGGAGGGGTAAGTTATAAAATTTTGAATAAAAAGTGTGGAATCGTGAGGCAATATGATCATTCCGGTGAAGTAACCTGCCGTCCGTGTTTTTGACAGACAGAATGGATTGTGAATGTGTCACCTCTTTAAGGGCTTTCGCGAGGAACTTCCCGCACTTATCCCCGTGCTCGTAATATAAGCCCTTCCGAAAATATATTACGCGGTTGGCTTTAAGATTAAGTAGGGAATTCAATTTGTCTCTCAAATTTGTCAACATGGCAAGTATAGCTTCAGCCTGAGATTGCTTATGCTGAATTTCCAGCACAGCAATTTCAGAAGCAAGTGAGGTGATTACTTTGGCCGCCTCTCTTTTCCTACGGGCTCCCATGCGGATGAACTCGCCATGTATGACGCATTTGTGTGCCCCCCATATTGTCATGGGTGACACGTCTTCAGTGTTGTTAGTGCGGAAGTATGATTGCAACGCTGTGGTGATCGCCTGGCAATTGGTAGAGTCCGTTAGTAGGGAGGGATTCAGTCGCCAATGGCATGATTTAGGAGACCTATCTGGTGGTGCCAGAGAAATCGAAACCGGGCAGTGGTCTGAAAGTGTCTGAATGCCAATGTGGGCAGTGTTCAGTAGGGTTAGATCACGTTGAGTAATAAAGACATAATCAATGCGAGAGTGTTTTTTGTGTAACGCTGAGTAATACGTAAAATCTTTCCCTGTGGGGTGTACCAGGCGCCAAGAGTCCACCAAATTGAGAGAGTTCAGTAGCATTTTAATTTTCTGGAGTATAGCGTACGTTATGCTAGATTTACCATTTGAGGTATCCTGTAGCGGAAGTAATGGGATATTAAAGTCGCCACCTAGTATAATGCAACCTGTGGCAAAGCCCTTGAGCTCTTCCACTAGGCAACGGCAGAAAGCTAGATGTCCCGAATTGGGAAAATATGCATTTGCTAATGTGATTGGGATGTTGTGCCAGGATCCTTTTAAAAGTAAAAATCTACCTGAGGGGTCTACGTATTGCTGAGCGAGTGTAAAATTAGCATTCTTATGTATTAGAATCGATACTCCTTTGGATTTATGGGCTGGGTTTGGCGCGTGATACACCTCCGGGAAGTGTCTATCGTATAACCGTGGAATGGATTGGGAGCAGAAATGGGTTTCTTGTAAAAATACAAATGCAGGCTTAGCCTTCCTCAATTCCCTCATCAAAGATATCCGCTTCTCAGGAATATTAAGACCTCTAAGGTTGTGTGAAATCAACGTAGGGTATTTATCCAGGGCCGAGTAAGCCATGTTGAGTTCGAGAAACGCGGAGCTACTAGGAACTGCACAACTAACAGACTCCCAGGGAGAGGCAGAAGGAGTTGGAAAAAAATAAATAAATAAATAAAGGGGGTAGGGGGAGGGATGCAAAGAAAAAGGGCGGAAAGGTGAATAGGAGGGAAAAAGCAAGGAAAAGTATAGATGACCCTCCGGACAGACGAAGGGATTCAAATAGTAAAGCAAACGAGCACACCGCTACAACCGCAGAGGGGCTCTACAGATTGTGCCTGA
This sequence comes from Lithobates pipiens, assembly GCF_037356315.1. Classification (NCBI taxonomy): domain Eukaryota; kingdom Metazoa; phylum Chordata; class Amphibia; order Anura; family Ranidae; genus Lithobates; species Lithobates pipiens. The sequence continues at coordinate 123,437,941 of NW_027507685.1, read as the reverse complement.
TCTGGTACCCACCCCCGGGGGGGACTGGAAATCAGACAGATGGAGGTGTCATAACCCCCATGGGCCATCCAGAACAGGCACAGTGTGGGGTACGTGGGAGCAACTGGCGATATGAAAGGCAACAGGAAAGGGCTATCAAGGTCAAATAAGGTATCTGTAAGTAAGACATATGGCAGTCCCCTACCGCAGCCTATAACATAAAATAACAATGTGCATGAAATTCAACACTGACATTATAAACAAAACTATCACTATAAATTATGGATCCAGGTAGGCGAGTACGCCAAAACAAAAATGACAACAGAGAAGCGTATATCACCGGTTCAGTTTGGTAGAGGGGAAGAACCCTATGGCAAACGTCTGGGAGAGTTTCAGAACTCCACGGGGAGTGTAACAGTTATGATATCACGCCAACAGGCAGACAGGAGCACCATGAACCTTGTAAGAAAAAAGTGGTCTCTCATCTCATCTGTACAAGGTGGGAATATGTGGAACATCAAAGGTGCAGCATGAGTAATCAGACCACCGAAATGAGGAAGCACACATCATGAAGGCGGCCGATAAATCAGAGAGCAACGTTCAGGTGCCCGCCATATTAGCCCTTCAGCCATCAGTGGGCCTCGATCTGTGACCGTGGATGTAAACAAACAAGGTAAACATGGGATAAAAACCCCAGACAACTTACATCAGACGTGGCCCACCAAAGTATGGGTAGAAGTACAGGTAAGAGTAGGTGATCAAGTGTCAAATTCGCAGCTTTGTTCCCTGCTCCTAGTGCTCCTGAACGACTGGGAAGATCTTGCTTCCTCCGGGTCCTGTTGCTGATAAAACTTCCCCTTCTTGGGCGCAGGTTTGGTAGGAGTGGAGTGTGGAGACGTCAAAGGACTTTGCGGAGTAGGCAGGAACCGGAATTCACGGTACCAGTCGGGTAAGTCCATATAGGGGATACGCAGGGCCGAGCAGAATGTTGTTAATTCATCCGGCGTTTTAAGGGTGTGTGTCACCCTTTCTGATTGAACTGTTAAAGCAAAGGGGAACCGCCATCGATATGAGAGTTGACGATTTCTCAGCGCGTTCAGTAGCGGAAGTAAGGCTCTGCGGTTGGCCAAGGTGATGGGGGATAGATCTTGAAACAGTGTGACTGTGTGTTCATTGTAGGTAATGAGCTCATTTAGTCGGGTCCGCATTAGGATGTCCTCCTTTAGCTTGTAATCTGTAATACAGCATATCACATCTCTAGGTGGCGCTGGTTTGTGTGGTTTAGGCCTGAGGGCTCTATGCGCACGGTCAAAATCAATCCCAGCTTCTGCAGGCCTTTCCAATAAATTATTAAAAATGGATGTGAGCGCCGGCACAATCTGCTCAGATGAGATTGATTCTGGTATCCCCCTCACCCTGATGTTATGTCGTCTCCCTCTGTTTTCTAAATCTTCCAAATGGCGGTTAACCACTATCAGTTGAGCTGTATGGGCAGATGACACTGTCTCCAGTCTAGTAATGGCTTTGTCCCTTTTATGCCCAGAGCGCTCCAAAACCTGAGTCAGGGGTTGGTCTCGCGCAGAGTGGCTTCTTACCAGATCCTCCGATGCAGCTTGTGAGTCCTCGCTGCAATCGTCCTCGTGTTCCTCCGGCGCCATCATGGAGGCCTCGGGTCCCCGTGAGGAACAAGGCCGAGATCTGAAGAGGTCCGGTATACCATGCGCTCGCTGCGTAGCGGGTAGGTTACGAGCCGGTGTGCCGACCTGGGACTTGTTGTGCTTGCCCATCTTGAAGATCCAAGTGGTCAGTGTGAGGCTAAAGGCTGCGGGAAGCTGTCTTCTTTGCTGCCATCCGCGCCGCGTGCCAAGCCACGCCCCCCGGCGCCAGCTTTCTTGGCTCTGTGATCCAATTAACCACAGATTCAGCACATAACCATGTGGAATTAGTGGGCCATAATATATGTGTGGTATGAGTGTTTGTGGTGGCTACCTGTGTCTTCTGACAACGTTGTCAAATTTTAAACTGAATGTGGTGAAGGTTATTTAGATATAACGTTATATTGTTTCTAGTGTCTATGTGGCATTCCTCAATAAGCATTTAACTAACTTTGATTAATAACGGTTGTTTCTCCTTGGATTCCTTGGGATTTTTTTCCCCCTTTTCTATAAGATCTCCTAGCCTACAGGTTTCTCTAAAGTATTTGTAGTTGTTGACTTTTACATTTTTGGGGGAAGACTGGACCTCCTCTTCAATTTTAATGGTTCTCATAGTTTAGTAAATAATCACCTTACTGATGTTTTGGTGTTTGTTTGTTTTTTGTTTGTTTGTTTTTTTCCTTTTAAACTGTGTAAGTCCTCTTTAAGATATGTCTCTCAGTCCTGGTTCACATTGATGCAATTGCCGGCAATGGCAGCGTCCGAATCAGTGCACCGCCGCATTTGTGACGCCACACCAATTCCCAAAAGTAGTTTCTGTACTACTTTTGGAGATTTAGAGTACAATTTCCATTGGCATCTATGCAGAAACCCGCACAGATGTCTCTGAAATCGCCCCCGAAGTTGGGACTGGCATGCGGGAATGAAATTGTGCGAGTCCAGCTGAACTTGCACGATTTTATTCCTGCAGTCAGGGTGAACCTAGGCTCAAACAAATTTTCAGCCAGTTGTGCTGAAGCACATTCCTTTGTTATCACTCTATAAAGTAATCGTCAGGCTGACCTCTGCATTTTGTACAGGTCACGCTTTCACCTGTGGTAAGTAGGTTTACCACCAGCTTGGTACTGTAGTTTACCAGCTTGGCCAATGTTATAGTAATAGGAGAGTGATCCTAAGTCTGGTATTGTTTCTAACAAAGGATGGCAACCTTAGCGGTAAAGAGATGTAATTTTGTATAAAGGACACGTACTTGTCAGGTAATAGAGTGCCTTTTTTGTAAGTTACAGTGCCTTGATAAAGTATGCATACCTGTTGAAATTTTCCACATTTTGTCATGTTACAACCAAAAACATAAATCTATTTTATGTGATAGACCAACACAAAGTGGCACATAATTGTGACGTGGAAGGAAAATCTGGCCTTTATGGAAGAGTGGCAGGAAGAAAAGCCTTGTTGAAATAAAGCCATAAGAAGTCCTGTTTTGCGAGAAGCCATGTGGGGGAAACAGCAAACATTTGGAAGAAGGTACTCTGGTCTGTTAAGACCAAAAATGAACTTTTTGGCCTAAAAGCAAAACGCTATGACCCCTTTCACACTGAAGCGCCACTAAAGCGCTGGTCGTTTTTGCAGTGCTTTAGCAGGGTGGTTTTCTTACGGTCACGTGACCTTAAAAAAGAGGAAAAAAGACCCGTTTTGTGGCTCTTTCAAAACTCTTAAGGCACTTTGGAAGCGCTGCCCATTCATTTCAATGGCCAGGGGTGTTTTGGGAGCTCTATTTATAGTGCTCCCTACCCACCCCAAAGATGCTGCTTGCAGGACTTTTCTAACGTCCCGCAAGCGCACTGCCCGAGTGTGAAAGCACACATTGCAATGAATGGGATGCTAGCGCTAAAACACCTCAAAACTGTCTCAGTGTGAAAGGGGTGTAAGGCTGGTTTCACATCTATGCATTTTTAGAGCTTTTTGCATTTTGCAGATTTGTACTAAAGTCCATTTAACCACTTCCCGACCGCCGCACGACGATGTACGTCGACAGAATGGCATGGGCAGGCATAAGGGCTTACATGTACGTCCTTGCCTGCCCGTGGGTCGGGGGCCCGATCGGGCCCTCGCCCTGTGCCTGCGGCGGTCGGTATTCGTTCGGGAGCGATCCCGGACGAGGGGACGGCCATTCATTCATGGCCACCCCCTCGCGATCGCTCCCGACGAATGAAAATACTCCGTGACATCACTTCCTCTCCTGTAATGTAAACACAGGAGAGGAAGTGATGTATTCTCTCCTCCGTGTCGGTATTTTTCGTTCCGACACCGAGGAGAGAGGATCGGTGAGTTGCACCAACACGACACTACACAGTAGAACATGCCAGGCACACTCACACCCCCCCGATCACCCCCCCAATTACCCCTGCCCCCCAGTCACAGTGACACCAATGTCATTTTTATTTTTTTTTTTGCATTGGTGTCATTTGTGACTGTAATAACTGTTAGGGCAGTTAGGGTTAGCCCCCTTTAGTTCTAATGTACCCCCCTAACCCCCCCAATAAAGGTTTAACCCCGTGATCACCCCCCGTCGCCAGTGTCACTAAGGCTGGGTTCACATTGCAGCGGTTTATGAGAACGAATGTGATTCGCACCGCACTGCAGTGCAAATCACATCCGATCTCTGTGCGATTCGAGTTCAGCCATACAGATAGTATGGCTGAATTCGCATCGCACCCGCCGCACCCGCCGCAAATTCGCACGGGACCCTTTTTTTGGCCCGCAGCAGAATCGGATCGCATGGGTGTTCACACCATGCGATCCAAGTTTGCAGATCGCACTGCGATATGCGAACTGATCTGGGGGTGTCATTAACATTTCACTGACACTCCCAGCAGTTCGCATAGGGCAGTGTGAACTGCTGCCGGGAGGCATGCGATGCGGGAACACGCCGCGGATTCGTGGCGTTCCCGCATCGCTCCAGTGTGAACCCAGCCTAATAAGCAATCGTTTTTCTGATCGCTGTATTAGTGTCACAGGTGACGCTAGTTAGGCAGGTAGGTATTTAGGTTCGCCGCAGCTTTTTATAGCGCCAGGGACCCCCATATACTACCGCATAGCCCCCTGATTGCCCCCTAGTTAACCCTTTCACCAGTGATCACCATATAACTGTTACAGGTGACGCTGGTTGGTTAGTTATTTTTTTATAGTTTCAGGGCACCCGCCATTTATTACCTAATAAAGGTTTAACCCCCTGATCACCCGGCGGGTGTCATTTGTGACTGTAATAACTGTTAGGGCAGTTAGGATTAGCCCCCTTTAGTTCTAAGGTACCCCCCTAACCCCCCAATAAAGGTTTAACCCCGTGATCACCCCCCGTCGCCAGTGTCACTAAGGCTGGGTTCACATTGCAGCGGTTTATGAGAACGGATGTGATTCGCACCGCACTGCAGTGCAAATCACATCCGATCTCTGTGCGATTCGAGTTCAGCCATACAGATAGTATGGCTGAATTCGTGTCGCACCCGCCGCACCCGCCGCAAACTCGCACGGGACCCTTTTTTTGGTCCGCAGCAGAATCGGATCGCATGGGTGTTCACACCATGCGATCCGAGTTTGCAGATCGCACTGCGATATGCGAACTGATCTGGGGGTGTCATTAACATTTCACTGACACTCCCAGCAGTTCGCATAGGGCAGTGTGAACTGCCGCCGGGAGGCATGTGATGCGGGAACCCGCCGCGGATTCGTGGCGTTCCCGCATCGCTCCAGTGTGAACCCAGCCTAATAAGCGATCGTTTTTCTGATCGCTGTATTAGTGTCACAGGTGACGCTAGTTAAGCAGGTAGGTATTTAGGTTCGCCGCAGCTTTTTATAGCGCCAGGGACCCCCATATACTACCGCATAAAGCCCCCTGATTGCCCCCTAGTTAATCCTTTCACCAGTGATCACCATATAACTGTTACAGGTGACGCTGGTTGGTTAGTTATTTTTTTATAGTTTCAGGGCACCCGCCATTTATTACCTAGTCTCACTAGTGTACCCCTAAATTTAGGGGTGTCTACTTTCCAAAATGGGGTCATTTGGGGGGGGGTTTGTGCCATCTTGGCATTTTATGGCCTTCAAAACTGTAACGCCCTTAGAAAGCCTGAAGGCGGTGCTTGGTTTTCAGGGCCCCGTACGCGGCTAGGCTCCCAAAAAGTCCCACATATGTGGTATCCCCGTACTCAGGAGAAGCAGCAGAATTTATTTTGGGGTGTCATTTCACATATGCCCATGGCATGCGTGAGCAATATATCATTTAGTGACAACTTTGTGAAAAAAAATAAAAAATTAAAGTTTGTAATTTTCCCGCAACTTGTGGCAAAATGTAAAATATTCCATGGACTCAAAATGCCTCTCAGCAAATAGCTTGGGGTGTCTACTTTCTAAAATGGGGTCATTTGTGGGGGTTTTGTGCCATCTTGGCATTTTATGGCCTTCAAAACTGTAATAGGTAGTGAGGAGTGAAGTCAAATATTTACGCCCTTAGAAAACCTGAAGGCGGTTCTTGGTTTTCGGGGCCCCGTACGCGGCTAGGCTCCCAAAAAGTCCCACATATGTGGTATCCCCGTACTCAGGAGAAGCAGCAGAATTTATTTTGGGGTGTCATTTCACATATGCCCATAGCATGTGTGAGCAATATATCATTTAGTGACAACTTTGTGAAAAAAAAATAAAAAAAAATTAAAGTTTGTAATTTTCCCGCAACTTGTGGCAAAATATAAAATATTCCATGGACTCAAAATGCCTCTCAGCAAATAGCTTGGGGTGTCTACTTTCTAAAATGGGGTCATTTGTGGGGGTTTTGTGCCATCTTGGCATTTTATGGCCTTCAAAACTGTAATAGGTAGTGAGAAGAGAAATCAAAAATTTACGCCCTTAGAAAGCCTGAAGGCGGTGCTTGGTGTTCGGGGCCCCGTACGCGGCTAGGCTCCCAAAAAGTCCCACATATGTGGTATCCCCGTACTCAGGAGAAGCAGCAGAATTTATTTTGGGGTGCCATTTCACATATGCCCATAGCATGTGTGAGCAATATATCATTTAGTGACAACTTTGTGTAAAAAAAAAAAAAAATTTTTTTTTTGTCATTATTCAATCGCTTGAGGCAAAAAAATAAAATATTCAATGGGCTCAACATGCCACTTATCAATTTCCTTAGGGTGTCTACTTTCCAAAATGGGGTCATTTGGGGGGGTTTTGTACTGCCCTGCCATTTTAGCACCTCAAGAAATGAGATAGGCAGTCGTAAACTAAAAGCTGCGTAAATTCCAGAAAATGTACCTTAGTTTGTAGATGTGACAACTTTTGCGCAAACCAATAAATATACAATTATTGACTTTTTTTTTTACCAAAGACATGTGGCTGAATACATTTTGGCCTAAATGTATGACTAAAATTGAGTTTATTGGATTTTTCTAATAACAAAAAGTAGAAAATATCATTTTTTTTCAAAATTTGCGGTCTTTTTACGTTTATATCGCAAAAAATAAAAATCGCAGAGGCAATCAAATACCATCAAAAGAAAGCTCTATTTGTGGGAAGAAAAGGACGCAAATTTTGTTTGGGTACAACATTGCATGACCGCGCAATTACCAGTTAAAGCAGCGCAGTGCCAAATTTTAAAAAGACCTCTGGTCATTTACCAGCAAAATGGTCCGGTCTGAAAGTGGTTAACATGGTTTTCTATGGAACACGTTCTGTTGTGCAAATCTGCAAAATGCAAAAAGCGCTAAAAATGCATAGGTGTGAATCCAGCCTTAGTGTGGCAGGAAAACTAACACTGCACATCACCCTGAACACACCATCCCCACCGTGAAACATGGTGGTGACAGCAGGGGAAGATGGTCAGAGTTGATATGAAGATGGATGAAGCCAAATACCACTTTATGTTGGTCCAGCATATAAAATCCCAATAAAATAAATTTATGTTTTTGGTTGTAACATGACAAAATGTGGAACATTTCAAGGGGTATGAATACTTTTTCATAGAACTGTACATATTCACTGGATTGTGTAGGTGCCATTTTTTTGTGTGTGTCACATGTTCACCTGAGGTGAGGAATTGTCATTATTCAAAGGTTCTGCTAAGTTTAATAGGTGCCATTTACTGCAGGTCACATGTCTACCCAAATCGAAGAGTTGACATTTTGCATTTACTGCTTTGATGCAGTCCTGCCATTTTCTTTAGCGATTTATTGATGGCACTGAGATTTGTGTGACAGTCATAAACACATTAAAAAAAAGGCAATAATAGTTGAAATCACTATATACAAACAATGAGGCTGCGATCCTGCTCTTAACGCTAGCTGTGATGTGTACATTTCCAGCATCTATCAGTGCTTGTTCCCTGGTTACTAACATCGTTGTCGCACAGTCAGTTTGTAGACCGTCTGCTGCAGTTTATTGCAGGAAGCTATTACTATCCAAAAATGCATCACCAAGCAGGAGACATCGCCATCTCCACAGCAACGTCCAAAGTTTACATCTTTACTTCTGCAATAATCCTTATAAATAAACGCTAATGCACCTGCGAGCCTGGAAGAGAACATGTCCTTATTGGGTATTAAAAGTATATTTAAACCCAATCGCTAAAACTTCCATATAAAATAAATGTTAAAAATAATCTGTTCTTTACGAAGAAGACATCTCGCCTGCAACTCATCACTAATTTCTGTAGCAATCCTGCAGAATCTGACACTTTGAGGAATGTCTGATTACTTGCTGCATGCGATTATTTAGTCTGTTCCTCCCTATGTCATTACTGTGTTCTGTAATGATGAAAGGACCATTAGGAGAAACCCTAGCTTGCTACAAGGGACCAAGAAATCAACATTCCCAGAACTGTTGATAATTTTCTCAGTACTCAAAACTACAGCCCTGCTTACTTCATTTGTTGCATTGTTGCCCCTGTGATGCAAGGGCAAAAGGGATGACTATTGTACCTACCTCCACTTGTCACAGGGGCTGAAGGAAGTAGGACTGCACCACTCAGCTGATAATCGGGCAAGATGGCACAAGATAGTTTAAAAACTAACTATAATTTAAACTAAAAGCACTTTAAAAGCAGGCATCTTTCCGGTATAACCACTTGAAGTCTAGCGACACATGGGTGCGTCGCTGGTCAAGTTTATTAAGGTGATGATGTTGCTTATAGCAACCATATTCTTTTTCTAAAATTATTTTTTTTATGGGCTGTTTGGGAGCTGATTAGCAAGATGACAGATGTTCTTCACTGTTACAGCATTTAAAGCAGATTAGAAAATGAAATCCAGCTGCTCACCAGCAGAAGCTTGCTTCCTATTTGTTTCTATCAGCCAAAAGAACAATTGCCCAAGCCTGCAGGAAACCATCTGTTCCTTTCCAGGGGATGAGAGATTGCATGACTGTGTTGATGCTTAACCAACAACTGTCTAACATCAGCAACGACTCCCATGTTAAATTCCTCAAGATCTGGGAACCGTGGCTGTCATAAGCCTTCCTGACTCTCCCCCCAGCAAGCCTAGGTCCCCTATGATGGGCAGCCTCAATGCTCCAGAGTCCTTATTCCCTCTCTTCCCCCCCCCCACGGCCTCTAACCTCTTGACCCCCCCCCCCAGTCAATTCTGGCTTTTCTTTACTGCTTCACCTGCTGGGTGCGCAAACTTTTTCATATGCGCCAACTGCCCATTGTTTTCTACTTAGTCCTTCCTTTTCTGAACTTGTATAGGATGTATACTATTCCACTATATGTCTATTGCAGGGCCCAGGGAATAGCCCATTATTTTTGGGAACCCCCCTAAGACCCTCTGGACCATGCCTGTCTGTTGCTGTTATACCCGCTTTTAGGAGGGTTTTTGAGATATCATATCTTCTTTGCAAACTAACCTCTGTTACAATTGCTAAAGCTAGCCCCTGCGCAGCCAGAACTTTTGCATGCTATCTTCTTGTAATAACCAAATAAATGCTATTTAAATGGAAAATGAAATCCAGCTTGTTTGCTGTGGCCTCTATTAACCCCAGTTATAAAAAGGCCAACAGTAGCAGTTAAACCTGAACTGCCGGTTACTTGTTATATAGTAACAATTTCTATGTTGATATGTAAACTATTCAGCCATGGGTTATGTAAACTTTGGAGGGATGTATATTTTTTATGCCTATTGGTGCTACTAATGCTTTTGCTTACTTATGCAGTTGGAGCTGAATTGTGAAAACTGTAATAAATGTGGAACTTTGCTTCACTCCCATGTAACTAAATAAGGATCCAAGGATTAATTAGCCTTTCTCCACCTTCTTACCCCAAAAGATGCCCTTGAAATTATTTTCAGGTGTCAATGAATTCTTGCTAAACCAATTCAATGTACAGTGGTAAGAATTTCCCTTACATCGGTAGTCAGAAGAATGCCCCTCTTAGCCCTTGTACACACGGTCGGAGAATCCGTCGGAATGTGTCCTATCGGACCGTGTTGTCGGATAATCCGACTGTGTGTGGTATGGATCGGACTGATTACGTCGGAATATCCGTCAGACCCAATTTTCCAACTTGTTGGAAATATTTTCCGACTAACTGGTTCGATTGGACATACTCCGATCATGTGTAGAGAATTTTGATCGGACCAAGTGCCACGCATGCTCAGATCAAATTCCTACATCAAAGCCATTGGCTACTAGCCTGAACGTAGTCCCATCGTAACGAAATGACGTCATCACGTTCTGAATGATCGGATTTTTTGACAACTTAGTCCGACCGTGTGTATGCAACAGTTTCGGACAAAATCCGACGGATTTGGTTGTCGAAATCTCTGACCGTGTGTACAGGGGCTAACAATGATTGACTTTCTCAACCTTCTTACTCCAGAGAAACCCTTCAAATAATTTTCCGGTGTCAAGGAATTCCTGCTAAATCAAATTCATTGGACGGTGGAAAGAATCTCATTTGCACCTCTCATTTGTAGCAAATATGAGGAATGTCCCCTTACAATCAGGGACAGAATGCCACACATACAGACTGGTAAAAGATCATGCTTCTGGTTCTGGAGGAACCCTGTTTGAGAATGGCAGAGTTAGACCATATAATGGTTGCTTATCAAAAAGTGATATGTTCTTATTTTATGTATATAAGCAGAGAGAGCTTCCCTTTTTCTTTTGAAATCTATCCCTGGTTGTAATTGGCAGCAAGAGGGTGGCTCCTGGGGCCAAACAAATGATGGCACGGTGCACAGAAAAGGAATCTTTGGGGTGACTGTTTCTCTCTGTATGATTTTTATGAAGGGTTGTGTAACTTCTGCCAAAAATGCAAAGCATTTGCGAAACTCTCAGGCAGCTTCACGCAACTGGAAACTTTTACAGAATTTAACATCTACAGTTTGAGAAAGTTAAACCTAGCACATGGAGCACAATAAAATGATTTGTTTTCCCCAGGAAACTAATTATTACGATTCTTAATCCAGCACTTGCATTTTACAACTTTCAATGCTGCTGACCCCTGCTCTCTGAACTTATGGTCTTCACAGGAAAGAGTTAAAAGGGGACAGTGCAGGCTCCAGTCAGGCTGTCAGGGGAGGGGGGGGGGGAGAAAGGAGGAGCAGGGTAGTGCCCCCCCCCCCCCCATCCTAGGCTTCTGGGCTGTGTGTTTTTTTTATTTAGATTTTTTTATACAAACTGTGCAAGGAGACATAACTCTAGTGATTGCATGCACACACTGATAGGCAGCACTGTTGGGGCTGCACAGATAATCAGGACACTGATGATCAGTACCCTGATTATTAGTGTAGATGTCCTCTTTCACACTTGCTTGTTGCCAGCTCTCCTCACGTTGTGACAGCGTGAGGAAAGGAATGCCGCTAACTGCCAAGTGTGTTTACACCATGATCAGCTATGATTGGACACTGCTGATCACGTGGTAAAGGGCTGCTGTGATTGGACACAGCGATCACAGAGCCTGCAGCACCAGGCATGCGGGGGGCATGGTCTTGGGAGGACATCACATCAATAGACGCCCTCCCAGAACTGGCCGTCCACGCTGTTGCCATCATTCGGCTATAGTGCGATCTGCAAGTGGGTAAAGGAACTACACTGCAGTCTACACTGCACTGCACTGCAGTCCAGAGAAGCAACGTTCCGGAGCTCCTGCTGTTGTCATTGGTTGGGCCAAGATGACATCAGTCAGGGGGCATGGAAGTTCTGTCAGCTTTGACATCACCACATTTTTACAACAAGCTGAACTGTACAGGGGCAGACAGGCAGGTACATAATTTTAATGCAGAAGAGACCAAGCACCCCCATGCCACCCCCCAGAACAGAGGTCCCCCCTCCCAAGTACAGAGCTCCCCCACCCCCTTCCTGCCCATCTCCCCCGCAATGCAGAGCTCTCCATGCCTAGCCTCCTGGCAGCTGCTCCTCCTAAACTGAGAAGGTGCTGTCACTTGAGGCATGCTGTGTCATATGTAAACACAGAATCGGCTCAGGAATCCACTTCTGTGTTTACAGGTGACAGCAGCTGGTGGGGCGCAGAGGGATAGTACCATACAGAAGAAAGCCATGCTCACAGAGGTGACACTGTAGTCACTCCTGTCAGAGGGAAGCTCCCAGCGCTGTTCCCACCCACTGCATATACACAGATAGTGTCCAGCGCACATGCCCCTTTCACTACCACAATGTACAGCATGGAACTGAATTAGCCAACAGCGGTGAAGCCTGTACTGCTATAAAACTCTTAGTTCAGCTTAGCATTTTTGTAAATGGAGAAGAAATTGGAGCAGAAAGAACCTGCTGGTAGCACTTCACTAAGGTGACCATATTTTAAAATGAAAAACAGGGACATCCTACCACCACACAAAGCATGCAACACCAAAGGTTGAGTGTGGCCAAATTGTGTCAACAGTAGGATGGGTTTGAAAAGGTATGGTTTAGGCTAGGTTCACACTATTGCGATGCGGGAACGCCGCGAATCCGCGGCGTTTTCCCGCATCGCATACCTCCCGCCGGCAGTTCACACTGCCCTATGCGGACGGCTGGGGGTGTCAATGTTATGTTAATGACACCCCCAGATCCGTCGGCATATCGCAGTGCGATCTGCCGACTCGCACAGGAATCGGATCGCATGGTGTGAACCCCCATGCGATCCGATTCCGTTGCGGACCCAAAAAAGGGTCCTGTGCGAGTTTGCTGCGGGACAGCTGCGAGTTCAGCCATACTATCTGTATGGCTGAACTCGCAGTGCTACGGAGATCGGATGTGATTTGCTGTGCGAATCACATCCGGATCTCCCCCCGCAGCAGTGTGAACCCAGCCTTAATAACACTTGAACTTACTTTACTCTAGGTCAAGAGTGAATTTCATACAGAGTGTACAGGTAAAAGTAAGTACAACAGAGTGCCTACCAAACAAAGGTCCTCTCTCCTCCCAATTCAACCCCCTTACATGACCAAACCACCTCCAGCACAAATTCCCCTGCTCCTAGAATTGTAATTATTGGACCTTGGTATTGCGTTGCTGGTGAGTTCCCATAGTCCACCATCTGCTGGTGAATTTGCTCCCCTCATCTCCAGTGGTAGCACCTGTACAGCTGCAGAAGGCATCATATACTTACAGGACTCAGAACATTCTGTGCCATCAGTGCATGTCACCTCCCCAGCACCCCTGTGCCTATTTCTGGACAGGTAAACACCAACACACTCATGTAACAGGTCATGTCCCAGGCTGTATTTAGAGGTGGCCGCCATCAGAGTTCTCTCCAGTCACAATCCAAATCGATATAGTAATGGCACAAAATGCCATTGGTGTTTACTGCTACTGATTTACATAAAATTGGGGACAGCCCCTGGAAACCGGGGACGTCTGGTGACCCCACACCGCTAATGGTGGTGGTTGGTGGGACAATAGGGTCAGGAAATTTTCATAGCCTACCGAATCAATGTTTGTCCAGAAGTAAACATCAGGATTTGCAGGCATGAAGCTTTAAAGTGGTTCTAAAGGCCCAAGGTTTTTACCTTTTTAGTGATCCCATTTAATTTTTTCCTTCTATTGCTAATGTACCTAAAAAGGGTTTTTATCACCTCTCTTAATAGATTTGTCAATTTCCTCCTCTTTCTGTGCTTTGGCAGCACTAATAATGTATTTGGCTTCCTTCTGTCCTATTTTTAAAATCTTCTCTGTCAACTACACCTCCTGTTTTCTTGAATCTTTTATATGCTGATTTTTTTTTTTTTCCTTTACTGTGCTACCTTTTTCATGTGTTCAATACATTTTCCCTGTGTCATTCCATTTTATTACACATCACTTAATTATATATATATATATATATATATATATATATATATATATAAAATTAATTATATACCGTATTTATCGGCGTATAACACGCACCCCAAGTTTAGGAGGGAATTTAAAAGAAGAAAACTTTTAGGAGGGAAGTTTAAGGAAAAAAACTTACATTTAAATGCCCATCAATGCAGCCTTGTCAGTGTCATTTGCAGCCTTCCATTTAGCCTTGTCAATCATTTGCAGCCTTGTCAGTCATTTACAGCCTTCCATTTAGTATTGTCAATCATTTGCAGCCTTGTCAGTCATTTACAGCCTTCCATTTAGTAGTGTCAATCATTTGCAGCCTTGTCAGTCATTTACAGCCTTCCATTTAGTATTGTCAATCATTTGCAGCCTTGTCAGTCATTTGCAGTCTTGTCAGTGTCTTTGCCATTTAAAAATGGTGCCGCCGAGATACAGAGCGGATGTCCTGTGTATCTCAGCGGCGCTTGGTAGTTCTTGGCTGTTCTCGGCGGCTTTCGGGTATTTTCGGCCGTTCTCTGCTATTTTTGGCAACACTCGCCCGTTCTCGGCGGTTTTCAGCTTTCCAAAAGCCGCCGAGAGCGGCCGAGTGCAGCTGAAGATAACTGAGAACGGCCGAAGATAGCCGAGTGTGGCCGAAAATACCCGGAAGCCGCAGAGAATAGCAGAAAGGGTTAGAAACAGCAGGGGATGGGCGTTTTCCCCCTGATTTTGGGGGGTGAAAAAAGTGTGTGTTATACGCTGATAAATACGGTATTTATATTTATATTTACTTTAAGCTTGTACTTCTTCATGTACATAGTTTCAGTGCCTTGAAAAAGTATTCACACCCCTTGAAATTTTCCACATTTTATCATGTTACAACCAAAAGCATAAATGTATTTTATTGGAATTTTATGTGATAGACCAACACAAAGTGGCACATAATTGTAAAGTAGAAGGAAAATGATAAATGTTTTTTACATTTTTTTACAAATAAATATATGAAAAGTGTGACGTGCATTTGTATTCAGCCTCCCTGAGTCAATTACTTCATATAACCACCTTTCGCTGCAATTACAGCTGCAAGTCTTTTTGGGTATGTCTCTACCAGCTTTGCACATCTTGAGTGAAATGTTTGCCCATTCTTCTTTGCACAATAGCTCAAGCTCTATTAGATTGGATAGAGAGCCTCTGTAAACGGCAATTTTCATGTCTTGCCACAGATTCTCTTTCAGATTTTTATGTCTTGACTTTGACTGGCTCATTCTAACACATGAATATGCATTGATCTGAACCATTCCATTGTAGCTCTAACTATATGTTTAGAGTCGTCCTGCTGGAAGGTGAACCTCAACCCCAGTCTCAAGTCTTTTGCAGACTCTAACAGGTTTTCTTCTAAGATTGCCTTCTATTTGGCTATACCCATCTTCCCATCAACTCTGGCCAGCTTCCCTGACCCTGCTGAAGAAAAGCATTCCCACAACATGTTGCTGCCACCACCATGTTTCACGGTGGGGATGGGGTGTTCAGGGTGATGTGCAATGTTAGTTTTCTGCCACACATAGGGGGTTATTTACGAAAGGCAAACTTGGAAGTTCAGTAGCTGTAGATCTAAGGGGGACATGCAAGGAAAATAAAAAAATGAATTTTAGCTTGCACATGATTGGATAATAAAATCAGCAGAGCTTCCCCTTATTTCAGATCTACCCCTCAGATCTACAGTGACTGCACTTCCGAGTGCATTTTCAGTACACTTGTAGTGCAAAGTGGATTTGCCATTCGTAAACAACCCCCTTAGTGTTTTGCTTTTAGGCCAAAATTTTCAATTTTGGTCTCTGACCAGAGCATTTTTGGATGATGGATTGAACAGTGCTCCATGAGATATTCAAAGCTTGGGATATTGTTTTATAACCTAACCCTGCTTTAAACTTCTACAGAACCTTATCCCTGACCTGTCTGGTGTGTTTCTTGGCCTTCATGATGCTGTTTGTTCACTAAGGTTCTGTTACCAACCTCTGAGGGCTTCAGAGAACAGCTGTATTTCTACTGATATTAAATTACACACAAGTGGACTCTATTTACTAATTAGGTGACTTCTGAAAGCAGTTGGTTTCACTAGATTTTAATTAGGGATATCAGAGTAAAGGGGGCTGAATACAAATGCACACTACACTTTTCACATATTTATTTGTAAAAAATGTTGAAAACCATTTATCATTTTGCTTCCACGTCACAATTATGTGCCACTTTGTGATGGTCTATCATATAAAATACATTTACGTTTTTGTTTTAACATGGCAAAATGTGGAAAATTTCAAGCGGTATGAATACTTTTTCAAGGCACTGTACATAGTTAGTCTGGTTGAAAAAAGATACAGACCACCACCAATCGCCGCACTGGGTGGGAGAATATCATATGATGTCCTCCCAGAACAAGAGCGGTCCCGCCCGGCCATTATTGTACAATAGGCCGGATGGGAACAGGTAAAGTGGAACTTTTGTCAGAAATTTAGGTCCTGCTAGATCACTTCAGGCTGGCCCCATTTGCATGTATAGCTATGTAAAACATTAAAAATAAGGGTCTATACAATGGCGGACAATTTAGGAGGTACATAGGCAGGTGACCCAGGATGGAGTTTGTGCTGCTGGGGGAATTCACACCGGCTGTACTCCTACACTAGGAACACATGCTTCTTTAGAAAGCTATGGATGGTATGTACCCTTTAATTGCTCACTTACAAGTCCTGTTGCTTTTGCTGCAAGCCCTTTTGGCCTATTTTATTATTACTATGCACACATTGGTTTATCTTTTTGCCTAAGTTAAAGGCCCTTTAATGACACTCTGATTGGATAAATGTCATGTAAATGAATTTTTGTAATAAACTTTATATTTTAACTATAAATGGACTTGAGCCATTAAAATCCCACCATACTTAGGTTTTTTTTAACACTTTTTGAACTTTAATATTTTGAATGAGGGATGTGGCACTCAAAGGCCAAACAGAAAGTTTATCTAAGTGCCTATACTGTTTGAAATGCAGTAATAAATTGTCTCACCCTCTCTGCATATGCTCAGTTGCTCTCTATTTTTAGGCACTAACAAATTTGTAGAGGCCGATTTGCAGACAGCCTTAAAGTGGAGTTCCGCTGAATGTTTTATTTATTATTTTAAGTCAGCAGCTACAAATACTGCAGCTGCTGACTTTTAAAATATGGACACTTGCCTGTCCAGGGTGCCAGCGATGTCCTCACCTGAAGCCGATCTGGCTCTTGGGTGGAGGCGCCGTCATCTTCGGTAAGGGAATCAGGAAGTGAAGCCTTGCGGCTTCACAGCCTGGTTCCCTACTGTGCATGCACAAGTTGTGCTGCGTGTCCTCACTGGTCCCTGCTGTCTTCTGGGACCTATGTTTCTCTCAGGGGGGGGGGGGGCGGAGGAGGGGGTGGACATGACGCAGATCGCCATGGAGCCTGCACGGTGATCTATGCCCAGAAGTGGGAGCAAATACCTGGATTATAAAGGTATCTGCTCCCCCCTAAAAGGTTCCAAATGCGACATCGGAGGGGGGGATCCAATCAGTGGAATTTCCATTTTTGGGTGGAACTCTGCTTTAAAGTGGAATTAAACCATCCTATCCTTTACAGCCAAGGAAGCTGCTTCTGTTTGATCTGCAGGACACAAGCAAGTGTGACCATTAGCAATCCCATTTTTTTTAAACTTAAATCGATGTGTTTAGTTGCACTTTATGATTTACTGCTTAGGGGCTCTGAGCAAAATGGCAGCCTCCATCAAGAAGAAACAGGAGCAATGCTGGATGCAATTTACAGCACACACTCATTTTGGTAACATAATTATTAGTGTGAAATGTAAGTTCTTTGCTAAAGAACATTATTTTTATTAAGTTGTTGGGGGTCCTTTTGTCGGGGGGCGGAGCGTCATGACGTAGGAGCGGCCGCACGCCGGATCTCCCGAGATCCTCACTCTGTCTCCCCCTCGTCACGCTCTCGATGCTGGGCTGTGCGCAACTCTCTTGGCCCACGGAGAGCTCCAGCAACGCCGCGCTGACTCGAACCAAGCTGCGGCGGCTCCCGTGATCTTGGCATATGCGCGGACTGTGCAAACACTGACAGCCACCCTTTGCTCGGCGAATCGGCGGAAGATCTGGCGGATGCCTACCCCTCAGTGATGAAGACCCCCTGACTAGCAGACAGCTGTATCCGAAACCTGGTGTCAGGAGAGGAGCCGTGTACTCAAGGAGCTGTGTCTGTGCCTGTCGGTGTCTGGCGGTCGGTCTATGATGACAGGACAGCGGTAAGACAAGCGGTCAGAAGGGGAGGGGGGCAGCCCAAAGCTGGAGGTGGCTAAAGACAGTATACCTGATAGGAAGGGTCCTTTCCCCCTGGTTATAGCTTGGGCTCACCTGTGAGTACCCCCCCTCCCCCCTCCCTTTAATGGCATAAGAAGGCTGTTATTGAATGTCTTTGAAGGTCTACCCTCGAAGGACAGTGTTTCTTTGCATACCCCAAACCTGCCGCTACTAGATTATAAGTGTACGTGGAGAGGAGAAGGGGAAGCTATAATAAGAGGAAGAATAATAATCTGCTTGCTACTGGAACTCGCTTTATCTGCTAAACCCTCTTTTGTTTGAACACAAAATTACAACTGAACGAGTATGTATATAACCAAAGGATGAAGTTTGCGCTGTTGTGAACAATTGAGGTTGGATGCATCTCGATGTTTTGATATCTGACGCAAGAGTTTCTTTTGCAGGAAAAACTCATCTAAAACCTTTTCTGGCTGTGTGACTGTTTTGACTGCCTCCATTTAACAGTTAAAGGACTGGATATATTTGATATTGTTTTTTGCTTTTTTGATTTTAGGGTGGGAAAATTTGTCATCAATGTAAGACGAACTCAGTATAACAGCTGTAATAATATTAATATCAATAACTTTTCGCTGCTTAGCCTATTACATTATAGGTATACCGTTGAGTTAGACGGTATGGACTCTGATAGAGGATATATCTGCGGCGTGGAAAGCAGCTGAACTAGGTCTCATCCCCCCTTTTTTTTTTTTTTCTTTTCTTTTTTTGGGGTTGAGAGTAAGCTAGCCGTTGCTGATGTTACCCCTGATTTAATCGTACCTCATTGTGGGTGGTTCTAGGCCTCTGGGAGATTTTCAGTGGTTCGGAGGGAGGTATATTAGATTAGGGTAGAGATAGGGGGGAAGAGGGGGAAGGAAGGAAAAGAGAGGGGGTTGATAGTAAAAAGGAACACCTGGTGAGTGTTAGATAAAGGGAGGAGGGTTTTCAGTCCTGCCAAAATGAGGGGAAAGACAAGTAAAGTCAACAAGACAGTCACCCCGGCTACAAGTCCGGTCGGGATTCAAAAATATCTGGCTGCAAATTCTAGTATAAGAGAGGATGAAGGGTCCGATAGCCCCAGAACAGAAAAACCTATCCGCTCGGGCCCAAGTAGACAGAAGGGGGAAGAGGGTAGGGGGGTAAAAAATCCTGCCATAAAGTCAAGTGAGCTTAAAAAAAAAAGCGGAGTAAACCCACAGAATGTAGAAGTAGACCAGAATAACCCCCGGGGAGAGGGGGAGGTGGTTAACAGAGAGGCAGAAGAAATGGTTCCGGATAGCCATAATGAAACCCCCCAACCCCCACAAATTAGGGAGATGCTCTCTGAGATGTTCTCAAGAATGGAGATCTCTCTAAGGGCGGATATCGCAACAATAAGAAGCGATATAGGTTTGGTATTGGGGAGAGTTTAGGAGTTAGAAAACAGAGTCGAGACTCAAGAGCGTAAGATGGATGGAATCTTAGAGCAGATAACAGCCCTCCGGAGATCAAATAGAACAATTAGATATAAGTTGGAGGACCAAGAAAATAGAAGTAGGAGGAAGAACATACGGATAAAAGGTCTCCCCGAGACATATGGTGGGTCCGCCCTGGGAGAGATAGCTCAACAGATTCTTAATCCCTTATTGGACAAGGAAGTTACAGCCCCATTGAAAATTGATAGAATACATAGAATGACTCGACCCCGGGGGATTAGAACAGAAGCACCTCGAGACGTCATAGTGAGATTTCATAATGTAGCAGAAAAAATGCAGGTAATGAGAAGAGGGAGAATTCAACCTGGGGTGGTCCATGAGGGCACGGAACTGCAGATTTACCCTGATTTAGCGGGTGAGACATTGGGAAGGAGGAGATGCTTAAAACCACTCACTGAATTACTGAGAGCGGCGGACATCCCATATCAATGGGGATTTCCAGCATGCCTCATAGGGAAGAAAGAGGGACGATCTGCAGTTCTGCGCTACCCTGAAGACCTCCCAGAATTTTGTGAGCAGTTAGGCATATACCCCGCCCCTCAGATAGAATGGGGGGGTGAAGATGTATTAGGGGGGGAGGGGAACAGCACCCAGGGGAGGAAAGGGCATGGTCGACCGAACAGTTGGAGTCGAAAGTAGATTTTTGGAAGTGAGATGGATTAATAGGCCACGCTGAGAGCGGAGGAGTGTGGGGGGAGGGGAGATGGGGGGAGGGGGGGAGGGAAGGCGAGGGGGGCCTCGGGCAGATAAGGGTATGAGCCCCAGGGACACTATGGGGGTGAGGCGAACACAAATATCGGCCCACCAATGCCATAGGCTTAACGGGAAGGGGGATGTCCTACCCAGTCTTACGAGACGTGCCGTTATAGGACGAGGGGGGAGGGGGGAGGGAGGGAGAGGGAGGGGGGTGGTTTTTGGTCGGTTTTTGGGGCTCTCACTCGGTCCTCCCATGGGGCTGGCGGGGACAGGTAACACCGGACCCACCAGACGCTTAAGGGAAGGAAAAGGAAAGGAAAAAAAAAAAGGGAAAAAAAAAAGATAGAGGGGGAATTACCCCGGTTTGAGAGGTATGGTAGTCCTTAATGTTACCACTTATAATGTAAGGGGTTTAAATTCAAAAAGGAAAAGATATAGGATAAATGACGAACTGCAATACATGGATGCAAATATAGTATGTCTTCAAGAGACGCATATAACATGTACTTCTGGGATTAGATTGAATTCGGCCAATTTTCCGGTGTGGTTCTATGGGGACTCCCCATCCCCCTACTCGAGAGGGGTTGCGATAGGGTTTAGTAGAACAACTACATTTAACTTAGTTGAGCGACTGGTGGATCCGGAGGGTCGTTACCTGTGCCTAAAAGGTAGGCTGTTCAATTTTAAATGTACAATTGTTAATATCTATGCCCCAAACAAGAATACGGGGAGATTCCTGAAGAAAGTATTGAATAAAATTGAAGACTTTAAAGAAGGGAAATTAATCCTGGCAGGAGACTTCAATTGGAGTATGAACCCTAAAATAGATACCACAGGGGCGGGCCCTAGGATATCGGAACATAAACAGAGAATGTTTCTAAGGGCATTAACTTCATATCAATTATACGATACTTGGAGAACACTGCATCCAAAAGATAGGGATTATACATGTTTCTCCTCGGTCCATGGTTCTTTCTCCCGAATAGATTATATTTTTCTGGAACACTCATTTTTAGGGTCACTTAAGAAGGCGGAAATAAAGACAAGAACAGTCTCAGATCATGCACCTGTGTGGATCCAGCTGGAGATTGGGGGGGACCATGGACCGAGGATGAATTGGAGACTGAATGAATCTCTATTACAGGATAAAGATACAGTAGAAAGGATTGAGCAGGAGATTGCACAATTTTTTAGTTTGAACGACACACCGGAAACCTCCAGCCCTGTATTATGGGAAGCACACAAGGCAGTTATAAGAGGGGTATTAATAGGGATCGGTGCAGGGAAAAAGAGAGAGAGGGTGAGGAAGAAAACCCTACTATATGAGGAAATTCAGAGATTAGAACAGACGAGGAGACCATGGGGGCTGCGGGACACCCAGGATTTGATAATAAAAAAACGAGAGTTGGAAGAGTATTTGGAGCAGGATAGGAGAATGGCCTACCATATTCTGGGAAGAGAAAGGTACCAATGGGGGAATAAATCAGGTAAATGGTTGGCTAGGAGGGTGAAGGAAAAGAAAAATAGAACTTTCATCCCAAAAGTAAGAAATGCTGCGGGGGATCTACAAAATATGCCAGATGATATTGTGAATACATTTTTTACATATTACCGGGGCCTCTATAATATCGGGCAACAGGATAAGGTAGAGAATCGAGTAGGGGAGGAAATAAAGGATTATTTAAATCGGATAGATATCCCCAGGGGCAAGCAATTAGAAATGGAAGTACTAGAAGCTCCAATAACAAGGGGGGAGGTTGAGATGGCGATTAAAAATACAGCTAAGGGAGGTTGCCCGGGACCCGATGGTTTCTCGATCTCATATTACAGGCAATTCCAAAAACAGCTAGTCCCAAAATTATGCGATTATTTTAATGCAGTGGGGAAAGGCGAAAAATTTCGCGAGGAGACACTCTTGACACATGTGGTCCTGATCTTGAAAGAGGGCAAGGACCCAACTGCAGTAGAAAGCTATAGGCCAATTTCCTTGCTAAACTCAGATATTAAATTGTTTGCAAAAATTATGGCTGAAAGATTGAGACCACATGTGCCAGAGTGGATACTGCAGGATCAGGTTGGATTTATTGAAGGGAGAGAAGGTCGGGATAACACACTAAAGACTATTATGTTATGCCAAGAAGCTGTAAGATGTGGTGCCCCCACGGTACTCATGTCAATAGATGCGGAAAAGGCATTTGACAGAGTGGGGTGGGGATTCCTGTTTGAAGTGCTGATAAGGTATGGATTGGGGGAGCGGATGAGGGGCTGGATAGAAGCCCTATACACCCACCCTAAAGCTAAAATAAGAATAAATGGGGCCCTGTCTTGTCCCCTTGAGTTGTTTAACGGGACAAGACAGGGCTGCCCGTTATCCCCATTATTATTTATATTGTCGCTTGAACCCCTATTGATGTCCATTAGGATGAACAAAAACATTCATGGGATATGGGCCGCTGAGAGGGAGTTTAAGGTCGCAGCATTTGCGGACGACCTCTTGCTCTATATTTCCAACCCCGGGTCTTCCATACCAGTAATAATGGAAGAATTATCAGATTATGGGAAGGTCTCTAACTTCAAGGTTAATATATCTAAATCTGAAATTTTGAACTTAAATACCCCAATAACAGAGCAGAGCATCCTTCAATCTAAATTCCCCTTTAGATGGTGTGAGAGGGAATTGGCCTATTTGGGAATAAGGTTGACATCGGAGATGAGGGATCTGTTTGATGCCAACTATATACCCATACTAAATAAAATTAAACAACATCTGGAAAGGTGTCAACATAAAGCTCTATCATGGACAGGTAGAATAAACGTAGTTAAAATGTTTATTTTACCAATTTTCACCTATACATGCCAAATGATCCCAATAGTATTACCACAGGTTTACTTAAATAAACTCAAAATTTTGATTAATAGATTTATATGGAAAACAAAAGTGGCGAGGGTGGCACGGAATATCCTGATAAGAAGTAAAGAGAGGGGAGGGCTGGCAATGCCGGATCTTCAAAAGTATTATGAGGCTATAGTAATCTCACGAATACCGGATTGGATACACAATAAAAAGGGTAAGGATTGGGTTGAACTAGAAATTAAGTTAAGTAGAAGGGAATTAGGGGAAATAGTATGGATACCTGCAAAATATAGGGAATTAGGCCTTAACACAAACACACTGACAAAAAATTCACTTCAGATATGGGACACAATAAATAAGAGACATAACTGGGATCACAACTCACCATTAATGCCACTATTGGACACTACATTTTTCATCCCAGGTCATGAGGAATATTTATATTATAGTAGATGGGTTAAGAAAGATAACATTAAGTTATTGGAGGTGATGGAAGGTAATAGGATGTGCACATATGAGGAAATTATAGGGAAATGGGGTCACAAACCATTAGATAAATGGAGATATTATCAATTATATTATTTTACTCAGGCTCTACCACAGCCATTACGGGGTAAGGAACAATTTAGACCATTGGAGAAGTTATTAGCGAATCGTCAGTGCCTTGAAAAAAGGATTTCAAAACTTTATAAAATCTTAATAGAAAGAATAGAGCAAAACTACCCCCCCTATCTTGAAAAGTGGGAAAGGGAAATTGGGCCCTTAAGTAATGACTATCATAGAAATAGGATAATTAGACAAACTTATTCGGTTGCCATAGACTCACAAACACGAGAGATGTCATATAAACTTTTGACAAGATGGTACATAACTCCACAACAAGGAAATAAAATATGTAGCGCGACCCCCCGGTTATGCTGGAGAGGCTGTTTGGGGACGGGGTCATTTGCCCATATATGGTGGCTTTGTCCTAAGATACAGACATTTTGGGATAAAGTAATAGAAACTATCTTTGAAGTAACAGGGGAAAGGATTAGGAGGGATCCATGGGTATGCCTATTCCATGATATAGAAAAAGGAGAGAGGGAGTATGGATATTCCTTAATCCCCTGTTTATTAAATGCTGCTAAATCATTGATACCGCTAAAATGGAAAAGGTCTGAGCCTCCCTCGATGAGGGAGTGGGTAGAAAGATTAGAAAGGATACGAATTATTGAGGAGTCAATGTACAAACTGGATAATATAGAGGAAAGGTACCAGAATAAATGGCGTCTTTGGCTACTATTTGGTAAAACTGAAAATTATTTGAAGATGGTGGAAAGTTAGTTAAAAGGAATCCCATGGAGTAGGACCGAGTGAGAGAGGGGTGGGCAGGGGGGGGGGGGGATGGGAGGGAAAAGAAAGACAACCTTTATAAGAAATGATGATGTATTTTTTTTATTATGTGAAATGGGTTTTATATGAATTATAGTTGTTTGTATATTTTGGAAAATATCAAAAATAAAGAAATATAAAAAAAAAAAAAGTTGTTGGGGGTAAAGTTCCTCTTTAAGTCATTGTAGAAGATTTATAGGTGACAGGTGTACTTTTAATATAAAAATGTTGCAGTGGTGACCTATATTTTCCAATGTATAACTGACTTTTAGTCAAGCCATTCCATATAATGTCTCCATCGTATTATTATTATTATTACCTGTTTTACATAGCTCTATGATCTCTGATGGCGCTACATACAATTTAATGAATGCTGTTACTTTTCAGCCTTGCATAGTTACATATAGTTACATAGTTAGTCTGGCTGAAAAAAAGACACACGTCCATCCAGTCCAACCTTAAATGGCCACCAAGATAAATCAATAATTTACTATAAAACGTTAATGGTTATGCTATGTCTGTAGAACATTAAAGGGGTTGTAAACCCTTGTGTTTTTTCACCCTAATGCATCCTATGCATTCAGGTGAAAAAACACCTGGCAGCTCCCCCCCCAGTTTTACTTACCTGAGCCCTGGAACTTCATCCAGCGGGACGCACTCTTCCTCTGCCCGGGGTTCCCGGCTCTTGATTGGATAGATTGATAGCAGTGCAGCCATTGGCTCCTGCTGCCGTCAATCAAATCCAATGATGTGGGTGCAGGGACGAGTCATACATTCGGCGGCTATGGACACCGAACGATGGACTCTGGAGCACGTCCACAAGGTAACCCCCAGGACACTGCTCTCTTAGAGGGTTATCTGATGTGGGGAGGAGCCGTGAGAGCCGCTGTGGGACCTCAGAAGACAGTGTTCGGGGCCACTCTGTGCAAAACGAGCTGCACAGTGGAGGTAAGTATATGTATTTTTTTTTTTTTTAAATAATCAAATAATCAAAGCTTTACAAACACTTTAATGCTAACTGCACACTATCAAGTGTATCCATTTATTGGATGTCCAACTTCACAGTTCTAAGATGGTTCATTCCAAAACAGTGACTCTTCATGACTGACGACCAAAGTCATTGGTGCCGATATTGTAAATCTTCTCATTATCTTTAGTTGTTGGGTTCTCATCACCACCCAAACAAAGATGATCAACCACAATACATTTATAGTTCCAAAGAAGCAACATAACCATCAATGTGAAGACCAACATAACTCCTATGGCCAGCATAATTTTACTCCAAGAACCTTGGCCAACTCTTGCCTCCTGAGTACCATGAAAAACCTCTTTCATTTTACAAAGAATTCTTGCATACAGTTCTGGGGAGGAGACAGCTCTTTCCATGTTACAACTGATGAGCACCTTGGTTTCCATTATAGGTGGTGTGCGCACAACATGTAGGTGGACTGCCACGGAGCTGAGTTATCTCTTCAAGAGCTGTGAAGAAAATTAAACAGGAAACAAATGAGGAATTTTAAGAAAATAATTTTTGGATTTCTTTCATCTGTGCAGCAAACTCTTAGCAATCATCCTTTCCATATCACCCTAGTGACCTATTGGGGTTGATTTACTAAATAATAGAGTATGTTCACTTTGCAAAGTGAAATTTCACTTTGCATGGGAATTTTCAATTAGATTAATGATTGTGGTGAAATTTCACTTTGCAAGAAATGCTCAATTCTGTGCAAGGAAAAAAAAAAGATTTTTTGCTTGAAAATGATTGGGTGATGGAAATCAGCAGAGGTTCACCTGATTCATTAAGCTAAGGGAAATTTTGCTTGTGAAAATCCACTTTGCTAGGTAGTCTTGTCTCTAATAGTCAACCTCATAATGCCCATATTACCCTACCAAAGTCTACCTGCACTGGTCATTAACCGCATTATTAGACATGAATCTTTGTGTAAGAAGCCAGGTGTTCTACCGGATAAGTGCCTGCTCTGCCCCCACCCCCCCCCTGCCTACTGTGTCAGAATGCTGGGCTTTGTCTTCAGTTCCTCCCCCCCCTCACTAGCTGGAAGAATAGGCTGTGCTCTGGTGACTGCCTTATCCCTCCATCTGTGTAAAATCCCCCACTCCTTCCCCCCTCTCTTCTGACTTTGCAGTGGTTGCGGAAGGCTGGATGATGATGTGGCCACAATGCAACCTCTGACCTTGTAGTCTTTAAAGGAACATTGCACAGCACAGAGGATGGGGCCACAGATTCCCTGCACACAGAGGAGGGGAGCCCAGAACATTTTGTGGACAATTCTGCAGAGGGCGGGGTCTTTTTCAAGGGGAACCAAGAGAGTGCAGACCTACAGAATTGCTGGGACAATAGACCGCCAAGAGTACTGGACTGGATTTGTTGCATACCAACAGCAGCGAGCGGAACAACTGAGCTTAACCCCTTACAGCCCACTGTTAATGCCACTAGAGACTGCTCCTTACTTAGCAGCCCATCAACCAACCAATGTGTACACTCTTACAGAGACAGAATCAGGTTCACCACTTTACAGACAGGCCCCAATGATAGCCAGCTGAATTATCACTGAATAGGTTCATGGTACTTTGCCGCCACCCCCAGGGGTACCCCTATCAGGGATGCATACACCCACTAGTGGAGGTGTATGCACTGAGTGCACTTGATGGCTTTTTTTGGTCAGCTAATACCAAATTATTTCCCATTGTTTATGGCAGTTAATATTTGGTTTAGATTTATTGCAGTTCAGTTATTTGTCTGAATACGTTTATTGAGTTGCCTGTTTACTGGTCCATGCATTGTCTAACTTGCCTTGCCGTAATATATCTATATAATCTACCATCAATTTGCTTGTGGCCTATTTTCTCTGCACTATTTTAGATTGGAAGCATATCAACTCTTAAATTACACAGGTATGGGCAGCCTCCAACTTATAAGCAGGTGTGTCAGTGGGGATCGAAAAGGTTAAAGGAGAAGTTGGGCCAAAGCTCTTTCGACCTTAGTTCTACACCGGTAGAGCCACTCTACCGGTATTCAGCTGACAGCAGGCTAAAGGCCAACTGTCAGCTGATGTCTCTCAGCTGGTCCAGGCTCTAGAGCAGTGATGGAAAACCTTGGAACCCCAGATGTTTTGGAACTACATTTCCTATAATGCTCAACTATACTGCAGAGTGCATGAGCATCATGGAAAATGTAGTTCCAAAACATCTGGGGTACCAAGGTTCGCCATCACTGCTCTAGAGTGATCCCGATTTTAATGTTCAGATCCACCCAGATGCCAGAGCGACAGCCCAGTGCTCCAGTCACCAGCTCTCTGCAGCCTGAAGACCGAGAATTGAGCAGTCAGCGGTGTTTGATCTCTCAGTTCTCAGTCTTAGAGGAGGCAGGGGACAGATGCAGCATCGAACCAATGCTGCATCCACCTAGGTGAGTATAAATATATATCTATATTTTTTAATTCCCATACTCCCTTGTTAAATACAGAGACATATCTAGCGGCACCTGAGGGGTTAAGCACTACATGTAGAAAAATTAGTTCTCTCAAATCTAGAGCTGTATCTTACTTCAGTTCTAATAATCTCCTTTATCTATTAATTATATATCTGCACTTAGCTGACTCCGGTAGCTAACATTTAGGGCAGTAGATGCTCCCATCTCTACATCTTGATTGTTGTTGGCATATGGTTTTCCTTGAAGGTAAAATCTTTTCTTCTATTTTTATCATTACAGTGCCTTGAAAAGTATTCATACCCCTTAAAATTTTCCACATGTTAAAGCCAAAAACATGTATTTAATTGGGATTTTATGTGATAGACCAACACAAAGTGGCACATAATTGTGAAGTGGAAGGAAGATGATAAATGGTTTTCAACTATTTTTGCAAATAAATATGTGAAAAGTGTGGCGTGCATTTGTATTCAGCCCCGAGTCAATACTTTATAGAACCATCTTTCACTGCAATTACAGCTGCAAGTCTTTTTGGGCATGTCTCTACCAGCTTTGCACATCTAGAGATTAAAATTTTTGCCCATTCTTCTTTGCAAAATAGCTCAAGCTCTCTCAGATTGGATGGATAGCGTCTGTGAACAGCAATTTTCAAGTCTTTCCGCAGATCCTCAATTGGATTTAGGTCTGGACTTTGACTGATCCATTCTAACACATGAATATGCTTTGATCAAAATTATTCCATTATAGCTCTGGCTGTATGTTTAGGGTCATTGTCCTGCTGGAAGGTGAACCTCAGCGCCAGTCTCAAGTCTTTTGCAGATTCAAACAGGTTTTTCTCTAAGATTGCTCTGTATATGGCTCCATCGAGCTTCACATCAACTGTGACCAGCTTCCCTGTCCCTACTGAAGAAAAGCACCCCAAAACATGATGCTGCCACCACAATGGGGATGGGGTGTTTGGTGTGATGAGCAATGTTAGTTTTCTGCCACACATAGCATTTTGCTTTTAGGCCAAAAAGTACAATTTTGGTCTTATCAGAGCACCTTCTTCCACGTGTTTGCTATGTCACCCATGTGGTTTTTCGCAAACTGCAAACTGGACTTCTTATGGCTTTCACTCAACAATGGCTTTCTTCTTGCCACTTTTCTATACAGGCCAGATTTGTGGAGTGCACGATTAATAGTTGTCCTGTGGACAGATTCTCCCACCTGAGCTGTGGATCTCTGCAGCTCCTTCAGAGTTACCATGGGCCTTTTGGCTGCTTCTCTTATTAATGCTCGCCTTGCCCGACCTGTCAGTTTAGATGGGCCATGTCTTGGTAGGTTTACAGTTGTGCCATGCTCTTTCCATTTTTGGATGATGGATTGATGTGTGCTCTGAGAGATGTTCAAAGCCTGGGATATTTTTTTTTATGACCTAACCCTGATTTAAACCCACTTTGAAAAAAAAAACTAAAAAAATAACACCTACAAGACAAAGGCATAATGAGCTAGCACCGACATCACTCTCGGGGGTTACTTCTGGGTATCGCGCAGTAACAGCACATACGTATCATTGCTTCAGTTGGCTTCAGTGCGCAGGTATATCACCTACCAGATTTAGGAGATATTCTGGGTAGCTACAGGTAAACCTTATTATAGGCTTACCGGTAGCAAAAAGTGGTCTGTAAGGGTTTACAACCACTTTAAACTCGAAAATTTTATCTGACCTGTCTGGTGTGTTCCTTGGCCTTTATGATGCTATTTGTGCACTAAGGTTCTCTAACAAACCTTCTCACACACCGATCGTGTGTGAGAAGGAGATTGCGGTAACATCTTAGTGTTCACCAATCACACTGATTGACCCCCCCCAATAATGAGGACCTGTCACCACCCATCAAAGTACCTGTCACAGTTCATCTGAGTACCTGTCACAGTTCATCTGAGTACCCGAGTACCTGTCACAGTCCCTCTGAGTACCCGAGTACCTGGTACAGTCCATCTGAGTACCCGAGTACCTGTCACAGTTGATCTGAGTACCTGTCACAGTCCATATGAGTACCCGAGTACCTGTCACAGTCCATATGAGTACCTGTCACCGCCCTTCAGAGTAGCCAAATACCAGTCACCAGCCCATCAGAGTACCCGAGTACCTATCTGTAGCCCATCAGAGTACCCAAGTACCTGTCACCAGACCATCAGAGTACCCGAGTACCTGTCACCAGGCCATCAGAGTACCTGAGTACCTGTCTCCAGCCCATTAGAGTACCCGAGTACTTATCTGCAGCCCATCAGAGTACCTGAGTACCTATTTTCAGCCCATGCCTCATGGAATATACATTGGGGTGTTTGCTTTCCAAAATGGTGTCATTTTGTGGGTAATTCCATTGTCCTGGTGCTCAAGGACCTCAAGGACCTTCAAAAGTGTCATAGGAATGAAATGAGATATGCAATTTATGCTCCTAGAACGCCTGAAGGTACTACTTCAATGTTGGGCCTCAGGATGTGGCTAGGCTATGTAAAAGTCTCACACATATCGCCATACTTGGGAAGAGTAGCAGAATGTATTTTGGGGTGTGTTTTTTGCTATATACATGCTATGTGTTATAAATATCTTATAAATTGACAGCTTTGTGTAAAAAAAAAGTGTTTTCATTTTTTTTACACATTTTCCAAAAACTTCTGGAAAAAAATGAACTGTTCAAAAGACTCATTATGCCTCATAGATTATACATTGGGGTGTTTGCTTTCCAAAATGGGGTAATTTTGTGTGCAATTACATTGGGGTGTTTGCTTTCCAAAATGGGGTAATTTTGTGTGCAATTCCATTGTCTTGGTTCTCCGGGGCCTTCAAAAGTGTAATAGGTGGTTGAGAAATGAGATGTGTAATTTATGCTCGTAGAACACCTGAATGTGCTACTTCAATGTTGGCACTCTTTATGTGGTCAGGCTGTGAAAAAGTCTCACACATGTGGTATTGCCATACTCGGGAAGAGTAGCAGAATGTATTTTTGGGTGTAATTTGTTGTATGCATATGCTGTGTGTGAGAAATAACCTGATAATATGACAATTTTGTAAAAAAATAAAAATAAAATCTTAATTTTGAAAAAATTACTACTTAAAAAAACTCATCATGCTACTTACTTAATACCTTGGAATGTCTACTTTCTAAAAAGGGGTCATTTGGGGGGTATTTGTACTTTCCCGACGTATTAGTGTCTCAAGAAATGAGATACACCTGATGTACTGAAGGCCTGATCAGATGTGATCAATTTTCAGTGATTGGCACCATAGTTTGTAGACTCTATAACTTTCACAAAGACCAAATAATATACACTAATTTGGGTTATTTTTACATAGATATGTAGCAGTATAAATTTTGGCCAAAACGTCTGAAGAAAAATGACTAATTAGCAACATTTTATGACAGAAACAAAGAAAAGGGCATTTTTTTCACAAAAAAACCCACTAGTGATTAAATACCACCAAAAGAAAGCTCTATTTGTGTGAAAAAAAAGGGCGCAAATTTCATACGGGTACAGTGTTTCATGACTGAGTAATTGTCATTCAGAGTGTGAGAGCGCTGAAAGCTGAAAATTGGTCTGGGCAGGAAGTGCTCTGTATTGAGCTGGTTAAAAATTGGGATATTTATTATAGCAAAAAGTTAAAAATTTGGTGAATTTTTTTCAAAATTGTCATTCTTTCTTTGTTTATAGCGCAAAAAATAAAGACCACAGAGGTGATGATCAAATACCACCAAAAGAAACATCTGTTCGTGGTGGCACAGTGGTGTAGTGGGTAGCACACTTGCCTAGCAGTAAAAAGGGTCGTTGGTTCAAATCCCAACCATGTTGCTACCTGCCTGGAGTTTTCATGTTCTCCCTGTGCCTGCATGGGTTTCCTCCCACACTCCAAAGACATGCTGGTAATTTAATTGGCTTCTGTCCAAATTAACCCTAGTATATGAATGTGAGTTAGGGACCTTAGGTTGTAGGCTCCTTGAGGGTAGGGACCGATGCTAATGTATAGGTAAAGCACTGCATAAATTAACAGCTCTATGTAAGTACCATAAATAATAATAATTTGTGGGGGGGAGAAAAAGATCAAAATTTGATATGTTGCAGCTGAAAACTGGTCTGGGTGCAAAGGGGGTGAAAATGCCAGGTATTGAGGTGGTTGATGATGACAAGATCAAATGCTCCAAGTAGGACATTTTAAGAATTGGGAACAAATATTCGTACAAAATTCTAATGGTGGGTGGTCAGTTATAGTTCTCAAGGATCAGATATTGCTAGATAGAACCTGTGTTTATGTAATGACTACAAGTTCCATCATATCTTTCTGTTCCAAGAACATATAGATTTATCCAGGTAAGCTGAGACTTGTATTCCTCCACCATCTGGGATTCCACTAGTTACCTATCGCTGGGTTGATTACACAGATAAATTATTATACAGAATATTTTTTATTGTCTACAGTACTCAGAAGGATATATTAGTGCCGATTCACACAGGGGCAACGCGACTTCAGTATGACTTTGCCAGGCAATTTCAAAGCGACTTACAACACGACTTCAAGTCGCCCCCAGGACAGGTGACTTTGGCTGTGGCCAATCAGAGAATAATCAGCTCTCTGGGAGGGAGGGGTTTGCCTGGGTAAACTAATTTCTTTTCCTGTAAAGTCACTTCAATATAGATGGAGATCCGACTTGGAGGCGACTTCCATTGAATTCTATGGGTACAGGTCGCCTAGAAATCGCCTTGAAGTAGTACAGGAACCTTTTCTGAAGTCGGAGCGACTTCAGTAGTGTACATTAAGATGGCTTTCATTGACTATAATTAAATTCCCAATGTCAAGCGACTTGGAGCGACTTTAGGGCTGACAAGTCGGATCCAAAGTCGTTGTAGTGTGAACCGACCCTAAGTGTCAATGAATATGGGGAAAGTGTTACATCACACAGGTATCTATAACCATCAGATGTACAAGTAGCTATATTAGTGAACATTATGTCACAGCATTAAATTCCAATCTCTGGTCACAATATCTATTTTCACTACTGAGTTAAAGGGATATGCTAAAGGTAGGTACACACCGTCTTACCTTGTGTTGTATCATGTGCAGCCTGCAGTGTTGAGAAGATAATGTTTGCCGGGAGCAGTAGATGACTATTTGTTTTGCAGAATGTGACCCTCCCTTTTTACTCTCTTACCAATGGCTCCACTGACAGTCCTTAGCAAGCCTACAGCTCACTACCTAGACAACACCTACCCCTCCCATCATGTTCTGTCACAAGAAGTCATCAGCACTCAACTGAAGATCAAGAATTAACATGGTTTTATTTTCACTCATACACCCATGGTGCAATCCCTACTTTTTATTCAGCTGCTGTACTGGATCAGAATGTAATCTAAGATAGAAGTTATATAAATACAGAGCTCAATTAGATATAAAGTGCTAATTGTGCTCAATACTCTAAACAAAATCACCCATAGTTTATACATAAAACCATGTGATTATATATGAATCAAACCAGTACAAAAAAATCAAAAAAAAATGCATATCAATAAAAGTGCCTTATGCAAGAAAAAGTGCCTTAAGCCTGATACACACTATGAGTTTAAAAGTTGTCAGTACAGTGGCTCTGACCAGAGCTAACAATCCAATGTTAGTACAGCGATCTCATCCACTGAGCTGTTCTGACAGGGGTGTGGCACCCCCACCAGAACAATCCGGTCAGCGATCTCTGCCATTGGCTGAAAGAGCTGATTGGGAGTTGGTCGGTTGCTGGTTTTCACCCATGTTTGTCTGACAGAAGTCGCCTCGGACTGGCTCCCATACACACAGGCTGAAAGACTGGCAATTTTTATTGAACCAGCCGATGTCTCCCAGCATTTGCCCAGTATGTACGGGGGTTTAGTGTCCCACGTGCTTTACAACTACTGTTGTACTTTCCACTTTAAGCCTTTATTCACAGTGTGCAACCTCTACCTTCACAAACCAATAACCAGATATATAGACCCACAGCTGTTTAGAGTCAAAACACGCTTAGGATCACAGGAGGGTTCCCCCACTCCTCCACCTTGCTTATTCAACAGTACCACCTCGGTCCTCTTGCTGTCCAGGATCTCCACTGCTGATCTCCCTCCTAAGGGGTTCCAGACCAGTCAGCCAATCATCATAACTCTTCTTTTATTCTCATATGGATGCCGGCACAGGGATAAAATCCAAATAACAATGTCTTGTGCTGTATCCCAGCACTAAGATCAATCACTCATTCACAGTTAGTTTGTGCTCCACTGCTCAGACTGGTGCGAACCCAACTCTGCCTGCGGGATGACGTCATGTATTGCTCCGATCCAATGCACATATCAGCTTACACTCCCTGATGAGGCCTTTAAGGTGAAACGTGCAATAGTGGTGGAACCCCTTAGGAGAGATAAGTGGTGCAGACTCTGAAAGCAAGAGGATTGAAGCAGTGCTGTTGAATAAGCAAGGCGGATGAGTGGGATAACCCTCCTGTGATCCTAAGCATGTTTTGACCCTAAAGAGAGGTAGGTCTATATATCTGGTGAATAGCTTGTGAAGGTGGAGGTTGCACATGATGAATGAAGGCTTAAAGTGGAAAGTACGACAGTGGTTGTAAAGCACATGGGGCACTAAGGAACTTTTTCTTGCATAAGGCACTTGATTTGGGACTTACAGTATCTCACAAAAGTAAATACACTACTCACATTTTTGTAAATATTTTATTGTATCTTTTCATGTGACAACACTGAAGAAATGACGCTACAATGTAAATTAGTTAATGTACAGCTTGTATAACAGTGTAAATTTGCTTTCCCCGCAAAATAACTCAACACACAGCTATTAATGTCTAAACTGCTGGCAACAAAAGTGAGTACACCCCTAAGTGAAAATGTCCAAATTGGGCCCAAAGTGTCAATGTTTTGTGTCATATGGAGAAACAGAAAAGCGCTTCTGAGTGCAATGTTTATTGAACAATAACAAAGATATTCCAACACTTACATGGAGGTGATGAACAATAAGAAATGAATTCTCTGGGGATCATCTACAACGTTTCCTGTGTGAGCTGTGAACCCGCTGCGAGAACCGCGGTAAACCAAGCAGAGAAGCCAGCTGATCCTGTTTGATAACTGGGTAACCAGCAGGGGCGGACTGACCATTCGGTCACTCGGTCACGGACCGAGGGCCCGGCCACTAGGGGGCCCCATCAGGGTTGTCAGCCATAATAAAAACCAGGGACAGTATGTAAAAAATCTGTGTTTTTTTACTTCTGTCCCTGAAATGTCCCTTACCGACATACCTTTAATGTAAAAATCCAGAGATTGTAGTTGCCCCGCCTCTCCACTGCCTCCTCAGCCAATGGGAAAACAGTGTACCCGCCCCCTTCTTCAGCGCCGCTTATATGAGATATGAGCAGGAGATGCCGCCAGCTGGAGGAGAGAAGAAGAAGGGGACAGCCTGCAGCCTGATAGAAGGTAAGATAACTGAGCTGAATATATTATTATGAGTGGTTTACCCTTGTCAGCAAGGGGGGGGGGGGGGGGGGAGGCTGTGTTTGCTCAAGCTGGGCTCTTCCTGTCTCTGAAGCAGTTAGATCGTTTGTCTGAGGAGAAGTGAACTGCTTCTGGAGGATGTGCTGAATGTCTCCCCCCCATCTGTGCTACACCTCCCTACTCATTACCTGCCTACCAGTACACAGGCACAGTCCCCTCACATGCATTACTATTTCCTGTGTCTGTGAGCTGCTGGGGTACTACAAGTCCCAGCATGCCAGGAGATGGAGGCAGCAGTGTGTTCCATCAGACTTTTTGGGTAAAAAGTGCTGGTGTGTGTACTGTTTATATGTATACTGTATGTGTACTGTGCATGCATGTGTATACTGTGTGTGTGTGTGTGTATTATATTTACTGTGCATGCGTGTGTGTGTATACTCTGTGTGTGTGTGTATATACTGTGTGTGTGTGTATATATACTGTGCAGGCATGTGTCTGTGTCTATACTGTGCACTACTGTGTGTGTGTGTGTGTGTGTGTATATATATATATATATATATATATATATATATATATATATATATATATATAGTGTGTATATATATACTGTGCACTAGTGTGTGTGTGTGTGTATCTATATATACTGTGTGTGTGTGTGTGTGTATATATATATATATATATATATATATATATATATATATATATATATATATATATATATATATTGTGTGTGTGTGTGTGTGTGTGTGTATATACTGTGCAGGCATGTGTCTGTGTCTATACTGTGTGCGTGTGTGTGTATACTGTGCAGGTGTGTGTGTGTGTGTATACTGTGCACTAGTGTGTGTGTGTCTGTAAGTATACTGTGTCTGTGTGTTACTGTGCATGCACGTGTTTGTGTATATACTGTGCATCTGTGTGTACTGTGCATGCGTGTGTGTATACTGTATGATCCATGTGTGCTCACTGCCGCTCAACAGAATTTGATCCAACAATCCTGTGCCCGTGAAAAATGCCCTTGTTGCCATTCGGAGCCATCTGATTGGTGCACTGCTGAGCTCAACCTCGGATCAGGCAGAAAGGCAGGTCTGGGTGCACACCTGTGCAGTGATAACATGGTGCACAGCTTTTATTCATATGCCGCACTGCCCGATCTGAGGCCAACCACTGCAGTTCACTATTCCGCTGGCTCTACGACAGCACATGTGCAGTTCAGAGCCTGCAACATGTGGCTTTAGTTTTTTTTTAAAGGCCTTGCCCGCCAGCTGCCTACCTCACCAAGCACCAAGGTGCAAAGGTGTGTGTGTGTGTGTGTGTGTGTGTGTAAGGCCGCGTACACACGGGCGGACTGTTGGCTCAACTTTGTCCGCTGAACAGTGTTTCAGCGGACAGTCCGCTCGTGTGTGGGGCTTCAGCGGACAGTTTCAGCGGACAGTTTGACGAACAAAGTTTTTCGGAAATTCCGAAAAACTGTCCGCTGAAACTTGGTTTGAGCGAACAGTCCGCCCGTGTGTAGGCTACTTTCGAAATGAGCAAACTGTTCCCGCTCGGAGGGAAGTCTGCTCATTTCGAGCGCGTGTGCAGGTAGGCGGGTCCCGCGACGGAGACGTCGCGGGCTCCGCCGCCTGGAATGGATTTAAAGGGGAACCCCAACGCCGAAAAAATCGGCGTGGGGGTCCCCCCAAAGTCCACAACAGACCCTTGTCCGAGCACGCTACCCGGCCGGCCAGGAAAGGGGGGCGAGCGAGCGCGCCCCCCTCCTGAGCCGTACCAGGCCGCGTGCCCTCAACATGGGGGGTGCCTTGGGGAAGGGGGGCCGCGCGGCCCCCCCACCCCAAAGCACCTTGTCCCCATGTTGATGAGGACAAGGGCCTCTTCCCGACAACCCTGGCCGTTGGTTGTCGGGGTCTGCGGGCGGGGGGCTTATCGGAATCCGGGAGCCCCCTTTAATAAGGGGGCCCCCAGATACCGGCCCCCCACCCTATGTGAATGAGTATGGGGTACAATGTACCCCTACCCATTCACCTGTAAAATAAAAGTACCCAAAAAAAAAACACACGAGATAAAATATTTTATTGCACAGCTCCGGGGGTCTTCCGTCTTCGGGGGTCTTCTCGCCGGACTCCTCCGCTATCTTCGTGTAGCTCTTTTGCTAGCGGAGGAGTCCGGCTTTCTTCCTCCCCGCCGCCGGCCTCTTCTCCCGACTTCGGGGGTCTTGTCCCCCTCTTCGGTTCTTCTGCCGGGCCACTCCAGGAGATGTTGACACGTCGCTCTCTCCGGCCGGAATGCCAGAGCCGCGCTGAGCGGCCACTTATATAGTGACAATGGGGCGGTGTCACATGGTATATGTCACATGGGTTGGTCACATGGTGACCCCGCCCCCTTACGATGTCATAGTCCCCATGTGACATCAACCCATGTGACCAACCCATGTGACATATACCATGTGACACCACCCCATTGTCACTATATAAGTGGCCGCTCAGCGCGGCTCTGGCATTCCGGCCGGAGAGAGCGACGTGTCAACATCTCCTGGAGAAGAACAAGAAGAACAAGAAGAAGAACAAGAACGGAAGGCGGTGGCGACAGCGGCGACAGAAGACCGGGCCACCGCCTGCAAAAGAGCTATAAGAAGGCGCGGTGGCCCGGCAGAAGAACGGAAGGCGGCGACAGAAGACCGGGCCACCGCCTGCAAAAGAGCTATAAGAAGGCGCGGTGGCCCGGCAAAAGAACCGAAGAGGGGGACAAGACCCCCGAAGTCAGGAGAAGAGGCCGGCGGCGGGGAGGAAGAAAGCCGGACTCCTCCGCTAGCAAAAGAGCTACAAGAAGATAGCGGAGGAGTCCGGCGAGAAGACCCCCGAAGACGGAAGACCCCCGGAGCTGTGCAATAAAATATTTTATCTCGTGTGTTGTTTTTTTTTGGGTACTTTTATTTTACAGGTGAATGGGTAGGGGTACATTGTACCCCATACTCATTCACATAGGGTGGGGGGCCGGTATCCGGGGGCCCCCTTATTAAAGGGGGCTCCCGGATTCCGATAAGCCCCCCGCCCGCAGACCCCGACAACCAACGGCCAGGGTTGTCGGGAAGAGGCCCTTGTCCTCATCAACATGGGGACAAGGTGCTTTGGGGTGGGGGGCCGCGCGGCCCCCCTTCCCCAAGGCACCCCCCATGTTGAGGGCAGGCGGCCTGGTACGGCTCAGGAGGGGGGGCGCGCTCGCTCGCCCCCCTTTCCTGGCCGGCCGGGTAGCGTGCTCGGACAAGGGTCTGTTGTGGACTTTGGGGGGACCTCCACGCCGATTTTTTTCGGCGTTGGGGTTCCCCTTTAAGTCCATTCCAGGCGGCGGAGCCCGCGACGTCTCCGTCGCGGGCCCCGCCTACCTGCACACGCGCTCGAAATGAGCGGACTGTTGCCTCGTGTGTGGGCGAGTCCGCTCATTTCAAAAGTTGCGCGGACTTAGTACGACGAACAAAGTTTGCCGTATTTGTCCGCTCAAAAAGTGCCGTGTGTGGGCGTGTTCGTTCATTCAAAAGTTTGAGCGGACTGTTTGACGAACTTAGTTTCGGCAGACAGTCCCCGCGTGTGTACGGCGCCTAAGGGGATATTCATGGAAGGTGGCACTCTGGGGGCTCTGCCGTAGGGCATGTCAAAAGTGTCCAATCTGTCTGCCATAATGTCGCAGTCCCGCCGTCATTACTAGTAAAAAAAAAAAAAATTATAATAAAAATGCCATAAATCTATCCCCTATTTTGTAGACGCTATAACTTTTGCGCAAACCAATCAATATACGTTTATTGTGATTTTATTTTTTATTTATTAACAAAAATATGTAGAAGAATACATATTGGCCTAAACTCTGGAAAAAAAAACGTGTGTGTGTGTGTGTGTGTGTGTATATCTATCCATCTTTCTATCTATCAGTCTTACTTTTTTTTTATAGTATAAAGTAAAAAATATTGCTCTTTAAAAAAAAGTGTCTGCCTTTTTTCGTTTATAGCGCAAAAACTAAAAATCCCACAAAAGAAAGCTCTATTTGTGGGAACAAAAGGACATCAATTTTGTTTGGGTACAACTTCGCACGACTGCGCAATTGTCAGCTAAAGCGACACAGTGCCGAATCGCAAAAAGTGCTCTGGTCAGGGAGGGGGTAAATACTTCCAGGGCTGAAGTGGTTAAGACTCTCCCATTGACCATGCCCATTGTTCGCCATGGTTCACTATGCATGCCACAGATCATCATCTCCCTGGTAGGGGTCCCAGTGCAGTATTTTGCCCAGGGGCCCATGATGTTAAGGTGGAACTGCCCATGAGAGGCTCGTGGTGCCTTTACTGGGTCACCAGCTCTAGGTCTCCTGCCACCCTGCATGTCGCCGAGCTTGGTGCCCCTCCTCTAAAAAAAAAAATGGCTGCCACGTGGCGGCCATCTGTAAGCCTGGGGGCCCCATAATCTCTTATTGCCCGGGGGCCCCATAAGTTGTCAGTCCGCCCCTGGTAACCAGATGTGAGCGGCTCAGGGCGCGATGCCTCTCGGCGTGTGACGTCACCAGGGTATGGGGAAATCACAACGTGTTTCAGAGCATACGTTCATACAGAGCATGCATGCTCCTTTCTCAAGTGATAAGGGGAAAGAAGAGGAACAAGTATAAATGCTCTGCACAAAAAAGAAGTTAATTGCTAATATAATGCAATAGACTATCAGGTTGCCAATAGCTGGATTGGGACTGACAGGCTGAGCACTAGAAGGAGCTAACATTAAAAAATATAATTGGTAAAAATAAATTAATGGATGAAAATTCACAGATAATATTTTATAAACAAAAAAAGGATATATAGAAAGTTTTTTTTTAGATAAAAATCCCTCTTCCTCCCCTGGCATCACGCTCCCCGACTCGCGCATATGCAGTGTGTGCCCGGCTGTGAAGCGATAGCCGGGCACCCACAGATAGAATTCCAGCGCCACAGAGAGGAGGGGGAGAGGAGCGAGGCTTCGTACGTCCGCATCGCTGGACTGTGGGACAGGTGAGTGTCTGAAAGTCAGCAGCCATCATTTTTGTAGCTGCTGACTTTTAAATGGGTGGAACTCCACTGTGTCTGCGGTCAATGATGCCCATTTCTTTGTGTTCTTCAAAATAGCTTGAACAGCATGTCTTGAAACCCCAGTCTGCTTTTACATTACCTTGCTGATGCATTATAACTACCTTGTGTCTTGATGGTGTGTTCAGTCTTGCCATGGTGTATGACCTGTGACATAAAACTCTTCCACAACCTCACTTTAGTAACAGAATTTGGCTGTTCCTCACCCACTTTTAAGCCACCTATACAGCTGTTTCCTTTCACCTAATGACTGTATTTCTCATTCAAAAGTTTTATTTTGTTTGATGCCAGAAAGAAAAAATAAACATTCTGAAGTATGGATGATACAAAGCAAAAAAGGTTTACAGGATATTTCTGTGTGTATAACATCAAATGATCTTATATATATTAGAATTTGAGAGCATTCCAATATCTAAGTTTTAATCATTTTTAAACCCAGGAAAATATAGATTTATCTAAATAAAGATATGTGATTTTAAAGTCATGACCGTAACTTCTAAAATATGTTTATAATAAAAATTATATAGTAAGGAAAGAACATAAAAGGTAAATAGGAGGGGAAGGGAATAGTTCTCTGGAGGAGGTTTTATGTATCAATTATTGTTTTAATCTTGTAGAAAGTCTTAATTACCATGTCAATAAGACTCGGTTATCAAAGTTATCTGACATATAATATTTAATCCAAGGCTTCCATATGGTATCAAATTGTGTCATCTGGTTATTATCAATAGCGTTCATTTTAGCATGAATGAAAGATTGATTCATTCTACGTTTGGTTTCTGCAATATTCACGACAGATGTTTTCCACGCATTGGCTATAGTCTGCTTTGCAGCTATCAGGAGTGTAAGAACTAATTAAATTGTTTCTGATTAAGAAAAGTTGGTTTTAAATTAAGGAGAGCTATAATTGGGTCTGGTAAAATTGGACGATCAAAAAATTTTGTAATTATCAAAAAATACTTTTTCCGAAATGATTGTACAATTGGGCAATGCCACCAAGTATGAATGTATGTGCCTTTTTCCAGACAGCCACGAAAGCAGAGGCCAGTATTGTCTGTTGTGAATTCGGCGATTCTTGCAGGAACCAAATACCAGCGTGTGAGAACTTTATATGATGATTCAGATGCCAGTATATTTATAGAGGAGGATTTTGTGGAAGACCATATGTTGGACCAAGATTCAGATTCGATCGTGCAGTCTAGATCTTTTTCCCATTTGGCCACATATGTAGGTATAATAGTATTAGAATTAGATATCAATTGCGTATATAGTGATGTAATTCAACCTTTAGCATGTTGTTCTTTGAGACAAAACCTTTCGAATTGTGACATATTATGTAAGTTTACATTTAAATTGAGAAGGGGAGGGGGCGTGGCCGCGATGTGAGAGGAAGGAGACGTGTCCAGCATAGGCTCCTGCCATCCGTCCTAAACATCCGCCGAAATCCGGACTTTTGCTACTCGCCTTGTAACACAGGTACCTCCTGGGGGTCTGGGAAGCCCCCCTGATCCCCTCCATGCCCGGGAAAGGCAAAACGCTGAAAAACTCGGCTCCTCAGAGGTCCCGGAACGTCCCGCCGGGCGCACGAGCGGCGGCCATCTTGCCTGTCAGCCCCTGCATATTTGTCTCATCTGAGACACAGACAGATCCTGCCATGGCGGCGCCTGTGATCCCGGCCACTGTGGGTTCTTCTGCCAGCAGTCAGGGGGATGCTGAGCTCCAGGGTGAGCACTCCACTGCTATGATACTGGCAGCAATAGCAGACAGCAAATCCTCTGTTGAAAGCAAGATTGATACCCTGTCCATAGAATGTGGTTTGATAAGACAGGACATGGACAAGTTTAGGGGCCGCCTTCATGAGGCTGAACAGCGCATATCTGAGGTAGAGGATAGTGCTGCCGACACTAGGCAGTCTGTGGCCGAACTACAGCAACAAGTAAAACTCCTAATGGCGTGTTCGGAAGACGCCGAGAACAGGCTCAGACGCAATAATGTCCGGGTAGTCGGCCTCCCAGAAGGGACAGAGGGGTCTAATCCCGTGGTCTTCGCTGAAGCATTTTTTAAACAACTCCTGGGCCTCCAGCACCTGTCCCCGGTTTACGTGGTGGAACGCGCACACAGGGTGCCCTCCGGCCGGAGGCCTGCTGGTGCATGGCCGAGGGCGTTCCTGGTTCGCTTATTGAACTTTAGGGACAGGGATCTCATCTTAGCGGAGGCGCGCAAGCATCCTGAACTGAGATATGACAACGCCACGATACACCTTTACCCAGATTTTTCCCCAGATCTCCAGAAAAAATGGCGCTCCTTCACAGATGTCCGCAGGCGCCTGAGGGACAAGGGCCTAGTCTACAACATGTTGTATCCTAGCCGCCTCAAAGTCATCCATCATGGATCCGCAAAATTCTTCGATTCCCCTGCAGAGGCGGTGGACTGGTTGGATTCCATTGCTTGAAGAAGTTGGCTGGGAACTGTTGTGTCAAATATAATAATTGGGTTATAACTTGCTCCTCCAATTCGAGTATTTTCATTACAGAGTGCACAGCATTATTAAGTCCGGGACTGCTTACCCGTCAATCGCAGGAGCCTACGACCCTATAGCTGGACTATGATCGGAACCTATCAGTCTTCAAGATCCCCCACGGAGTGGATAGACTCTTAGAATGGTCCACAGTTTTTTTGCTATGTTTTTGGGAATTAAGTTTCTCCGGTGGTTTTTGTTCTGTTCACCTGGAGCAAACAAGGAGTTGGGAACTCACGCTGTTGAACTCTTTTTGGAATTTTTGTTGTTTTTTTTTTTGTTTTTATTTTTTCAACCTTTGTTTATGATTTTTTTCTTTTGGTTCAGCTCTGCCCTGAGGAACTCTATGAATGGGCTGGCTCTTCGCCTGGTACGGTCTATGCTGCTATGTTTTTGTCCTGTGGTGTGTTGTGGCTCTCTGGGTCCGGGACCTACCTTCCTGACCCCCCCTCACTACAGCATCCATCCTGTCCATATGTATTATACCTATTGGCTTCATGAGTAATCTCAAAATTCTCTCTTGGAATGTACGAGGCCTGAACTCTAAATTTAAGAGATCGTTGGTACTCCAATACCTTAAAAATCAGAATCCGCACATAGTCTTCTTGCAGGAGACTCATTTAACTGGGAACAGGATACTCTCCCTAAACAGAAGTTGGATCCAGAGGGCCATACACTCCACTCATTCTTCATATGCTAGAGGGGTGGCTATCCTTATCCATAAGCAGCTGACCTGCTCAGTGGAACATGTGGTTACTGACCCCCAGGGGCGCTATGTGGTGGTGGTTCTGGAGGTTGAATCCCAACTGATGGCGTTCATTAATGTCTATGTCCCACCCCCTTTTAAGTGTGAGGTCTTGTACACTGTCCTTGAGAAAGTTGCCACCTTTGGCCCTGTAAAATTATTTGTGGCTGGGGACTTTAACAACATTTTAGACTATACTTTAGACACCTCTAACCCAAACCGGTTGCAGAACCTGGAGCTCGGACATTGGGCGGATTCAGCGACACTGGCGGAGGTGTGGCGGTGGAAGCACCCTGGAGAGAGGGGTTACTCCTACCTTTCTCACGTTAGCACCTCCTCCTCTCGCATAGATCTAGCATTTGCTGGCCCTGCTCTGTTGCCCCAGGTCACTGAGGTCTCATATCTGGCTGGGGGACTTTCAGATCATACTCCCCTACAGGTCACACTAACTCTGGCCCCGGGCGGACGCAGTAGGGTGTGGAGGCTACATCCTGGTTGGGTGGCGGAACCCTCAGTAGCGGCTTCGGTCTCGCCACAGCTAACAGAATACTGGGATCACAATGAGGGAACAGCGGCTGGGCCTGTGGTTTGGGATGCATTTAAAGCATCCGCCAGGGGGATGTATGTATCGGCCATCAAGGCTGCAAGGGCTGAGAAAAACTTCACCACTGACAGGCTCCAGATACATGAAACACTCTGTGCAAAGGCTCATGCTGAAACACCTTCCACTTCCTCCCTGGCGGAGTTGCAAATGGCCAGAAGGGCACTATTGGTACACTTCCAAAGTCTCACTCAATGTCACTTTAAAACTAGAGCCGAAACGCTGTTTGAAAAAGGGGATAAAAATGGAAAGCTCTTAGCCTATCTGACTGCTGACGCCCGGACCCACACTGCG
This sequence comes from Lithobates pipiens, assembly GCF_037356315.1. Taxonomy (NCBI): domain Eukaryota; kingdom Metazoa; phylum Chordata; class Amphibia; order Anura; family Ranidae; genus Lithobates; species Lithobates pipiens. The sequence continues at coordinate 123,393,085 of NW_027507685.1, read as the reverse complement.
ATCCCCTGTGTCCACACGTCTGGGGGCACCTTGGTCAGAGATGGGGAGGGCATCAAACATGCATTTGTTTCTTACTACTCTGCACTGTACGCCCCGCTCCCGCCTTATGACAATCAGCTATTGATAGATCTGCTGGACCCCCTCCGGATCCCGGTGCTGCCGCTCGAGGTTGCGACCAGTTTAGATGCACCTTTTACCGAAAAGGAATTGGTAGCGGCTGTTGCCTCCTTTCCCAATGGCAAGTCGCCGGGCCCGGATGGGATTCCCGCAGAATGGTATAAACAATATATGGAACTCTTGTCCCCTAGACTTTTGCACCTCTATAGCGAATGTATAGAAACTGGTTCGTTACCTACCTCCTTTTACGAGGCTCATGTGGTCTTGCTGCCTAAGCCTGACAAAGACCCTTTATCCTGCTCATCATATAGACCCATAGCACTGCTGAATATGGACCTCAAAATTCTTACAAAAATGCTGGCCAATCGGTTAATGACAATAATAGATCAATTAATATCGCCTGATCAGACTGGGTTCATGCCTAAAAAGGCCACAGATATCAACATCCGGAGGGTGTATACCCATACACAGTTGGAGGCTGGAGGTTCATCAGGGGGGGTGCTGGTGTTTTTCGATCTGGAAAAGGCATTTGACTCCATTGATTGGGGGTACATGAAGCAGGTGTTACACCGCATGGGGTTCGGCCCCACCTTCCTTCGGTGGATATCGCTGCTGTACGATCATCCAGTAGCAGCTCTCCGTCTTAATGGCGGGGTGTCGGATGCCTTTCCAGTGTCCAGGGGCACCAGACAGGGGTGCCCGCTCTCACCAGGGCTTTTTGCACTGGTCATGGAGCCTCTTGCCATGGCACTGCGCACTTCCCCACAGATTCAGGGTATCACCGTGGGCACTCTGACTGAAGTTACAGCCCTGTATGCAGATGACCTAGTGGTGTTCCTTAAAGATTCTGGACCATCTCTGCGGGCAGCGCTGTCACTGCTAGACACATTTTCTGTGGTCTCTGGCCTTAAAGTAAACTGGACCAAGTCCAAAATACTCCCCTTAAGATCCCATCCTGTACCCGGGCAAGCCGATCCCAATAGTCCTTTGCAATGGGTGAGGCAGATTAAATACCTTGGACTTTTAATCACAAATTCTGTGACAGATTTCATTGGCTTAAATGTCTCCCCCCTGCTTGATGTTCTCTCTAGAAAATTACATGCCTGGGGGAACCTCCCGCTCTCCCTCATTGGGAAAATAAACCTGGTTAAGATGAAAATACTGCCCTTGCTTCTATATATTCTCAGAAATTCGCCAGTGTGGATCCCAAAGTCCCTCTTCAAATCGATAGACAGTATGCTCTCTTCCTTTCTGTGGCAGGGGGGAACTCCTCGCTTGAAACTGGCCATCCTCCAGCAGCCATGGGGGGAGGGGGGCCTTGCAGTGCCTAACTTTTATAAATATTTCCTAGCTGGCCAACTGACGGTAGCCCACCGCTGGTTGACTTCTCCCCCAGACGACACCTCGGTGTCCCTGGAGGCGGCCTGTGTGGGCTCTTATGAGGCACTTTCACATTTGGTCTACAGAGGTTTAAAGTCTCCATACTCCCTGACTCCCTCCATGCGCTCAGTAATTAGGGCATGGAATGTGACTCAGGGAATGCGGTCATCTGTTGTGAGCGTGTTCTCCCCTAATTTACCATTGTGGAGAAACCCCAATCTGGTACATTTTTATAATTACCCAGACCCTGTTGTCTGGACCAAATATGGGGTCAAAACCTTACAACATATTGTACTAAATGGAAGCCTAATGTCGTTTAATGATCTCAGGGAGCGTCTCACCCTTCCCACTTCACACTTCTTTAGATACATCCAACTGAGACATGCATTTTACTCGCAATTTGGAAGGGAACGGCTGAACCTAGGCTCTAGTGGCTTAGAAACATTGATACGCAACGACTCCTTGGTTAAACCAGTCTCTAGCATATATAAAAACCTTTTCCAAGAAACGGGCACGTTAATGGAACCTTGTAGACTGGCCTGGGAGGCTGTGGCCCCGGTTATAGACAGAGATGACTGGGATGACATGTGGGGGACCACGTTTCAATACTTGGTCTCTGCCAGAGACCGCTTAATCCACTACAAATTCCTACATAGAATATATTTAACCCCGGCTAGGTTAGCGAAAATGTTTGGGAACCAGCAATCGCTTTGCTGGAGATGCTCCATGCCTATGGCGAACTTCATGCATATATTCTGGGACTGTCCTCATATTAAAGCCTACTGGCAAGCTATAGCTCACTGTATCAGATCGGTCACCTCTATTTCAATCCCCCAGTCCATTGAAGTGTGTTTGTTGCACTTGATTGAACCTTTGGCCACTACTAGGGCTATACGAACTCTTCTCACCCTATTATTGTTTTATGCTAAAAAAAGAATTGTCTTATCGTGGAGGAGTTCGTCTGCCCCGACCTTGGAGAGCTGGAAATCTCTCGTCAACAAAGCGGTCCCATTTTATAAAGCTACCTACTTGAGCAGAGGAGCTCTTGCCAAGTTTGATAAGGTTTGGGGAGGATGGGTGGCTTCTGTGGACTCGGCTTCGGACTAACTGCTGTGTGATCAGCTAAGCTCAATGCCCCTGGGGTTCCCTGTGGAGTCCTGAAGGAGTGGAGTGCGGGTGGGCTTGAACCAAATGCAAGATCTCCCCAATAGATGGCCCTTTCACGTACCTGAGGGGTACCTTTTCTTTAGGCGGGGAGTGGGGGGGGAGGGATCACATGAGTAGACATTCTCCTGTACGATGGAGCAGGGAGTCACTGCACAGAATCGCTATCTGTTGTGCCTCCGGCTGGAGGGTAATGTAGTGGGCGTATCTGTCTAGATAAGACCGTGCCAGGGCTGGGCTAACACTTTTTTGTTTTTGTTTTTTGTGGGGGTTTTCCCCTCCCCCCTTCCTTTTTTTCTGGGGGGGTGGGGGTTGGGAAATGGTCCCCGTTTTTGTTTTTTGTCTTTTTGTTTTATGCTGTAACCAGTGTTTGTTTCCGCCTTTTGCGGGTTACTGTTTGTATGTCAAAAAAACTCAATAAAATGTAATTTACAAAAAAATTGAGAAGGGGAGTATAAAAATCTTTGATTTGAAGATATCTGAATATTTCAGATTGTGGAAGCTTATATAATTCACATCGTTCTGTAAAAGGTTTTATTGATGTAGTTGAAGTTAAGTTATATAGACAAGTGATACCAACTTTAGACCAAGCTTTAAAGGTTTTGGGGTATTTCCAGGCTGGGTAAAAGGTTGGATTCTTGTGAAAAGATAATAGCAGATTATGTGAAGATTGTAAACCATTTTCTATGCCTATCCCATATAGATAGAGAATGCTTAGAAATGGGGTTATTTATAGACTTACGATCCGTAGGTTGTAACCATAGTATATTGTTTATAGGAAGAGGATCAAAGTCTACAGCTTCAATGAGGACCCATATAGGAATCTCTGTAGAAGAGTGGTACTTTGTTAATTGAGATATTTGAGCTGCTTTATAATATGTATTAAAGTCTGGAAATCGACGGGGCGTGGTCAAGATTGCAACCAGCTAGGATGTGTTGGAAGAGAGCTCCGCACCTGGCAGGCTGTTTATCCGGCAAGTAGGGACATATATCTATCCTGTTGGGCCAGCGAAGCGGTGGTAAGGACCGGGTATGCGCAGGAGCAGCTCCGGTTCCCAACGGAAGAAACACACAGCGCCGGGAACCCCGCTACAGACCCACGCTGCACGCGGGAAGGCCCACACCAAGTTGGCGTCTCAGACGGAAAAGGCCGACACGCCGCCGCTGGGAGCTGAACAGTTCCAGGCTCTCATGCAGGCGATTACGGGCTGCCAGACTACCCTAACCACCAAGATAGAACAGATACAGCTTGACATGGGGCTTATACGGCGTGACATGGATAAACACCGGGAGAGGCTCACGGAGGCTGAGCGGAGGATAGGGGACACGGAAGATGTAGTCTGCGACCATGATGCCTCCCTCCGCACACTACAGGTGAAAATGAAGGCGCTGGAATCTAGGGCGGAGGACCAGGAAAACAGAAACAGGAGGAATAATTTGAGGTTGGTAGGCCTGCCAGAAGGTGCGGAGGGCCGAGACACAAAGGCTTTTACTGAACAGTTGCTGAGCACACTCCTCCCGCTGGCTGTGTTCTCCCCTCACTTTGTAGTGGAGCGGGCACATAGAATGCCATCTGTTCGAGGCCCGCCAGGAGCTCCGCTGCGCACATTTATTTTCCGCCTTCTGAACTTCAGAGACAGAGACCTGGTTCTTCGGGAGAAAGGTGGGCGAACTGCGCTTTGAAAACGTCAAAATCATGCTATTTCCTGACTACTCAGTGGAGACGCAAAGGCAACGCAGGACATTCGACCAAGTCAAGGCCCAGCTGCGCACCAAAGGTCTCAAGTACAACATGATGTTCCCCGCGAAACTCAGAGTGGTTGATGGTGAATCCGTCCGTCTCTTTACCTCCCCGAGTGAGGCCTCCAGATGGATTGACTCCCTCCGCCGGCAAGGCTGATCCTGAATGGAGAATCCCCGGCTGAGGTCCACGCGCATCACCGGCTATGCCCAGCGGTAAGCACACCTGTCTTGGAGAACCGATTAGACTGCCTTCCCATCCGTTACTTTGTGAAGGGGGCGAGGGGATGACATGGAGTTGCTGTTTGTGCACTGTTGCTCCACAGGGGAGGGGGTCCATGTTATTATCCTGCTGGCCTTCTGGCCTGATTTCCCCCCGAGTTTGTGCCTGAGGGGTGTACTGCCCAGTTTGTAAGTAAACCTCTGGACATGGACATGCTACACGTGTGTTGCCGGACCAGGACACTCTGATAGCCTAAGTTCACGGGGCTTCACCTTTTTCTCCCCCTTTTTTCTTTTTCCCTTATTTTTTCTTTTTCAAATTTTTATCTCTTCCCTGTTGGAAGTGCTGCAACTAAGACTGGGCCCTTGGAACATTCCAAGCGAACACTGTACTTCAGTCTGAGGTGTCACCTATACCCTTATTTGATCCCCTTTGACATGTATTGCCTCCAGGAAGCGGCTGCGCTGGAGTCTGTCTACTCTAACGCAGAAGACTCTGTCCTAGGTGTACTGGTTGGTACACACCGCCCCCACAGGAGATTTCTCCTTTGAATGAGTTCAATTAAGTTTGGTTTGCGTTCTCAAACACCCCGGGGCTGTTTTTCTGGGGTGTGGGGTGGGATGGGAGGGGAGTTCTGTTTGTTTTTTAGTTGGTTTTTTGTTATATGCTTATATGTTTTTTACTGCGGACAGCTCTACTACAACAAATGTACTGCGTATGTCATTGCATTATCAAGTATGAGATATATGTGCCTTGACCTTGGTCAGGCGGTCATCTCCATTGGTCCCCCCTGCCCTTCCGGGTTATGGCTCTGTTGAAGATCCTGTCCTGGAATGTCAGGGGGCTTAACCAAAAGATTAAACACTCTCTTTTTTTCGATTACATGAAAAAATATGCACCACATGTTTGTATTCTTCAGGAGATGCATCTAGTAGGGGGAAGGATTATGGGCTTGAAAAGGCCCTGGGTGGGATACCACTATCATGCCACGCATTCTGGCTAGGCCCGAGGGGTTAGTATCCTGGTCCACAAGACCCTCAATTTTGAGCCTCTTGATATTGTTACAGATCAGGAAGGGAGGTATGTGCTGGTGCATGCCAGAATAGATATGATAGAGATGGTGCTGGTGGGTCTCTATATGCCACCACCGGCAAACCTGTCTTTGCTACACAAATTGACTGCCCTAATCGCCCAGTTCCATACTGACAATGTAGTTTTAGCGGGGGACTTCAATATCCCTCCTAATCCATCACTAGATAGGTTATCGCCTGACCAGGCTACGGACTCGCCACTTTCTCGCTGGGCCCGGGTGTTTGGATTGGAGGATGTCTGGAGGTGGAAACACCTGTCAGATCGCAGGTTTATGTGCCATTCCTCCTCCCATAACACCCTCTCCCGTATTGACCTTGTTTACGCTAGTGCCCCCATGCTCCCTAAAGTGCTTGGAATAGAGTTGCTCCCTTGGGGCATATCTGACCACTCCCCACTATTGTGTACGCTGCAGACCTCTACCCCCCCCCCCCAACGAGATAGACTTTGGTGACTGTCTAGGTACTGGATTGAGCACCCCACTATAGCCATTGAGATGGGCAGAGAAATACGGGGATTTTGGGCCTCCAACACCTGCACGGCTGCGAGGGGGATAGTCTGGGATACATTTAAGGCCTACATGAGAGGGTGTTATCTTTCATCTATTGGCCGGGAGCGCAGGAATGATAGGATCACAGTAGGGGAGGCAGAATCCAGGGCCCAGGACCTTGAAACCCGATTCACCCTCACGGCCAACCCGCTCACGGCGCAAGATATGAAAGTAGCGTACCGGGAGGTGGTGCTGCTTAGGGTAGCTAAGACAAGCAAACATCACCTGGCACAGACGCAGAGGATATTCGAACAGGGAGAAAAGACGGGGAGACTGTTGGCCTGGATCTCTAGGGAGCAGGCCCCAGTCTCCACTATACCCCGTATCCCGAATAGTGCTGGGAAACTAGTGACGGATCCTCTTGCCATTAACGCTTGTTTTGCAGAGTTTTACTCCACCCTCTACTCCTCTAGGGCAAGGTACTCACCTGAGGAGCTGCGTGCCTTTTTAGAGGGGGTGACACTCCCTGCCCTCCCCTCTGAGGCTAGGGACAGCTTAGACTCCCCGATCACACTAGAGGAGGTCCGACTCGCACTGGGGTCCATGCAGTCGGGGAAGACCACCGGGGGGGATGGGATCCCCCGGAATTCTATAAACACTATCTGGAAGAGGTGACTGTTAGAATGCATGACATGTTTACCACATCCCCCCAGGAGGAAGATCTCCCTCCATCTATGGCACAGGCCATTATAGTGGTGATACCCAAACCTGGGAAGGACCCCTAGCTGTGCTCGTCCTACCGACCTATTTCCCTGCTCAACTCGGACGCAAAAGTGCTGACCAAAATCCTTGCCAGGCGCCTGAATGATGTCATACTTACCCTAATCCATGAGGATCAGTCAGGCTTTATGCCAGGGAAGGGGACAGACATTAATATCCGTAGGTTGTACACTGTCTTGGCCTCGGGGGATGCGGAAGGCGGGGAGGAGGTAGTGGCATCCCTAGACGCGGAGAAGGCCTTTGACTCTGTGGAATGGGACTATCTCTGGGAGGTCCTCCGTAAATTTGGATTTGGTCCGGTCTTTGTCTCCTGGGTCAGGGCAATGTATAAGGCTCCCACAGCTAGAGTGCGCACGGGCACGGTCCTCTCCCCGCTTTTTCCCCTCCACAGGGGAACCAGGCAGGGATGCCCCCTCTCCCCGGGCTTTTTGCACTGGCAATTGAACCCATGGCGGGTCTCCTCCGTTCCTCCCCTGAGGTTCGGGGCATTGTCAGGGGCCCTTTGCAGGAAAAGGTTTCGTTATATGCTGATGATACCTTGTTGTATCTCAGAGATGACGGAGCCTCTCTAAAAGCAGCATTGTCGATTATAGGTCATACGAATAAATTGGGCAAAATCGACTTTATTCCCACTACACGACGGTGATGGCAACCCCCAGGTGGATGGGCAACTGCACAGGGTTTCTCAATTTAAGTATCTGGGAGTGGAAATACACCGAGACCTGAAACTGTTTATTACTCTTAACCTGAGCCCAGTGGTCACCCAGTTAGCCCAGAAGTGTAATGTGTGGAGATCCCTACCCTTGTCACCTGTGGGACGGGTCAATTTAATTAAAATGTCGGTTCTCCCTAAGTTTACCTACCTTTTCCGCCAGACCCCAGTGCATATTCTAATTAGATTCTTTAAGCAGCTAGACGGCATTATCTCGTCCTTCGTTTGGAATGGTAAACCCCCTAGAATAGCTAGAGCAACCCTCCAACTGCCCCTTGTACAAGGAGGCCTGGCATTACCCTGTTTCTTGAAGTATTATTGGGCGGCAGTTCTGGTGACTATTAAGTGGTGGCTCTCTGAGGGCCCAGCTAACCCTGCATCCTCATTGGCATTGTTGGGCTCTTATGCGCAATTAAGGAACTTAATCCATAGGGGACCCCGATCCAACCCCAGGATAACTCTTCCGATGCGCACGACCCTTAAGGTATGGGAATTAGTCAACAGGCAGCTGGTGGGCCCAGGGGTGTGGGCCCCGGTGACCCCTCTTTGGGGAAACCCCCACCTGCCCCATTTTCAGTCCAATTGTCTGGGCCAGGCATGGAGTTATAACACTAGGGGACATAGTGTCTCAAGGGCAACTACTCTCCTTTGACGCTCTAAAACACGATAAAGACCTGCCGAACCACATGTTTTTCAGATTTCTGCAGCTGTGGCACGCCTTCCGGTCTCAATTCCCATCCCGGGTGAATCTGGAGGTGTCAGCAGTGGAGAACATGCTTGGTTCTGCGGGGGGAGCGCACAATGTCTACGCTATATAATGCGCTGGCTACACATAACAAGACAAGGATCTCCCATTTGTGACATTCCAGAACTTACTGAGGAGGACTGGGAGGAGGGTATACAGCAATACCTGACCCTGGCAGTTTCGGCAAGGGACAGGTATATACAATTGAAGTTCCTGCACCGGGCATACTTCTCACCGGCGCGCCTGGCAAGGATTTACCCTGACCGACCGACTGCCTGCCCTAGATGCAACAAGGACGATGCTGACTTTTTTCACACGGTGTGGCCCTGCCCGGGGGTAGTGGAATTCTAGAAAGACGTCCTGGCTGATATTAATGCTGTGGGGGATCTTATGATCCCACTTAGCCCAATACCTCTCCTGTTGGGCATCTGTGATTTTTTGGAAATCTCCTGGGGGAAGAAACTGTTTATTTTCTATACCACACTATACGCGAGGAAAGCGGTTCTATTGCAATGGAACCAACCTCTCCCTCCTACTAAACAACTGTGGCAGTCCCTGGTAAACGCGGCTCTTCCACTATACAAACTGACATATCTAGGCAGGAACTGCCCCAAAAAATTGGGGAAGATTTGGGCGGCATGGGTTGAGGCGAAGCACCTGACCATTGATTAGGCCTGGGGGGTGGTGGGCGGTGGGATCCCTTCTTGTTATCATATATGATTTTTGTATTAATGGAGGAGATACCGGGTAACATCTGCTATCTGTAATGTAACGACTAGAGATTATACGAAATACTAGGAAATGAATATACCGTATTTATCGGCGTATAACACGCAGTTTTCCCCCTTAAAATCGGGGGAAAGTCGTGGGTGCGTGTTATACGCCGATCCCCACTGTCTGCGATCAAAAAAAACGAGCGCGGCCGAAAAATACCGAGCGCCGCCGAAAAATACCGAGCGCCGCCGAAAAATACCGAGCTGATTGCTCGGCTCCGCTCGTAGTCCCGCCTCCCTGCTGTTTCTCTAGCGAGCGCTGCCGAAAAAGACCGAGCCGTCTGTACTGTGTACTCGGCTCGGCTCGAGCGGAGCCCAGCCGAATACACAGTACAGACGGCTCGGTCTTTTTCGGCAGCGCTCGCTAGAGAAACAGCAGGGAGGTGAGACTACGAGCGGAGCCGAGCAAGTCGGCTCTGTATTTTTCGGCGGCGCTCGCTCGGTCTGTCTCGGCGGCGGGAAATTTAAACATGGGCAAGGCTGCAAACGGCGCTGGCCAAGCTGCAAATGACACTGCAAAGCTGCAAATGACACTGCAAAGCTGCAAACAGCGCTGGGCAAGCTGCAAATGACACTGATCATTCTGCAATGATGGACAAGGCTGCAGATGCACACTGATAAGGCTGCATTGACTGGCATTTAAATGTAAGTTTTTTTTTTCCTTAAACTTCCCTCCTAAAACTCTTTTCCTTAAAATGCCCTCCTAAACTTGGGGTGCGTGTTATACGCCAGTGCGTGTTATACCCCGATAAATACAGTAATAAGTATCTACTGAAACTTGGATATCTGTCTGCTCGTTTTATTTTTTGTAACCTGTTAATGTAAGCTTGTTTTTTTGGAATTATAAATAAACTTTATGTTAAAAAAAAAAAAAAAAAGTCTGGAAATCCCAGACCACCCAAAACTTTGGGGAGAACTAATGTTTTTTTCTGAAGTCTGGGTTTTTTTTTCCCCCAAGTAAATTGCGTTACTTTTTTTTGAATCAGCCTAAGAAAATATGCAGGTATATGAATCAGGAGAGTTCTGAATAAATATAAAAATTTCGGAAGAACAGTCATTTTTATAATATTAATTTTCCCAAACCATGATATCGGCATTGATGACCAATTAGATAACGATTTTGTAATATTTTTTAATAAAGCAGGATAATTAGCTGCAAATAAATCGGAGGGGTTAGGAGTAAGCTGCACACACAGATATGAGAGGCTATGGTCTACCCACTTCAAGGGTAGTGAATTTTGTAAAAATTGTTTATCTTTCTCTTTGAGTAATGTTTAATGCTGAAGATTTTTGAATATTAACCTTGAGGCCCGAAATAGATGAGAATTTGTGTAATACAACCATAAGGTTTGGGGCCGAAACATGTGGAGAAGATAAAAAAAGGAGAATATCATCTGCGAATAAGCAGAGCTTGTGATGAAAGCCGCCCATTTCTATACCGGTAATAGTGGGTTCCATCCTAATTCTTTGTGCTAAAGGTTCAATGAGTAGCGCAAATAATAATGGTGAAAGTGGACAGCCTTGACGAGTCCCTCTCTGTATATGAAACTCATCCAATTTGTACCCTGCATATCTGATATAGGCTTTGGGATCTTGATACAATGTGGATATCCATTGTAAAAAATGAGGGCCGAATCCCCATTTGGTAAGAGTATAGTTCATATATGACCATGATACCGTATCAAAAGCTTTCATAATATCTAAAGAGAGAAAACAAGAGGGAATACGTCGTATTTTAGCGGCATGTGACAAGAGTGTTGCACGTCTAATATTATCTCCAACTTGACGTAATGGAATTAAGCCCACTTGATCACAGTGTACAAGGTTGCCTATAATAGTGTTTAATCTATTAGCTAAAATTTTGGCTAAAATTTTTATGTCTAAATTTAGTAACGAAATAGGGCGATAATTGGACCATAATGAATCGTGTGTGTGAGGTCTAGGGAGCATGCAGATAATTGCAGTCAGGGTTTCTCTTCTAAAAGAATGACCTTCCAAAAGGGAATTAAAAGTATTTGTCAAGACCGGAGAAAGGGTGTCTACAAATGTTTTGTAATACAATGTGGAAAAACCATCAGGACCTGGCCTCTTGTTTAATTTCAGATTTTTAATGACTTCAGATACCTCTATAATTGACACTGATACCTCCAACATTTCCATTTGTGCTTTGGATAGTGCCGGTAGAGATATATGAGAGAAAAAATAATTTGCCTTAGAAGTGTCCAATTCATTATTAGAAGAGTATAACTTTTTTAATTGTGTTTAAAATTTTTGTAATAATTTCAAAGGATTATTCGTATAAACCACCCTAGCGATTTTCAGCCGTATCGGTTTCGTTGGATGCTGGCACAATTTTAGTGCCCTGGCTAATAGTGTGTGAGGTTTATTTGCATTCATAAAAAAATTATGTTGTGATCTCCTAAAATGGTTTTATCTGCTGCTTCAGTAAGGAACAAATCGAATTCCAATTTAGCTTTATCAAGATTTGTTTTAGATGAAGAAAAAGGATTATTTTGAAATGCTATGTGACATTTGTTGAAACTTGTTTCTAAAGTATGACAAAGGATCCTTCGTTCTCTGTTGAATATGTTAGCTTGCTGTAGACATATGCCACGGAGGACAGGTTTGTGTGCTTCCCATAATGTAGTCAGAGAGATGTCAGGTGTGGAATTATATTTTATATAATCTTTGAGCGCAATTTCAATAATATTTTTATGAGCTGGATTTTTAAGTAAGTAGTCTCTTAATATCCGTGTTGGGTCTTTTTTTTTTGGAATTATAGAGGCTAAAGTAATGTGAATTGCGCTGTGGTCGGAACCATGGGATAGGGATAATTTTTGTAGATATTATATCTGGAATTAACCCTATGGACATAAAAATATGATCAATCCTAGAAAATGAGCGATGAGGGAACGGATAATGTGTGTACTGTCTCTTGGTTGGATTCAATTCTCTCCAGGTGTCTACTAGGTTATGTTTTATGATTAGTTTTGATAAGGGTTGTTTGTCTGTTGCTTGTGTTTGTGGGATTGGTGATTTATCCAAAAATGGAAACATGGTCTGATTAGAATCTCTGCATAAGATTATAGTACCTATTTTGTGATGATCTATGGTCTGTAATAAATGAGAAAGAAAAGAGATAGGATTTCTATTAGGAGCATAATATGATGTAATGGTTATAGCTGTATCAAGTATGTGCCCTTTAAGAATCAGGTAACGGCCTTCTGGGTCTTTCATTTCCTTCATTAGAGTGAATGGGTATTGCGATGAAAAGCTATAAGTACGCCTCTTTTTTTAGAGGAGGCCGAAGCCGGAAATACTTGGGGGTAGTCTTTGCTGAAGAATTTGGGAGTGGATTGTGAAGCGAAATGGGTCTCTTGGAGGCAAACTATATGTGCTTTTTTGGATGAAAATGTGCGAAAGGCTTTAGTGCGTTTGTGTGGGACGTTGAGTCCCTGAGTATTTAATGATATGATATTTAGTGGGGCCATGGGGTTGGGAAAATGGAATATATGTTGGTGTTTATATTAGAACATGGATCATATAGGAAATTATTTGTCTCCAGAGCATAGGGGTAGAGGGAGAAAGGGAGATAAAAACTGAAAAAAATAATACATTCTATGATCAACATTGAAATATATGTTATCATATCTAAATTCTTAACGTGTCTGTCGAGGGGAGAAAAAATCTCCCTCCAAGGGTATATGAGCCACTATCAACTGCCCCGAGAACACAGAGCAGCTGAGGGTAGCAAGAGAGGGCGCAAGGAACTTCCCTGCAGAACACCAACAGCCAATCATATATTTTCTTTGTAAGAACTAAAAGTAAAAAGTGTAAGTTTGAGACAACCGCAAAACCAGAAAAGAAGAGAGAGAGAAAAAAAAAACAGTAACAGTACTGTGCCTGAGTTATTAGAAACATATCTTAAATATATTTGTGACAAAAATATTAACTAGAAGACAGGAAAATCTCGGTAGTAGTCAGACTATTGAAAAAGCAAGATAGTAGCCTGAGTACAGGTGTTTATCAGTCCATAGTGTCAGCCAAATCTGGGTCTGGAGATGGAGATTGTATGCAACTTCTTTTCTGTGGATTGTGATCTTCTTCTCTTCTGGAAGCAGAGGATGAATTGTCAGCAGATGAGGATGATTTTGGCAGGTGCCCGCATAATCTCTGGATGTGTTTAACATCCCAAGTTTCTGCAATGTGATTTGCAGGTCTTTAGCAGTACAGCACATGTATTTGCGACTTTGAAAAGTGAAACGCACTGAGAAAGGAAAGCCCCATTGGTAGAATATGTCATTGCGCTGTAAAATTTGAAGTAGTGGTTTCAAGCATCTTCTTTTATTGATTGTAATTTGTGAGAGATCTGTGAATAGTTGGTATTTATGACCTTGGGAAATTAAGGAATCTTTATTTCTTGCTGTATTTAGCAATTGTTCCTTAGTGTGGTAGAAATGTAATTTTGCGATAATGTCACAGGGAGGACCATCTGTTTTTTTTGGTGCTAGGGCTCTATGAACCCGGTCCATTTCAAGACGCTCAGGTGGAATAGCTGGTTGTAGTTCTTGAAAAAGTGCAATAATAGCACCATTTAAATCAGTCACAGATTCGGGTATTCCTCTAATTCGTATATGGGAGCGTCTTGCACGATTTTCGAAATCCTCTAATTTGGATTGTATTATGTCATTTTCCTCTTTAAGAAAATCAATTTCTGAGGCAATGTTTGATGAATTATTTTCCAGGTCATCTACTCTGATTTCCAATGCTGATGTACGCTGACCACGTTCTCTAATTTCTTTGGTCAAATTTGTGGTAATGAGGTCTGCGGTAGATTTTAGTGATTTTTGAAGCAAATCTTCAATTTGTTTCAGTGTTACAGGAGGAGACATGTCTTTTTGTGAGGAAAATTCTAAATTCTCCAAAACTGACACATTTTTATCAGGTATATTATTAGAGAGACTATGTGACTTTAACCACTACAATACAGGGCACTTTCACCCCCTTCCTTCCCAGCCCAATTTTCAGCTTTCAGCGCTCTAGCGCTTTCAGTGACAATTGCGCGGTCATGCTACACTGTACCCAAATGAAATTGTTATCATTTTGTTCGCACAAATAGAGCTTTATTTTGGTGTTATTTATTCACAACTCCGTTTTTTTTTTTTTGCGATATAAGCGCAAGAATAGCGGAAATTTGGAAAAAAAACAATATTTTCTTTGAAAAGAAATCCAATAAAATCAAATTTTGTCATAAATTTAAGCCAAAATGTATTCTGCTACATGTTTTTGGTAAAAAAAATTCCGTTAAGTGTATAATAATTGGTTTGTGTGATCACGGACATATGTACGCAAATGATCATGTACATATGTGTGCAGGTGATCACGTACATATGTGCGCAGATAATCATTGGGACATGTGATTTTAGTGGGATATATGTGGGGGACATGTTTTTATTATTAGGGACATGTGTTTTTATTATTTGGGGACATGTATGTTTTGGGGACATGTGTGTTTTGGGGACATATGTGGGGACTGTGTTTGTACTGTGTGGTGTGTTGTGTGTTTACACTACACTGATGATCAGTGAGTAAAAAGCTGTAAAAAGCAGCCCATACTCACTGATCATCAGCCGGCTGCAGCGTTCTGCTCTCCTCTCCTCAGCGGTGACTTCCGTGTGAGGAGAGGAGAGCCGATTGCCTAGCAACCGGCTGTTTGTTTACATCACATGACGGCCGTGATTGGACACGGCCGTCATGTGATCAGGAGGGCCAATCACAGAGCCCTCCTGCCGATCTGAGATGTGCCGTGTCTGGGTGACACGAGCACATCGGGATCGCGCCACTGCGCGGGCGCGCGCGCGCGATCCTGCTACTCCTGAAGGACGTTCCTGAACGTCCTATCAGGAGTAGACGGCTCCCACCCGGCCGTATATATGCATTGGCCGGGTGGGAAGTGGTTAATGAATAAACATCTTTGTGTGAAGCAGCAGAAGGGGCTGTCTGTATATTCTCTTCCCTGCGCCTCCCCTCAGAGGGGGAGGGCTTCAGCGCCATATTGTTAGGTCTGTGAGGCGGCGCTTTCTTGTTATATTTCTGCCTCTTGTGTCTCCTCTGACCTTCCAAAATGACACCCAGAGAAGGTAGGGAAGTTTATCAGTCTTTTAGTATTAAATATTTGCGGAGGGAAGAATTACCTCCGCCGTTATGTGGCTCCGCTGTCCTGCTGGAAACGGAGCTCTAAGCCGGCATTACCGCTCGTCTCGGCTCCGTGCATGCGCCCTTCTAATGACTGTATTTCAACCTACATATAAAATTGATGATAATTAGGACATGCTTCGTACTAATTGGTTAATTATACACCTGACTCTAATCCTGCAAAATCTCTGACTTTCTGCAAATGTAAGGGTCCTTTCACACGGGGCGGATAAGTGATGATCCACCTCATGGATATCCGCTTGCTCAGCGGGGATCACTCCATCGATCCCCGCTGAGCAGGCAGAGGAAAGTTCCATCTCTGCACACTGCGCAGGGACAGACCTGTCAGAACACCGCTCTCCCCTATGGGAGATCGTATGACAACGGACCGCATTATTACATTACACAAGTTATTTTCTTTATAAATTTTAAGTGCAGCAATCCTGGACTTATTTTCTCTATATTTGGCCTTTAGGAGGGCCTGATTGCAAGCACTAGAACAGTGGTCTCCAAACTGCGTCCCGGGGGCCGTATGTAATCCTTTGCTTGCCTTTTTCTGGCCCTTGGGGCACTATTTCTCCCACTATTTTGCCAACTGACACCAACAATGGGGCACTATTCCTCCTAATGATACCAACGATAGAGCACTATTCCTCCCCCTAATACCAAATGTGGTGATGTTTACTGATGATTAGAAAATTTCCACTCCTGCTAGCCACAGTCCAGCCCCCCTAAAGTCTGAAGGACAATAAAATGGCCCTTTGTTCAGAAATTTTGGAGACCCCTGTACTAGAAGATCACTGCGGTGCTGTTCACCTCACCTGTGGATCTTTAAATACCCATGTGAATGTGCACAGTAGGGTTTCCAACTGTCCATAGATTTTAATAATTTACAGCCTGTCCAGAAATGTCCATTTATGGATGTAAAAAGGATGGCCTTTAGGCCGACTTTACATCTTTGCAAGCACGCAGTTCTCTGATGCTAGTCCGAGATCAGGCAAGCTCAGTGGGGGGCAGTTGGGCGTGCAGTCAGTGATGTCGTTGGCGCATTTTAATGAATAATCTCCACAACAGCCAGGACTCCCCTGTACCATGTTTGCAGCCTATAACCATCAGCTGTACCATGTCCGCAGCCTCAAACCATCTCCTGTATCATGTCTGCAGCCTCTAACCATCTCCTGATTCATATACACAGCCTCTAACTATCTAATGTATCGCAATCTATAACCATCTCTTGTATCATGTCCGCAATATCTAATCATCTCTATATCATGTCCGCAATCTCTAACCATCTCTTGTATCATGTCCACAATCTCTAACCATCTCTTGTATCAGGTCCACAATCTCTAACCATCTCTTGTATCATGTATGCAGTCTCTGAGGGGGAACCTGGAGAGGAGTCATGAGTGGGAGCGCAGCCGGGACTGGGGTTGCGGAAGTAGTCAGACAATTGTGGACTATGGAGTGGAGACTATAGGATGAAACCATGAATCCAGAGCTGCCAAGCTGGAACCTGGAGAGGACCGTCTGACTGAGCTCTGCATGGTGCACTTGAGAGGAGGTCAGTGAAAGTGCCGCCAGGCCAGTTTGAGGAGGAGGGGGGCATCACTGATGTAAGGGGGAGTGAATAAAGTAAGATAAGGGGGGGCACTGATATCTAGGTCCCCTTATATCAGTAACCCCCCTAACCTTAATGCATTCACTCTGCAAAAGGTGGTCTATTGCAGCAGTTTTTACTGGGTGGTAAGAGGAAACCTTCACGTGTTCCAGTGAAAACAGTTTGACTTCTGAAAATATTGGTTACAGTTATAGCTACTCTGGGCTTAAAGGGGTTGTAAACCCTCATGTTTTTTCACCTGCTTTCTGTGTGAATACATGCAGAAGCAGGACACGCGGGTTTACAACCCCTTTAAATGGTTTTCTATGTATCTCTTGCAGTCGTTTTCACTGGAACAGGTAGTGAGGGGAAACCTTCACACGAGGACACCTGTTCCACTGAAAACTGCTGCAAGTTAATTTAACAAATAGTTTTTTGAACAATGCATTAGCATTACTGCCTTTTTGGTAACTGCTATGTCAGTTTTAATGATGTCTCTGTGCTCCAGTTGGGGAGATTCACCCTCACTAGTGTTGCCAACCCCTCCCCATTCACCCTTGGGGAGGGGTTGGCAACACTGGTGCACAGGTAATTTCTGGAACCCACAGGGAGATGGCTACATCAAGGATGATGCACCTTGGATCTTCACAGATCAAGAGACTTTTTGACACAAGTTTCAACAGTACAATTCACATGTAAGCCCAAGAAATGATAAAGATCAATTACGATAGAACTGCATCAAGTTACACTAGCTGAATATTTTAAACTTGAACTCATTCCAAGGGGTTTATGTGTACATCTGATACCTACCCTCAGGGCTCGAGTCCTGCGGGAATGCGTGGGAACGGCGTCCCCGCACTTTTTTCACAGCAGGAACGCCGTTCCCTTTGCAGGACCAGAGCCGCCCGAGGCTCTAGCACAGTCTGCTAGCTGCGTTGTCTTCACAGAGCTGACATCGGAAGAGCAGCACAGTGATGCACGGAGGGCAGGGGCTGGCTCAGTTAACTGATTGGTTAATAGAACTGCTCTGCATTCTATCAACCAATCAGTTAACTGGGGCAGGTCCCGCCCTCTGTCCATCCCTTTGCTGCACTTCCGATGTCATCTGCTGTGTCCTGTGTAAGGTAAGACAGGGAGGAGGGCACTGTTATGAAGGATGGAGGGGGAAAGTATCAGAAACTGAAAGGAATGAGGAGAGGTGATATAAAAGGGAGGCAGGGCAGGAATGTGAAGGGGGGTTCTACAAAGGGGGTGAGGACAGGAATGTAAAGGAGGTGCCATAAAGGGGCTGAGGACAGGTTTAAATTTTAAAACTAGCTACTTGGTCATCTTCCGTACTATGTCGCATTCGCAGTCTGATCATCTCCTGTAGTATGTCGCATTCACAGTCTGGTCATCTCCTGTAGTCGCATTCACAGTCTGGTCATCTCCTGTAGTCGCATTCGCAGCCTGGTCATCTCCTGTAGTCGCATTCGCAGTCTGATCATCTCCTGTAGTCGCATTCGCAGTCTGATCATCTCCTGTAGTCGCATTCGCAGCCTGGTCATCTCCTGTAGTCGCATTCGCAGCCTGGTCATCTCCTCTAGTCGCATTCGCAGTCTGGTCATCTCCTGTAGTCGCATTCGCAGTCTGATCATCTCCTGTAGTCGCATTCGCAGTCTGGTCATCTCCTGTAGTCGCATTTGCAGTCTGATCATCTCCTGTAGTCTCATTCCCGGTCTGGTCATCTCCTGTACTATGTCGCATTCGCAGTCTGGTCATCTCCTGTAGTCGCATTCACAGTCTGATCATCTCCTGTAGTCGCATTCGCAGTCTGATCATCTCCTGTAGTCGCATTTGCGGTCTGATCATCTCCTGTACTATGTCGCATTCGCAGTCTGGTCATCTCCTGTAGTCGCATTCACAGTCTGATCATCTCCTGTAGTCGCATTCGCAGTCTGATCATCTCCTGTAGTCGCATTTGCAGTCTGATCATCTCCTGTAGTCGCATTTGCGGTCTGGTCATCTCCTGTACTATGTCGCATTCGCAGTCTGGTCATCTCCTGTAGTCGCATTCGCAGTCTGGTCATCTCCTGTAGTCGCATTCGCAGTCTGGTCATCTCCTGTAGTCGCATTCGCAGTCTGATCATCTCCTGTAGTTGCATTCGCAGTCTGATCATCTCCTGTAGTCACATTCGCAGTCTGGTCATCTCTTGTAGCATGTCGCATTTGCAGTCACTGTATTTTATGCATATGAGCGTATCTTTTTTTTTTTTTTTTTTTTTTTGGTGGGGGAGTGGATCTTGGGTCGGAGTTCCCACACTTTTTTCCCCAGGACTTGACCCCTGCCTACCCTGCTTGCACATGATATGGACTTTAAAACCAAGTTTGTTCAAATGATTAACAAATGCTTGTTTGACTTGACATTGGCTGTGCAGTTTTTGCAACAAGAAGGAGCCTCTGTGACTGGAAACTCAACTTTGTAACACTGTGGGTCAAGAAGAAATAATAATGATGAAGAAAACATTTACAGATAACCATGTGACTTTTGGGAAAAATATTGAAACTCGTTATGCCGCGTACACACGACCGGACTTTCCGCCATACTAGGTCTGATGTAATCCGATCGTGTGTGGGCTAATCCCATCGTTTAAAAAATCAGACGGATCTAGAAATATAACATGTTTCAAATCTGTCCAACAGACTCAATTCCTATCAGGAAAACCGTTCATCTATATGCTGGTCCGACGGACCAAATACGACGCAATGGAAGATATTGGCTACTGGCTATTGTACTTCCTTTTTTAGTCCCATCTTACGTCATCACATTCAAAAGAACGGACTTAGTCCGTTCGTGTGTGGCCATGTCCATTTGTTTGGAAAGTCCGTCGGAATTCTGCCGAAAGTCCGTTGGAAAGTCCAGTCATGTGTACACGGCATAAGAGAACCAAACTGGAACGGGATCTGGATGACTATGCTCATGACAGGGTATCCCAGATAGCAAGGATAACTTTCTAAACATTTGTGGCAGTATTGAATTGTACGTCTTCCCTGGCACATCTTCCCTGGCAAGTTGTATACTTGCAGAGCATTTGAAGCACAAGTTCTAGTTGACAGTTTTCCAATTTGTCGCAAATTTGCGTGGCAAGTCTTTAGCAAGAGCAAATTTGCAGTGGTAAGTCTACAGCAAAAGCCCTGCAAGTCTCAGCATGAGCCCCACAAGTCTACAGCCAGAGTTATGCAAGCAGTGGCGGTGCATCCATTAACCACTTGCGGACCAGCCGCTGCAGTTTATCTGTGGCAGGTTGACTCCGCTGCACAAAATCACGTTATTGTACATAATCTCACGAGGCTTGCATAGCAGGAGCATGCCGCGAGCTCCGTTAGTCCGACCTCGGGGATACCCACGATCATCTAACGGAGAGAAAGAACAGGGAAATACTTATGTAAACAAGCATTTCCCTGTTCTGCCTAATGACACTGACACTGATCACAGCTCCCTGTGATCGGGAGCGATGATCAGTGTAGTGTCACACACAGCCCCTCCCTCCACAGTTAGAATCACTCCCTAGGACACACGTAACCCCTGCAGTGCCCCCTCCTGGTTAACCCCTTCACTGCTAGTCACATTTACACAGTAATCAATGCATTTTTAATCGCACTGATTGCTGTATAAATGTGAATGGTCCAAAAATAGCGCCAAAAGTATCCAATCTGTCCACCATAATGTCGCAATCACGATAAAAATCAATGATCGCCGCCATTACTAGTAAAAAAAAGAACTATCCCCTATTTTTTAGATGCAATAACTTTTTCGCAAACCAATCAATAAACGATTATTGCGATTTTTTTTTTACCAAAAGTATGTAGAAAAATATGAATCGGCCAAAACTGAGGAAAACATTTTTTTTTTAGATATTTTTTGGGGATATTTATTATAGCAAAAAGTAATGCAGTCTTTTTCAAAATGGTTTTTTTTTTGTTTATAGCACAAAAAATAAAAACCGCAGGGGTGATCAATTACCACCAAAAGAAAGCTCTATTTGTGGGGAAAAAAAGGGCGTCAATTTTGTTTGGGAGCCACGTCGCACGACCGCGCAATTGTCAGTTAAAGCGGCGCAGTTCCGAATCGCAAAAAATGCTTTGGTCTTTGGCCAGCCCAAGGCTCTGGGGCTGAAGTGGTTAAGGGTGCATGGGTGCCTCCCCCTCTCTCCAGCCACCCCTCTGTGTACTATGGATAGATACATGCATTGCATGAATCTATCCACGTTGTACACTATTTAGGAGAGGTGGGTGTGTCCATAATGCCGCTGTGCCAACATAGAAAACATAGGCTGCCTGAATGCAGCTTCAGCCACATAGGTGTGCGCAACCTATTGCATTAGCGTGTGCAACCCAAAACTCAAACATACATGACTTTCTATACGGCCTCAGCTGTACGGTACGGTGAATAAATACAGTAGGAAGTGCTCTGTGCTGAGCGGCTTCCTGTTCATTCACAATCTGAAGTAAAGTAAACACAGTCTACTGCCCAGGCAGTAGGGGGAGTCTACAATGCATGTAGCGATTAAGGTGTGCCCAGGCACACCTGGCACAACCCCCCCCCCCCCCTCCGCGCACACCTATGTTCAGCCACATAAACCACTCATTGACATGATGAATTGTCAAAATTAAAAATTGAAAGGGTTTACTTGAGATCAAATGGGAAGAGGAGGTCCTCTACTGGGTTTAGTATAATAAAGTGAGAGGTATTCTAGAAAGGTATTTACCAGTGTTGTATATCGGAATCCCTCATGGACTAAAAGTGGTTGTAGGTTGAAAGTTTTTTACCTTCAAGCATTCTACGTATGAAGGTAAAAAATGTTCAGTGTGAAGCCCTCCCACCAGCTCTCCCTAATGCCCTGTACACATGGTCGGACATTCCAATGGAAAAGGTCCGATCGGATTATATTGTCGGAAAATCCGATCGTGTGTGGGCTCTAAAGGACTTTTCCATCAGAAATTCCGATGGAAAAAATTTCAGAGCAGGATCTCAAATTTTCCGACAACAAAATCCGATCAGACTTTTTCCGATCATTTGTAGAGAATTCCGATCGGACAAAGTGCCACGCATACAACTTTGTCCGACCGTATGTATGCAACACCATTTTCTGAAAAAATCCGACGGATTTTGTGGTCGGAATGTCCGACCGTGTGTACGGGGGCTTATACTTACCCGAGTCCGGGCATAATCCAGCGATGTGCACAAGAGCAGCTGCTCTCCTGGGTCTCTGCCTTCTTCATTGGCTGAGAGACAGCAGTGGGAGCCGCTCCTGTCAATCACAGCCAGTGAGGAGGGAGCAGGGGGGATGGGGCTGCGCCTTGTTCTGTGTGTCTTATTGAGCACTCTTAGGGGGAGAAGAGGGGGATCGGGGCTGCTCTGTGCAAAACCATTCCACAGAGTAGGTAAGTAGGACATGTTTGTTATTATTATTTTTTCTTCCTTTAATATCACTTTAACCATGAATGGGATGTCTCAAATTTTATGAATGGAGCTGAGTATGTCTCTCCCTGCACCTATGCTCTATTCATCTACCCTTGATTGATTCATTCATTTTTGAGTCCTATTGGTGCGGTAAATATAATGGTAGTGGATGGCTTTGCCTTTGAATTTGTTTTATACATCAAGAGTAAAAGTTAAATTTTATTCCATGCCGATTCATGTTTGATACATGCTGCTGAATTATATAAGCTTTGCTGGTCCTCAGAGTTGCTTGCTAGTTTGATACGTTGTTTTTAAAGGATTGGTTCACCTTTACAGAAAAAAAATGTTAAGCTCCATTCACACTTGTGCGACTTGTCAGTCATGCAACTTTGGACATCAGAGTTGCATGACAAGTCATTCCCTATGTTTTCCAATGATAACCATTCACATATGCGCAAATTAACCATTTAATTTGTTGTTTACAAGTTCAAAACTGATTTTTTTGATAGAGAATTACTTAGAACCTCAAACATTATACATTTTTTTTTCTAACACCCTAGAGAATAGAACGGTGCTGCAATGTTGTTGCAATACTTTCTGTCACACCAAATTTGCACAGTGGTCTTACAAGCGCACTTTTTTGGGAAAAAATACACTTTTTTCAATTAAAAAATAAGACAACAGTATAGGTAGCCCATTTTGTTTTTATATTGTGAAAAAGAATGTTACGGGAGGGAGAAGGCGGAGCCTAGCCGAGAGGTAATGCTGGCTTAGAGCTCCATTCTCAGCAGGACAACGGAGCCATATAACGGCGGAGGTAACTTGACCCTCCGCATATATATCATACCAAACGGTAGATAAATATCCCTACCTTACATTGGTGACATTCGGGGGGGTCAGAGGAGACTCATGAGGCAGAAAATTAACAAGAAAGCGCCGCCTCACACACACAGCAGTATGGCACTGAAACCCTCCCCCTCTGAGGGGAGACACAGTGAGGAGAACAAACAGACAGCCCCTTCTGCTGCTTTACATAAAGATGTTCTCTCATTAAAAGCACATAGTCTCTCTAACTAAATACCTGAGAAAAATATGTCAGTTCTGGAGAATTTAGAACTTTCCACACAAAAAGACTTATCCCCTCCTGTAAAGCTGAAACAAATAGAAAATCTGCTTCAAAAATCACAAAAAAACACTGCAGATATCATCACCACAAGCCTTACCAAAGAAATTAGAATACTTGGTCAGCGTACATCAGCACTGGAAATTAGAGCAGACGATCTGGAAAATTATACATCTAATATTGCCTCAGAAATTAATTTTCTTAAAGAGGAAAATGACATATTACAATCCAAATTGGAGGATTTCGAAAATCGTGCAAGACGCTCCAATATACGTAT
This sequence comes from Lithobates pipiens, assembly GCF_037356315.1. NCBI lineage: Eukaryota > Metazoa > Chordata > Amphibia > Anura > Ranidae > Lithobates > Lithobates pipiens. Next base: position 123,369,237 of record NW_027507685.1, on the reverse strand, counting down.
TAGAGGAATACCCGAATCTGTGACTGATTTAAACGGTGCTATTACTGCACTTTTTCAAGAATTACAACCAGCTATCCCACTAGCGCGTCTTGAAATGGACCGGGTTCATAGAGCCCTAGCAACAAAGAAAACAGATGGTCCTCCCCGTGACATTATCGCAAAATTGCATTTCTACCGCACTAAGGAACTACTGCTAAATACAGCTAGAAATAAAGATCCCCTAATTTTCCAGGGTCATAAATATCAATTATTCACAGACCTCTCACAGATTACAGTCAACAAAAGAAGAACCCTGAAACCACTACTGCAAATATTACAGCGAAATGACATAATCTACCAATAGGGCTTTCCTTTCTCAGTGCGTTTTACTTTCCAAAGTCGCAAATATATGTGTCCCGAACAGCTAAGGACCTGCAAACTACTTTACAGAAACTAGGGATGATAAACACATCAAGAGATGCTGCGGACACTCGCCAAAAATCATCCTCATATGCTGATACTCCCTCCTCTGCTTCCAGAAGAGAAGAAGACTACAATCCACAGAAAAGAAGTCGCATACAATCTCCACCTCCAGATCTGGCTGACACTATGGACTGATAAACACTTGTACTGAGGCTACTATCTTGCCTCTTCAACAGAATGGCTACTGCCGAGTTTTTTCTCTGACTTCCAATCAATATTTTTATCATAATCTTATTTAAGAAATGTTCCTAATAATTTAGGCACCTTTATTATAACTTTTTTTTCTCTCTCTTCTCTTCTTTGTTTCTGAGGTTGCCTTAATCTTACATTTTTATTTTTTGCTTGAAAAATGAAATTATATGATTGGCTCTTGGTGTCCTGCAGGGAAGTTCCTTGCACCCTCTCTTGCTACCCTCAGCAGCTCGGTGCACACCGGGCAGTTGACAGTGGCTCATGTACCCTTGGAGGGAGAGTTTTTCTCCTCCCAACGGACACATTAAGAACATAGATATGTTAAGATATATTTCAATATTGTATATTAATTGTATTTTCTTTTTCAGTCATTATCTCCTTTCCCCTCCCTCCCTCCACCCCTATACTCTGGAGACAAATAATTTCTTATATGACACACGTTCTAACATAAACACCAACACATATTTACTTTTCCCAACTCCATGGCCCCATTAAACATCATATCATTAAATACTCAGGGACTAAACGTTCCACACAAACGCACTAAAGCCTTCCGCTCATTTTCATCCAAGAAAGCACATATAGTTTGCCTCCAAGAGACTCATTTTGCGTCACAATCCACTCCCAAATTTTTCAGTAAAGACTACCCCCAGGTATACACAGCTTCGGCCTCCTCTAAAAAACGAGGCGTGCTTATAGCTTTCCATCGCAATACACCATTTTCACTAATGAAGGAAATCAAGGATCCAGAAAGTCGTTACTTGATTCTTAACCACTTAAGGACCGCCGTATTGCCAATGTACGTCAACACAATGGCACAGGCAGGCACAAGCACGTACATGTACGTGCCTGCCATCCAGCGGGTGGGGGGTCCGATCGGACCTCCTCCCGTTGGATACGGCGGTCCGTTTCCCTCCGGGAGCGTTCCGTGATGAGGGGATGGCCGTTGGTTTTCGGCCACCCCCTCTGGATCGCTCCTGGCCAATGAGAAGCTTCCTCCCACTGTGTATTGTTTACACAGGAAGGAGGAAGTGATGTCATTCTCCTCGGGGCGGTCTTTTTGACCGGACTACGAGGAGAAGACACAAAGTAAGTGTGCACCAACACTACACTGACATGTAGGTACACACAGGCACACAAACCCCCCCCCCCCCCGATCGCCCCCCCCCTCCCCCCCCCCAGTCACAGTGTCACTGATTGCAGTGATCATTTCTTTACTGATCACTGCATTCAGTGTCAGTTGTGACAGTAAAAACTGTCAGGACAGTTAGTGTTAGGTCCAGGGTAGCCCCCTATCACCCCCCAATAAAGATTTAACCCCCTGATTGCCCCTAGAGTTAACCCTTTCACCCACTTTTGCCAGTGTCACTAAGCGATCATTTTTCTGCTGCATCAGTGTCGCTAGTGTCGCTAGGTAGCTAGTTATTTTTTTAGGTTCACCGCCAGGTTTTTATATCGCTAGGTACCCCGATATACTACCCAATAATGGTTTTAACCCCCGATTGCCGCTAGTTAACCCTTTCACCCCCTTTTGCCAGTGTCACTAAGCGATCGCTGCATTAGTGTCGCTACTGTCGCTAGGTAGCTAGTTATTTTTTTAGGTTCACCGCCAGGTTTTTATAGCGCTAGGTACCCCGATATACTACCCAATTATGGTTTTAACCCCCTGATTGCCGCTAGTTAACCCTTTCACCCCCTTTTGCCAGTGTCACTAAGCGATCATTTTTCTGATCGCTGCATTAGTGTCGCTACTGTCGCTAGGTAGCTAGTTATTTTTTTAGGTTCACCACCAGGTTTTTATAGCGCTAGGTACCCCCATATACTACCCAATTGCCCCTAGTTAACCCTTTCACCAGCGATCACAGTATAAGTGTCACTGGTGACGCTGGTTAGCCAGTTAGTTATTTAGGTTCCCCGTCAGGTTTTTATATAGCGCCAGGGACCCCCATATACTACCTAATAAAAATTTGAACCCCCTGATTGCCCCTAGTTAACCCTTTCACCACTGATCACCGTATAAGTGTTACGGGTGACTCTGGTTAGTTTGTTTTTTATAGCATCAGGGCACCCACCATTTATTACCCAATAAATGTTTAACCCCCTGATCACCCGGCGGGTGATATCAATTAGGTTTTAGGGTCAGGGTCTGCGTCGCCCCAGGCAGCGCTAGGTTAGTGCCAGTACCGCTAACACCCACGCGCAAAGCATAAACCTCCCGTAGTGGTATAGAATCTGAACAGATCAATATCTGATCTGATCAGATCTATACTAGCGTCCCCAGCAGTTTAGGGTTCCAAAAAAATGCATTGTTAGCGGGATCAGCCCAGATACCTGCTAGCACCTGCGTTTTGCCCCTCTGCCCAGCCCACCCAAGTGCAGTATCGATCGATCACTGTCACTTACAAAACACTAAACACATAACTGCAGCGATCGCAGAGTCAGGCCTGATCCCTGCGATCGCTAACAGTTTTTTTGGTAGCATTTTATATTTAAATCCGGAAGGCAGTGCTTGGTTTTCGGGGGCCCGTACGTGGCTAGGCTCCCAAAAAGTCCCCCACATGTGGTATCCCCGTACTCGGGAGAAGCAGCAGAATTTATTTTGGGGTGTAATTTGACTTATGCCCATAGCATGTGTGAGCAATATATCATTTAGTGACAACTTTGTGCAAAAAAAAAAAAGTTTGTAATATTCCCACAACTTGTGGCAAAATATGAAATATTCCATGGACTCAACATGCCTCTCAGTAAATAGCTTGGGGTGTCTACTTTCCAAAATGGGGTCATTTTGGGGGGTTTTGTGCTATTTTGGCATTTTATGGCCTTCGAAACTGTGATAGGTAGTGAGGAGTGAAATCAAAAATGTACACCCTTAGAAATCCTGAAGGTGGTGATTGGTTTTCGGGGTGCCGTGCGCGATTAGACTCCCAAAAAGTCCCACACATGTGGTATCCCCATACTCGGGAGAAGTAGCGGAATATATTTTGGGGTGCAATTCCACATATAACCATGGCATGTGTGAACAATATATCATTTAGTGACAACTTTTTGTAAAAATTTTGTTTTATTTTTTGTCATTATTCAATCCCTTGGGACAAAAAAAAAATATTCAATGGTCTCAACATGGCCCTCAGCAAATAGCTCGGGGTGTCTACTTTCCAAAATGGGGTCATTTGGGGGGTTTTGTGCCATCTTGGCATTTTATGGCCTTCAAAACTGTGATAGGTAGTAAGGAGTAAAATAAAAAAATGTATGCCCTTAGAAATCCTGAAGGCGGTGCTTGGATTTCGGGGTCCTGTACGCGGCTAGACTCCCAAAAAGTCCCACACATGTGGTATCCCTGTACTCAGGAGAAGCAGCAGAATGTATTTTGGGGTGTCATTTCACATATGCCCATGGCATGTGTGAGCAATATATCATTAAGTGACAACTTTTTGTAAATATTTTTTTTTTTTGTCATTATTCAATCCCTTAGGACAAAAAAAATAAATATTCAATGGGCTCAACATACCCATCAGCAATTTCCTTGGGGTGTCTACTGTCCAAAATGGGGTCATTTTGGGGGGGTTTGTACTGCCCTGCCATTTTAGCACCTCAAGAAATGAGATAGGCAGTCATAAATTAAAAGCTGTGTAAATTCCAGAAAATGTACTCTAGTTTGTAGACGCTATAACTTTTGCGCAAACCAAAAAATATACGCTTATTGACATTTTTTTTACTAAAGACATGTGGCTGAATAAATTTTGCCCTCAATGTATGACTAAAATTTAGTTTATTCGATTTTTCTTATAACAAAAAGAAGAAAATATCTTTTTTTTTCCAAATTTTCGCTCTTTTTCCATTTATATCGCAAAAAATAAAAATCGCAGAGGCAATCAAATACCATCAAAAGAAAGCTCTATTTGTGGGAAGAAAAGGACGCAAATTTCGTTTGGGTGCAATATTGCATGACCGCGCAATTACCAGTTAAAGCAGCGCAGTGCGAAATTGGAAAAAGACCTCTGGTCCTTAAGGTGTTTATTGGTCCGGGGCTGAAGTGGTTAAAGGACACCTACTTGATACCGCTATCACCATTACATCATACTACGCTCCTAACAAAAATCCTATTTCTTTTCTTTCTCATTTATTTCAAACTATAGAACACCACAAAATAGGTACTACAATTCTATGTGGAGATTCTAATCAGACCATATTGCCATTTTTGGATAAATCACCAATCCCACAGTCACATACAGCAGACAAACAACTCTTATCAAAACTAATTACAAAACATAACCTAGTAGATACTTGGAGAGAATTGAATCCAACCAAGAGACAATACACACATTACTCATTCCCTCATCGCTCATTCTCTAGGATAGACCATATATTTATGTCCACAGGGCTAATTCCAGAAATAATATCTACAAAAATTATTCCCATCCCATGGTCCAATCATAGTGCAGGCTACATTACTGTTGCCCCTATAATTCCAAAAAAAAAAAGATCCAACATGGATATTAAGAGATTTCCTACTCAAAAATCCAGCTCATAAAAATAATATTGAAATTGCGCTCAAAGATTATATAAAATATAACTCCACACCTGACGTCTCTCCGACTACATTATGGGAAGCACACAAACCTGTTCTCCGTGGCATATGTCTACAGCAAGCAAACATATTCAACAGAGAGCGGAAAATCCTTTGTCAGACTTTAGAAACAAATTTCAATAAATGTCACACAGCATTCCAAAATAACCCTTCTTCTTTATCTAAAATAAATCTTGACAAAGCTAAATTGGAATTTGATCTATTCCTTACTGAAGCAGCGGATAAAACCATCAAGAGATCACAACACAATTTCTATATCAATGCGAATAAACCTCACACACTATTAGCCAGGGCATTAAAATCCTGCCAGAACCCAACGAAACCGATACGTCTGAAAATCTCTAGGAGGGTATACACAAATAATCCTTCTAAAATATTACAAAAATTCAAAACACAATTAAAAAATGTATACTCTTCTAATAATGAGTTGGACCCTTCTAGAGCAAATGATTTTTTCTCTCATATATCTCTACCGACACTATCTAAAACACAAATGGAAATGATGGAGGAACCAGTGTCAATTATAGAGGTATCTGAAGTTATCAAAAATCTGAAACTAAATAAAAGGCCAGGTCCTGATGGTTTTTCTGCGCTGTATTACAAAACGTTTGTAGACACCCTATCTCCAGTCTTGACAAACACTTTTAATTCCCTTTTGGAAGGTCATTCTTTTAGAAGAGAAACCCTAACTGTAATTATCTGTATGCTCCCTAAACCTTACACAGACGATTCAATATGGTCTAATTATCGCCCTATTTCGTTATTAAATTTGGACATAAAAATTTTAGCCAAAATTCTAGCTAACAGATTAAATACTATTATAGGCAATCTAATACATCGTGATCAAGTGGGCTTCATTCCATTACGTCAAGCAGGAGATAATATTAGACGTGCAACACTCCTGTCACATGCCGCTAAAAAAAGACGTATTCCCACTTGTTTTCTTTCTTTAGATATTATGAAAGCTTTTGACACATTATCTTGGTCATATATGAACTATACCCTTTCCAAATGGGGATTCGGCCCTCATTTTTTACGATGGATCTCTAGTTTGTATCAAGATCCCAAAGCTTATATCAGATATGCAGGGTACAAATCGGACGAGTTTAATATACTGAGGGGGACTCGTCAAGGATGTCCACTTTCGCCATTATTATTTGCTTTACTCATTGAACCTTTAGCACAAAGAATTAGGATGGAACCCACTATAACAGGTATTGAAATGGGTGGCTTTCATCATAAGCTCTGTTTATTCGCAGACGATATTCTCCTTTTTCTATCTTCTCCACATGTTTCGGCCCCAAATCTTATGGTTGTACTACAAGAATTCTCATTTATTTCGGGCCTTAAGGTCAATATTCAAAAATCTTCAGCATTAAACATTTCACTTGTCGAAAAAGATAAACAATCTTTACAAAATTCACTACCCTTTAAGTGGGTAGATCATAGCCTCCCATATCTGGGTGTGCAGTTTACCCAGCTCTATTAAAAAATATTACAAGGTCTTATCTAATTGGTCATCAATGCCGATATCATGGTTTGGGAAAATCAATATCATAAAAATGTCTGTTCTTCCGAAATTTTTATATTTATTCAGAACTCTCCCGATTCATATTCCTGCATATTTTCTTAGGCTGATTCAACAAAAAGTAACGAAATTTACTTGGGGGAAAATAAAACCCAGACTTCACAAAAAAACACTTGTTCTCCCCAAAGCTTTGGGTGGTTTGGGATTCCCAGACTTTAACATATATTATAAGGCAGCTCAATTATCTCAATTAACAAAATATCACTCTTCTACAGAGATTCCTTTATGGGTCCTCATCGAAGCTGTAGACTGTGATCCTCTTCCTATAAACAATATATTATGGTTACAACCTGCGGATCGTAAGTCTATAAATAACCCCATTTCTAAGCACTCTCTATCTATATGGGATAGGTATAGAAATTCACATGGTCTGCAATCTCCACAAAATCCGCTATTATCTTTCCACAAGAATCCGACTTTTTACCCAGCCTGGAAATATCCCAAAACCTTTAAAGCTTGGTCTAAGGCTGGTATCACTTGTCTATATAATTTAACTTCAACTACATCAATAAAATCTTTTACAGATCTATGTGAATTATATAAGCTTCCACAATCAGAAATATTCAGATATCTCCAAATCAAAGATTTTTATACTCCTCTTCTCAATTTAAATGTAAACTTACATAATATTTCTCAATTTGAAAGATTTTGTCTCAAGGAACCACATGCTAAAGGTCGTATTACATCATTGTATACACAGATTTGGATTGTACGATCGATTCTAGGTCTTGGTCCAACATATGGTCTTTCACAAAATCTTCCTCTATAAATATATTGGCATCTGAATCATCATATAAAGTTCTCACACGCTGGTATTTGGTTCCTGCGAGAATCGCCAAATTCTCAACAGACAACACTGGCCTCTGCTTTCGTGGCTGTCCAGAAAAAGGTACCTATATACATACCTGGTAGCATTGCTCAATTGTACAATCATTTTGGAAAAAGATCTTTCTGGTAATTACAAAATTTTTTGATCGTCCAATTTTTCCAGACCCAATTATAGCTCTCCTTAATTTAAAACCAGCCTTTCTGAATCAGAAACAATTCAAATTAGTTCTTATACTCCTGATAGCCGCAAAGCAGACTATAGCCAATGCGTGGAAAACAGATGTGGTGAATATTGCAGAAACCAAACGTAGAATGAATCAATCTTTCATCCATGCTAAAATGGACGCTATAGATAAAAACCAGATGACAAAGTTTGATATCATATGGAAACCCTGGATTAAATATTATACGTCAGATAATATTGACAACCGAGTTTTATTGTTATGGTGATTAAGATTTTTTATAGAATTACAACATTAGATGATATATAAAACCTCCTCCGGAGAATTATTCCCTCCCCTTCCCCTCCTATATACCTTTTATGTTCTTCCCTTACTATATAATACTTACTATAAACATACTTTAGAAGTTATGGTCAAAACTTTAAAATCATATATTTTCTTTTAGACATATTTATATTTTCTTGGGATTAAAATGTTTAAAACTCAGCTATAAGAATGTTTTCAAATTCTAAAATATATAAAGGCCATTTATTGTCATTCCCACGAGAATATCTTGAAATTCTTCTTTGCTTTGTATCATCCGTACTTCAATATGTTTACTTTTTATTTCTGGCATCACATAATTTGTCTTATATTCTGTACATGTAATTTATTTTAACATAAAATAAAAAATTTTGAACGAGAAAAAGAATGTTACACCAAGTAAATTAATACCCAACATGTCATGCTTCAAAATTGCGCCCGCTCGCGAATGGCGACAAACTTTTACCCTTAAAAATCAAAAATCTCCATAGACGACGTTTGAAAAATTCTACAGGTTGCACGTTTTGAGCTACAGAGGAGGTTTAGGACTAGAATTATTACTCTCAATCTACCGATCGCGGCAATACCTCACATGTGTTGTTTGAACACCGTTTTCATATGCGGGCGCTACTCATGTATGCATTCGCTTCTGCACGCGAGCTCGCCAGGACAGGGCGTGTTTAAAAAAATATATTTCTTATTTATTTTACTTTTTATTTTTTACTGTTCTTTAAAAAAAATTTAATAAGTGCCACTTTTATTCCTATTACAAGAAATGTAAACATCCCTTGTAATAGAAAAACATGACAGGACCTCTTAACCGCTTGCCAACCGCCTCCTGTACTTTTATGTCAGCAGAATGGCATGGCTGGGCAAACTAATGTACCTGTATGTTACTTTGAATTTCCTGCCGTGCACGCGCATGCCTGCCGCGAGCTCCGTGACCGTGCCCGCGGGACTCGCGGACTCGATGTCCGCGGGGATACTCGCGATCATGTCACGAAGCTGAAGAAAGGGGAGATGCCGATGTAAACAACATCTTCCCATTGTGCCTAGTGACAGGACACTGATCGTCTGTTCCCTGTCATCAGGAGCAACGATCGGTGTCGTGTCACTGCTAGCCCATCCCTCAGACAGTTAGAATCACTTCCCAGGGCACACTTAACCCCTCCCCCACCCCATAGTGGTTAACCCCTTCACTACCAGTGACATTTTTACAGCAATCAATGCAATTTTATAGCATTGATTGCTGTATTAATGCCAATGGTCCCAAAAATGTGTCAAAATTGTCCAATTTGTCCACCATAATGTTGCAGTCACGATAAAAATTGCCAATTGCCGCCATTACTAGTAAAAAAATATTAATAAAAATGCCATCAATCTATCTACTATTTTGTAGACGCTATAACTTTTGCACAAACCAATCAATAAACGCTTATTGCATTTTGTTTTACCAAAATTTTTTCGAAGAATATGTATCAGCCTAAACTGAGGAAAAAATGTTTTTTTTACATATTTTTTGGGGGATATTTATTACAGCAAAAAGTAAAAAATAATGTGTTTTTTTTCAAAATTGTCGCTCTTTTTTTGTTTATAGCGCAAAAAATAAAAATCGCAGAGGTGATCAAATACCACCAAAAGAAAGCTCTATTTGTGGAGAAAAAATGAAATCAATTTTGTTTAGGAGCCATGCCAAAACAACCGCTCAATTATCAGTTAAAGAGACGCAGTGCCGAATCGCAAAAAGTGCTCTGGTCTTTGGCCAGTAAAATGGTCTGGGGCTTAAGTGGTTAAATATGACATCTGGGGTCAAAAAGACCTCAGATCTCATATTTACACTAAAATGCAATAAAAAATAAAATAAAAATTTGTCATTTAAAAATAAAATAAAAATAAAATGGCCTTTTAAGAGCTATGGGCGGAAGTGACGTTTTGCCATTGCTTCTGCCCTGCAATGATATGTAGACGAGTGGGGGCCATCTTCCCCTCACTCATCTCCATGTCAGGCTAGGGAAAGGGTCCGATTGTCTCCTCCGCTGTCGGCGGCCCCGTTAAGTGGCGGAGGGCACCGGAGCCCAGCAGGGAAGGGCCCCTCTCCCGCAGCCGATAAAAGTGTTCTCTCTGGGAATCCGCCACAGGGACTACTTTTATCTTGAAGTGGACCGCCCGCTGAAGAAGAGGAGACCGGGGTTATGGCAGCTACCTGCTGCCATAACAACGATATTTCTCTTCAAAGTACTGACATATAACGACGGCGGGCTGTCCGGAAGTAGTTAAAATTGTAGCACCTTCAAAGTAGTTCATGCACTACTTTGGTCTGACTTTCATGCAACTTGAAGGCAATAGACTTCAATGTTAACCCTCAAAAGTTGCTCGAAAGTCATGTACAATGCAACAGTTGTCCATTATCACTGGTCAAAGCCAAAGTCGTATTCAATTTACACCCATCCAAAGTTGCACCAAAGTTGCACTCCAAAGTCCAACTTTGGTGTCGTACAAGTGCTAACGAAGCCTAAAGTTGAACTAAGATTTTACACCCTCCCCACCCCCTAGGTCCATGCTGTAATTAGTAGACATGTGCACACTGAAATATTTTGTTACGGAATTTCATTTTCATACAAAAATACATTTATTTGGTTACTGTTTTTCATAAAAAATTGCATTAGTCTGAAAATCCAAATTAATTAAGGTTGAATCTGTCTTTGAAGGCTTATGGTGTCTGTCGAATGTTCAAAGAAGATTCGACCGAGCAGCTAAACTGTATGTCTCCGTATAGTTTAGCTGCATCGTCGAATCTTCTTAGAACTTTCGTCAGACACCATAAGCCAAAGATTTGATGTTTGTATGTTTTTCGCTGCTTTGTCGAATCTTTGGCCTTCATGTTGAATGTATATAGTTCAAACAGAAAATGGACTGGTGATAGTGATCACGGATCAGACAGGTAACAAGGGTATATAGAATCTATATAGAATCTCAATCTATAATATAGAATCTATAATAATAAATCCCCCCCCCCCCCCACAACACGGCAGTCTCTGAGGCTATCACAATACTAGCAACACTAGTATCACTATCAAGTTCACAACACTAACACAATAGCAGCAGATTATTATGAAAAAGTTAAGTTGAACTGTAGCTTGCTTCACTATTGTTCTGCTGCTGTGCTTATGCTTAATTGCTAAATAATTGAGGTTCTCTGACATACGGACCAGCTAATGCTGCGTATGCACGTATCAGACAATCCGGCGGACTTAGTCTGGGGGACAAAACCGCTGGACTGTCCGCCGGACTTTCCAAACGAGCTACCTGCCCACACACGGCACTTTTGCAGCGGACTAGGTCCGGCGGACTATCCGCCGTACCGCCGGCTATCCGCCGTACTTTTGAAATGAACGGACTCGCCCACACACACGGAGGAAAGTCCATTCATTTTGAGCGCGGCTCCATGTAGCCGGGGCCAGCGACGCTTCCTTCGCCTGGTATGGACTTAAAGGGGAATCCCTATGCTGAAAAAAGGGCGTGGGGGTCCCCCCCAGGTCCATATCAGACCCTTATCCGAGCATGCTACCCGGACGGCCAGGAAATGGGGTGGGGACGAGCGAGCGCCTCCCTCCTGAGCCGTACCAGGCCGCGTGCCCTCAACATGGGGGGGGGTGCCTTGGGGAAGAGTGGGGCCGTGCGGCCCCCCCACCCCAAAGCACCTTGTCCCCATGTTGATGAGGACAAGGGCCTCGTCCCGATAACCCTGGCCGTTGGTTGTTGGGGTCTGCGAGCGGGGAGCTTATCGGAATCCGTGAGCCCCCTTTAATAAGGGGGCCCTGGATCCTGGCCCCCCACCCTATGTGAATGAGTATGGGGTACAATGTACCCCTACCCATTCACCTGTGAAAAAAAATGTAAAAAACACAACACACAAGGGTTAAAATAGTTTATTGCACAGCTCCGGGGGTCTTCTTCCGTCTTCGGGGGTCTTCTCGCCGGACTCCTTCACTATCTTCTGCTAGCGATTTTACTAGCGGAGGAGCCCGGCTTTCTTCTTCGCTGCCGCCCTCTTCTTCAGACTTCGGGGGTCTTATTCCCCTCTTCAGGGGTCTTGTCCCACTCTTCGGTTCTTCTTGCCGGGCCACCGCGCCTTCTTCTAGCTCTTTTACAAGCGGTGGCCCGGTCTTCAGTCGCCGATGTCTTCTGGCCTTCTGTTCTTCCCTTCTCTTCTTCTCTTCTTGAGCTGTTGCCTCGTCGCTGTCTCTGGTCACAATGACAGGGACGCGGCGTGTGGCGACTTATATAGGGACAACGCCGGATGATGTCCCTGCCTATTATGATGTCACAGTCCCAGCATCCTCTGGGACTGTGACATCATAATGGGCGGGGACATCATCCCCGCCCATTTTTTTATTTTTATTTTTTCCTCTCAGGAGCACTTCTGGGTGGAGCACCACTAGAACTTCAGTCTATTCGGACTCTTTCTCTGGTCCGCATAACCTTTTTTTTGTCGTTGCCATACTTGCACGACACTCGTACCATCTGCCCCCATGCTGACAAGTTTTGGGACGTACCTTGAACACTGGCAGAGCCATCCTTACATGTGAGGTCATCTGTAATTATTTGTTTTTATTAAACAATATCTTTGGGATAACATCACCCTCATTACTAGTATTGTAAGTATTTGTAAATCTCTTTTTCTTGTAACCAATTGCTATATTCATACCTGTATTCCTGCCTAATCATTATTTAATTCTTACATCGTGTCCCCTGTTATTTATCAGATTCCATGTAAATGCTGTATTCATACCGATGAAGAAGGACATGCTTTGTTAAGCTCCGAAAACGCGTAGGGGGATTTTTTCTACATGGATTATATGGCATAACCAAGTGTTGTATAATATCATCAATACTGTTTGTATAAGTACACCCTTAGATATATATTTTAGATGTATACTGTATACTATATTCCTTTTGTTTGTTTTACAAAATAAAATAATTTTTGTATTGATCTATAAGTAAAATTGTACATGCCTTAAAAACCCACCCCTAGGGGATTCCTTTTCTAGTAACTATAGTCTTTGGATGTGGCACAACAAATTCATGCAGCCCTGCCGTACCTTCCTTCTTAATCTCCTATCTATATCGAACTGTTGTCACAATGAAAACGAAAATAAAGCATTTGTTTATGTGGGAGCTTTTATTTTTCGGATTCTGCACTTTTGTTTACAAACGGCCCAAAGTGTCAATATTTTGTGTGGCCACCATTATTTTCCAGCACTGCCTTAACCCTCTTGGGCATGGAATTTACCAGAGCTTCACAGATTGCCACTGGAGTCCTCTTCCACTCCTCCATGACGACATCACTGAGCTGGTGGATGTTAGAGACCTTCCATTTGAGGATGCCCCCACAGATGCTCAATAGGGTTTAGGACTGGAGACATGCTTGGCCAGTCCGTTACCTCTACCCTCAGCTTCATTAGCAAGGCAGTGGTCATCTTTGAGGTGTGTTTGGGGTTGTTATCATGTTGGGATACTGCCCTGCGGCCAAGTCTCCGACGCAAGGGGATCGTGCTCTGCTTCACTATGTCACAGTAGATGTTGGCATTCATGGTTCCCTCAATGAACTGTAGCTCCCCAGTGCCGGCAGCACTCATGCAGCCCCAGACCATGACACTCCCACCACCATGCTTGACTGTACGCAAGACACACTTGTATTTGTACTCCTCACCTGGTTGCCGCCACACACGCTTGAAACCATCTGAACCAAACACGTTTATCTTGATCTCATCAGACCACAGGACCTGGTTCCAGTAATCCATGTCCTTAGTCTACTTGTCTTCAGCAAATTGTTTGCATGCTTTTGTGCATCATCTTTAGAAGAGGCTTCCTTCTGGGATGACAGCCATGCAGACCAATTTGATGCGGTGCGTGGAATATGGTCTGAGCACTGACAGGCTGACCAATCGCCCCTTCAAACTCTGCAGCAATGCTGCCAGCACTCATATGTCTATTTCCCAAAGACAACCTCTGGATATGGTGAAGAGCATGTGCACTCAACTTCTTTGGTGGAGCCTGTCCTGTTAAACTGCTGTGTGGTCTTGGCCACTGTGCTGCAGCTCAGTTTCAGGGTCTTGGCAATCTTCTTATATCCTAGGACATGTTTATGTAGAGCAACAATTCTTTTTTTTAGATCCTCAGAGAGTTCTTTGCCATGAGGTGCCATGTTGAACTTCCAGTGACCAGTTTGAGGGTGAGAGCGATAACACCAAATTTAACACACTTGCTCCCCATTCACACCTGAGACCTTGTAACACTAACGAGTCACATGGTACCGGAAAGGGAAAAATGGCTAAATGGGCCCAGTTTGGACAACTTCAATTAGGAATGTACTCACTTTTATTGCCAGCGGTTTAGACATTAATGGCTGTGTGTTGAGTTATTTTGAGGAGACAGCAAATTTACACTGTCATACAAGCTGTACACTCGCTACTTTACATTATAGCAAAATGTAATTTCTTCAGTGTTGTCACATTATTATTATTATTATTATACAGGATTTATATAGCGTCAACAGTTTGCGCAGAGCTTTACAACATGAGGGCAGATAGTACACTTACAATACAAATCAATACAAGAGGGACTAGAGGGCCCTGCTCGTTAGAGCTTACAATCTAGAAGGGAGGGTCAAGTCGAAACAAAAGGTAATAACTGTGCGGGATGAGCTGATGGAGTAAAGAAAATACAGTTGTTAGGTGTGGGTAGGGTAGGCTTCTCTGAAGAGAAGGGTTTTCAGGGATCGTCTAAAAGCTAATAAAGCAGGAAATAGGTAGACAGATTGGGGTAAGGCATTCCATAGGATTGGAGAGGCTTTGGAAAAAGTCCTGGAGGCGAGTATGGGTGGAGGTGATGAGGGAGCTAGAGAGCAGAAGGTCTTGAGAGGAACGAAGAGAACAAGTAGGGTAATATTTAGAGATTAAGCTAGTGATGTAGCTGGGGGCAAAATTGTGGATGGCTTTGTGCGCAATTGTTAGTATTTTGAATTTAATTCTTTGGCCGAGCGGAAGCCAGTGGAGGAATTGACAGGGAGGAGTAGCAGACACAGAGCGATCGGTAAGGTGGATGAGTCTGGCAGCAGCATTCATGATGGATTAAAGAGGTGATAGACTATGTAGAGGTAAGCCAATGAGAAGGGAGTTGCAGTAGTCGAGGCGAGAGATGACCAGCGAGTGAATTAAGAGCTTTGTTGTGTCATTGGTTAGAAAGGGGCATATTTTGGAGATGTTGCAGAGGTTGAGGCGGCAGGATTTGGACAGTTATTGGATGTGTTGCTTGAAGGAGAGTTCAGAGTCCAGGACTACACCTAGAACCTTGGCATGTGGGGATGGGCTTATGGTTGTGCCATTGATTTTGACAGTGAGATCAGGGGAAGGGGCATATGGGGGAGGAAAAATTATAAGTTTGGTTTTGGATAGATTGAGTTTGAGGAAGTGGTGTGACATCCAGACTGATATATCTGATAGTAAATTAGTTATACGCGAGAAGACAGAGGGAGTGAGCTCAGGGGTAGAGAAATAGATTTGGGTGTCATCAGTGTAGAGGTGGTATTGGAAGCCATGGGAGGCTATCAGTTGACCCAGGGAGGAGGGGTAGATTGAAGATAGGAGCGGTCCAAGAACAGAATCTTGGGGGACCCCAAGGGGGCAGATTTATATTTGTCGAAATCTCTCTGAGACTTGGTCTTATGCCACAGGCTCTCATGAGCACGACTATGTTTTTTCAGACTTCTAGTAACATCTGTTTGCCAAGGTTGATTCTGTGTGTAGTGAGGGGGGCCAGTGAGTCCAGTGAGGTGAGAAGTGAAGCGTTGTAGACAGAAGTGGCTAGGTTGGTGCAGGATAGGGATGAGATTTTGTCGTAGAGGATGTTGATAGCAGAGTAGAGAAGAGAAGGGCTGAGATGACGTAGGTTTCTGCGGGTAACTTTAAGGCGTTTGGAGGGAGAGGAGGTGAAGGAGAGGGAGAGAGTGAAACTAATGAGGTGGTGATCAGAGAGAGGGAATGGATAGTTAGAGAGGTTGCATGGAGTGCAAAGGTGAGAGAAAACGAGGTCAAGGATATTGCCTTCGGAGTGAGTAGGAGTATGTATCCACTGCTTCAGGTCAAAGGAGGAGGTTAGGCTGAGAAGTTTGGAAGGGGCAGCAGTGTTAGTATTAATAGGGATGTTCAAGTCCCTGAGAATGATTGTGGGGATTTCAGAAGAAAGAAAGTAGGGTAGCCAGGCAAAGAAGTCATCAAGAAATGTTGATACTGGTCCAGGGGGCCTGTAGATCACGGCTATCCTTAGGAAAATTGTAGTGAAAAGATGAATGCAGTGTGCTTCGAAAGAGGAGAGTGACAGAGAGGGAGGTGGCTGAAGTACCTGAAAGATGCTATGTGGGGCTAGAAGGATTCCGACACCTCCTCCCTTATGTCCATTGGATCTGGGGGAGTGAGTCCAGAGAAGACCACAATGGGATAGGGCCGCAGAAGATGCAGATTTTTTAGTGTGTGTGTATTTAGAATTAGCAGGCGTTGGGGGGTCCACAAGAAGAGGGGTGAAGGAGAGATAGTTTTAGGATAGAGGACAGAGCTGTCAAAAGGAGTGGTAGAGAGTGCACGTTACAAGGAGAAAGAGCTAAAGGGTTAAACAAGTATTTTCTTGTGTCCCTTCGCTTTGTGCATTTCGCTGAAGTGCAGAGTCAGAAGTGGTTCCACTTATAGAAATCGCCACTTTGAGAAAGAGCCCCAGTTGCAAATGTGCCCCCTGCAATAGCTTCCCCCAAAAGAAGCTTATCTTTATACTGATGGGGTGGGGTGTGGGTGGATTTCAATTATCACTCAGGAGGTAATAAAGCTTGGCTGGTTAACAGGGCAAAATTCTAACTTCAGAAACAGACTACCAAGAGGGCACTAAAGTTAGACGGGCCATAATTTTGGGTAAGACAAGGGAGATAATAAAGCATTGTAATGTGGACAGGTCTACAGACTGTTGAGCAAAAATAACATACCAGCATTTTTAAAGACACACATGAAAAGCAGATAGCAGTGTTTCAGTTTTTGGGTGGAGATGGCTCAGTTAGCACATACCAGCATTTTTAAAGACACATGATAAGATATAATAAAATATTTACAAAAATATATATATATATATATATTATCCTTTAGTTATGGAAAAAGTGAAATTATTATTAATTAATTTCCTTTCACCTTCCCCCATCTGTGAGAAGGAAGGATTCACATAATTTAAGATGTAAAAGTTCAATATGTTAGTTAAGAATATAATTTCTTTATACTACAATATTTCTTGATTAGGATATTTTTATTAACATTGGGTTTTAAATGAATATAATATACATACTTCTATATGTAGTATTTGAATTTAGAAGTTAATAGGAACTTATGTTGTATACGTTTAAATGGTTTTACATATAGCTCCTCTTGGCCCACTCCTCAGGAATGTCAACTCTCACCATTGAGTGAGGCGGAAAGTTCGCAATTTTCTGTAGGACTACAAGAAAATCTTAGAGATTCTTTAAACCAGCCCTTTTAAAGATAAAGTGGATGTCAGTATTTAAGACTAAAAAGCTAGTAACAGAGCACAGAAAGGCAGATTTGGCTGCAGACACACTCCACGAGACATTGAATACAGCTTCACAGACATATATCTTTTTTTTATTTTTTTATTCAGTTTTCCATTTCAGTTACAATAAAAAAAAAAAGAACGAGAGAACAAGTAATCATCATCTTATCTTCACAAAAAGGTTAATAAATAAGCAGAAGTAAAAACACATTATACTAGAAAAGAGTAAAGAAAAAGATAAAGACCGTGGGGGAAAAGGACCACCCTTATTCTCCCTTCTTCTCCCGCTTCCAATATTATAAATGTAGCAATACACCTTAATCCCTCCCCTCTTTTCCGCCCCTCCTATTACTCTTCCAGTGAACTCATAATTGATTTCATAGATCAATTCTCTCAACCATTTGTTTTCCATTCACTTGGTTTAGATTTATTTAAGTTTATCTGATATATCCTTTTAGTGTCAGTTTATCTATTCTGATTATTCTCCAACTCTTTTATAAATTTTACACTCTATACGGGGGGGGGGGGGGGGGCATTTTTTGCAGCCAAAGCCTCCACATCTTATCAAATTCCTTGAGGTTGTCTCTTTTTGTGTACACTGCTCTTTCTTTACAGAGGGTCTCGTTTATTACCCCAATCCAGTCTCTTACTGTAGGGGGTGCACTCAATTGCCTGATAATTGCAACAATTTTCCTAGCTTGAAACAAGCATCATAGTATTGCTATTGTAGTACTCTTCCTCTCCCCCAGTTCCTTTCTATACCCCAATATGCATACTACCGCATCCATCTCCAAAGTTATCCCAAATATGTCTCTCATTATATTAGTCACACCCTCCCAGTATCGGAACAACTTTGGACATCTCCACAACATATGTATGAGATCACCAGTCTCCTGACATCTGGGGCACTTATCATCTGCTCTTCTGCCGAACTTAAATAATCACTTGGTGGTGTAGTAAGCTCTATTTATCACCATCAAATGGGATTTCTTCTACAGGGGTGAGACCGGTCCCACCTCTAGGATTCTCCTCCACTGCCCTTGTGTTATTGCCCCTATATCCTCTTCCCATCTCACTCCGTCAATGCGGAGTTTCCCCCCAATGTTGGCTTTTTGACCATATATTTCAGATCACAGACACATATCTGTTTCAATCTTCATCTTAAGGATATAATACATTATTGATAATTTTACATTCTACATTTTGTTATTGTTCTTGTAATATTTTGCTATTTTATTATTAAATACATTTTTGAGATTTTACACGAGAACTGAACGGACTTTCTTGGAAAACAGTTAAAAAAAAAAAAAAAATAGAACACTACCTGTGGCTTTAGACAAAATGGAGTATGGCTGGAAAGTCCTCATCCCAAATTTTTTTTGAAAAATTGAATAGGGATAGAGAAAAGGGATTATAATGGTGCCAAAAAATACATAAAAAGTTTTGATTTTATTTAATACAAAGATAGAAACAAAAAAAATACATACATGGGTGTGTAAACAAGGACAGGACAAGAAAATATACATATATAACAAGCCGAGATGCTAAAAGGCCAATATAAGTTACAGGTAATAGGTCCCTACATGTTTTGCCAAAACATTGGCTTCTTCAGGGTAAATGATGTTATTAACCTGTGCAAAAATGTGGATTCTGAATAAGAAAACTGAAAAAGCACACAAAAAAAATTGCATATTAATAATTGATATATATATAAATGTAAGCTCCTAATGAGCAGACACTATTGTTTTTGCAAAATTAAGTTGTCTGAAGATGCAGTTTGGCTCAGGCTAATTATTTCAAAGTTCTGGTTTCTGTACCAGTTCAGCTGGGTTGTGCTAGTTTCTACTTGGCCGTAGGTGTTGCTGTCACCACCGGTAAGTGTTGGAAATGCAACAGGCTGAATGTATTGAATACCCCTTTTACTTGGAAATAGCCCAGTGGGAGTGGTTCACCAGCTGTGCATTCTGGCTGGGGGTATTTAAGGTACTAACGCCACTTTGAGGGGTCTCTTTTCTGGGGTTCGCTATCCCGACCTCATGGCCCTCCTGGCCTGGGGTGTGTGCTGCCTATTCCTTTGTCTCGGGGCGGGCTGGCCCGAGGATTTACAACTGAAACGGTAGGCCCAAAAGTCTTGGGGCTTGCCGATCCAAGGGTGGTTCTGTGCTGTCTTGCCTGCGGAGATAAGCCAAATGACTGGAGGATCCAGGGGAGGACTTTTCCAGGAGAGGACCGAGCAACAAGGCTGGTATCTCTGGAGGAGCCTGGAGACTCAGTTGGAGGACGCAACCCGGGTCACTAACCACACAGTATCGCCAGATCGGCTGAAGGAAACTGGTACTGTGTGACAGTTCTTTAATTTCTCAAGAAGTTAATTTAAATTGACAAGTCTGTGGCAGATACTTTGTTTGAGCTTCCCACCGGCTGCTAGGTCAGTGAGAGAGGCCTATCCGGTGACTGAAGTCTGTGGAAGCTGTTTGTCCTCTGGATCAAGGAAATACCTCTAACCCTCAATTCCCAGGTACCTAAACTCCCCTTAACCCTCTATACCTCTATTGTAAATGGCTGGTAAACCCACACATCCCAATACCTACCCTGATATCCCCAAAGGCGAATATGGCACCGAGACCCCCCCAGGGGAATCAACAGAAATGCACCCCAACTTAATGTGGCTGCAGGGGGCTAACAGAGACCTAGCATGTAAAAATAAAAACTTGTATCAGTATAATACATGAACATCATCGGGATAAATTATATCCCAGACAAAAGGGCTAACATAGCCTCATTACTCACAATTATGTGGTATTGACGTCTCAGTGTCATATTCGCCTTTGGTGATATCAGGGTAGGTATTAGGAAGTCTGGGTTTACCAGCCATGGGGAGCCATTTATAGCTATGCCATGCTTCCAGCATTTATAAAATATGTTTATTTCTCAATATATATAAATTATTAATAAGCAATTTTTTGTGTGCTTTTTCAGTTTTTTTATTCAGAATCCACATTTTTGCACAGGTTAATAACATAATTTCCTCTGAAGAAGCCAATGTTTTGGCAAAACATGTAGAGATCTATTACCTGTAACTTATATTGGCCTTTTAACATCTCGGCTTGTTTTAAATGTATATTTTCTTGTCCTGGCCTTGTTTACACAAACTTACATGTTAGGAAACAGAACTTCAAACAGTGCCTTCGCCATTAAGAAGAAAAAGAGAAGCCTCTTGACATCATCCAAGTGCCTGATATCATGCCTGACCTTTGTGGTGCAAACCTGGGTACCACAGTGTTTTCTACTACAAGCGTTGACAACAAAATAGCCTTGTCAGTCGAAGACAGAGAGTTCATCAAAATAATGGACAAAGAATTCTTCCAGGATGAGTCTAACAGCTGGGTTACACCATTACTGCTTCGTGGTGCAAGGGTTAAACTCCCAACCAATCGTGAACAGGCTCTATCCAGATTCAACTCACTTCAACAAACACTAAAGAACAGGCCTGATATCAAGGACCATTTCATCGTTTTTATGAAAAGGATATTTGACAATGATCATGCCGAACCAGCCCCACCACTTCAAAGACACAATGAGTGTTGGTACCTGCCTTTCTTCGGAGTGTATGATCCACGTAAGCCAAAGCAAATCAGGGTAGTATTTGACTCCGGTGCCAAACATCAAGGCGTATCCCTGAACGATGTTCTTCTCACTGGTCCAAACCTAACCAACAACCTTGTAGGTGTACTTATTGAAGAGAGCCAGTTGCCATAACTGCTGACATTGAACAAATGTTTCATTGCTCCATTGTACGTGAAGACCATAGGAACTGCCTAAGGTTTCTGTGGCACCGTGACAACAACATGGACAATGAGATGATTGAATACCGCATGAAGGTACATGTTTTCAGAAATAGTCCCTCACCCGCTGTTGCAACATACGGTTTACGAAGGACTCCCCTTGATGGTGGAAAGGAGTATGGCATGGATGCTCAACACTTCATTGAGAGAGACTTCTATGTGGACGATGGACTTAAATCTTTACCTACAGACGAAGAAGCCATAGACATGCTCCAAAGGACACAAGATATGCTTTCTGAGGCTAACCTCAGACTACACAAGATTGCTTCAAATAGTGTTGCTGTTATGAAAGCCTTTCAACCTGGTGATCATGCCACAGGGTTTAAAGACTTGAATATGGGAATGGACATACCACCTGTACAGAGAAGTCTGGGCCTATGATGGGACTTATTAAAAGACAACAACAAAAGCCTGGGGAATGCCCAGGAAAAAAACCAAAGCCTACTTACCACCAGCTCGCAGACAACCAAATAAACCTGTCTAACAGTATGCGTTAAAAACAGGGGTTTAGTCCGCACGCATTTGCAAACGCATGCATCAGCCACAGAGCCACGTCATGGCACCTTGGTATCTGTGGTCCTAACACTAAAATATGAGTGTTCCCACAGTGGAAACACATGCATTCTGATGGATAAATGAGGGCAGGAGGACTGAAGGGTAACCCACCCCTTCTTAAAGATACAGCAGCACACCAAACACCCAGCAACTAGCACAATGGCTGCAAAGGTGTTGGTGCGTTGCTGGACCAATACAAACACCAATGTGATACCAAAAAACTTGCCACCACCCTCATCTATAGCTGGCTATCGCAGTAAGCAGCATTTGGAGGGCTAAAATAGGTAACAACAAAAGCCTGGGGAAGGCCCAGGAAAAAAACAAAGCTTACTTACCACCAGCTCGCAGACAACCAAATAAACCTGTCTAACAGTATGCATTAAAAACAGGGGTTTAGTCTGCACGCATTCGCAAACCCATGCGTGAGCCACAGAGAAACGTCACGGCACCCTGGTATCTGTGGTACTAACACTAAATTAAAAGACACTTATTAAAAGACACCTTCGGGCTTTAAAGTCAGCTCTGCAGACAAGCCATAATGAATTGTCGGCTCCCCATAATACAGAGAAGTCATTGAAAGAAATTGATAAAAAAAAAAAGCGTGGGGTTCCCCCAAATCCAATTACCAGGCCCTTCAGGTCTGGTATGGGAACCCCGCGTCAATTTTTTTTTTTAAAATGACGTGGAGTTCCCCCTAAAAATCCATACCAGACCCTTTAGCCAGCAGGCCACAGGAAAAGAGGGGGGGGACGAGAGAGCACCCCCCCTCCTGAACCGTACCAGGCCACATGCCCTCAACATTGGGAGGATGCTTTGGGGGGTCACAGACCCCTCAAAGCACCTTGTCCCCATGTTGATGAGGACAAGGGCCTCATCCCCACAACTCTGGCCGGTGGTTGTGTGGGTCTGCGGGCGGGGGGCATATCAGAATCTGGAAGCCCCCTTTAACAAGGGGACCCCCAGATCCCGCCCCCCATGTTTGAAATGGTAAGGGGGTACAAAAGTACCCCTACCATTTCACAAAGAAAGTGTAAAAGAATGTTAAAAAAGACAAACACACTTTTAAAAAAGGCCTTTATTAAAAAAATAAAAAAAGATTCCAGCGGTGGTAATCCACTCTTGCTATCCAGCGATGGATCATCTCTCCGGGGTCCAGCAATGGCTGATCTGATCCAGCGACGTGTGATCTCTCCCTCCAGTCCAGCACAGCGCAGTCCATCCATCCTCTGTCTCCACTGGCAGAGACACTGCGGGGATCCGGGCAGCCTGACATTTCTTATATGAGGAGGGCGGGGCCACCCGTCACCTGACCCCGCCCCCCTCTGACGCAGGGGGGAAAGCCTGGCTTCCCTAATGATGTGTGGGTGACCCCGCCCCCCTCTGATGTAACAGAAACCTTCATTATATCAGAGGGGGGCGGGGTCACCCACACGTCATCTTTACAGAGATCAGGGTCACGCCATGTCCGTGGGGGTGTGAGAGCGGCCATTCTGGGATGACATTATATGACGATTCCAGAATGAGAGACGCACCGCCCTTCCATCATTTGACAGTGGGTGGGCAGCAAGAGGTTAAATTTGGATGTGAACTGTCAATTTACATTTGGAATGTTCACTTTATAATATGAGTTTGTAGTTTGCATATATATGTTTATATAATGCATGAGGTATTAATTATTGATTGTTTTATAACACACAGTGATTTTACTTAGCTTTAGAGGGTACGCCTCATAATTACTAATGAGAATACCGCTTTAAGTTTACCATAAACAAAAAAAATACAAAATAGGCACAAGGGACATTACTTACATTTAGTGTGAGTTGTGCCTTGTGCTTCTGTCTTCTAGATACCAATACTGTAGCTGCTGACTTTTAATATTAGGACACTTACCTGTCCAGGGATCCAGCAATGTCAGCACCCGAGGCAATTTTTGGATCTCTCAGGTGTTGCCGCCACCATTCGTGGTAAGGGAAGCCAACAGTGAAGCCTTTCAGCTTCACGGCCAGTTCCCTCCTGCACATGCACAAAGTATGCTGCGCTTTCTAACTGGCCCAACGGTGGAGGAAGGAAGAGGGAGGCCAAACTTCTAGGGGACCTCACCCCATCTCGCCGCAGCCATGTCTCCTGGAAGTTGGAATGGATACCTGTCAAAAACAGGTACCTGTTCCCCATCCCCCCAAAAGGTGCCAAACAGTGGCCGCCTGCTCATTAGGGGCGCTGCCCCCTTAATCCATGCACTCGACCCCTAATCTCCATGCAGAGCCCCGGACGCATGGATTTCAACAGGGTTTTTTTTTTTTTAAGCAAAGGGGTTAGAGCCTGAGGCACTGTGCTGATTCACTAATGTTTTCCAGCTTCTCCTCCCAGGCAATCAGGAAGCAGGTCCTGAGACGTACACACAGCCGGACTTTACGTCAGACTAGGTCCAACAGACTTCCCAACAGACTTTCGGCAGAGTTCCGACGGACTTTCCGAACTAACTGACTTGGCCACACACGAACGGACTATGTCCTCCGTTCATTTTGAACGTGATGACGTAAGACTGGACTAAAAAAGGAAGTTCAATAGCCAGTAGCCATTAGACATGTGCACACTGAAATATTTTGTTTCGGAATTTCGTTTTCGTCTGAAAAATACATTTATTTTGTTACTCCCGAAATTCATTTTTTTTTATTTTGTTTTTCGGTAAAAATTGCATTCGTCTGAAAATCCAAATTAATGTTCAAAGAAGATTCAACGGAGCAGCTAAACTGTATGACTCCGTATAGTTTAGCTGCTCCATCGAATCTTCTTAGAAATTTCGACAGACACCATCAGCCAAAGATTCGACGTTTGTATGTTTTTCGCTGCTCTGTCGAATCTTTGGCCTTCATGTTGAATGTATATAGTTCATACAGAAAATGGACTGGTGATAGTGATCACTGATCAGACATGTAACAAGATAGGGTATATAGAATCTATATAGAATCTCAATCTATAATATAGAATCTATAATAATAAATCCCCCCCCCCCCCCCCACAACACGGGAAGCCTCTGAGGCTATCACAACACT
The DNA here is from genome assembly GCF_037356315.1 of Lithobates pipiens. Classification (NCBI taxonomy): domain Eukaryota; kingdom Metazoa; phylum Chordata; class Amphibia; order Anura; family Ranidae; genus Lithobates; species Lithobates pipiens. Next base: position 123,344,038 of record NW_027507685.1, on the reverse strand, counting down.
AGCAACACTAGTATCACTATCAAATTCACAACACTAACACAATAGCAGCAGATTATTATGAAAAAGTTAAGTTGAACTGTAGCTTGCTGTGTGTCTCTCTCTGCTAGCAATCGTAAGTAAAAGTAAGTTGGCTGTACGAGTGTACTTAGTTCTAGCTATTTTACTGCTCCCCCTCTTTAGTTACAATCAGCCAATAACATTCATCATCATCATTTATTTTTATTTTACTTCCCCACCCAATTCCAGCAGCGATCTTTTCACTCTATGTCGAATCTTTTCTCTCTATGTCAAATCTTTTCTCTCTATGTCGAATCTTTTCTCTCTATGTAGAATAATCCTGGACTAATAGAGGTAAGGTTAGGCACATTTGACCACAGGTTCGATAGACACAGATTGTTATTGTCAGCGTCATGTCGAATCTCCTATCTATATCGAACTGTTGTCACAACGAAAATGAAAATAAAGCATTTGTTTATGTCGGATCTTTCGTTTTTTTGGATTCTGCACTTTCATTATCGCTTGTTAAAACAATAACGAAAATACCTGAAATTCTGGCTAAAATGCATTTGGATGAAAATGAATGCACATGTCTAGTAATTACCTGTGGTGATCCTGAGCTGTCAGTACCCACACAGCCAGTCCAGCAGTCTGGGGATCTGAAATCCCCTCTCTTCTCTGTGCTAAAAAACAAAAACCCCTAATGGTGGACTTTTAAGGCACATGAAGAGTAAAGTAGTATTTTAATACAAAAGTCGTTTATTAAATAAAAAAGTATAAAATATTATGGATCATACAACATGTAACATAAAGCCCCATACACACTATCAGTTTTTCTGCTGAGTTTTTCCTTCAGGTTTACCAAAACCATGTAGTGCAAGGGCCTTCCTGATTGCACACACAGTGAAACTCCTAAGGTTTGACCTCATATTATATGGTTTTGGTAAATCTGAAGGAAAAACTCAGCAGAAAAACTGATAGTGTGTATGGGGCTTAAGGAATGCATATATGATGTTTACATCTGTATACATACAACAATTAGGGATGGCCTTGCGGTTCGCCCGGCGGTCGGTTCGCAGCAAATTTTGCGTGTTTGCGATTCGCCAAACTGGCGGACTTCTGGCGCTGTTCGCGCGGCAGACATATGCGTTTACATTGTGAAAGAACTTTGACCCATGATGACACATCCATCATGGGGTACAGGACAGCCAATTGAAACATTTCAGCACATGGACAATTGAACATTCTCCCTACCTTATAAATAGACCTGATCTGACGGCCATTTTACATTCTGTCTTTTGTCAGTGTAGGGAGAGGTTGCTGTGTGGAGCAGGGACAGACTGTAGTGACAGAAATCACTAGCTATTAGGTCCACAAAGTCCTTTTAAGGACTGGTATAGGTGTACAGTATATAGGGTTCTGGTGCACTGCTGCTGACTGCTGTGCTGGTGATTGCTGAGTGCACTGCTGACCGATTCTGCAGCTGTCTTTTGTCAGTGTAGGGACAGGATGCTGTGTGGAGCAGAGACAGTCAGTTTAATCACTAGCTATTACTATTAGGTCCACAAAGGTCCTTTTAAGGACTGGTATAGGTGTACAGTATATAAGGTTGTACACGTATAATATACTTTCTTTCAAATATAGAAAGCCTATTATACTTGACTTCTGACCAATTCTGCAGCTGTCTTTTATCAGTGTAGGGACTAAGGGACAGTCTGCAAATCACTAGCTACTAGGTCTACAAAGGTCCTTTTAAGGACTGGTATAGGTGTAAAGTATATAGGGTTCTGGTGCACTGCTGCTGACTTCTGTGCTGCTGATTGCTGAGTGTACTGCTGACCGATTCTGCAGCTGTCTTTTGTCACTGTAGGGACAGGACACTGTGTGGAGCAGGGACAGTCAGTTTAATCACTAGCTATTACTATTAGGTTCACAAAGGTCCTTTTAAGGACTGGTATAGGTGTACTATTTGGTGTGCAGTATATAGGGGTGTAATACACATATAAAATACTTGCACATATAGAAAGCATAGTATAGTGCATTTTCACTGTGCAGCATTGTGACTGCTGAGTGGTTCTACAGCGATACTACAAAGAGTGACAAACGCAATAAAAAAAAAGTATTATAACTGGTGTGATAGACCAGTGGTCCCCAAAAATGACAGATTGAAGCAGGGTGTTATATACCTTCTTCCACATACATACTGCACTTCTCTAGAGACTTTTGTCACAGGGTCATTTAAAAAATGACAGGCAGAGTAAGAGGCAGGCCCTTCCGCAGGGGTGGTAGGGGTAGGGCAGGAGCAACAGACTTGAGCCAAAGTGGCAAATTGCAGAAGGTGTGTGCGATTACGTCAAAGTACGCACCAGACTTGGTTGAGTGGCTCACTCAGCCTTACTCTTCTGCACCCTCCTCATCCTCTCAATCTACATCCTCTTCTTCACTCTCTGCTGTGTGCACCCCCAAAGACACTATCACCAATACCACCACCACCATATACCTTCCACTTGAGTCACGGGAATTATTTTCCGATCCATCACAAGACATTTCCGATGCGCAGCCATTCTTGGCATTGGATCAGGAAGAGGAGGTAACAACAACCGCCAATCGGCAGTCTGACGACAGTACCCAGATCAGCCCAAGGAGGAGGTTGGTCCCCGGTGTTGCTGCCTACTCCCAGATCTCTAATTATAGCGGTGGGGAAGGTGACGTCGATGATGACGTGTCTAGTGATGTCACGTGGGTGCCCACAAGAGAGGAAGAGGAGGGGAGTTCAGAGGGAGATATGGACCAGCAGATAGGGAGGAGAAGCAGGCGGAACTTAGATTGCACAGGAGGGACAAAGCAGACTGATAATGTATCAGGAGCGAGGTATCAACCATGTACGGTCACATCTAGCGGTCCCAGGACGCCGACACATGGCTCCGCAGTGTGGGCTTTTTTTAACGTGTCCGCTGCTGACAATAGTGTTGCCATCTGCAATCTTTGCAGTCAATGCATAAGTCGCGGTAAGCCCAACACTCACCTAGGGATGACCGTCTTAAGAAGGCTCATGAGCTGCCATCACTGAGCCCAGTGGGAGCAATGGAACCCACAAAGCCACGCTCCAGGCTCTCACTGTCCAGCAGAGGGAGGGGCTCAAGCACAGGTTGGCCCACTGGGACACTGGCACAGGACTGCGCTGCCCTGACTGTGGCACTGATCATCTCCTGCACCCCCTTCATAGCCTGCCCTGACCTTGCCTCTCCTCCATGGCCTTCATGGGCTCCTGAATTGTCAAAATTTCACAGATAAAAAAAGAATGCTTGTCGTTGTCCATCCCAGATTCACTTAATACTTTTGTTATGTCAGTGTCCATGTGGTGGGACTATGTGTGCACAGCTAGTAAGTATTTTGTGGCTGAAAATATGACCTGGAGGTTTTTAAGATTCGCCTGCCATTAAAGTCATTGGGGTCCGCCGCAAACTTTGCGGTTCACAAACTTTTGACCGTGTTTGCAAAACGTCCCGTCGGAAGTTCGTCCATCACTAACAACAATACAGAATACTCTTGGACCCAACGCGTTTCGGAGTACACGTATCTCCTTCCTCAGGGGTAAATGATAGCAAGAGAAATTTATATTCTAAAATAAAATGTATTAAATAAAGAGGGATAAGCATATATGACATCACATGTATATACAATAATCCACAAACAATTTTAACATTGTACACTTACGTATTTATAGTGAGTTGCTCAATTAGCATTCCATGTTATTCTAGTTAAAAACAACAGAGATTCAGGACAGGTATTCCATAACAATTCTCGGCTCCAAGAGCTCTTAATGTAATTATTTTAGAGGGCGTTTTACATCCATGTCCAAACAGGGAAAAGATGTGCAGAAGTGTAATGATAATACACTCTGTGCAGCCTCTGATTGGTCCCTTTGTGTGAAAGGGGCCTAAAGCTGTAATCCAGGTATGGATATTTTTGCAGTTACATTGCTCTAGCTTGGATGTAATTATGAATGATCCATACCTGGGTGGGGAATATTGGTGGAGATGTAAATCACTGTAGTATGCATGGCTAATGCAATGATCACTGCAAGCTTCCAGGTCCTGTGCTGAGTAGCTGCCTTGCTGCTAATGAATGCAGAAGGTCATTTGCATGACACCAACGCCATTCAGAGGACACTTTGTATTTTCTTAACGAATGCAAAGATTTCTCTGATCGTGCAAGGTGGAGATTGTGACATCACTGCATATTACAGTGATTTCCAGCTTCCACAGGGATCCCACATGCATAGTTATACTGGTCCAAGCAGAACCAATGTAACCATGAAATAATATCCATACCTGGAATTCAGCTTTAGACTGTATGAATGAATGGAGTTGTTTTAACAATCTACTATATAGTATTAAAGGGGTTGTAAAGGTAAGTGTTTTTTCACCTTATTGCATCCTATGCATTAAGGTGAAAAAACACCTGGAAGTGACCGGCCCCCAGCCCCCGGTCTACTTACCTGAACCATCAAACTTGTCACGGGGAAGCGCCGTTGCTCAGCTAGGGGGTTCTCGGCTGTTGATTGGTTAGATTGATAGCCATTGGCTCCTGCTGCTATCAATAAAATCCAATGACACAGCCGACAGGGGGTGGAGCCGAGTCCTGCATTCAGCGTCTATGGTCGTCGAATGCTGGACTCGGGAGTGTGCCTGCAAGAAACCCCCTGGGAGAGCTCTTCTCCCAGGGGGTTATCTAATGCGGGAAAGAGCCACGAGAGCCGCAGAGGAACCCCAGAAGAGGAGGATTGGAACCACTCCATGCAAAACAACCTGCACAGTGGAGGTAAGTATGGCATGTTTGTTTGTTTTTTTTTAAAAGAATCTTTAGTATCACTTTAAGTAGGTTAAAGCATATCTAAACCCATGAAAAAAGGTCAAATATTGCAGCTGATCAGTCCTTAGATGTGGTTTCTGCATTAAAAGGAGAAGTACGGGGAAAGCTCATTTGTGGCTGTACCGCTCCCGTGGATCACAGGCGTGAAGTTTGTTCTCCACTCCTGTGACCCATTCAGCAGACAGTTAGCCAAAGCCTGCTGTTTGCTGACGTCAGAGCCGATCCAGGCTGGGGCAAGATCATGACAATGAAGTCAGGATCTACCCATATACCTAGACCAACACACGGCTAAGTCTCTAAGCAAGCCCCTGAGACCCTGAGCCAGCAGCTCCCACCCCCTCCACAGCCCTTTCCAGATCCACCTAGGTAAGTATGATTATTAACAAAAAAACAAACAAAAAAACAAACAAACATACTTTCTTTTTTACCTTTATTTTATACCAGGTGATCCTGTCCTATTGTGACAATGCTCACCCACTCACTCTACTGTGTCTGAAAAAAAGAAAATGAATGCAGCCACCATATCTAAGGACTGACTAGCATCAACATATTGAGTGTTTGTTCTGGGTTTTAGATATACATTGACTTATCTGTTCCAAAAGTGATCCCTCACTATCTCTGTTTTTCTTACAGAATACACAGATGGAAAAACCCTCAAGCCCCGTACACACGATCGGACTTTCCGACAACAAAACCGTGGAATTTTGTCCGAAGGGTATTGGCTCAAACTTGTCTTGCATACACACGGTCACACAAATGTTGGCCAACAATTACGAATGTAGTGTCATACTAGACTTACTACGTGGTTTTTCAGCTCTTTAGCGCCACCCTTTGGGCTCCTTCTGCTAATTTGGTGTTGGAAGTTTGGTGAGCGTTGAATCACGCTTTTCTTTTTGTGTTTTTCATTTTGTGCTTTTCATTTCATTTCTGAATGGCTGTTCGTCAGCCAGACATGTTGCCGAAGCAGAGGAGATAACGTGTTATTTATTATCGGCCTTGGAGTTATTGCTTTGACATTTATTTATTTTTTGGTTGAATTATGATTTGATTTGGTATATTTTCTATATTTTTGGATGCATAGAATGCACTTTTTGGTTAAGTTCTATTTATAGATAGCATGTCTAAAAACATTTTTTTTAATGCACAATTAAAAAATTGTGAAGAATAATACTTGGCAATGTGTTTTACTTCAAATGACAGTTTGGGAGTAGGTAGTTACATTTTAAAAAATACAATGTAAAATTGACAAGGGACACCAACATAGTTGTATCTTTGATCTTATAAACTAAGGGATGTGTGGTAACTTGCACAAATAAAAAATAAATAAAAAACATAATATTTTTCTTGATATCACTAGAAAAAAAAGCCTTTGAAAAATTTGTTTGCAATAACTCCATCAGTATCACCAGCAAAGCAGCTTCATTATTATCCCATTAAAGAAGAAGAGAATGTGCGCTGAATTTCGAGATTTCATAATTTGCCACGCCACGAATATTAATTTTCCATTACCAATGCTAGTTTACAAGACTAACCGCTTCTGCTTCCAAACTTGCGTGCTTGTACTTTTTTGTCCGATGGACTTGTGTACACACGATCAGAAAATCCAACAACACACATTTGTTGGCTGAAAATTTGAGAACATGCTAGCCAACATTTGTTGGCGGAAAGTCCGACAACAAATGTCGGATGGAGCATACACACGGTTGGACTTACCGCCAACAAGCTCACATCCAACATTTCACGTTGGAGAATCCAATCATGTGTACGTGGCATAATAGGGATTGGAAGCTTTGTCATACTAAAAAGGGTTCCATTGTTATAATGTAAGTTCTGCTGTGCTTTTTACCTACTTTATTTGAATTTTAACAACTTAAATTATTCTAGGAGCCCTTTAAATAGGCTGGTGTTATAAAGGTGAAATGTTGATCTGCTCAAGATGGATCTTTCTGTGGATTTACTTGGTGATGACTGTCCTAGGTGAATATTTTTGGACTTCCTGTTGGGTATACACAGGAAGTAAGAGTGAATCTCAACAGATTTTCTCTACATGCTGGGTGCAGCAATGCCATGCGTGGTGGCCCGCATCTCCCAACATCTACCCCCGCCCCCTGGGACTCAATACCTCGAGGAGGAGCTTTTTAAAAAAAAAAAAAAGTAAACTGGGCAACCGCCAGGAGGCACGTTGATGTGTACATTTTGCTGTTCACACACGTGTACTTTTCTTGTTCTTGACCGTGAACCATGCCCAACAAATGTCCATCAGGCACCAGAAGCTGCAATGTGGGCCTGCAAAAGTGACTCCTTTGCAGACATCATCCTGAACTGAATACATTGCATGGATATGCATCTTTAAGATGGATGGAGATGCCCGACCACATACAAATATTAAAGACACACGGTATGATTTTTTGAGTCTTGTATTTTTGTATCGCTCGATGTAAGCGCAACAAATTCTACGATGAAATGTTTGCATTCATAGCTGAAGAGATGCAAACAGCCACTAGGTGTCATAGATGAGTTGATTTTAAGGTGCAATTGCCACTATCAGACTCTAGATGTCAGCTCTGCATTAAGTTTGAATTGTTTCTATTGTCATCACTAGAAAAGACCAAAAGTTTTCATTATTGATTAAAAAGTGTCAAGTTGAATTGGTCAGTAGAAAAACGCATCTGTACAATTTATGATTTGGGTTTAGAAGCTTTGGGTCTTTTTATGATTCAATTCAACAAAATGACACTTTGAATAATCCTTTGAAAATTATTTAAGTCAGTGATAGCAATTGTTAAAATTAATTGTTAAAATATTCTTTATTTTCACAATTACAGAAAAAGAAGAATGCTGGTGGAACGGTTGTGGATTTCACCTCAACATGATATGTTGCATACACAAGTATAAAGTAGATCTGTTATGTCTTTTAGAATAAAGATAACTTGTTATGTGTGAGGATAGAACGTGAACCTGTTGTGCATGGCATAATAGCACCCATCATGGGAGAGTAAAGAGAACCTGTTATGTATTGCAGTGCATTACTCCCTTGGAAGCTGCTAGTAGTTCATACAGTACGGCTGGTTTAACCCCTGCTTCTTCCACCCCTGCTGTAGTAAAGCACACATTTAGAACAGTTCAAAACTTCAACTTTATTCCAGATTCCGGCAGGTACTATCACATCAGTGATACACAGAATACAAGTTGCCTCTGGATTGAGATGTATGAGTGATTGTCCCACTCCTTTAGTGAGCTGACACACACGCCCTCTGAAAAGCATGTGGTACTTTGAAACGCTAACAGTCCCAGGTGCCACCTCCTTCCCAGTCCAGCTCAGGAAAGGTCCAGGCCAACCCTGGTTCACTCCGGTCGGTTTGCAGCTACTTCTTGCTTGATGGAAACCTTCAGGCTCTGGACTCAAGTCCGCAGGACAATCCGCCTGTGTGTAGGCTCCGGCGGACTTTTTTTTACCCGGACTCGCATTTCGGCGGACAGTACGGCCATATGTGTGGCAGTCTACCGTTTTGAAATTAACGGATTTTACACGTCCGGAGAAAAGTCTGCTCATTTTAAGCGCGGCTCCAGGTAGCCGGGACCAGCGAAGGAAGCCTCGCTGGCCCCGTCACCTGGTATGGTCTTAAAGGGGAATCCCTACGCTGAAAAAATGGCGTGGGGGTCCCCCCTAGGTCCATATCAGACCCTTATCCGAGCACGCTACCCAGCCGGCCACCCTGAGCCGTACCAGGCCGCGTGCCCTCAATATGGGGGGTGCCTTGGGGAAGGGGGGCCGCGCGCCCCCCACCCCAAAGCACCTTGTCCCCATGTTGATGAGGACAAGGGCCTCTTCCCGACAACCCTGGCCGTTGGTTGTCGGGGTCTGCGGGCGGGGGGCTTATTGGAATCCGGGAGCCCCCTTTAATAAGGGGGCCCCGGATCCCGGCCCCCCACCCTATGTGAATGAGTATGGGGTACAATGTACCCCTACCCATTCACCTGTGAAACAAATGTAAAAAACACACAAGGGTTAAAATAGTTTATACACGTTGCGGTTTGCAAGTGGTTTGCCGGGATTATGGCTGAAGATATCAACCATAACGTCAGGGCTGGGTTCAGCTCTTCCTTCTCAAAGTTGGCAGCTCGGCTGTCAGCTAATTGCCAGCTCCTATCTCTCCACAGTGACTCAACTGTTGATGATATCCTGCTTGTCAGTCCTGCCTACTTAAGCCGTCCAGTCCAGATGATCTCTGCCTTCGCCTTGGTCACATCTCTAGAGATGCTCTCCTGTGTTCCTGTTAAAGATTTGCTTGGCTGACATTCCTTCAGGCTCCAGATCCTGCTTGCTGTTCTACTACGCTCATCTCTGGCTCCCTGATGTTTTGGCTTGTCTGACTATCCCCTCTGGTTCCTGAACTCTGGCTATGTTTTGACTACGTTTACTCTGTTTACCTTTTTTTATTATTATTAACCAGGTGTGATTTAACTGTACTTCTGTCTCAGTCTGATTCATGGTTTCTGACAGTAGGTGAAGGCCATGAATTCAGAAGATGCAGTCAATCCACTTGTTGGTAATATTTTCTCCAGATTGGATGAGCAGGATCACCGGTTTGGGCAGCAGATGTGTCTCCCTGTGGCCCCTCAATGTTCCGACTGTCTGGACAGAAACATCTGTCCCGGAGCCAAGAAGAAGTACGGATGACCCAGACCCTAAAGACCCTGATCCGCTAATGATGGATGGCTGGATCAGTTTGCCAAGGCATTACAAACGTTCCTGAGTCACACGGCTCACCTGGAATCTCCCACTGTGGCTGCTCCAGTACAACCTGTGTTGCAGGCCTTCCCTGCTGCTGCTCCAGTCTCTGTCCAGGCACCCACCTCGAGTATTACCTCTATAAGAGCAGGGGCAGATCCAGAGTCTAGTATCAGAAGGGGCACTGCCATAAAATAAGGTGTTGCTTACAGAACTATATTTAACATATCATACAGTCCTAACCTTGTTAAAAACAGTGACACTGTTTTAAAGTGTAACATGCATCCCATTTATTTGTATTCTGACACATAGCTGTACTGACACAGCTGCTATGTCCCAATATGACATGCTGGTGTGGGTCCCTGAACGCACCCTGTGTGCATTCTGGGACCCACGCCCACCACACACGACATATTGGGACACAATAGCTGTGTGTGTCAGTAGAAATAAATGGGATGCCAGCACAGGGATATACGCAACACTTTATGCATCCCCAAGTCAGTAAAAGACAGCCCCGTATGTTAGATGCATGTCTACAGCACGCCCTGTGTGAATGAGTCCTAAAGATGAATGTTACTGTCATTCTATAATATCATTATTAATATACTGGACTAGGGAGCTCCTGTCGGGTGGAGATCACTCTGCCTGACAGGGATGTAAGTACTTACAAAGGCAGGAATACACTGGGCACGCTCGCACCGCTGTGCTGTGGCTCTGCCAGTAATACTACACAGTGTGTAGCGGCGGCCCCAGTATCTCCACGGTCTGTACCCCCAAAGCGACATCACTGCCTGAGGCCCTCTAAATTAACTGATGGGGCCGATTGAATATATCTTAGGTCACCTGGGAGCCACAAGGAATCGGGGGAAGCAGAAATAAAGTCCCTGCCTCTCCAAACTTAAATATGGTAAGGTGGAGGAGGGAGAAAGCCTAGGAGTCGGTAATGTTTTCTGGGGGGGGGAATTGCCCCATTGCCCCCCTGGATCCGCCCCTGTATAAGAGGTATGTCTGGTTCTGCTCTGCATCCCCAGCAATTTGGGGGCAATCCAGTCCAATGCAAAGGGTTTCTCAACCAGGTTGAGAGATACTTTGATAAGCTGCCTCAGGCATTTCTCACAGACAGAAGCAAAGTAGGTTTTGTGATATCTTTGCTTTCTGAGAGAGCCTTGGCCTGGACAAACCCTCTATGGGAGATGCTGTTGTCTTGAGTTACCCTGAGTTTGTGACTTCTTTAAAAGGGTATTTGGCGTTCCCGCACGCTCCGTTTCTGCTGCCAGGTACATCATGTCCATTCAACAGAGTTCGATACCCGCTGCTGATTACGCCATTGAATTCCATACTCTGTCAGCAAAGGTTGTTTGGAACAATGAGGCCCTCTGGTCTCTTGGATACCATCAAGAATGAAATAGCAACCCGAGATATACCCACTGAGCTGGAGAGGTTGATCACGTTTGCCATCCTCATTGACTCCAGACTCAGAGAAAGATTCTCTTTTAAGAAGCGCTTGCGGAAGCCCCCTGTACATTTGCCTCCCTCAACTCCCATGCCTCCTGGTACCAGTCTGTGAAGATGAACCCATGCATTTGGGCTTCACGCGTCTCTCTGCCGATGAGAGAACCTTTAGGAGGAGGGAGAGATTGTGCCTTTATTGTGGCCAGGCAGGACACTTTTTGAAGTTTTGTCCTTCCCGTCCAGGGAACGCCGGAACATTGAGGTCCTGTCACGGACAGACCATAGGTGGCGTTGTTTCGTCCCCAGTTATCTAGAAGGATAAGTCAGTGGTTTCAGTTACCGTTTGTTGGGCTGAGTCCTCCGTCAAGATACTGGCTCTAATTGACTCTAGAGCTGCAGGCCTGTTCATTGATGCTACCTTTGTATCGAAGCACTCGATTCCGCTGCAGCTGTGTGACACTCCCCTTTCCATTGAGGCTCTTGATGGAAGACCTCTACAGCCTGCCCATGTGACTCATGAGACTGTTCCATTGTCCATGGCCATAGGGGCTCTTCACCATGAGATAATCCAATTCCAAGTTATTTCCTCACCTAAGATGGGTCACTGTTGTCCAAGTTTCAATTCATTACCATATTTAGGGAGTCTTTGGGTGGCGGGTTTGGAAGGAAAACTGTATGCCTCGCACTCCTTCCATATCGGGGTGGCCACAGAGGCCACTCGATGCGGGCTTGATGAGGCGCCTGTGAGGAGGATTGGTAGGTGGGACTCAAGGAGATTTTGTATCTACATTCATCCACATTTGTTAGCCGATCATGGGGGCAGGGGGGGTACCTAATAGAGGATGGTTCTTTGCTTGTGGGTGAGTATTCATTGTGTTTTTGTGTTATTCTGTGGTTCTAATTTTTTTCTTTCAGATGGAGTGCAGACACGCCTCGTCTGGATTTTGGGCCATTCATACGTACTTTGGGGGGGCCAGGCGAGCTGATGTTAGGCCGGATGACAGCTAGGTATTTCCAGGAGGGAGGCATGTATTCGCTGGCTAGGTGTACCAGGGATGATGTGGAATAGGGTGGTGCCAGAGGTATATCGTTTTGCGTGCTATGACAGGTCACCTGACATTATAGTGCTTCATGTTGGAGGGAATGATCTGGGGATTTGTTCTAGTAGGTAGCTTATTATGGACATCAAGTTAGATTTACTGCGGGTCCGTACGGCCTTCCCCAGTATACTGATCTTGTGGTTTGACATGGTGGCTCAGACGACTTGGCGCATGTCGAGGCCAATTACAAGACTCTAATTAAAGTCAATAAAGTGAGGGCCAATTTTTTATGAGAAATTGGGGCATTTTCATTCGCCATATGGAATTCGAATCTGATACCAGGATGTACCTAAGGGGGGATGGAATCCATCTATCGGCGGTGGGGATAGATTTGTGGTCCCTGGGGTTGCAGGATGGGATTCAACGTGCCTTGAGGGTGTGGAGGGGTCCTTAAAGGTAAGGTGTCACCCTGTACGGTGGCGGTAGATTGGTCTGTGACGGTGTAAGAAATTACTTACGAGATGGAAGTGTGGGGGACTCATCGGTGGTATGTGCCCCTCTGGTGGATTCCAGTTAACATGGTTTAGCTGGAATAGGGTAATGGTTGCACTGCAGGTAGTGGGGTTGTCTCCGAGCTGGTGTTCACGGCTGCAGGCCTTATCATAGTAAAGGTCCCGCCGTGTAGCAGAAGAACATGGTTTGGAATGTTGGGGTTGCCCTCACAGACCAACAGGCCTGAGGACTGTTTATTTTGGTTTCAGATGTTGATGTAAAGAATGTTATTTGCATAAGTGTTTTGGTTAATAAAAAGGCTGCTATGGCCATTTGTCCTCCATTTCATGTCTGGTCTTGTTAATCTAGGTAATAAGAAGGGGTGGGGGGGGGTGAGTACTTATGGTCGGCAGATAAAAGGACGTCTGATCTACACTGGTCATGAAAAAGAGCATGTGATACATAAAGAACATCAATTCATGGTTAGACATAAAGTGCCAAAGTGCATGGTGTTAAAAAATGAATGAGTCTATTAAAGCGTCTCTATTCAAAGAAACAATAAAGTGTCACAATGTGTATCAGCTGGAAGATAGCATCTGATGCAGAGGACATGCCACCAAAAATATGGTTTGTACTGTAGGTTCTGCGCGGTGATATCCCTCCTCCAGTATATAATGCACTCACTAGAAAATGAATAAAGATGAGCCTTGTGTTATAAAACACGTATACAGAGGTTGATCTTAGCCAGGTTTTGCATCAATGAACAGCATCCAGGTCGAAGTGAAGTAAACAGCAATGACTTGGCATACCCCTTCAGTGAGGTTAAACTGCGTAAAAAAGATCACCCGGAGCCAAGAAAGTACCTAATATGGTGTAGTATTTTTTAGATAAAATGGGAGTACATGTACAAAAAAGGCCATAAAACTTGTATAAAAATGTAAAAAAACAAAAACACACCGCTCCTGCCACAAGGTCACATGGCAGAGTTACCAGCCTACCAGAATAAAATTCACTGACACAACACCCAAATTTTACTGGCACAAGAAAATTTTTACTGGCACTTCCAAAACATCACAAAATTACATTTTTTAATGCAAATTTTTGTATTTATGCTACAAACAAATAAAACAATGTAATATAGAGGAGATTTCAAGATCAATAATAAAAGAATATTTGTTAAATAGTAATAGCGGGTTAATATAACCCATCTTTTTGTCACCTGCAGTGGGTATAGAATAGAATCACTCCCCCTTAAAAAAAAAAACTGAAATGAAGACCGATGCAGTTTTAGCCAGCTACATTTACTTAGTGCAACTTATAAACATCCAAGTGAAAAAAAAAAATCCCACTTACATCAGCATCCATCCTTGCATCAAGACAAGTACTCACATCATTGTTATCCCTGTATGCATCCTCTTTACATTAGAGTGAGTCCCCCCACTCATCCCTTACATTAAAGTGTCCTCTTATATCATGTCTTCCCCCAGCAGCACCATACCCTCTTACATTGGCTATCAGTGGGAAAACCCCAGTACTACCATCCCCTCTTAGCCCTTGTACACACGGTCAGAGAATCCGTCGGAATGTGTCCTATCGGACCGTGTCGTCGGATAATCCGACTGTGTGTGGTATGCATTGGACTGATTCCGTCGGAATATCCGTCAGACCCAATTTTCCAACATGTTGGAAATATTTCCCGACCAACTGGGCCGATTGGACATACTCCGATCATGTGTAGAGAATTTTGATCGGACCAAGTGCCACGCATGCTCAGATCAAATTCCTACATCAAAGCTATTGGCTACTAGCCTGAATGTAGTCCCATCGTAACGAAATTACGTCATCACGTTCTGAAATTTCGGATTTTTTCGCCAACTTTGTCCGACGTTTGTGTATGCAACAGTTTCGGACAAGATCCGACTGACAAAATCCGACGGGCAAAATCCTACGGATTTGGTTGTGGAAATCTCCGAACGTGTGTACAGGGGCTTACTTTGGTTTACCCACTGACAGCCAATGTAAGAAGGGATGGTGTGGTACTGGGGTTTTTTGCCACTGACAGCCAATGTAAGAGGGGATGGTGGTACTGGGGTTTTTTGCCACTGACAGCCAATGTAGGAGGTTAATGGGAAATGTTACATTGGCTGTCAGTGGGAAAACCCCAGTAACATTTCCCATATTACCCTCTTACATTGGTTTTCAGTGTGGAAACATGTCAGCCAAAAACACCAACATGTCTCCAAAAAAAAAAAAAAAAAACACAAACAGATAACAGAAGCACTGAGTTGGACAAGGAACCATATTTTGTTGAACCACCTTTTTTGATTTAATTCCAGCCTTTGGTCTGTTAGGATATGTCTCTACTAAAATGGCACATTTAGACTCTAGCAAGGGTATGTGTGATCCTTTCCAACTCACCAATTCTGTTTTTGCTTTATTTTCTGACATGTTGGTGACGGTGTTATATCCTTCACTTGGATGCTATGAGTAAATACAGCTGGATAAAATGAAAACTCACTGTCTTCATTTTAGACTAAGCAACAAAATGTGATTTTAACCACTTTCAGACCGGACCATTTTGCTGGTCAAAGACCAGACCACTTTTTGCGATTCGGCATTGCGTCGCTTTAACTGACAATTGCGCGGTCGTGCGACGTGGCTCCCAAACAAAATTTACGTCCTTTTTTTCCCACAAATAGAGCTTTCTTTTGGTGGTATTTGATCACCCCTGCAATTTTTATTTTTTGCGCTATGAACAAAAATAGAGCGACAATTTTGAAAAAAACGCATTATTTTTTACTTTTTGTTATAATAAATATCCCCCAAAAAATCTATAAAAAAACATTTTTTTCCCTCAGTTTAGGCCAATACGTATTCTTCTACATATTTTTGGTAAAAAAAATCGCAATAAGCGATTATTGATTGGTTTGCGCAAAAGTTATAGCGTTTACAAAATAGGGATAGTTTTATAGCATTTTTATTAATAATTTTTTATTATTTTTTTTTTTTTACTAGTAATGGCGGCGATCAGCGATTTTTATAGTGACATTTTTGACACATTTTTGGGACCATTGTCATTTATACAGTAATCACTGCTATATAAATGCAGTGATTCCTGTGTAAATGACACTGGCAGTGAAGGGGTTAACCAGTGGGTGGCAGTGTAGGGGTTAAGTGTTCCTAGGGATGTGTTACTAACTGTGGGGGGGTTGGGCTTTCATTTAGTGAACACTGATCTCTGCTCCAATCACATGGAGCAGAGATCAGCATCACTAGTTGCTAGGTAGAATGGAGAAATGTTGTTTACAACGGCACTTCTCCATTCGGCCGCTCCGTGAGACGATCGCGGGGATGCCCGTGGCGATCGAGTCCACGGGTCCCGCGACCGGACTCACGGGGGTCCCGACCAGCGCAGGAGCGCGCCGCCGGCGGCGCACTCCCAATGGCAGGGTGGCAAATTTAAAGGGACGTACATGTACGCCTATTTGCCTGCCCGTGCCATTCTGTCGACGTACATCGTCGTGCGCTGGTCGGCAAGTGGTTAAAGAGAGTTGATTCTTTTCAATACACCATATATGGTCACACAAAATTTTGAAGATTCACCTTTATTCCTGTTCTGGAATCAATTTCTCTTTTGGTGATAGAAGTAAATAGGACAAAAATAGAGAATAACCAGGGCTCGAGTCCTGCGGGAACGCATGGGAACGGCGCTCCCGTACTATTTCCACAACGGGAACGCGTAGCCCGCCGCTCCTCTGCCGCCCGAGTGACTGGTTGCTAGGCTAGGGCTGCTCCGCGTCTAGCAACCGGTCACATGACGTCGGCCATACACGTGGGCACGCACTGGAGTCAGTGGGCAGTGCGCATACGGCCTCCAGCGCAGCCAGCGACAGACACACGCTGCTGGGATACGGACTGTCTCCTCCCTCCCCTCTACCCAGTGCTCTCCCGAGAAGTAAACCAGGTTAGTCACTAGCACTCTGCATTACTCCGCCAATACTCTGCTTTACCCAATACTCTGCAATACCCCACCAATACTCTGCATTACTGCACCAATACTCTGCATTACTCAATACTCTGCAATACCCCGCCAATACTCTGCATTAACCCGCCAATACTCTGCATTACTCCGCCGATACTCTGCATTACTCCGCCAATACTCTGCATTACTCCGCCAATACTCTGCATTACTCCGCCAATACTCCGCCAATACTCTGCATTACTCCACCAATACTCTGCATTACCCAATACTCTGCAATACCCTGCCAATACTCTGCATTACTCCACCAATACTCTGCATTACTCCGCCAATACTTCGCCAATACTCCGCCAATACTCCGCCAATACTCTGCATTACCCAATACTCTGCATTACTACACCAATACTCTGCATTACTCCAACAATACTCTGCAATACCCCGCGAATACTCTGCATTACCCAATACTCTGCAATATCCCGCCAATACTCTGCAATACCCTGCCAATACTCTGCATTACCCAATACTCTGCATTACCCTGTCAATACTCTGCATTACCCAATACTCTGCATTACCCCGCCAATACTCTGCATTACCCCGCCAATACTCTGCATTACCCAATACTCTGCAATACCCCGCCAATACTCTGCATTACCCAATACTCTGCAATACCCTGCCAATACTCTGCAATACCCTGCCAATACTCCGCATTACCCTGCCAATACTCTGCAATACCCTGCCAATACTCTGCAATACCCAATACTCTGCAATACCCTGCCAATACTCTGCAATACCCTGCCAATACTCTGCATTACCCAATACTCTGCCATACCCTGCCAATACTCTGCAATACCCAGCCAATACTCTGCAATACTCTGCAATACCCAGCCAATACTCTGCAATACCCAGCCAATACTCTGCAATACCCAATACTCTGCATTACCCAATACTCTGCATTACCCAATACTCTGCAACACCCTGCCAATACTCCGCAATACCCAATACTCTGCATTACCCAATACGCTGAAATACCCTGCCAGCACTCTGCAATACCATGCCAATACTCTGCAATACATACCCTGCCATTACTCTGCAATACCCTGCCAATACTCTGCAATACATACCCTGCCAATACTCTGCAATACCCTGCCAATACTCTGCAATACATACCCTGCCAATACTCTGCAATACATACCCTGCCAATACTCTGCAATACTTACCCTGCCAATACTCTGCAATACCCTGCCAATACTCTGCATTACATACCCTGCCGATACTTACTCTGCAATACTTACCCTGCCAATACTCTGCAATACCCTGCCAATACTCTGCAATACATACCCCGCCGATACTCTGCAATACCCTGCCAATACTCTGCAATACATACCCTGCCGATACTTACTCTGCAATACTTACCCTGCCAAGACTGCAATACCCAGCAATAATCTGCCATACCCTGCCAATACTCTGCAATACCCTGCCAATACTTATCCTGCCAATATTCTGCAATACCCTGCCAATACTTACCCTGCCAATACATATTCTGCTAATACCCAGCCATACCCATCCATGCTCAGCCAAAATATTATTGGGGGAGATGACGTGGATATTACAGTAGGGGAGATGTATATTGCAGTGGGGACTATATGGTGGTGAAATTTTTCACAGGTTTTTGCAAATTCAATTATTATTTGCTGATCCGAAAAAAGATCCGATCTGTGACTCAGATCCAAGGAATGATCCGATCCGTGAGTTTTTTGATCCGTTGCCGATAATCTTGCACGGCAAGGGCAACGTTATTCCAGTTTGTGTGATATTTTCTAATTTGCTGTATTTGAATTTGGAACAGGGTGTATTTGTGTTAGAAATTCCCTGCGAGGGAAAGATCATCACCCATTGTGTTGATTATTCTGTTTGACAAGTTAACTTATTTTGTATTTGTAAACTGGCACTTTACAATAAATGTACTGTATTTTCTGTGAAATATATATGCATATGAGCGTACCTTTATTTTTTTTTATTTTTTTTGGTGGGGGAGTGGATCTTGGGTGAGAGTTCCCACACTTTTTTCCCCAGGACTTGACCCCTGAGAATAACTCTCCCTAACTGTAACAAACAGCAATAAACAAATAGTCTTTTCAACATAACTGGCAAAATAGAAACGTATTTTTACAAAAGTGAGAAATAATGTACTTCAACCTTGCAACAGTGGACAATGGAACAGGGGTCCCCATGTGAAGATTTTGCTTCACCTCCAGTTCCACTAACAACTGCTATTTTGTCAATATGTAATTTTTGTCCCTTTGACAATACAAGTGTAAACTTTCCAAACAGTGACGAACAGCTTCCAAAAACCTGAAGCAAAATTTCAATTTTCTTTAGTTAAAGACACATTTAGCAGCTTTTGTGGAGACAAACTTAGTTATCCCCATAATTTTCACAACAGTAATCCATGTGAGTATGTAAATGTAAATGTAATGTAAATGTAACAGGATATTCCTGTCTAAAATGTGTTGTACAATTACATCAGAAAGAAATGAAATTTCTGTAGTTATTCCTCTTCTTCCACCACCACCACATCTTTGTTCTTGCCAGCAGCAGAAGACACACACAGTGGCTTATTATGTTTACGGTTTCATAAAGTTTCAACCTTGTGGTCATACATTGTAACGTCAACATTTTCAATCATGTGCTGAGTAATCTTTCCTGGGCCACTCTTTACTGACAGCAGTCCTTCCAACATTGGAGTGGAAAGTTTATTCCTATGATCAGTTTTCAGTAACTCTACAGAAGAGAACACACATTCTACCTCAGCTGTCCCATGGGGAAGAAAAAGCATATTTCTTGCAAATTTAACCAGCTGTGGAAATTTTAGGTACTTTCAGATTGTCCGGATTGATACTGCAGCTTTGTCCTACCATGTGAGAAAAAGAACCATAAGTGTGAGTCTCAGGATCAATAAATTCTGTCACTTGGTATTCTATAAATTCAGTATGCAGTGCATCAAATTCAGATGGGGGAACAATTTGAGAAAAATGCTTGGCAAGTTCTACAATCTCCCCAGAATTTGCAGTACACCTGTTTAAAGGTTTTAGTAAAACCAACAGCTGAATGTATTGGTTTCCAATAGGCATTCGTTTTTTTCATTGCAGTTACAGCTCTTGTGTAAAATGTCGTTACTTGCACCATGAACTGGTGAACAGCTGACAAATCATCTACTGTAGACAAATGTTCTTTTGTTTGATATCCAATAAAAATGCCATCTGACGATTTGAAGTTTGCACTATTAGTGTGTAGTGATGGATGAACTTCCGACGGGACGTTTCGCGAACGTGGACCGCGAACGTGGCCGATAGTTTGTGAACCGTAACGTTCGCGGCGGGCCCCATTGACTTCAATGGGAGGCGAACTTTGCAAACCTACAGGTCAAATTTGCAGCCACAAAATAATTACAAGCTGTGCAAACATAATCCCACCACATGGCCAATGACATAACACATGTATGAGGTGAATCTGGGATCTACAACTACAAGCATTCTTTTTTTTATATGTGAAATTGTGACAATTCAGGACTGTGGAGCGCATGAAGGCAATGAAGGAGAGGGAAGGTCAGGGTAGGCAAAGAAGAGGGTGCAGGAGATGATCACCAGCAGCGTGACATTCAGCAATGACACCTGCACAGTGATAGAGTGATCTGACACCAGCACCGTGATAGAGAGCACTGACATCAGCAGCGTGACATACAGCAATGACACCTGCACCGTGATAGAGAGCACTGACATCAGCAGCGTGATATACAGCAATGACACCTGCACCGTGATAGAGTGATCTGATACCAGCACCGTGATAGAGAGCACTGATATCAGCAGCGTGACATACAGCAATGACACCTGCACCGTGATAGAGTGATCTGACACCAGCACCGTGATAGAGAGCACTGACATCAGCAGCGTTGACACCTGCAGCGTAAGCAGCCCCAGGAGGAAGTCAGCATAGCACAGGGATGGTGGGAGCCCCTCATAATGAGCATAGCACAGGGATGGTGGGAGCCCCTCATAATATGCACAGCAGAGGTACAGCCCCAGGAGGAAGTCAGCATAGCACAGGGATGGTGGGAGCCCCTCATAATAAGCAGCCCCAAGAAGATGTCAGCATAGCACAGGGATGGTGGGAGCCCCTCATAATAAGCAGCCCCAGGAGGAAGTCAGCACAGCACAGGGATGGTGGGAGCCCCTCATAATGAGCATAGCACAGGGATGGTGGGAGCCCCTCATAATGAGCATAGCACAGGGATGGTGGGAGCCCCTTATAATATGCACAGCAGAGGTACAGCCCCAGGAGGAAGTCAGCACAGCACAGGGATGGTGGGAGCCCCTCATAATAAGCAGCCCAAGGAGGATGTCAGCATAGCACAGGGATGGTGGGAGCCCCTCATAATAAGCAGCCCCAGGAGGAAGTCAGCACAGGGATGGTGGGAGCCCCTCATAATGAGCATAGCACAGGGATGGTGGGAGCCCCTCATAATGAGCATAGCACAGGGATGGTGGGAGCCCCTCATAATATGCACAGCAGTGGTACAGCCCCAGGAGGAAGTCAGCACAGCACAGGGATGGTGGGAGCCCCTCATAATAAGCAGCCCTAGGAGGAAATCAGCACAGCACAGGGATGGTGGGAGCCCCTCATAATAAGAAGCCCCAGTAGAAATATGATACCGCTCAACCTCTTCAAACAGGAGGGTATGGGCATATAGTACGGTGTGTTTTTTTTGGACAAGGAAGTGAGCCAAATGAAGAAAGAAGGTCTGTGTGCTCGATTAAAAAAATCGTTTATAGACATATACATGGTCTACTGGTCACATGTGTTGAATTCCTCCGAGATCCATGCCTCATTCATTTTTAGAAATGTGAGGTAGTTAACACTGTTGTGAGCTAGGCGAGTACGCTTATCGGTCACGATCCCCCCTGCTGCGCTGAACGTCCTTTCGGACAGGACACTGGACGAGGGGCAAGCCAACAGTTCGATTGCAAATTGGTCAAGCCTGCCCACCCAGTAGTCCAGGGGTTCATCACTCCTCAGAGCGTCCACATCGGCCGTTAACCCGATGTAGTCGGACACCTGACGGTCTAGGCATTCCCTGATGCTGGATCCGGATGACACCTGTCGATGGGTCGGCTGAAAGAATGACCTCATATCAGAAGTCACCAACACATCTTCAAACCGGCCTCTTCTTGCAGGCGCTGTTGGATTGGTACCCGCAACTCCTTCTCTGGGAGTGGAAATTGCTCCTCTGCCAGCGCACGCAAAAGCAGAATGCAGCATTTCTCGAAGCAAGCCCTGTAAGTGCTCCATTCTGACAGCCCTCTGTGACGGCGGTAACATTTCTGCCATTTTGTGTTTGTACCGAGGGTCTAAGTACGTTGCCACCCAGTACTGGTCCTTGACCCTTATGCTTTTTATACGGGGGTCCCTATTAAAACACTGGAGCATGAAGGCCCCCATTTGCACTAAACTGGAAGCGGTGTGGTGGCCTGGCTCCTGCTCATCATCCAGGATAATGTCGTCCTCTTCATTCTCCTCTCCCCATTCACGCACAACAACAGGGATCCCAGAAAGGTTTAAAGCATGCTCTTCTTGCTCCTCCTCATCCACCCCGGCACCATCCTCCTCTGATTCCTCTTCAGACTCCTGTTGTTCTATTGTCTCAGATAGAGTAGCCCCCCCTGGGAATTCATCCAGCATTGCGACTTCCTCATCTTCCCGCTCCTGCTCCTCCACAGCTTGATCAATGACATGACGCAATGCACGCTCCATAAAGAAGGCATAAGGTACCATGTCACTGATGGCACCATGGCTGCGACTGACCAGTTTGGTGATCTCCTCAAATGGCCGCAGAAGTCTGCATGCGTCGCGCATGAGCAGCCACTGGGGCGGTGAAAAAAAACCCAGCTCCCCAGAACCTGTTCTGCCGCAAAGTTCATACAGGTAGACGTTAACTGCACGTTTCTGCTTTAGCAGCCTATCAAGCTTATAGAAGGTTGAGTTCCATTGCGTTGGGCAATCGCAAATAAGACGTCTGACCGGCAGATTGTGTCGCCGCTGAATGTCAGCAAGGCAAGCCATGGCCGTGTAAGATCTTCTGAAATGGCCCGAGATTTTCCTTGCCTGCCGCAAGATGTCCTGGACCCCAGGATATTTGACAACGAATCGCTGCACGACCAAGTTTAAGACGTGTGCCATGCATGGCACGTGCGTAATTTTGCCCTGTTTCAATGCGCTAAGCAGAGTGGCACCGCTGTCACACACCACTTTACCAACTGTCAAATTGAGCGGTGTTAGCCACTGATCTGCCTGTGAACGCAAAGCTGAAAGGAGTGCTGGGCCAGTGTGGCTCTTGGCTTCCAGGCACAACAGACGCAGCACGGCATGGCAACGTCTCACCTGGCATGTCGAATAGGTTCTGGGGAGCTTGGGCGGCGCAGCGGAAGAGACGCTAGCAGCGGAAAAGGAGGAGTCAGCTGAGGAGGAGAGGGAGGAGGATGGAGTAGGAGGAGGAGGAGAAGAAGAGCCAGGCCTGCATGCAATCCGTGGCGGTAAATCCAAATCTACACGGGTGCCACGGGTTACATGCTTGACGGCCGTCAGAAGGTTCACCCAGTTGGCAGTAAAAGTGATATACCTTCCCTGCCCGTGTTTGCTAGACCACGTGTCTGTGGTCAGATGTATCTTGGCACCGACACTGTGTGCCAGAGATACATTCACTTGCCGCTGAACATGGCCATATAGCTCTGGGATGCCCTTCTCTGAGAAATACTTCCTTCCTGGGACCTTCCATTGTGGTGTTCCAATGGCCACAAATTTTCGAAAGGCCTCCGAGTCCACCAGTTTATATGGCAGTAGTTGGCGGGCTATGAGTTCTGACAAGCCAGCCGTCAACCGTTGGGCAAGAGGGTTATCCGGCGTCATCATTTTTTTATGCTCGAACATTAGGCCCACGGAAGCCTGCCTTTTTGCAGAAAAACGTGAGCTTGGCGTGATGGAAGGTGGAGTGGAGGACAATTGTGAGGAGAGAGGAGAAGAAGTAGAAGACGAGGCTGGACGGTGAGAGCCTGGAGTGTGGCTTTGTGTGTTCCGTTGCTCCCACTGGGCTCGGTGATGGCTGCTCATGTGCCTTCTTAAGGCGGTCGTCCCTAGGTGAGTGTTGGGCTTACCGTGACTAATGCGTTGACTGCAAAGATTGCAGATGGCAACACTATTGTCAGCAGCGGACACGTTAAAAAAAGGCCACACTGCGGAGCCATGTGCCCGGCGTCCTGGGAGCGCCATATGTGACCGTACATGGTCAATGACTCGCTCCTGATACATTAGCAGTCTGCTTTGTCCCTCCTGTGCAATGTAAGTTATTCTTGCTTCTCCTCCCTATCTGCTAGTCCATATCTCCCTCTGAACTCCCCTCCTCTTCCTCTCTTGTGGGCACCCACGTGACATCACTAGACACGTCATCATCGACGTCGCCTTCCCCACCGCTATAAGTAGAGATCTCAGAGTAGGCAGCAACACCGGGGACCAACCTCCTCCTTGGGCTGATCTGGGTACTGTCGTCAGACTGCTGAGTGGCGGTTCTTGCTACCTCCTCTTCCTGATCCAATGCCAAGAGTGGCTGCGCATCAGAAATGTCTTGATATGGATCGGAAAATTATTCCTGTGACTCAAGCGGAAGATATGTGGTGGTGGTGGTGGTGGTGTTGTTGGTGGTAGTGTCTTTGGGGGTGCACATAGCAGAGAGTGAAGAAGAGGGTGCAGATCGAGAGGATGAGGAGGGTGCAGAAGAGTAAGGCTGAGTGAGCCACTCAACCAAGTCTGGTGCGTCCTTTAAAGTAATTGAATGCACCGTCTGCAACTTCCCACTTTGGCTCAAGCCTGTTGCTCCTGCCCAAACCCTACCACCCCTGCAGCAGGGCCTGCCTCTTCCTCTGCCTGTCATTTTTTAAATGACCCTGTGACAAAACTCTCAGTCCCTATACTGATAAAGGACTGCTGCAGAATAGGGCAGCAGTCAGCAGTAGTGCACCTCAACCCTATATATTGTGGACCTATACCAGTCCTTAAGGATTAGCAGACTGTACCTCACTCAACCCTATGTACTGTAGTACACTATACCTTACCAGTCCTTATAAGGACCTTTGTGGAACTAGTAGGTTGTGATTAGCAGACTGTACCTCAGTCCCTATACTGATAAAGGACTGCTGCAGAATAGGGCAGCAGTCAGCAGTAGTGCACCTCAACCCTATATATTGTGGACCTATACCAGTCCTTAAGGATTAGCAGACTGTACCTCACTCAACCCTATATACTCTAGTACGCTATACCTTACCAGTCCTTAGAAGGACCTTTGTGCAACTAGTAGGTTGTGATTAGCAGACTGTACCTCAGTCCCTATACTGATAAAGGACTACTGCAGCAGAAGGGCAGCAGTCAAGTATAATATTCTTTCTATATTTGGAAGAAAGAATATTATACGTGTACAAGCCTATTACCATACCAGTCCTGAAAAGAACCTTTGTGGACCTAATAGTAACAGCTACTGATTAAACTGACTGTCCCTCACTGCCACACACAGCTTCCTGCCTGTCCCTATTTAAACTGACAAAACACAGGCTGCTGCAACAATAACTTGAATAGCACTCAAAACTATATCCTGTACTACTTTACCATACCAGTCCTGAAAAGGACTTTTGTGGACCTAATAGTAACAGCTAATGATTAAACTGACTGTCCCTGCTGCACACAGCATCCTGTCCCTCTCTCTACACTGACAAAAGACAGGCTGCTGCAACAATGACTTGAATAGCAGTGCCTCAAACCTATATCCTGAACTACACCTAACACCTATACCATACCAGTCCTTAAAGAGGGATTCCACCAAAAAAAAAAATATTAAAAGCCAGCAGCTATAAATACTACAGCTGCTGACTTTTAATAAATGGACACTCACCTGTCCCAGGTTCCAGCGATGCCGGCAGCCGAGGCCGATTGATCGCTCGGCTCTCGGCTGCTGTCGCCAACTTTCTAGGTGAGGGAATCAGGAAGTGAAGCGAATCGGCTTCACTTCCCGGTTCCCTACTGCGCATGCGCGAGCCGCGCCGCGCAATAGGAAATCTCTGCGCTGTCACTGGGACCCGTGTGTGTCCCAGCAGACAGCGCGGCAGGGCAGGAAATGGCGTAGACTCCCACGGGAGTCTATGCCCGGAAGTGGGTGAAAATACCTGTCTTTGACAGGTATCTCCACCCCCCTCCCCCCTGAAAGGTGTCAATTGTGACACCGGAGGGGGGGAGGGATCGGATCAGTGGAGGTTCCACTTTAGGGTGGAATCCCGCTTTAAAAGAACTTTTGTGGACCTAATAGCTAGCGATTTGGGTCACTGCAGTCTCTCCCTGCTCCACGCAGCAACCTCTCCCTATAGTGACAGTAGAAAGAATGTAAAATGGCCGCCGGATCGGGTCTATTTATAAGTTAGGGGGAATGTCCAAGTGTCCATGTGCTGTAATGTCTCAATTGTCTGTCCTGTACCACATGATGGATGTGTCATCATAGGTCAAAGTTCTTTTACACAGTAAACACGGAAGTCCGCCGGGCGAACAGGGCAATAGTCTGCCAATCGGGCGGACCGCGAACAGCTGAAATTCGCCGCGAGCCGACCGCCAGGCGAACCGTTCGGCCATCCCTATTAGTGTGGTAAAATCCAATCAATGCATCATTGTGAATGGAAACCAACAGATCTGGCTTCATAAAGTAGCCCATGAGACTTTTCAGCAGTTGGCAATACTTCAATTACAAGTCAGGTAACATAGGTGAATTACTCTGGAAAATTGTATTGAACTGTGTGAAATTTGGCAAAACTGCTTGAAGAAACAAAAAGTAGCACTTAGAAATATGATCCTGTAGCTTAATGCTTATTCTGTCAATGGTTACCAAGCGATCTGAACCATCACTTGACTGAAAATAACTTAACAGGGCATCATATTGATTCAGAATGTGGTTGACACAATCTAGCATTGAAAGCCTGCTGGTAGAACAAAGTTGTAGAATCTTTAGACAATCTGCATCTACAAATTCCTGAAATTCATGATACAACTGTAAACGTTTACAACTATGTGCAAAGTGGCTAAGTATGTCTCTGCAAAGTTGCTCAATAGTTTTTGGTATGGCTTTACAGGCATCTGCAGAACACAAGGCAGCAACATGGCAGGTACAATGAATGTGAAAAATTTTAAGTGGTTGTAAACCCTTACAAACCACTTTGACCTACAGGTAAGCCTAGATTAAGGCTTACCTGTAGGTCCAAGAAATATCTCCTAAACCTATATGGTTTAGGAGATATTTGCCCGAAAATGGGCACCGCGGTCTACGGCGCATGCGCCGTAGACAGCGGCGCGCAGGTGCACTGAGCGCGGGATTTCCAAGAATGGAGCTGCCGTGCGTGTCGACTCCCGTGCGCATGCGCGGGAGTGACGTCATCGCGGCTTCGCCGAATGACAGCGGCGGAGCTGCGAGACGCCACCAACAAGATGGATGCGGCGGACTACAGGGGACAGCGGCGACTTCGCTGGCTCCTGTGTCAGGTAAGTGACACATAATGGACTACTATGCGATGCATAGTAGTCCATTATGCTTTGCCTTTGCAGGGAATGAAAGAGGAAGTAAACTCATCAGGGTTTACTTCCTCTTTAAGGCTGCTCTACTTTGAAGTGGGACAGTACAGAGTTTCTAGGACCAACCATTACACTTGCACCATCTGTACCAAGAGCCATTACATTTCTTAGGGGTATACCATCTTCCAGAAAAGCCTGTTTAATCTTATCAAAAATAGCATCAGCAGTTGCTTCAGTAAGATCAAGGAGGCGATAAAACTGGTATTTGGTTCTACCAACTTCTTCATAAAAATAAATGACAACCGTAGCTAATTTTTTGCTTGTAGATATGTCAGTAGTTTCATCAATCAGTACGGAAAAGTGACAATATGTAAGCCTTTTGCACAACTCCTCTTTCAGACACTTGCCAATGACCAGGATAGTTGGCAACTATGAGGCAGCTGCTTTGGGCCCCACAACAATGACAGGGCCCAGGGCAGCTGCCCCTTTTGCCCTGCCTTAAAAACGGCCCTGTTCTTAACCAACATGGAACCTTTAGTTCATTTACAATTGATGGATTTTGTGATTTTAGAGTCTGGAAACCAGTCAGTGACATTACTGCTAAGATCATCTAACAGGCTTAATGCTAAATATTTTTGTGCAATAAAATTTACCATTTGTAGCTCACTTTCGAAAGTCCTTTTCTTATGAGCCAACACTACTGGATCTGGTAGTGTTTGCTTAGCAAAACGAATGCCAGCACTGGGTTGCCTAGCTGCAGCAATAGCCTTATGTTTAGAACTTGTGCAATGACTGTGTAAATCATGAACACCACCATATCCAATGCTGAAGACTTTTTTGCACCACACACACTTCGTATTTTGTTTTGATTCAGCATCTGCTCTTAATCAGAATTTGAAGTCAACGTCTGTCAGCCAAGCAGCAACGAAAGAACAAGGCCTGACTTTGTGAGTTTTTTTTTCACGAGGTCGTGGTGCCTCTTCCATCATGTCTAAAGCGGAACTGCAGAATACAGACAGTGCAACCTATGGCAAACTCAAGCCCTGATATTTGTTGTATTACAAGGTGCATACTTGCTTTGAACAAATCTTAAAAAAATGTGCCATGAACTAATAAAAACTGCCTTGTGTGCTGCAGGTGCCTGCCTGAGAAATACCAAATAGCTATGAAAACTGATCACAGGAATTTATTGAAAGGTTAACACCGAGAGGCATCACGTGTGAAGTTCTGCAGGTGTAGATGTCTCTGCAAAAAAAAAAAAGAAATAATATAGTCCAATTCTATGTGGTACAATACAAAAACACTTAGCCCACGTACACACGGTCGGAGTTTTTGGCAACCGAATCCGTCGGATTTTGCCCGTCGGATTTAGTCCAACGAATTGTGTCCAAAACTGTTGCATACACACGGTCGGGCCAAGTTGTCTGATTTCGCAGGTGGCCAAGAACGCGGTGACGTAAGCCGTGTACGGCGGGACTAGAAAAAGGAAGTTCAGCTCAACGTCCAGCACCCTTTGGGCTCCTTCTGCTGATCTCGTGTTTTAGTAGAAGTTTGGTGAAAGATGATTCGCGCTTTTCAGATTAGTGATTCAGATCGCTACTGCTCTTCAGTTTCTGCTTGTCTTTGCGTAGCTGATAATCAGTGCGTGCAGTCATTAAGTATTTGCTTCTCATTGTGGACTCTATCTTGGTATAGTACACTTTGAAAGGCATTTTTTATTGTCTGCTTGCTTCTGCTATTCAGGTCGTCCTTTCAGGCCTTGCTGTTTAGCGTTGCTTTCTGGTGTCCGTTCTGACCAGCCGACCGTTTTCAAAACATGTTTCGTCTACGTACTCATCGTACAGTTTTGCTGTGCAGGGGTTCTTACTTTGACTTTGACATAAGCCAAAGGGCTTGTGTCAAAGTCAAAGTAAGAACCCCTGCACAGCACAAACTGTACGATGAGTACGTAGATGAAACATGTTTGGACGACCAAGAATTGGTTGCGTCAGCATCACCAGTTCTCCCACATGCCTTTGCTCCGTGAGATCCACGAGAATAATCCTGATCATTTCTGGATTATTCTCAGGATGACGGACCCCGTTTTTCACTGTCTGCTGGCTTTGCTGTCACCTTATATCACCAGGCAGGATACCTGCATGCAGCAAGCCATCACTCAGGAGCAGAGGCTCATCGCCACGTTGCGCTACTTGGCGAACAGGGAGAAGCCTTCAGGACCTCAAGTAATCTACAGGCATCTCCCCCCAGGCTCTGGGGATCATTATTCCAGAGACCTGTTCTGCCATCATTCAGCTCCTGCTGAAGGACTATATTATGCTAAGTTTTAACCTTAAACATCACATTCTATGTATTTCATGATTGCTAATGTCTTGCATTTCTTTCCTCATTCCCTAATTACCATCATTGCAATATTCTCTAATTCATATGCTCTGCCCCTTTGTCCTCATGCAGATTTGCCTCACTAACTTCCCCACCATGCTCTTCTTGGCCCCTGAAACTAGAGTCTAGTCACTTGACAATGTCTTTTGTCAGCTCCATAGTATTGCTTTCCCCTAAACACCCCCTAAAATCTCTACGAATGTGATGTGTGTGCTTCAATTTGACCTTTTTATTGTTTTTTTGGAGTTGTGCCAAACTCATTAGTAACCCCCCTCTCCCCAACTTGTACCTCAGCTGATAGCAATCTTCTATCTGATGACTTGACCCAACCCAATACACACTCTAAATACCTTTTTCATGATAACATTTATGGACAAATTCACCAAAGCATGTAGTGTAAGGGCCTCAATACTTTCAAATGCTATTTAGATTTTTTTAACACATTCATTTTCTTGCTATGTAATAGCAGAATGTCAACATGTGCTTCCATTTTGTTATTATGACACTTCTTACCTGTCCGGTGGGCTGCCAATAGTGTAAGTAAGGAGGGGCTTCACAAAGTATCACACATTATTTAGGCATTCAGCTCTCAATCAAGTGGAGAGGGATACCTGTCCTAAACATCCCAGCTCATTTTTTAGCAAGGGCCCATCAGATGGGGGGGATGGGGGGGGGGGGGGTTAGGACTCTCATAAGGGGACCTTATACTTTAGGCTTTAAATACTCATTTTAACAAATGTTAGACTAATTTTGGCCAAAAATGTGGGTGTCTAATCTGCATGCAATGTTGATTTGTCAAATTACTAGTTTTTTTCTTGTGTCACTACGCAGTGTCCTTCAACGCCACAGGAATGGCAGACTGTGGCCTCCCACTTTGCCAGTTTTCGTCAAGTTGTGCCTTTTTCAGCAACAGTGCAAACCCAAGTTCAGAGTGAGATGAGGGGACAGTCTCTTCTTCAGATAATCTTATTATGTTGTGGGTCTGCTACACACACACCTTCTTTTTGTTAACTAATGTGTAGTGCATTACTGATCTAAATCATGCTCATTTTCAGCACCATGGCAGGAAAATGGCATGATTGTCCAAATTGACACATCACTCTGGGTGCTTTTTACTAAAGGCACATCCACTATGCACTACAAGTGCACTGCAAAAGTACACCTGAAACTGCACTTGGAGTGCAAAGTGGAGTTGCCTTTAGTAAATTGCACTCCTTCTCAGCACAAACTCAAATTTCACTACAAATACATTTTAAGCCCAATGAAAAAGGAAGCCACACATTGTTGAGAATTCAACTTTTTAATACAAGCACATTCACATGTGCGTTTAGTAAAGGTTTTTTACAACAAACCAAGATATTTTGGGGATCCAAATCCCAGTTTAATAATATTTATTTTTTAGTTGTTTTTTTGTGTAAACAGGCATGTATCAAAGCGTAAAATACAGAACACAGGAACTTACAAAGTTCAACTTGGAAAAGTGAAGACAATATCAGACATGAGTATGTACAAACTGGGCTGATATTGCCTTCATCACATGGGGTGTGACCCCTGAAAAATACAAATTTGGAAGATGCACACAGTGTGTCAACATGTGCTAACTCCCATCATGGGGGATCAATGTACATGCTTTGGGGCTGCAACCCCTTCATCTCAGACACTTTCCACAAAACATGTACATTGATCCCCCATGATGGGAGATAGCGCATGTTTACACACTCTGTGCATCTTCCAAATTTGGAATTATGCAAAATACAACATTTTTTTAAAAAAAATCCAAAATAAAACCCTTATTTTTAACATCATTGATGTTTTGTTGTACAATTTCCAAATCCCTATTGCACCCCATTATCTCCCCGATCAAGATCTGGGCACTTTCACTGGTAAAACGGGAATCTTCCTCCACATCACCTAGAAAAAAAACAAACAAACACACCATGTAAACCAAATATGGTGATATACATTGATGAGCTTACCGGAAGCTGTGTTCCCCCCGACACTCACCTGTTGTGGTGACAATTTGGCCAACCTCCACAATCTCTCCTTCTTCCTCCTCCTCCTGCTCCTGCTCCTCTGTTTCTTCTTTTGGAAGTTGCCCTTCTTTGGGAGGGGTGTGGTCCCTTGTGTCCTCATGGTCCCTGGTGTCCTCATACTTGCAGAGTCTTCTCTCCCCTATGAGAATGTAAACAAAGAATAATTAGCACACAGAGGGCATAAATAGGAATCTGAAACATTGCTTGGAAGTGTTGTACAATGTGTTTTTGGGCCGAGTTCCAAGGTGAGAACATTATTGGGGCCACTTTGTTAAGCTGGAATACTTCCCTGCAGAATGATGTTTCCTACGAACGAACGAAACCATGACCTTGAAAGTGGCCATTTTAACCACTACAATACAGGGCACTATCGCCCCCTTCCTTCCCAGCCCAATTTTCAGCTTTCATCGCTCTAGCGCTTTCAGTGACAATTGCGCAGTCGTGCTACACTGTACCCAAATGAAATTTTTATCATTTTGTTCGCACAAATAGAGCTTTATTTTGGTGGTATTTATTCACGACTCTGTTTTTTTTTTTTGCGATATAAGCGCAAAAAAGCGGAAATTTGGAAAAAAAACAATATTTTCTTTTTTCTATTTTAAAAGAAATCCAATAAAATCTAATTTTGTCATAAATTTAAGCCAAAATGTATTCTGCTACATGTTTTTGGTAAAAAAAATTCCGTTAAGTGTATAATAATTGGTTTGTGTGATCACAGACATATGTACGCAAATGATCATGTACATATGTGTGCAGGTGATCACGTACATATGTGTGCACATAATCATTGGGACAAGTGATTTTAGTGGGACATATGTGGGGGACATGTTTTTATTATTAGGGACATGTGTTTTTATTTTTTGGGGACATGTATGTTTTGGGGACATGTGTGTTATGGGGACATATGTGGGGACTGTGTTTACACTGTGTGGTGTGTTGTGTGTTTACACTAGACTGAAGATCAGTGAGTAAAAAGCTGTAAAAAACAGCTCATACTCACTGATCATCAGCCGGCTGCAGCAATCTGCTCTCCTCTCCTCAGCGATGACTTCTGTGTGAGGAGAGGAGGAGCCGATTGCCTAGCAACCGGCTGTTTGTTTACATCACATGACGGCCGTGATTGGACATGGCCGTCATGTGATCAGGAGGGCCAATCACAGAGCCCTCCTGCCGATCTGAGATGCGCCTTGTCCCGGTGACACGGGCGCATCGGGATCGCGCCGCTGCGCGGGCACGTGCGCGCGCGCGATCCCGCTCCTCCTGATGGACGTTCCTGAACGTCCTATCAGGAGTAGACGGCTCCCACCCGGCCGTATATGTGCATTGGCCGGGTGGGAAGTGGTTAAAATGCACAACATGAAATCAAAGCACATGGAGCATGTATGCAAGCAAGAATAATCATAAGAACACATGACAACTACTTACTTTTTTTAAGAACACGCTTGATCCTTAGGTACTGCTCGTGCTCCCTCAGTTTCAGGTCTGACCAGCGTTTTCTCAGTTGATCCTTGGATCGGTGTACCCCAAAATTCTTCAGAAGACTCTTCACAACTTTATTCATGATCTTGGCCTTTCTGATATTTTGGTTTGGGTAAGGTCCATACTTCCCATCATAGTCGGTCCTGTTCAATATGTCGACCATCTCCAACATCTCTCCAAAAGACATATTTGAGGCCTTAAATCTTGTCTTCCTGGATCGGGACGTTTCAGGCTCCGGGCTTCCCTCATCCTCCTCCTCGTTAGTGGAACTATTATTGCGCACCTGCGTTCTCTCCGCCATGTGCTCTCCCCACTGCGCGGGAAGCGAAGGGGCGGGGAATAGTCTGGAAAGAATGTCAGGGGCGGGCGGAGTTTCACGCATGCGCACTGTATATAAAACGCCACACATGTGTATCGTCCGTATGATCTGGGAGGAGAGTGTGAGTCACGGACGCGGCGAACATGGAAACGAAGGTAACATTTTTAACTTTGTGCTTCACTAGACTAGACTGCTTGTATCTAGGCCGCTGTTGGGACAAGACTAGGAGGGATTTTAATTGCATTATTAGTATTTGAGGGTTTGTCTTGTGTTGTGTCTTGCAGAAAAAATGGACCCATTCAACAATGCCAACTTTATAGGGCTATTCCTCGAGCTCTACATGGAGATGCCCTGCTTGTGGCAGTTCCACAACAAATTTTATAATGACAGATCAAAGAAGAAGGCAGCACTGGAGAAACTGCTTGCTTTGGTGCAGATCAGGGTCCCCACGGCAGACATGACATATCTGAATCGCAAAATTGTGACCATGAAGCTTACATATTTCAGGGAGAGGAAGAAGCACCTGGAGTCCTTGAGAGCAGGAGATCCAGATGCTGTATATTACCTCAGGATGGTGCACTTTGACAGGCTGCATTTTCTGGTAGACCAAGGGGTACCCAGGCCACCACTCAGGCCACCACTCTCCATGCTTCCTCCAAGGCATCCTTCACCCCCAGCTGAGGCTTCTGATGACCAACCTGGGCCTTCCAGGCAGCACCATGTGGTGGGGCCAAGCTTGAGACAGGTATTGCATTGTTGAACATATTTCTTGTGTTACATTTAATGATGTTAACTAGATGTTCTTATTGATCAGTAAGTTGAGATTTTTCCAAGTGGTTTACATCTCAATAGACAGTAGTGACCAAAAATGATTGGGACGGGAAAGAAAAATGCTGGTGTCAGAATGATAGTCTGTTCTATTTGGTAACAGTCAAATAGCAAAAGCCAGGAGCACAAAATGTTGTGATTGATCAAAAAACTAAAACTATGTCCCCTTTTCATACACAGGAAGACCTCAGTCGTGGGGAGGCTGTGGCAAGTGGCAGCCAGGAGGTCCACCAACGCCCTCCTTCTCCTCCTGCCCCAGCTACAGGAGCCCAGCCACAGCCTGGAAGGATGCCTGGTGGGAAGTCCCAAAGGAAGACCAGAGAGTGATGGCCTGGGATGAGTCTGGTGTGCCAGAAGATGCAGCCTCTTCAAGATCACCATCCTGGGGACAGAAATGGCATCTGAATTTCCTGCTCTCTAGGACTTCAGGAGCAGACTTCTCTCCCTGAGATATCTACTCCTCAGGCCACCAATTTTTTTATATCTCATTTAGCCATGTCTGCCCTGGGGGCCAAAGGCTGCACCAAAGTTAAGAAGTTTCTCCAGTGCTGCGTTCCTAGTTTTATTTTGGAGCAAACTAAATAAATTTTATTTTTGCTTGATGAAATACTTGTGTAATGTGTTTTCCTTCATAAAGTAGAGTTTATTTGTGAGCAGGCAGGTACATTTCCAAAATACAAAGTGAACTAAAGAACAAGGGGTACCAACACTAAACAACCTCCTGTAGATTAAAAAAGACAAAGAAAATCTAAAAAATACAATAATGTTGTTGTAAGTTTACACCCAAAAAAAAAAAGTAAAAAAAAAGGATAAATGACCAGTGTCATTAAAGGAGATTTTTAGGGTATCCCCCCCCCCCCCAAAAAAAAACATTAAAAAAAAAAACAAAACAAAAAAAACATTGTGTAGATGTGACTTAAAATAAAATTGTATTGCTGAAATGGTTAAAAAAGAGTAATGAAATCCGTTCGGGAGATGTGTGTGTGACTATGAGCATCAAAAGAAGTTGGTTCTTGCAGCATTGTAAAGAACAAGAGAATGCGCTTGATGAATGATTTTTTAACATTGCAGCGTGACGATTGTGCTATATCGCTTACGAGCAGTAGTTTTACCTGAACGAGCGCTTCTGTGTCAGAATTTGAATGTGAGCATGCGTGGCACTTGGTCCGATGAAAATGCTCTACACATGATCGGATTAGGTCCGTCCAGCCCAGTTGGTCGGGAAATCTTTCCAACATGTTGGAAAATTGGGTCGGACGGAGATTCGGACGGAATCAGTCCGATGCATACCACACACAGTCGGATTATCTGACAAAACGGTCCGATAAGACTCATTCCGACAGATTCTCCGACTGTGTGTACAAGGGCTCACAGTTTAGTAGATCGTTTTCTCGAATCTGGTGGTGGCAGCGGTGGGGTTGGCTGTAGAGCCATACAGCTAGCTATCTTCTTAATATGTTGATTTCTATGGGAGGAAAACTACATCAAAATCAAAATTTAACTGAGAGAAAAAAAAAACACAGGAGGGATGAAACCTAAAATGAGAAAACAGCTAAGTGATTAAAAACCCCCACCAGAAATTTAGTTGTGTACTTACCGTAATCTGTAGCTGTGGTATTTGCAGGCAGCCCTTTGCCCAGGGGAGTAACTTGATAGGAGCAGGCTGGAATGAGCAGGCTGGTCCCAGGCGACTGGAAGGAGCAGGCTGGTCCAAGAAGACTGGAAGGAGCAGGCTGGTCCAAGAAGACTGGAAGGAGCAGGCTGGTCCAAGTGAATAAAAGTCTGGTAAAATCTACCTACATAAAAAAAAAAAAAAATAGAAGAGAGGAAACCTAAAATGAGAACAGCTAAGTGATTAACCCCCCCCCCCCCCCCACAAATGAAGTTGCGTACTTACCGTAATCTGTAGCTGTGGTATTTGCAGGCAGCCCTTTCCTCAGGGCAGTAAAACTTTGTCCAAGGCGGCTCTGGAAGGAGCAGGCTGGTCCAAGAAGCCTGGAAGGAGCAGGCTGGTCCAAGAAGACTGGAAGGAGCAGGCTCGTCCAAGAAGAAAAGTCTGGTAAAATCTACCTACATTCAAAAAAATAGGAGGGAGGAAACCTAAAATGAGAACAGCTAAGTGATTAAACCCCCCCCCCCCACCACAAATTAAGTTGCGTACTTACCGTAATCTGTAGCTGTGGTATTTGCAGGCAGCCCTTTCCCCAGGGCAGTAAAACTTTGTCCAAGGCGGCTGGAAGGAACAGACTGGTCGGTCCAAGGCGGCTGAAAGGAGCAGGCTGGTCGGTCCAAGGAGGCTGGTAGGAGCAGGCTAGTCGGTCCAAGGCGGCTGGAAGGAGCAGGCTGGTCGGTCCAAGGTGGCTGGAAGGAGCAGGCTGGTCGGTCCAAGGCTGCTGGACTGGAAGGAGCAGGCTGGTCGGTCCAAGGTGGCTTGAAGGAGCAGGCTGGTCACAGTGGGGTCGAGAGGAGGAAAATCTACATGAAACAGAAAGGCTGCCCCAATGGAGACCAGAGAGAGAATGCTTTTTCACAACACGAACACACAAACAAACAGATTGCAGTGCTATGCCCGCGGGCCCCAGCCCAGGCCCCCAGCTATTTGGCCTGGCTGGGCCTGCCCTGGACTCATGGTCATCATGGCCTGCCTGGCTTAATTTGGATTCGGAATTTGGAAGGATAAAAGTGCAGACTGCAGGCACAGTCACAGACAGCTAGGCTGCCCTCCGTGCCTCACTGCCACTGGGCTGCTGGCCTGCCAGTCTGCCACAGTGCCACTGACTGGCAGCCAGCCTGAGGCAGCCAGCTAGTACAGTCAGGACTCAGGAGTCCAGGGCTCACTCACTCTCAGGGGGTCAGTCGGTGCCACTGCCAGGCAGAACCTCAGTGGCAGTGCCTCACTGGTCTGGGCCTCACACATTACAAGAGACACACAGCCGCACACACAGTGTCAGACTCAGACAGTCTGTCTGTCACAAAAAGTCAGTCACAGACAAGAAGAAGTCAAGAAGACAAGACAGACAGCAGTCAGTCACTCACTCAGTCAGAGAGTCATACTGTCAATAGTAGTCAGTCACAGAGAGTCAATCACGCAACACTGTCACCACACCAGTCACCACCAGCAGTACCACCGACCGAGGAGAACCAGCACGATGACACTCACCAAGAGTTGAGACACCGACCGACTGCTGGACCGGTCACGGTCACTGCTGCTGGACTGTCTATGACTGAGTCTGACTGACCGTCTGACTTACTCGAGAGAGACATCGGGCACAGCGGCGATGGCGGGCGGGTGCCGAGTGGGGCAGGGCAGTCTTGGTCTTGCTGCTGGCCTAAAAACTTGTCTTGCCCACTTGGTCTTGCTGCTGCCTGCTGCTCGGGTGAAGCCGGGCCCGGGCAGGGGGGGGGGTCGTGTGTCCGCTTCCGTCGCTGCCGCCGGTGCTCAGGTCTCTCTCCAGTGAGTGACGTGTCCCACGAGCCTCCTCAATAAGCCCGCTCGACTGTTCTGCCTACTTATAGGCTGGCGCCGGTGTGGCGCGAAAATGCACTTACACAGACAAGTTGCTGGTTTGTCTCAGCTCACCTGTGTTCCTCTGCTTCCTGTTCCTGTTTGCCACTTCCTGTTATGACCCGGATTGCCTGGAGACTATGCTGATTCTCTCCTGACCTGACCCCTGGCTTGTTTAACGGACTTTCTGCTCTTAGCCTTGCTGCGCACTGGACTGATACCTGTGTTTGACCCTCGGCCTGCCTCTGGACTATACTCTGTCTGCTGCACTTAGCCTTGCTGGCTCTCGGACTGATACCTGTGTTTGACCCTCGGCCTACCTCTGGATTATACTCTGTCTGCTGCACTTAGCCTTGCCGGCTCTCGGACCGATATCTGTGTTTGACCCTCGGCCTGCCTCCAGATTATCCTCTGCACTCAGCCTTGCTGGCTCCGGGACTGATTACTTGTGTTTGACCCTCGGCCTGTTTCTACACCTTCTTTACCTGTTTTGCAGAACTGCTGGCTACTTACCTTCTGGTCCAGTCCATCCTGCACAAGCCCTCTTCCAGACCTTCACACAAGTCAGGTATCCCGCTGGAGGCTTGTGCCTCTTGGTGCAACCCACTCCCTGTATCACCTCCAGGGGTGGTGTGCGCTGAGTCGCAACAGCCACCGCTCTCTGCATCTTGGCCTCGGTGAGTACCTCTTTGCTGATAGTACAAACCAGCCATGTCAGAGGCCAACAGAGCGGGTTCACCTTTGTAGATGTTGTGCCAGCAAGTTACAGCCCTTGCAGACGCTGTGCAGAAATTCCAAGAAGGGTACACCCAAATCGACAGCCATCTTCAGCAATTAGCAGGAACACCTGCACCAGTTAACGCAGCACCAGCGCCCCCGGCGGGGCCTCCCTACCGCAGGCCCATTCACCGCCTGCCCTGATGATGGCGACTCCTGAACCAAGGGTACCTATGCCCGAGCGATTTTCAGGCGACCGAAAAAAATTCAGGGCATTTAAAAATGCCTGCTCCTTATATCTGGCCCTGCAACCAAGAACTTTTTCTTCTGAAATAGTGAAAGTTGGATTTATCATCTCCTTACTACCTGAAGAACCCCAGGCATGGGCACATAGCCTTATGGAACAAAGAAGTCCTCTCCTGAACTCGGTGGAGTCCTTCTTTAACTCCATGGGTCAGTTATATGATGACCCACAACGTACTGCTACAGCTGAAGCCACTCTGCACACCTTAACACAAGGAAAGAGACCAGCGGAGGACTATACCGTCGAGTTCCGTAAGTGGTCAGCTGACACCGGCTGGAATGAGGCCGCCCTCAGGTACCAATACCAACAAGGCCTTTCCGAAACTTTGAAGGACGAATTAGCTCGAGTGGAGACCCCCACCTCTTTGGAGGACCTGATTCAATTAGCCACCAAGCTGGACAGGCGTATGCGAGAGTGTCGCTCTGAGCGCCTTCAGACCCCTCGGCCCAGCTGGATGCTCCCCAAGTCGACCACTCCTTACCCTCCAATTCCGGTCCCTGCCGGCCCCTTGGCCGCGGAAGGGGAACCCATGCAGCTAGGACTGTTCGCCCTCGTCTCACCCCAGATGAAAGGCAACGAAGACGACAGGCCAACCTATGTCTGTACTGCGGAGGGGTTGGCCATTACCTTCGCAACTGCCCAGTGAGACCCTGTAAGCCACCTCTGCAATTTGTTATGAACTATCAAGCCACAAACCTCTCCCAGTCTTATTTTACTCTTTCTGTTTCTCTGCAGCTGGCGGAAGAGAGGATTCAACTACCGACCGTAATTGACTCCGGAGCATGCAGTTGTTTCCTGGACATCTCTGTGGCTCAAAAACTTCACATCCCTCTCCAAGACAAAAAACTAAATCTTCTTGTCCACTTGGCTGATGGGTCTTTACCTCGCTCTGGACCAGTTTCACAAGAGACCCAGCCAATTCTCACCATCACGGACTCGGGCCACCAGGAGTTCCTACGCTTTGATTTGATTTCTTCTCCCATGTTCCCTATTATTTTAGGACTCCCTTGGTTGCAGGCCCATGACCCCCAAGTTAACTGGGGCAAGAAGAAGGTCTCCTTTACGTCCTCCTACTGTTCTCAACACTGTTTTCCTCCAGTTCCAGCTACTTGTATGGCAGTCGTTCCTGCATCCGACAGTCTTCAGCATGTCCCTCCAGTATATCTTGAGTTTAAGGATGTTTTTGATAAGAAGAAGGCCGATTGTCTACCACCTCATCGGTCTTACGACTGCCCCATCGAATTGTTACCTGGATCTGAAATTCCTTTCGGGCGCATATTCTCTCTATCCGAGACTGAACTAAAGGCTCTCAAAGCCTACATCCATGAGAAGCTGGAAAAAGGCTTCATTCGGCCCTCTTCATCTCCAGCCGGGACGGGTATTTTCTTTGTTGAGAAAAAAGATGGCTCCCTCAGACCCTGCATCGATTATAGAGAACTTAATAAAATAACTGTCAAAAACCGATACCCGCTCCCGCTCATCCCAGAACTATTTCAGCGCTTCCGGACTGCCAAGATATTCTCCAAACTTGACCTATGAGGCGCTTATAACCTTGTCCGGATTCGCACCAATGATGAATGGAAAACAGCCTTCAGGTCCAGGTTTGGGCATTTTGAGTATTTAGTGATGCCCTTCGGTCTGTGCACGCCCCGGCCACATTTCAACACCTGGTGAATGACATTTTCAGAGACTACCTTGACGACTTTGTAGTCGTATATTTAGACGACATTCTCATTTTTTCTGCCACCATCGAACTACACCGAGACCATGTAAGAAAGGTCCTTACCATTCTTAGAAAACATAAACTATACCTTAAGGCAGAAAAATGCGAATTTGAGAAGACCGTTGTCCAATTTCTCAGATTCATCATTTCCACTCAGGGGATCGCCATGGACCCTCAAAAGGTCAAGGCGATTCTTGATTGGCCCGCTCCAGGGGACAAAAAAGCTGTGCAAAGATTCATAGGCTTTGCTAACTTCCATCGAAGATTGATTGCTGGCTTCTCATCCATTGTTTCTCCGATTACGCAGCTGACCCGTCAATATGGATGCTTCCAGTGGTCCCAGGAAGCTCAGGAAGCCTTCATTAAACTGAAATCTTTGTTCACTTCAGCACCCATTCTACAGCATCCAGACCCACTTTTGCCATTTGTGTTGGAAGTTGACGCTTCTGAAACCGCCACTGGAGCCATTCTTTCACAAAGCCCCAAGGCCCTTTTGCATCCAGTAGCTTTTGCCTCCGAAAGCGAAATCCTCCAGAAAAGAACTATGATGTCGGTGACCGAGCTATTGGCCATTAAGTTTGCCTTAAGCCGCGTACACACGTAGCCGTCTGTCCAACGTACTTAGTCTGGCGGACGTCCGCCAGACTGTCCGTCGGAATTTCCGAACGGGCTACTTGCCCACACACCGCACTTTTTCAGCGGACTAATACGGCGTACTAAGTCCGCCGTACTAAGTCCGCCGTACTTTCGAAATGAACGGACTCGCCCACACACGCGGAGGAAAGTCCGCTCATTTCGAGCGCGTCTCCAGGTAGGCGGGGCCCGCAAAGGAGACGTCGCTGGCCCCGCCGCTTGGTATGGACTTAAAGGGGAACCCCCAACGCCGAAAAAAAACGGCGTGGGGGTCCCCCCAAGTCCACAACAGACCCTTGTCCCAGCACGCTACCCGGCCGGCCAGGAAAGGGGGGCGAGCTAGCGCCCCCCCTCCTGAGCCGTACCAGGCCGCGTGCCCTCAACATGGGGGGTGCCTTGGGGAAGGGGGGGCCGCGCGGCCCCCTCACCCCAAAGCACCTTGTCCCCATGTTGATGAGGAAAAGGGCCTCTTTCCGACAACCCTGGCCGTTGGTTGTCGGGGTCTACGGGCGGGGGGCTTATCGGAATCCGGGAGCCCCCTTTAATAAGGGGGCCCCCGGATACCGGCCCCCACCCTATGTGAATGAGTATGGGGTACAATGTAGGTTTGGCTTTAAATCCTTTGTTGCGTTGGCACGGAATGCATGAGGAGACAAATTTCTGACAGTCCCGCCTCCAACCAGGCCACCAGAAGGAACGGGAAATCAATTCTGACGTCTTCCGTATTCCGAAGTGGCCTGCCAACTTGTGGTCATGAAAAGTCTTTAAGATTGCTGGCCTTACTTCCTGAGGGACAAAGATCTTATCCTGTGCCCAAAGTAGATCATTGTGTTTCTTCAAGGAAGACACTACAGGATCGGTACAGTGGCTTGAGGCTGTTTTAATGGCGGTTACCAGGTCAGTTTGTGTAAGCAGGAGAAAATTTTGCGGTGACAGAATGGTGAAGGGCTCAGTAAACTGGGGGGATTCAGGGAACATCCGGGAGAGTGCATCCGCTTTGCCATTTTTGGACCTGGGACGGTAGGAAATGTGGAAGTTGAACCTAGAAAAAAAAAGTGCCCAACGGGCTTGTCGTGGTCTTAAGCGCTTGGCTGTTCTGAGATATTCCAGGTTCTTGTGGTCCGTAAAAATTGTAATAGGATGAGTTGCGCCCTCTAAGAGATACCTCCATTCTTCTGATGCCACGTACACACGATCAAACAATCCGGTGGAAAAGTCTGGCAAACTCAAGTCCGCCAAACAATCCCCCCGTGTGTAGCCTCCGGCATACTTTTTTGACCCGAAAGTACGGCGGACTTAGAATGCCGTGTTGCACACCAATCTGCCCGCCGGACTCGCATTTCGGCGGACAATCCGGC
This sequence comes from Lithobates pipiens, assembly GCF_037356315.1. Classification (NCBI taxonomy): domain Eukaryota; kingdom Metazoa; phylum Chordata; class Amphibia; order Anura; family Ranidae; genus Lithobates; species Lithobates pipiens. The sequence goes on along the minus strand of NW_027507685.1, from coordinate 123,301,546 downwards.
CGTGTGTATGCCAGTCCGCCGTACTTTTGAAATGAGTGGACTTTTCCCGCCCGGAGAAAAGTCCGCTCATTTCGAGCGGGTCTCCAGGTAGGCGGGGCCCGCGAAGAGACGTCGCTGGCCCCGCCGCCTGGTATGGACTTAAAGGGGAACCCAAACGCCGAAAAAAATCGGCGTGGGGGTCCCCCAAAGTTCACAACAGACCCTTGTTCGAGCACGCTACCAGGCCGGCCAGGAAAGGGGGGCGAGCGAGCGCCCCCCCTCCTGAGCCGTACCAGGCCACGTGCCCTCAACATGGGTGGGTGCCTTGGGGAAGGGGGGCTGCGCGGCCCCCCCACCCCAAAGCACCTTGTCCCCATGTTGATGAGGACAAGGGCCTCTTCCCGACAACCCTGGCCGTTGGTTGTCGGGGTCTGCAGGCGGGGGGCTTATCGGAATCCGGGAGCCCCCTTTAATAAGGGGGCCCCCGGATACCGGCCCCCCACCCTATGTGAATGAGTATGGGGTACAATGTACCCCTACCCATTCACCTGTAAAATAAAAGTACAAAAAAAACACAACACATGAGATAAAATACTTTATTGCACAGCTCCGGGGGTCTTCCGTCTTCGGGGATCTTCTCGCCGGACTCCTCCGCTATCTTCTTGTAGCTCTTTTGCTAGCGGAGGAGTCCGGCTTTCTTCCTCGCCGCCGGCCTCTTCTCCCGACTTCGGGGGTCTTGTCCCCCTCTTCGGTTCTTCTGCTGGGCCACCGCGCCTTCTTATAGCTCTTTTACAGGCGGTGGCCCGGTCTTCTGTCGCCGCCGCCTTCCGTTCTTCTTCTTCTTCTTCTTCTCCTTCTTCTCCTGGAGATGTTGACTCGACGCTCTCTCCGGCCACAATGCCAGGGACGCGCTGCGTGGCCACTTATATAGGGACAAGGGGCGGTGTCACATGGGTTGGTATCACATGGTGACCCCGCCCCCTTACGATGTCACAATCCCCATGTGACATCAACCCATGTGACATGTGACATAAAGCCAGCCATCTTAAAGACTTTTCATGACCACAAGTTGGCCGGCCACTTCGGAATACGGAAGACGTCAGAATTGATTTCCCGTTCCTTCTGGTGGTCTGGTTGGAGGCGGGACTGTCAGAAATTTGTCTCCTCATGCATTCCGTGCCAACGCAACAAAGGATTTAAAGCCAAACCTTGGGGATTACTGAGACCCCTGCCTATCCCTGAAAGGCCATGGGCAGACATCTCTATGGATTTTATTGTGGACCTGCCACCCTCAGAAGGGTTTACCACCATCCTGGTCGTGGTTGACCGTCTTTCAAAGATGGCCCACTTCTTGCCCATGATTGGTACTCCCTCTGCCTTGGACACTGCCAATACCTTTATTAAGGAAATAGTCAGACTCCATGGAGTACCTAACAGTATCGTCTCAGATAGGGGTGCTCAGTTTACTTCTAAATTCTGGAAAGAACTCTGTAAGGCCCTGGAAATCAAGGTCTGTCTCTCATCCGCATACCATCCTCAGAGCAACGGTCAGACAGAAAGGTCAAATCAATCTCTAGAACAATATCTCCGCTGTTTCTGTTCCGGCTCCCAGGATGACTGGTCTTCCCTTCTGTCTTATGCAGAATTTGCATACAACAATTGCATACAACAATTCTGTACACACGGCTACTAACCAAACACCGTTTTGGTCGAATTTTGGATTCCATCCCTCCTTCCTCCCCAACTCCATCCCTGAAACGTCAGTCCCTGCTGTTCAGGATCGGATAGTTTCTATCCAATCAAATTTTCAAAAGATTTGAGAAACCATGCAAAGAGCTCAAGACGACTACAGGAAGTACTACGACAAAGGGAGAAAGGAGAATCCAGCTTTTGGAATTGGCGAGAAGGTCTGGCTAGCGTCTACTCATCTCAAACTATCCTGCCCTTCACGTAAGTTAGGTCCTAGGTTTATAGGCCCATTCACAATCAAGAGAATGGTGAATCCTGTGGCCTTCGAGTTAGACTTACCCAGATCATACAGAATACATCCAGTTTTTCACGTATCTCTCTTAAAACCAGTGGTTCCTAGTCCATTTCCCGGAAGAGAGGAGCCTCGCCTCCAGTTGTAATAGATGGGGAGGACGAATTTGAAATGGAAGCTATTCTTAGCTGCAGAAAGTCGGGCAGACAACTTCAGTACCTAGTAAAATGGAAAGGGTACCCATCAGAAGACAACTCCTGGGAACCTTCTGGTAATCTTCATGCTCCAAGATTGATTAGAGCTTTTCATCAGGAACATCCGGAGTTGATGGCCAGCTTTGGCGTCCGGAGGCCGTCCCTTGGGGGGGGGGGGCACTATCAGGGAAGTAATTTGTATCAAACTCACCATCTCCCTGCGCAAAGATGCACACAAATTTGCTGATCAGCGCTCCGGCGCACGCACATTCGCAGCCCTACTGAGAGGAGTGCGCGAGTGCGCACAAGCACACGCATAACGTGAATTCCCTGACCAGCCTATAAAAGGATCCTTAGCACCCAGACAAGTTGCTGGTTTGTCTCAGCTCACCTGTGTTCCTCTGCTTCCTGTTCCTGTTTGCCACTTCCTGTTGTGACCCGGATTGCCTGAAGACTATGCTGATTCTCTCCTGACCTGACCCCTGGCTTGTTTAACGGACTTTCTGCTCTTAGCCTTGCTGCGCACTGGACTGATACCTGTGTTTGACCCCCGGCCTGCCTCTGGACTATACTCTGTCTGCTGCACTTAGCCTTGCTGGCTCTCGGACTGATACCTGTGTTTGACCCTCGGCCTGCTTCTGGATTATACTCTGTCTGCTGCACTTAGCCTTGCCGGCTCTCGGACCGATATCTGTGTTTGACCCTCGGCCTGCCTCCGGATTATCCTCTGCACTCAGCCTTGCTGGCTCCAGGACTGATTACTTGTGTTTGACCCTCGGCCTGTTTCTACACCTTCTTTACCTGTTTTGCAGACCCGCTGGCTACTTACCTTCTGGTCCAGTCCATCCTGCACAAGCCCTCTTCCAGACCTTCACACAAGTCAGGTATCCCGCTGGAGGCTTGTGCCTCTTGGTGCAACCCACTCCCTGTATCACCTCCAGGGGTGGTGTGCGCTGAGTCGCAACAGCCACTGCTCTCTGCATCTTGGCCTCAGTGAGTACCTCTTTGCTGATAGGCAGTGGCTTTCCTGCAAGCACGCCACGCAGTTAGGTGGGCTGGCCTGTCTGATGCTGGGCTGGGCACTGTAGGCAGGCAGAGGGCGGCAGTGCGCAAGTGCACTGAGACTCCGCGACGGCTGATTTTGGATCTCGGGGATTTCCGGAATTGCGGCGCATGCGCAGTTCTTACCTGGGCCGATCGTAGCCATTTTTACTGGCACTTTTCCCTTACTATGGACTTTTACAGGCACTGGAAAAATGCCTTGTTATTACGGGCTGCCCGTAAATCTACTGGCGGTTGGCAACACTGTCACGTGGCAAACTTGCCGCCTTATATCCTGAGTGCTTCACTAAGGCTGGCAATACATTATACAATTTTCTTGTTCAATTTCCTGTAGATTATCTTCAACTATGTAGTGCAAAGGCATGCCTAATTGCATACAAATTGAAAGTGCTTAGGTGTGACCTCATATTATTTTGGTAAATCTAAAGGAAAATTATACAAATATAGAAATTATAGAAAATTATAGAAAATTTTATAATGTATAGGCTCTTCAGTAGCGGCCAGGCAAAGTCCATGGGTCAGTCTGACAATAGTGCCCATGAGGTGCTGCTGGAGGGGTATGGCTCACACCAAAGGATTCTAGGAACCAGCAAAAGGATCTCATCTGAGATAAAGACGGCTCCCGCCTGCAAAGCTGGTGGAGGTGACATGCACCTGTTGCAACTGGCCTTGAAACGCTGCATGACCAAAATTGTTAACCACCTCCTGCCTGCCGTACTGTCAAATGATGGACGGGTGGCAGGTCTCTCTGGGTAATCGGTGGTGGGCTCTGTCCCAGGGATACGGTGCATCACCGATCTCAGTAAAGAGCCGATGATGAGGCTCTTTACCCATGTGATTAGCTGCATCTGATCAATGCGGGTTATGGGCATTCCTTTCCTCACACTGAGAGAATGTTAGGAGAGGAGAGCCAATCAGTGGCATTTCCTCACAGGGGAGATCTGCACAGATAATCAGGGCACTGATCATCAGTGCAGCCCCAACAGTGATCTCAAACAGTGCTGCCTATCAGTGCCCATCAATGCCCTCTATCAGTGGCACTTATCAGTGCTCATCAGTGCTACATATCAGTGCCCATCAGTGATGCATATTAGTGTCTCCTCATCAGTGCCCTTCAGTCCTGTCTCATCAGTGCCGCCTCATCGGTACCCATTAGTTCAGCCTATCAGTGCTCATTAGGGCAGCCTATCAGTGCCCATCAGTTCCTTATTTACAAAATTTTATAACAAAAACGACAAAAATCGATTTTTTTTCAAAGTTTTCGGTCTTTTTTTTTCTATCAGTTTAAAAAAAAATGATAAAAATTTTGTTTGGGTACAGCGTTGCATGACTGGGCAATTGTCATTCAAAGTGCAACAGCACTGAAAGTGAAAAATTGGCCTGGGCAGGAAGGGGGTAAAGGTGCCCAGTAGGCAAGTAATTTCTTGACATTTTCTCATTAGTTGGTTTTACTCCTCCCTTAATTAAATACCACCAAAAGAAAGATCTATTTGTGTGAATAAAATTGTAAAAAAAATTGTTTGGGTACAGTGTAGCAAGGACGTGCAATTGCTGTTGTGTGACAGCACTGAAAGCTGAAAAATGGCCTGGGCAGGAAGGGGGTGTAAGTGCCCTGTAGGCAAGTGGATTCAATCTGCAGTGGTTTTTGTTTTTTTAGGTGGTGGGTGAGGGGTCTAAGTCCAGCGAACGCTCTCATCTCAGCTGTTGGTGAATTGGGAGGATTTAGAAGTTGCTGAAGATCTTGTGCTTTTTGCTCCAGCCCATCTGGGGGGCCCGTCTGTTGGCTCGCTTGGCCCATGCCTTTTCCTTTGCCTCCATCGATGTGGGGCTCAGACAAAGTCCGCTCTCTTCCAAGGGATCCTTTTTGGTCATGTCATTTGGATGTTCACAAAGGTGTAAAGAAAAATAATTTTACAGGGTTTTTTAAAAATATTTTCTTTTGTGCGGGTATACAACCGCTTTAAAGCAATCCATGGAGGTTAGAACACCCCATAGACAGAGCAACCCATGGAGGTTAGAGCACCCCATAGACAAAGCAACCCATGGAGGTTAGAGCGCCCCATAGACAAAGAACTCATGGAGGTTAGAGCACTCTATGGATGATAGAGTGACCCATAGGCATTAGAGCATCCCATAAACAAAGCAACCCATGGAGGTTAGAGCGCCCCATAACCTCTGGATGCTACAGTGACCCAATAGACAGAGCACTCCATGGACACACCCTGTGGAGGTTAGAGTGCCCCATAGGCAGAGTACCCCATGAATATTAGAGTGACCCATGAAAATAAGAGTGCCCCAAATAAACTGAGTAACCCATGGATTTTAGAGCGACCCAAGGAGGTTGGAGCACCATGTAGGGTTGCCACCTCTCTCCGGGATTCACCCAGACAGTCCAAGTTTTGAATTATGTGTCTGGGTTTCAGTCTGCCTGAAAACATTATTCAGAGTGGACTGTGGCTCCTTAAGTACTTGTTACCCTTAGTTAACCTCTTGACCACTGGGCACTTAAACACCCTTAACCACTTCAGCTCCGGACCAATAAACACCTTAAGGACCAGAGGTCTTTTTGCAATTTCGCACTGCGCTGCTTTAACTGGTAATTGCGCGGTCATGCAATATTGCACCCAAACGAAATTTGCGTCCTTTTCTTCCCACAAATAGAGCTTTCTTTTGATGGTATTTGATTGCCTCTGCGATTTTTTTTTTTTGCGATATAAATGGAAAAAGAGCGAAAATTTTGAAAAAAAAAGATATTTTCTTCTTTTTGTTATAAGAAAAATCGAATAAACTAAATTTTAGTCATACATTGAGGGCAAAATTTATTTAGCCACATGTCTTTAGTAAAAAAAATGTCAATAAGCGTATATTTTTTGGTTTGCGCAAAAGTTATAGCGTCTACAAACTAGAGTACATTTTCTGGAATTTACACAGCTTTTAATTTATGACTGCCGATCTCATTTCTTGAGGTGCTAAAATGGCAGGGCAGTACAAATCCCCCCCAAATGACCCCATTTTGGAAAGTAGACACCCCAAGGAAATTGCTGATGGGTATGTTGAGCCCATTGAATATTTATTTTTTTTGTCCTAAGGGATTGAATAATGACAAAAAAAAAAAAAAAAAATTTTTTTTACAAAAAGTTGTCACTAAATGATATATTGCTCACACATGCCATGGTTATATGTGGAATTGCACCCCAAAATATATTCCGCTACTTCTCCCGAGTATGGCGATACCACGTGTGTGGGACTTTTTGGGAGTCTAGTCGCGCACGGCACCCCGAAAACCAATCACCACCTTCAGGATTTCTAAGGGTGCAAATTTTTGATTTAACTCCTCACTACCTATCACAGTTTCGAAGGCCATAAAATGCCAAAATAGCACAAAACCCCCCAAAATGACCCCATTTTGGAAAGTAGACACCCCAAGCTATTTACTGAGAGGCATGTTGAGTCCATGGAATATTTTATATTTTGCCACAAGTTGCGGGAATATTACAAACTTTTTTTTTTTTGCACCAAGTTGTCACTAAATGATATATTGCTCACACATGCTATGGGCATATGTGAAATGACACCCCAAAATACATTCTGCTGCTTCTCCCGAGTACGGGGATACCACATGTGTGGGACTTTTTGGGAGTCTAGTCGCGCACGGCACCCCGAAAACCAATCACCACCTTCAGGATTTCTAAGGGTGCAAATTTTTGATTTAACTCCTCACTACCTATCACAGTTTCGAAGGCCATAAAATGCCAAAATAGCACAAAACCCCCCCAAATGACCCCATTTTGGAAAGTAGACACCCCAAGCTATTTACTGAGAGGCATGTTGAGTCCATGGAATATTTTATATTTTGCCAAAAGTTGCGGGAATATTACAAACTTTTTTTTTTTTTGCACAAAGTTGTCACTAAATGATATATTGCTCACACATGCTATGTGCAGAAGTCAAATTACACCCCAAAATAAATTCTGCTGCTTCTCCCGAGTACGGGGATACCACATGTGGGGGACTTTTTGGGAGCCTAGCCACGTACGGGACCCCGAAAACCAAGCACTGCCTTCCGGATTTGAATATAAAATGCTATAAAAAACAAACTAACCAGAGTCACCCGTAACACTTATACGGTGATCAGTGGGCAATCAGGGGGTTCAAATTTTTATTAGGTAGTATATGGGGGTCCCTGGCGCTATATAAAAACCTGACGGGGAACCTAAATAACTAACTGGCTAACCAGCGTCACCAGTGACACTTATACTGTGATCGCTGGTGAAAGGGGGTGAAAGGGTTAACTAGCAGCAATCAGGGGGTTAAAACCATTATTGGGTAGTATATCGGGGTACCTAGCGCTATAAAAACCTGGCGGTGAACCTAAAAAAATAACTAGCTACCTAGCGACACTAGCGACACTGATGCAGCGTTCAGAAAAATTATCGCTTAGTGACACTGGCAAAAGGGGGTGAAAGGGTTAACTAGCGGAAATCAGGGGGTTAAAACCATTATTGGGTAGTATATCGGGGTACCTAGCGCTATAAAAACCTGGCGGTGAACCTAAAAAAATAACTAGCTACCTAGCGACTGTAGCGACACTAATGCAGCGATCAGAAAAACGATCGCTTAGTGACACTGGCAAAAGGGGGTGAAAGGGTTAACTAGCGGCAATCAGGGGGTTAAAACCATTATTGGGTAGTATATCGGGGTACCTAGCGATATAAAAACCTGGCGGTGAACCTAAAAAAATAACTAGCTACCTAGCGACACATGCAGCGATCAGAAAAATGATCGCTTAGTGACACTGGCAAAAGGGGGTGAAAGGGTTAACTAGCGGCAATCAGGGGGTTAAAAACATTATTGGGTAGTATATCGGGGTACCTAGCGCTATAAAAACCTGGCGGTGAACCTAAAAAAATAACTAGCTACCTAGCGACTGTAGCGACACTAATGCAGCGATCAGAAAAACGATCGCTTAGTGACACTGGCAAAAGGGGGTGAAAGGGTTAACTAGCGGCAATCAGGGGGTTAAAAACATTATTGGGTAGTATATCGGGGTACCTAGCGCTATAAAAACCTGGCGGTGAACCTAAAAAAATAACTAGCTACCTAGCGACACTAGCGACACATGCAGCGATCAGAAAAATGATCGCTTAGTGACACTGGCAAAAGGGGGTGAAAGGGTTAACTCTAAGGGCAATCAGGGGGTTAAATCTTTATTGGGGGGTGATAGGGGGCTACCCTGGACCTAACACTAACTGTCCTGACAGTTTTTACTGTCACAACTGACACTGAATGCATTGATCAGTAAAGAAATGATCAATGCAATCAGTGACACTGTGACTGGGGGGGGAGGGGGGGCGGGGGGGGGGATCGGGGGGCGATCGGGGGGGGGATCGGGGGGGGTTTGTGTGCCTGTGTGTACCTACATGTCAGTGTAGTGTTGGTGCACACTTACTTTTACTGTTCTCCTCGTAGTCCGGTCAAAAAGACCGCCCCGAGGAGAATGACATCACTTCCTCCTTCCTGTGTAAACAATACACAGGGGAGGAAGCTTCTCATTGGCCAGGAGCGATCCAGAGGGGGTGGCCGAAAACCAACGGCCATCCCCTCATCACGGAGCGCTCCTGGACCGAATCGGACCGCCGTAACCAGCGGGAGGGGGTCCGATCGGACCCCCCACCCGCTGGAAGGCAATCACGTAGATGTACGTGATTATGCCTGCCTGTGCCATTGTGCTGACGTACAATGGCAATACGGCGGTCCTCAAGTGGTTAATAACCAGACCAATTTTCAGCTTTCGGTGCTCTCACATTTTGAATGACAATTACTCACTCATGCAACACTGTAACCATATGAAATTTTTGTCCTTTTTTTCACACAAATAGAGCTTTCTTTTGGTGGTATTTAATCATCGCTGGGTTTTTTATTTTTTGTGCTATAAAAGAAAAAAGACCGAAAATTCTGTAAAAAAAATATTTTTCAGTTTCTGTTATAAAATTTAGCAGATTAGTAATTTTTCTTCATAAATTTTGGCCAAAATTTATACTACTACATATCTTTGGTAAAAATAAGTAAAAATTGGTGGATATTATTTGGTCTTTGTGGAAGTTATAGAGTCCACAAGCTATGGTGTCAATATCTGAAAATTTATCACATCTGAAGTACTGATGGCCTATTTCAATTCTTGAGACCCTAACATGCCATAAAAGTACAAATACCCCACAAATGACCCTTTTTGGAAAGAAGACATTTCAAGGTATTTAGTAAGAGGCATGATGAGTTTTTTGAAGTTGTCATTTTTTCCCACAATTCTTTGCAAAATCAAGATTTTTTTTCCTTTTTTTTTCACAAAGTTGTCAAATTAGCAGGTTATTTCTCACACACAGCATATGCATACCACAAATTACACCCCAAAACACATTCTGCTATTACTCCCAAGTATGGCGATACCACATGTGTGAGACTTTTACACAGCGTGGCCACATACAGAGGCCCAACATGCAGGGAGCACCATCAGGCGTTCTGGAGCAGCCAGGACAATTCTGACATTTCTCTCCTACATGTAAAAATCATTATTTATTTGCTAGAAAATTACATAGAACCCCAAAACATTATATACATTTTTTTAGCAAAGACCCTAGAGAATACAATGGTGGTCGTTGCAACTTTTTATCTCGCACGGTATTTGCACAGCAATTTTTCAAACACGTATTTTTTTTGGAAAAAAAATGTTTTGTGCTTAAAAAAAAAAATGTTTTTTTTAAGTTAGCCCAATTGTTGCATAATGTGAAAGATTAAGTTATGCTGAATAAATAGATACCTAACATATCACTCTTCAAAATTGCACACGCCCTTGGAATGGCGCCAAACGTCACTACTTAAAAATCCCCATAGGCGACACATTATTTTTTTTTTACTGGTTACATGTTTTGAGGTACAGAGGAGGTCTAGGGCTAGAATTATTGCTCTCGCTCTAACGTTCGCAGCGGTACCTCACATGTGTGGTTTGAACACTGTTTTCATATGCGGGCGGGACTTAAATATTCGTTCACTTCTGCATGGGAGCACATGGGGACAGGGGCGCTTTAAAAAAAAAAAAATAATTATTGTTCATTTTACTTTATTTATTTTAGTTTGACATTTTTTTCCCCCCAAATTTATTTTTTTGATCACTTTTATTCCTATTACAAGGAATGTAAACATCCCTTGTAATAGGAATATGGCATGACAGGTCCTCTTTACAGTGAGATATGGGGTCAATAAGACCCCACATCTCACCTCTAGGCTGGGAAGCCTGAAATAAAAAAAAAAAGATTGTGGCGAGTCGGTAGAAGCACCGAAGGGCGGGGGGGACGTCTATGGCTGGGTTTTGCAGGGTATCACCGAGTATGGCTGAGTATCTTCAAGTATGGCTGGGTATCTCCGAGTATGGCTGGGTATGGCAATTTATGGCAGAGTATTGGCAGGGTATTGCAGAGTATTGGCGGGTATTGCAGAGTATTGGCGGGTATTGCAGGGTATTGGCGGATATTGCAGAGTATTGGCGGGTATTGCAGAGTATTGGAGGGTACTGCAGAGTATTGGCGGGTACTGCAGAGGATTGGTGTCAGGTCACCTTGAGCCCAGGTGACAGATGCACACCATAGGGATTAGGAGTGCACCGCAAGGTTGTGGACCCTACGGCTGACTGCTGCGGACAGGGGTCAAGGTGATAGGGAGGTAGGGCCGCCAGAACACCAAGATGGATCCCACCGAGGTTAGAGCGTAAGATTCCCTGGGGCGCGGAGTCTAAGAGCCAGCAGGTGTTTACCAGAGCCTCGAGTGGTGAGGATGGACTTGGCTGCAACTGGCACCAGGTCGTGACCCCAGGGTCCCCCAGCTCACACCCACAGTAGGAAACAGGAAGATAGGGATGGTGAGGGACAAAGCCAAGGTCGGGGCCACAAGCAGACAAGAATAGTCAGGGACGCGCCAAAAGGTCAGGATCACAGGCAAACAGGGATAGTCAAAGACAGACCAAAGTCGGTAACGGAAAACAGTAGAAGAGCACACGGCAGGTAACAGGAAGCTAACACACAAAGGTTGATCAGCAGGATTCAGGTTTTGAGGGGAACTTCAAATGAAACTTCCTCAACAGACGAGGTGCAAAGACCTCGGAAGCTGAAAACCACGACCTCTCCTCAGGACCAAAACCTTTCCAGTGCACGAGGTACTGGAGAATGCCTCTACAGAGTCGGGAATCCAAAATTTGGCTAACCTCGTACTCCTGATCATCCTCAGAGACCGGTGCTACGGTAGAGAGAGGACCAGAGAACTTAGTGAGGACTAAAGGCTTCAGAAGGGCAACATGGAAGGAGTTAGAGATTTTGAGGCTTTTGGGAATCTGGAGCTTGAAACAAACTGGATTCAGTTTAGAAATTATGGTGTACGGACCAATGAATCTTGGGGCAAATTTGAGAGAAGGAACCAGGAGTTTGATGTTTCTGGTGGAGAGCCAGACTTTGTCTCCTGGCTGAAGAGAAGGTGGCTTACGCCTGCGACGGTCAGCAAAACTCTTGAATTTGTTGGCAGCTTTCTGGAGGGAATCATGAACGTCAGCCCACATGGAATTGAATGATTCCTGAACAGTAGCCAAAGCTGGAATGTCAGAGGAACAAGTCATAGGAAGAGGAAGCTGAGGATGTCTTCCATAAACAGTGACAAAGGGTGTTTTCTGAGAACTGACGTTGACATGATTATTGTGGGAGAACTCAGCCCACGGTAATAGTGATGCCCAATCATCATGATGGGCAGAGACCAAGGTACAGAAAAAGACCTCCAACTCCTGATTAACTCTCTCAGTCTGGCCATTGGATTGGGGATGATAAGAAGAGGTAAAATCCAAGGTAATGTCGAGGGATTTGCAAAAGGCTCTCCAAAAACGAGAAGTAAACTGCACACCCCTGTCCGAAACGACATGAGAAAGAACACCATGAAGGCGGAAAATCTCTCGTACAAAAATGGGAACCAAGGCAGGGGCAGAAGGGAGACCAGGAAGGGGAACAAAATGAGCCATCTTGGAGAACCGATCGATTACTACCCAAATGGCCGTATTATTCTCCGACAGTGGAAGATCAGTGATAAAATCCATGGCGATATGAGACCAGGGCTCCTTAGGAATGGGCAAGGGCATGAGAAGACCAGCAGGGGCTTGAGTGGAAGATTTAGACTGAGCACAGACGTGACAAGCCTTAACCACTTAAGGACCGCCGTATTGCCAATGTACGTCATTACAATGGCATGTACAGGCACAAGCACGTACATGTACGTGCTTGGCTTCCAGCGGGTGGGGGGTCCGATTGGACCCCCTTCCGCTGGATACGGCAGTCCAGTTCGCTTCAGGAGCAATCCGGGATGAGGGGATGGCCGTTGGTTTCTGGCCATCCCCTCTCGATCGCTCCTGGCGAATGAGAAGCTTCCTCCCCTGTGTAAATGTAAACACAGGAAGGAGGAAGTGATGTCACACTCCTCGTGTCGGTCTTTTTGACCGGACAGTGCGGAGTGAAGACATCCAAGTAAGTGCACCAACAGTCCACTGACACATAGGTACACATAGGCATACATTTCACCCCCCCGATCGGCCCCCGCCCCCCCCCCCCAGTCACAGTGTCACTAATTGCAGTGGTAATTTATTTACTGATCACTGCATTTAGTGTCAGTTGTGACTGTAAAAAGTGTCAGGGCAGCTAGTGTTAGGCCCCTTTAGGTCCAGGGTAGCCCCCTACCCCCCCTAATAAAGGTTTAAACCCTTGATTGCCCTCCCAGTTAACCCTTTCACCCCCTTTTACCAGTGTCACTAAGTGATCTTTTTCTGATCGCTGCATTAGTGTCACTGGTCCCGCTAGGAAGCTAGTTTTTTTTTTAGGTTCAACGCCAGGTTTTTATAGCGTTAGGTACCCCGATATATAACCTAATAAATGTTTTAACCCCTTGATTGCCCCTAGAGTTAACCCTTTCACCAGCGATCGCTGTATAAGTGTCACTGGAGACGCTGGTTAGCCAGTTAGTTATTTAGTTATTTAGGTTCCCCGTCAGGTTTTTATATAGCGTCAGGTACCCCCATATAAATACCCAATAAAGGTTTTAACCCCCTGATTGCCCTTAGTTAACCCTTTCACCAGTGATCACCGTATAAGTGTTACGGGTGACGCTGGTTAGGTAGTTCGCTTTTTATAGCATCAGGGCACCCGCCATTTATTACCTAATAAAGGTTTAACCCCCTGATCACCCGGCGGGTGATATCAATTCGGTTTTAGGGTCAGAAAGGCGGAAATCGCCACAAATGCGCAAGTCCCCATTCGCTTTCTTCACTGGTACAACAGGTGATGCCCACTCGCTGCGCTCTACCTTTGAGATGACACCTTGTTCCTCCAGCCGACTTAGTTCTGCTTCCACTCCTGCTCGGAGTGCGAAAGGTACTGTGCGAGCTTTGAAGAACTTAGGCTGGGCGTTGGGTTTCAGCTTGAGTCTCACACAGTCATGCTTTATTTTCCCCAACTGGTCATCAAAGATCTTTGGGAACCGCTGCTTCAGGGACACCACCCATCCCTCATTATCTCCTAATGGAATTGTCACAGTGTTACAGGGATTTATGGCGATGTCTGGCATACCAAAGTGAGCGATCCAGTCTCTCCCAAAGAGAGGGGGTCCCCCATTCTCTAGTATATATAATGGCAGTCTCTTTGTCTGACCCTTGTACAATACCTGCACTTTTGCATAACCCAGTGGGTGGAGTATCTGCTTTGAGTATGTCTGCAGTTTGATTGGCGTTGGGCGGACAGTTGTTCGGGTCTGAAGTTGTCTCCATTGTTTCTGAGTGATAACTGAAACTGCTGCTCCTGTGTCTACATCCATCTTTAGTTTCTTTCCCTCAATGGTTACCTCTACAGTCATTGCAGAGGGTGCTGAATGCATATGATGTATGTCTAAACTGTGGAGCACTTCCTTATCCTTTGACTCAGATGATGATGTATATCTTCCCACCATATAGGTCTTTGTCTTGGGGTTCAGAGGTTGCTTATCTCGCACCTTCTTGCTCCGGCAAACTCGTTTCAGATGTCCTGTTTTACCACAGTTATGACAGGTCTGATCCTTAAACCTGCAGACTTTGTGATCATGGTCTGTATTCCCACAACGGTAGCAAGCTGACTCCCGGCTTGGTGGAGGTCTGTATTTCCAGTTTGTGACTGTGGGCTTGACTGCTGTTCTGAAAACTTCTTGTTTCACCTCTTCTCTTCTGCCCTGGGGGTTCAATTGCTCTGTATCTTTCACAGCCATTTCCATCATTGAAGCTATATCAATTGCCTTTGCAAGGGTAAGGTCTTTCTCTGTTAACAGTCTCTTTTGGCTAGAGTCACAATTCAGTCCCATGACAAACTTATCTCTCAGTGCACTAGGTAGGTACTCCCCAAAAGAACAGGTAGAGGCTAGTCTGCGAAGGGCGAGCACATAAGCTTTAATTTCTTCACCCGGCTGCTGCTGCCTCTGATAAAAACGAAATCTTTCTGCAATCTCTAGTGGTTTAGGCTGGAAGTGACCCTCTAACAGTGTCAGGAGCTCTGCCAATGTCTTAGTTGCTGGTTTTACAGGAAAAAGGAGATCCCTGAGAGTGTCATATGTCTGAGCACCGACCACTGTCAGAAATACTGCTACTTGCCTTTCACCTGGGATGCCATTTGCACTGAAAAACTGTTCCAGTCTCTCCACCCAGGAACTCCAGGATGTCTGTTCTCCATCAAATTCACTTAATGTCCCAATCAATGACATTTTCCTGCTGGGATCTGTGATTGCTTTTATCCAGGTGACAATCCACAATGTCTTTGTCTCTCTCTCAGACTGATAGACACTTTGTAAATCCCATCTTTGTCGCCACTGTTATATCCTCTGTGTTGTGAGAGACACAAGACTCTGGTCTGGAACAATGGAAGTTTATTTCCAGTACTCACTGTACACTGCAACATGCATCTCAGGACAGTACATCTTATTAGGCTGCTTACATGTGTCCAAGATGGCTACTATACCCCTTGACCCTTGGCATCACTCCTGGGTGGAGCCAGCCTTAAAGTGACAGTACATGTGGAACCCTTCAGGTATAACAGCGTCGCCCCAGGCAGTGCTAGGTTAGTGCCAGTACCGCTAACACCCACGCGCAAAGCATACACCTCCCTTAGTGGTATAGAATCTGAACAGATCAATATCTGATCTGATCAGATCTATACTTGCGTGCCCAGCAATTTAGGGTTCTAAAAAAACGCATTGTTAGCAGGATCAATCCAGATACCTGCTAGCACCTGCGTTTTGCCCCTCCGCCCAGCCCAGCCCACCCAAGTGCAGTATCGATCGATCACTGTCACTTACAAAACACAACACACATAACTGCAGCGTTCGCAGAGTCAGGCTTGATCCCTGCGATCGCTAACAGTTTTTTTTGTAGCGTTTTGATACAGTCGCTGACAGGCTAGGTGCTTTTTTACCTGTGAGTCTCACTAGTGTACCCCTAAATTTAGAGCCCAAAGTGGCAAAGCGAAGGTACACTAGTGAAGAGGCCTACACGTTTCTGAGCGTGACAGATAGTGAAGAGGAAGACACTGATCTGTCAGATTCAGGCTCAGAATACGAGCCTGTAGAGGACAGTGCCTCCATGACAGATAGCTCTGACGACGAAGATGAGGTCCCTGCTAACGTCAGGCGTACCCGACCCCGATCTTCTGATGTTGTTGAGGTGCAGGAACCGCAAGTCCCTCGTATGGAGTATAGAGCCAGTACTAGCACCGCTCATCCTTTTGGTGAACTGGCAAGCACCAGCGGCCTAGTACACCCTGGACGTACATCCAGCACTGCAGTATCACATGGTGACGTGGCGAGTCCCATAAGTGCAGTTCAAGCTGGCGAGGTGGCAAGCACAAGTAGTGTCCCGCTGCCACCAAGAAGAAGACGAAGACAGGCCCGTCGTTCCCATAGTGCCCTTCCTGCAGAATTCGCCAATCCTGATTGGGTGCCCACCACTTCTGCAGCACCAGTACTTCCCCCATTCACTGCCCAACCCGGTATTCAGGTGGATACCGATGATTTTACGCCACTTGATTTTTATTCTCTGTATTTCACGGAAGATCTCTATAGATCTATTGTGGACCAAACCAATTTATATGCTGGTCAACACATCACCGCTAATCCCCAGTTGCCTTCCCTTGCCAGAGATTGGAAACCAGTTACGGTTTCCTAATTTAAGACCTTTCTGGGCCTTTCCCTCAACATGGGCACACGTTGCGGGCTTATTGGTCCACGCATCCGACTGACCACATGCCCGTGTTCTCTAACTCCATGTCCAGGAAACGATACAAGCAGATCTTGCGGTTCATGCACTTCAGTGACAATGAACTTTGTCGTCATCGTGGAGACCCTGAATACGATCGGCTCTACAAAATTCGGCCCCTCATAAACCACTTCAACCAACGTTTTGCAGACTTGTTTACTCCCCAAAAAGTTGTCTGCGTTGATGAGTCCCTGATTAAGTTTCATGGTCGCTTGTCATTCAAACAGTACATTCCCAACAAGCGTACCAGATACGGGGTGAAGCTCTATAAGTGCCGTGATAGAGATAGTTCCGTAGAGCCGGAGAACTGCCCTGACTACATAGGAAGCGCTGGCAAGATAGTGTGGAACTTGGTGTCACCCTTATTCGGAAAGGGGTACCACTTGTACGTGGACAATTATTACACCAGCGTGCCACTGTTTAGTCACTTGTTTGATAATCAGATTGGAGCATGTGGCACCGTGCGACCTAATCGCCGGGGCTTTCCCCAGCGGCTTGTAGATTCCCGTCTTAGGCTGGGGGAGAGAGCCTGCTATCGGTGTAATAATTTGCTCGCTATGAAGTGGAGGGATAATAAGAATGTTTTCTTTCTTACCTCCCTTCATGCAGACACGACGGTCCAAATTCCTACGGCGACTGGTATTGTGGAGAAACCCCTCTGTGTCCACGAATATAACAAAAATATGGGAGGGGTGGACCTCAATGACCAGTTGTTGGCGCTGTATCTAGTTTCCCGTAAGGCCAGACGCTGGTACAAAAAAGTGTCTGCTTACTTATTTCAATTGGCTTTGCTGAATGCTTTTGTGCTATACAAAACTTCAGGCGGGACTTTAACCTTTCTTTTCTTCCAAAGAGAGATTGTCACAGAGCTTCTGTATCCAGACGGTTCTGCACCTCACCATTCTCAACCAAATACAGTAAGCCGGCTGCATGAGAGGCATTATTCTTATGCCATCCCGAGTACCCCTACCCAACGAGCCCCCCAAAAAAGATGTCGTGTCTGTACCAAGCGCGGATATAGGCATGACACCCGTTGTTATTGTCCACGCTGTCCTGGCAATCCTGGTCTTTGCCTTGGTGAGTGTTTTGAATGCTACCACACACTAGTGAAGTATTAGCATAGGGTACAGCATTTCACAGGCTAGGCACACTAACACAGAGTCTCCCAAGATACCATTGCATTTTGAGAGACCCGAAATGTTACAGTTGTTACAGTTTACAGTTCAAAAAAAAGTGTATAAAAAAAATAAAAAAAAAGTAAAATAAAAAAAACAAAAAAAAAATATAAAATATAAAAACCAAAAATAGTTGTCGTTTTATTGTTCTCTCTCTCTCTCTCTCTCTCTCTCTCTCTCTCTCTCTCTTCTCTCTAATTTTTTATACTTTACTGTTTACTGTGTTTTATTGTTAACCATTTTTCTTGTTTTCAGGTACGCCATTCAGCTGCAGCGTGGATTTATTTATCTTGACAGCAACCGCGTTTGCTCCCACGATACATAAAGCCGTGACTCCAGTGCTGTAGGAGGTGATTTCACCACCACAGTTAAAAAAGAGCATATATGCCGAAGCATGGGGGCATAAGGGGTGGAGGAGCGATTTTGCTCCTAATGCCGCGTACATACGGTCAAAATTCCGACGGAGGGCTTGCCCGTGGAAAAGTTTGAACGTATGTACGCGGCATAACTTTTTTGCGGGAGGATGCCCCCATGCTTCGGCATATATATATTTTAGGCACAGGTTGTGTTAAAAAAAAAATTCTTTTTTACTGTTTTTTTTGTCATTTGCTTTGCAGGTATGGTATGGTAAGGTTTTACTGTTATACTGTAATGTTACTTTGTTTTAACGTTAACCATAATTTGCTTAGCAGGTACGCCATTCAGCTGCAGCGCGGATTTATTTATCTTGACAGCAACAGCGTTTGCTCCCACGATACATAAAGCCGTGACTCCAGTGCTGTAGGAGGTGATTTCACCACCACAGTTAAAAAAGAGCATATATGCCGAAGCATGGGGGCATAAGGGGTGGAGGAGCGATTTTGCTCCTAATGCCGCGTACATACAGTCAAAATTCCGACGAAGGGCTTGCCCGTGGAAAAGTTTGAACGTATGTACGCGGCATAACTTTTTTGCGGGAGGATGCCCCCATGCTTCGGCATATATATATTTTAGGCACAGGTTGTGTTAAAAAATGTTTTATTTTTTACTGGGTTTTTTTTTGGCATTTGCTTTGCAGGTATGGTATGGTAAGGTTTTACTGTTATACTGTAATGTTACTTTGTTTTAACGTTAACCATAATTTGCTTAGCAGGTACGCCATTCAGTTGCAGCGTGGATTTATTTATCTTGACAGCAACAGCGTTTCCTCCCACGATACATAAAGCCGCGACTCCAACGCTGTAGGAGGTGATTTCACCACTACAGTTAAAAAAAAAGAACATATATGCCGAAGCATGGGGGCATAAGGGGTGGAGGAGCGATTTTGCTCCTAATGCCACGTACATACGGTCGAAATTCCGACGGAGGGCTTGCCCGTGGAAAAGTTCGACCGTGTGTATGCGGCATAACTTTTTTGCGGGAGGATGCCCCCATGCTTCGGCATATATAAATGGTGCATGTATGTCCATCATTAGAAGTGGGGGGATGAAGGGAGGTATTCTAATGGTTCAGACAACATGACTCTCAGCAAATAGCTTGGAGTGTCTAATTTCCAAAATGGGGTAATTTGGGGGGGGTTTTGTGCTATTTTGGCATTTTATGGCCTTCGAAACTGTAATAGGTAGTGAGGAGTGAAATCAAAAATTTGCGCCCTTAGAAATCCAGAAGGTGGCGATTGGTTTTTGGGGCCCTGTACGCAGCTAGGCTCCCTGAAAGTCTCACACAACTGTGATAGGTAGTGATAGGTAGTGAGGAGTAAAATAAAAAATGTATGCCCTTAGAAATCCTGAAGGCGGTGCTTGGATTTCGGGGTCCCGTACGTGGCTAGGCTCCCAAAACGTCCCACACATGTGGTATCCCTGTACTCAGGAGAAGCAGCAGAATGTATTTTGGGGTGTAATTTCAGATATGCCCATAGCATGTGTGAGCAATATATCATTTAGTGACAACTTTGTGCAAAAAAAAAAAGTTTGTAATATTCCCGCAACTTGTGGCAAAATATAAAATATTCCATGGACTCAACATGCCTCTCAGTAAATAGCTTGGGGTGTCTAATTTCCAAAATGGGGTCATTTTGGGGGGTTTTGTTCTATTTTGGAATTTTATGGCATTCGAAACTGTGATAGGTAGTGAGGAGCAAAATCAAAAATTTGCACCCTTAGAAATCCTGAAGGTGGTGATTGGTTTTCGGGGTGCCGTGCGCGACTAGACTCCCAAAAAGTCCCACACATGTGGTATCCCCATACTCGGGAGAAGTAGCGGAATATATTTTGGCGTGCAATTCCACATATAACTATGGCATGTGTGAGCAATATATCATTTAGTGACAACTTTTTGTAAAAAAAATTTTTTTTTGTCATTATTCAATCCCTTAGGACAAAAAAAATAAATATTCAATGGGCTCAACATACCCATCAGCAATTTCCTTGGGGTGTCTACTTTCCAAAATGGGGTCATTTGGGGGGGGGGTTGTACTGCCCTGCCATTTTAGCACCTCAAGAAATGAGATAGGCAGTCATAAATTAAAAGCTGTGTAAATTCCAGAAAATGTACTCTAGTTTGTAGACGCTATAACTTTTGCGCAATCAACAGATATACGCTTATTGACATTTTTTTTTACTAAAGACATGTGGCTGAATACATTTTGCCCTCAATGTATGACTAAAATTTAGTTTATTCGATTTTTCTTATAACAAAAAGAAGAAAATATCTTTTTTTTTTCAAAATTTTCGCTCTTTTTCCATTTATATCGCAAAAAATAAAAATCGCAGAGGCAATCAAATACCATCAAAAGAAAGCTCTATTTGTGGGAAGAAAAGGACGCAAATTTCGTTTGGGTGCAATATTGCATGACCGCGCAATTACCAGTTAAAGCAGCGCAGTGCAAAATTGTAAAAAGACCTCTGGTCCTTAGGCTGTTTATTGGTCCGGGGCTGAAGTGGTTAACATTGTCTTTAACATCCGAGCAGAGATTAGGCCACCAGTAGTGACAACTGATGAGCAGGAAGGATCGGAGGAACCCAGCATGACCTGCCACCTTGGAATCATGTCCCCAACGAAGGATCTTAGTTCTTAGCTCCGTGGGAACAAAGGTCTTACCAGGAGGAATTTTTGATTCCAGGGTGGTAGAATGGGCAACAATGCATGAGGTAGGAATGATCGGCTCAGGATCAGGGTTGGACTCCTCGTCCAAAGTGTCAAATGACCTAGAGAGCGCATCAGCTCGACCATTGCAGGAACCAGGTTTGTAGGTAATGGTGAATTTAAAACGGGAAAAGAAGAGACTCCACCTGGCCTGTCTGGGGTTCAGACGTTTAGCATTCTGTAGGTACTGTAGATTCTTATGATCAGTAAAGATCGTTATGGAGTGAACCTTCCAAGAGATGACGCCACTCCTCCAACGCCAATTTAATTGCGAGAAGTTCCCGATCACTAATGGCATGATTTCTCTCTGCCTGAGAATTTTTTTTGGAGAAGAACGCACATGGTTGACGAAGAAGAAGAAGCACAGCTCCCACCCCCATTGAAGAAGTTTCTACTTCAATAAAAAATGGGTCCTCAGGATTTGGTCTCCTCAAGAGTGGTCCAGAGACAAAGGCCTGTTTCAGATCGTGAAACGCAGAGACAGCCTCGGGAGGCCAGTCTTTGGCATTCGCACCCTTCTTGGTCAAAGCGATAATAGGCGCAGCAATGGAAGAGTAATTCCTTATGAACTGCCTATAATAATTTGTGAAGCCAAGAAAGCGCTGTGAGGCCTTGAGGCTAGCGGGAAGGGGCCAGTTGGTAATGGCTGAGAGCTTTCTGGGATCCATGCGAAGACCCGCACTAGAAACAAAACATCCCAGAAACAGGACCTCAGAACATTCAAAGGAACATTTCTCCATCTTGGCATAGAGATTGTTCTCTCTAAGGCGCTGAAGTACGGTGCGTACATGGTTTCTGTGAGCAGGCAGATTTTCGGAAAAGATGAGAATATCATCCAGAGAGATGACAACAAACTGGTACAGTAGATCCCTGAATATTTCATTGACAAAGTTATGGAACACAGCTGGAGCATTACACAAACCAAAAGGCATAACCAGGTATTCGTAATGCCCGTCCCTAGTGTTAAACGCGGTCTTCCATTCGTCACCTTCCCGTATTCGAATGAGATTGTATGCACCTCTGAGATCCAACTTAGTGAAAATGGAAGCCCCCTTCAACCTGTCAAATAGCTCAGATATTAGAGGTAAGGGGTATCGGTTTTTAATAGTCACAGCGTTTAAACCTCTATAGTCGATGCAGGGTCTGAGGGTACCATCCTTTTTGGCAACGAAAAAGAACCCTGCTCCTGCAGGCGATGAGGATTTCCGGATGAAACCTCTCTCCAGATTCTCGGCGACATACTCAGACATGGCCTGGGTCTCTGGAATGGACAAAGGGTAGGTACGACCCCTGGGCAGGGTTGCTCCAAGGACAAGGTCAATAGCACAGTCAAAAGATCTGTGGGGAGGAAGCACCTCAGCAGACTTCTTGCAGAACACATATCGGAAATCGCTGTATGCCGTGGGAAGATCAGACGATACAGATGTGGTAGCAATGGGAAGTTTCCCGGACGAAGCAGGCAGGAGTCAGGAAAAGGACCCTTGCCCCCACAATAAAGACACAAGCCCAAAGTTCTGCGTCTAGCACGTTCTTCGGGGGGTTAGTCTGGTCCGGCCCAGCTGCATGGGTTCCTCAGCAGACAGAGGATGCTCCACAGGGCGACGGGAAAAAAGCTCAGGCTGACTAGGACCTAGGGGGTGCTGGCGTCTTTTTTTTAAGGACCTCTCCTGGAAACGAATGTCAATCTGATTGCATAAGGAAATTATATCGTCCAGACCGGCGGGGATAGCTCTTCCTGCTAATTCGTCCTTCACTCGGTCAGAGAGGCCATGTAAAAAGGTTGTGACCAGGGCCTCATTGTTCCAGCTAAATTCCGCTGTAAGGATACGGAACTGAAGTGCATATTGTCCCACTGAAAAAGATTCTTGGCGAAGGCGTAAAAGGGCACTAGCCGCAGAAGAAACCCGAGCTGGCTCCTCGAAGATATTACGAAAGAGCTTCAAGAAGTTGGACAGGCTGGAAACCACTGGATCATTTTTCTCCCACAGGGGAGCAGCCCAGGCTAAAGCTTCACCGGAGAGGAGGGAAATTATATAGGCTACCTTTGCTCGATCAGACAGAAAGTTTTGAGGCTGGAGCTCAAAATGAATGGTGCATTGGCTGAGGAAGCCCCTGCAGGCCTTGGAGTCCCCAGAGAAACGGGACGGAGCTGGCAGTACTAATGAATGCGTGGATGCGATTGGTGCAATAGGTGCAGTCGCAGACTGTACTTGAGGCTGCAGGTTCGGGGTCCCCAAGGAAGCCTGTAGCTGCTCGAACCGGGAAGCCAGATCTTGAAGGAATCGCATCACCTGAGTCTGATTAGATTCCTGGGTTTCAAGTCTCCGAACTATGCCCTGCAAAGGATCGACTGCAGGAAGCGGCACGTCAGCCGGGTCCATGGCTGATCAAACTGTCAGGTCACCTTGAGCCCAGGTGACAGATGCACACCGTAGGGATTAGGAGTGCACAGCAAGGTTGTGGACCCTACGGCTGACTGCTGCGGACAGGGGTCAAGGTGATAGGGAGGCAGGGCCGCCAGAACACCAAGATGGATCCCACCGAGGTTAGAGCGTAAGATTCCCTGGGGCGCGGAGTCTAAGAGCCAGCAGGTGTTCACCAGAGCCTCGAGTGGTGAGGATGGACTTGGCTGCAACTGGCTCCAGGTCGCGACCCCCAGGGTCCCCCAGCTCACACCCACAGTAGGCAACAGGAGGATAGGGATGAATAGGGACAAAGCCAAGGTTGGGGCCACAAGCAGACAAGAATAGTCGGGGACACGCCAAAAGGTCAGGATCACAGGCAAACAGGGATAGTCAAAGACATGCCAAAGTCGGTAACGGAAAACAGTAGAAGAGCACACGGCAGGTAACAGGAAGCTAACACACAAAGGTTGATCAGCAGGATTGGCTTGCAGTGCACAAGTTAATATAGGGTTCTCTGATAGGAGCTAGGGTGGAGCCATGCCAGAGGATGGATTATAAAAGCAGTCAGGTGAGGGTCGGCTGATCTCTAGAAATGAACACATGGAGACAGGTAAGCAGACGAACTCTATTGCATAACCATGACAATTGGCAGGTATTAAAGAGTATTGGCGGGTATTGCAAAGTATTGGCTGGTACTGCAGAGTATTGGTGGGTACTGCAGAGTATTAGTGGGTATTGCAGAGTATTGGCGGGTACTGTAGAGTATTGGCTGGTACTGCAGAGTATTGGCTGGTATTGCAGATTATTGGCGGGGTATTGAGGGGTTAATTTCGGTGAGCAGCGATGAGGGCACTGCAGATGCAGCCCACAGCGCTGCCGACATCGATCTCTTCTCCCTCCGCTGTACCGATCGGTACAGAGAGGGGAGGGAGGAACCATAACATGACACCGGTTTGTTTACAAGTGATCACTCCGTCATTTGACGGAGCGATCACGTGGTAAACGGCCTCGAGTGCGCGCCCGGGGGGGGGCGCGAGAGCAGAAATCTGAGAGGACGTTATATGATGGCCTCCCAGAGTTAAGAAACCGCACTGTAGCCGTCATTCGGCTATGGGGCGGTTGTTAAGTGGTTAATCTGTTACCGCTATTAAGTCACACCCACTGTTTGCCTTGGCGCGCTAAGTGCGCCACATTACTTCTCTCCGTGGGGCACTCAAAGGTGTCCCTGGTCTTTTAAAATTCTATAGTGTATACTACAAAAAAAATTCTGTGTGTTGCTAAGGTGTTCAGGTTTGGCATGAAGAAAAGGTGGCTACCCTATTCCCCGTCCTACTGGTAAAGTCCAGTAAACAGCAGGCGCTCACTGGAATTTTATTATAACATGGAGGCCTGTCGGCAAAGATCCTTTCATAGAACTATAGAGGAAGATCAACTGATTCTGAGTTCAAAATTAGGAATCAGAAATGTTTTAGGTGTACCAACATGGTGGTGTTCTGTAATTTTCCTTAACCCCAGCTGATTGTGACTCTCCTGCACCAGAAGTGATGTAATTGGAGATTTTGAAGAGTTGGCTATTTTGTCAGAACCCCGGCTGTGCTAGAGGGCAATGTGATTCAGCTCAGCATACAGCTTCCTTTTTTTTTCCTTTTTTTTTTACCAACTTTATGTATAAAACGTAGAATTCATTCACTGGGTTGTCAAGGCAGCTCATTGCACAACAATGAAGTGCAATTTGGCCCAAAGCACTGCGATAAAATGCTGCATGTCTGCATCTTACTGTAGCTCAGCGCTAGACTGCGTTGCAATGTGAATGGGACACCTAGGACACAATTGTGTCCTATCTGTCACCACATATTCAGGGAGATTTACTAAAACTGGTGTAGCTATGCATGGTATCCAATCAGCTTCTCACTTCAGCTTGTTTAATTAAGCTTTGACATTAAAACCTGGAAGCTGATTGGGTACTATAGGCACAACTGTACCAGTATTTATTTTTTACTGGCAATTACTACTTACTAATCCCCCCCTTATGCCGCATACACACGATCAAACAATCGGGTGGAAAAGTCCGGCAAAGTCAAGTCCGCCGGACAATCCCCCCGTGTGTAGCCTCCGGCAGACTTTTTTGACCCGAAAGTACGGCGGACTTAGAAAGTAGTTTTGCACTCCAATCTTCCCGCCGGACTCGCATTTCGGTGGACAATCCGGCCGTGCGTATGCCAGTCCACCGTACTTTTGAAATGAACGGACTTTTCCCGCCCGGAGAAAAGTCCGCTCATTTCGAGCGGGTCTCCAGGTAGGCGAGGCCCGCGAAGGAGACGTCGCTGGCCCCGCCACCTGGTATGGACTTAAAGGGGAACCCCTATGCCGAAAAAATGGGCGTGGGGGTTCCTCCCAGGTCCACATCAGACCCTTGTCTGAGCACGCTACCCGGCCGGCCAGGAAAGGGGGGGACGAGCGAGCGCCCCCCCCCCTCCTGAGCCGTAACAGGCCGCCTGCCCTTAACATGGGGGGTGCCTTGGGGAAGGGGGGGGCCGCGCGGCCCCTCCACCCCAAAGCACCTTTGTCCCCATGTTGATGAGGACAAGGGCCTCTTCCCGACAACCCTGGTTGTTGGTTGTCGGGGTTTGCGGGCGGGGGGCTTATCGGAATCCGGGAGCCCCCTTTAATAAGGGGGCCCCCTGATACACAGGCCCCCCACCCTATGTGAATGAGTATGGGGTACAATGTACCCCTACCCATTCACCTGTGAAAAAAAGTACAAAAAAAAACACAACACAGGGTAAAAATAGTTTATTGCACAGCTCCGGGGGTCTTCCGTCTTTGGGGGTCTTCTCGACCGGACTCCTCCGCTATATTCTGCTAGCTCTTTTGCTAGCGGAGGAGCCCGGCTTCCGATAAGCCCCCCGCCCGCAGACCCCGACAACCAACGGCCAGGATTGTCGGGAAGAGGCCCTTGTCCTCATCAACATGGGGACAAGGTGCTTTGGGGTGGGGGGGCTGCACGGCCCCCCCTTCCCCAAGGCACCCCCCATGTTGAGGGCACGCGGCCTGTTACGGCTCAAGAGGGGGGCCGCTCGCTCGTCCCCCCTTTCCTGGCCGGCCGGGTAGCGTGCTCGGACAAGGGTCTGATGTGGACCTGGGGGCAACCCCCACGCCGATTTTTTCAGCGTTGGGGTTCCCCTTTAAGTCCATACCAGGCGGTGGGGCCAGCGACGTCTCCTTCACGGGCCCCGCCTACCTGGAGACCCGCTCGAAATGAGCGGACTTTCCTCCGTGTGTGTGGGCGAGTCCGTTCATTTCAAAAGTACGGCGGACTTAGTACGGCGGACTTAGTACGCCGTATTAGTCCGCTGAAAAAGTGCCGTGTGTGGGCAAGTAGCCCGTTTGGAAAGTCGGACGGACAGTCTGGCGGGAAGTCCTACAGACTAAGTCCGTCGGATAGTCCGCTACGTGTGTACGCGGCATTAGGGAATGAGGCGGCTATTGTCACTGGGTTAGATTTGTCTGCGCCCCCTCCCAGATCAGTCTCCACCCTCTACCCAGTGTGCCTCCCCTGAAAGAGGAACTAATCCCTCCTATCCTTCTTTGCCATGGAAGCACCCGTCTGACATTTAACTCTCCCCTCTTGTCCGTTGCTCAGTGATGAGGGGGTGCATGCTGGGAGCTTCCTGCACCACACTGCCAGAAATGAGAGTTGCCCAAATGCTGCCTGGGGGCTGGACCCAGATGGATCTAAGAACGCTGATAGGTAGAGGGGCAGGCACAGGAGAAGGTGGGGCTAGACAGATAAATATAAGAACACCGATAGGTGGGGACTGAAGGAGCTGGGATTGAACCCAGTGGAATCTAAGAACACTGATAGATGGGTGGGCATTGTTAGAAGTCAGCATGGATAAGGCAATGATAGTATGTTGTCTATATGCGGTTATCTCTTATATGGCGTCTAGGATGAAAACATAGAAGAGACCTTTTGTGATATTTTGTGTGGCCACCATTATTTTTCAGCACTGCCTTAACCCTCTTGGGCATGGAATTCATCAGAACTTCACAGATTGTCATTGGAGTCCTCTTCCACTCCTCCATGAGGACATCACAGAGCTGGTGGATGTTAGAGACCTTGTGATCCTCCACCTTCCGTTTGAGGATGCCCCACAGATGCTTACTAGGGTTTAGGTCTGAAGACATGCTTGGCCAGTCCATCACCTTTACCCTCATCTTCTTTAGCAAGGCAGTGGTCGTTTTGGAGGTGTGTTTGGGATCATGTTGGAATACTGCCCTGCGGCCCAGTCTTCAAAGGGAGGGGATCATTCTCTGCTTCAGTATATCACAGTACATGCTGGCATTCATGTTTCCCTCAATGAACTGTAGCTCCCCAGTGCCAGCAGCACTCATGCAGCCCCAGATCATGACACTACCACCACCATGCTTGACTGTAGGCAGGACAAGACACACTTGTCTTTGTACTCCTCACCTGGTTGCCACCACACACTCCTGACACCATCTGAACCAAATAAGTTTATCTTGGTCTCATCAGACCACAGGACATGGTTCCAGTAATCCATGTCCTTAGTCTGCTTGTCTTCAGCAAACTGTTTGCGGGCTTTCTTATGCATCATCTTTAGAAGAGGCTTCCTTCTGGTATGACAGCCATGCAGACCAATTTGATGCAATTGGCAGCGTATGGTCTGAGCACTGACAGGCTGACCCCCCCCACCCCTCCAACCTCTGCAGCAATTCTGGCAGCACTCATACGTCTATTTCCCAAAGAGAACCTCTGGATATGACGTTGATCACATGCACTCAACTTATTTGGTCGACCATGGCGACTGTTCTGAGTGGAACCGGTCCTGTTAAACTACTGTATAATCTTGGCCACTGTGCTGCAGCTCAGTTCCAGGGTCTTGACAATCTTCTAATAGCCTATGCCATCTTTATGTAGAGCAACAATTCTTTTTTTCATATCCTCAGAGAATTCTTTGCCATGAGGTGCAATGTTGAACTTCCAGTGACCAGTAGGAGAGAGGGAGAGAGAGAACACCAAATTTAACACACCTGCTCCCCATTCACACCCGAGACCTTGTAACTAGAGATGGACGAACTTCCGACGGGACGAACCGCGAATGCGGCCAAAAGTTTGCGAACCGCAAAGTTTGCGACGGGCCCCATTTACTTCAATGGCAGGTGAACCTTAAAAACCTACAGGTCATATTTTCAGCCATAAAATACTTACTAGCTGTGCACACATAGTTCCACCACATGGCCACTGACATAACACATGTATGAAGTGAATCTGGGATCGACAACTACACCATTCTTTTTTTATCTGTGAAATTTTGACAATTCAGGACTCAGGAGCGCATGAAGGCAATGGAGGAGAGGAAAGGCCAGGGTAGGCTATGAAGAGGGTGCAGGAGATGATCACCAGCACCGTGATAGAGAGCACTGACACCAGCACCGTGATATATAGCACTGACACCAGCACCGTGATATAGAGCACTGACACCAGCACTGTGATAGAGAGCACTGACACCAGCACCCTATATATTGTACACCTATACCAGTCCTTAAAAGGACCTTTGTGGACCTAGTAGCTAGTGATTTGCAGACTGTCCCTCAGTCCCTACACTGATGAAAGACTGCTGCAGAAACCAGCAGTAATCTGCAGCACAGCCCTGCACCAGCACACTATATATTGTACACCTATACCAGTCCTTAAAAGGACCTTTGTAGACCTAGTAGCTAGTGATTTGCAGACTGTCCCTCAGTCCCTACACTGATAAAAGACAGCTGCAGAAACGAGCAGTAATCTGCAGCACAGCAATGCACCAGCACCCTATATATTGTACACCTATACCAGTCCTTAAAAGGACCTTTGTGGACCTAATAGTAATAGCTAGCTAGTGATTAAACTTACTGTCCCTGTTGCACACAGCGTCCTGTCCCTACACTGACAAAAGACAGCTGCAATCACCAGCACAGCAGTGCACTGAACCCTATATACTGTACTACACCTATACAAGTCCTTAAAAAGACTTTTGTGGACCTAATAGCTAGTGATTTGTGTCACTACAGTCTCTCCCTGCTGCACACAGCATCCTGTCCCTGCACTGACAAAAGACAGCTGCAATCACCAGCACAGCAGTGCACTGAACCCTATATACTGTACTACACCTATACCAGTCCTTAAAAGGACTTTTGTGGACCTAATAGCTAGCGATTTGTGTCACTACAGTCTGTCCCTGCTCCACACAGCAACCTCTCCCTACACTGACATAAGACAGAATGTAAAATGGCCACCAGATCAGGTCTATTTATAAGGTAGGGGGAATGTCCAATTGTCCATGTGCTGAAATGTCTCAATTGGCTGTCCTGTATCCCATGATGGATGTGTCATCATGGGTCAAAGTTCTTTCACACTGTAAACACATATGTCCGCCGGGCGAACAGCGGCACTAGTCCGCCGGTTTGGCGAATCACGAACACGCAAAATTCGCCGCGAACCGACCACCGGGCGAACAGTTCGGCCATCCCTACTTGTAACGCTAACAAGTGACATGACACCAGGGAGGGAGAATGGCTAATTTGGCCCAATTTGGACATTTTCACTTAGGGGTGTACTCACTTTTGTTTCCAGCGGTTTAGACATTAATGGCTGTGTGTTGTGTTATCTCGAGGGGGCAGCAAATGTACACTGTTATACAAGCTGTACAATCACTACTTTACATTGTAGCAAAGTGTAATTTCTTCAGTGTTGTCACATGAAAAGATAGAATAAAATATTTATAAAAATGTGAGCGGTGTACTGTGTATATATATATATATATATATATATATATATATATATATATATATATATTGGTAGTGTGTATATATATATATATATATATATATATATATATCGGATATAGGTGTGTGATTTCTGGGTAGCACATATAAAGTCCCCTCCCCCCATATGGGTGGAAAATGTTGTCTGATTTGTATTGTAATTGGTGAAGGTGTCCACAGAGAAATAGATCAGGGAAGATGGAAGGATTCCATCTATTTCCTGTGTAATGATGAATGAAGTTACTTTGTGCCATGTGATGGATGACATTGGAGGCGGTGCACCTTGTGTGTTCTCCTATAGGTGGATATTGGGGATCCTTGGATATTGGGGATGGCTGAGCTGTGTTTTCCCCGCCCCTCCAGCCACATACCTCCCAACTTTTTGAGAGTGGAACGAGGGACACCTATTAGCACCAGTATGTAGGCATAGGGCACCACCCCTGCCACACCCCATTGAAGGAGAATTATACAAGAAAAATTTAACCACTTGCCGCCCGCCCTATTACAAATTGACGGCGGCAAAGTGGTTTCATTATCCTAACCGGACGTCATATGACGTGATTAGGATTATGAGCCGCTGCGCGCCCCCGGGGGCGCGCATCGCGGCGATCGTTGTTGCGGGGTGTCAGTCTGACACCCGGCAACTACGATCTCGGTAAAGAGTCTCCGACGGAGACTCTTTACCACATGATCAGCCGTGTCCAATCACGGCTGATCACAGTGTAAATAGGAAAAGCCGGTGATCGGCTTTTCCTCACTCGCGTCTGTCAGACGCGAGTAGAGGAGAGCCGATCGGCTGCTCCTCTGACAGGGGGGGTCTATGCTGATCGATTATCAGCACAGCCCCCCCAAGGATGCCCACACTGGACCACCAGGGACGCCACTAGACCACCAGGGATGCCAAGGACAAGGTATGCCACCCTAGACCACCAGGGATTCCAATCAGTGCCACAATGGATGCCAATCAGTGCCCATAATGGATGCCAATCAGTGCCCACAATGGGCATCACTGATTGGCATGCATTATTGATTGGCACTGATTGGCATCCATTAGTACAATATATTATAATACAATGCCGCCTATCAGTTCCCATCTGTGCCGCCTATCAGTGCCTACCCATGCCCACCTGTGCCGCCTACCCATGCCCACCTGTGCCACCTACACATGCCCACCTGTGCCGCCTACCCATGCCCACCTGTGCCGCCTAACCCATGCCCACCTGTGCCACCTATCAGTGCCCATCCGTATCGCCCATCAGTGCCACCCATCAGTGCCGCCTATCAGTGCCACATATCGGTGTCCATCAATGCCACCTCATCAGTGCCACTTCATTGGTGCCACCTCATCAGTGCCCATCAGTGCCGCCTTATCATTGCCCATCAGTGTAACCCCATCAGTGCCCATCAGTGAAGGAGAAAACTTACTTATTTGCAAATTTTGAAACTGAAACAAAAAAAAACATTTTTTTTTCAAAATTTTCGGTATTTTTTTAATTGTTTAGCAAAAAATAAAAACCGCAGAGGTGATCAAATACCACCAAAAGAAAGCTCTATTTGTGGGAAAAATTATAAAAATGTCATTTGGGTACAGTGTAGCATGACCGCGCAATTGTCATTCAAAGTGCGACAGCGCTGAAAGCTCAAAATTGGTCTGGGCAGGAAGGTGTTTAAGTGCCCGGTATTGAAGTGGTTAATGTTGTTGTCAAACCAGTCTGAGCTGACCCACTGAAGTTAATTTATTAAGGAAACTGAGATTTACTAGAGGGGAAGCTCGCATAGATTAGTGAGCCATATCAATCATCCAGTTGTGAACAAATTATATGGACATAACAGCAACAGAAGTCTTTGACTACTCTATTCATTATTAACCACTTGCCGACCGCCGCACGACGATGTACGTCGACAGAATGGCACGGGCAGGCATATGGGCGTACCTGTACGTTCCTGCCTTCCCGTGGGTGGGGGGCCCGATCGGGCCCCCCCCCGGTGCCTGCGGCGGTCGGTATTCGTTCGGGAGCGATCCGGGATGAGGGGGCGGCCATTCATTCATGGCCACCCCCTTGTCAGTCTGACACCCGGCAACTACGATCTCGGTAAAGAGTCTCCGACGGAGACTCTTTACCACATGATCAGCCGTGTCCAATCACGGCTGATCACAGTGTAAATGGGAAGAGCCGGTGATCGGCTTTCCCTCACTCGCGTCTGTCAGACGCGAGTAGAGGAGAGCCGATCGGCTGCTCCTCTGACAGGGGGGGTCTGTGCTGATCGATTATCAGCACAGCCCCCCCGAGGATGCCCACACTGGACCACCAGGGACACCACTAGACCACCAGGGAAAAGGTAATAAAAATCCATAATCCTCCCTAGACCACCAGGGTGCCAGTCAGCACAATGGGTGCCAATCAGTGCCCATAATGGATGCCAATCAGTGGCCACAATGGGCATCACTGATTGGCATGCATTATTGTTTGGCACTGATTGGCATCCATTACTATAACACCGATGCCGCCTATGAGTGCCCACCTGTGCCGCCTATGAGTGCCCACCTGTGCCGCCTGAGTGCCCACCTGTGCCGCCTGAGTGCCCACCTGTGCCGCCTATGAGTGCCCACCTGTGCCGCCTATCCATGCCCACCTGTGCCGCCTATCTATGCCCACCTGTGCCGCCTATCCATGCCCACCTGTGCCGCCTATCCATGCCCATCCGTGCCGCCCATCCGTGCCAGCTATCAGTGCCAATTTGTGCCACCTATCAGTGTCCGTCCGTGTCGCCCATCCGTGTCGCCCATCCGTGTCGCCCATCCGTGTCGCCCATCAGTGCCGCCTATCAGTGCCACTTCATTGGTGCCACATTGGTGCCCATCAGTGCCACCTTATCAGTGCCCATCAGTGTAGCCCCATCAGTGCCCATCAGTGAAGGAGAAAACGTACTTATTTACAAAGTTTTGAAACTGAAACAAAAAAAAAACATTTTTTTTTTCAAAATTTTCGGTATTTTTTTATTTGTAGCGCAAAAAATAAAAACCGTAGAGGTGATCAAATACCACCAAAAGAAAGCTCTATTTGTGGGAAAAAAATGATAAAAATTTCATTTGGGTACAGTGTAGCATGACCGCGCAATTGTCATTCAAAGTGCGACAGCGCTGAAAGCTCAAAATTGGTCTGGGCAGGAAGGTGTTTAAGTGCCCTGTATTGAAGTGGTTAAACCCCCAAGTGTTTTTTTTTTTTTTTTTTTTTTTTTACCACTACTATTCCTTTATACTGGCTTTTGAAATTTACAAATGCAGCAACTTAGAAATTGAATGAGAGGTTTAGCACTGGGAAACACTTTTTGACAGATAAAAAGTGCACCTTTTGTATACAATTATATAGATCAGACCAAAATGAGGGACACATGAGGAGGAATGAGGGACAGAGGGACTTTGTTCAAAATCAGGGAAAATCCCTCAAAATAAGGGATAGTCGAGCTATGCAGCCACTCCCCTAAAGGCTGCAGTCACACAGTTGTTTTGCTCCGATGTGAATGGCAGCCGCAATAATCTACTGCCTTCTGCTGGTGTTTGTGGCAGGTGCGAGCGGATGGCTGCAGAGCCCCAAACACTTCAGTGACTGGTTGTGGGTGACTGCGGCTGTTCTGGCTGTTACCTGCGGTGATCTCTGCTGGATGTACTTTTAAACTAGCAAACACCAGGGAGGCAGTAGATTGCTACTGCTGCCATTCACATTGGAGCAGACCACCTGTGTGACAGGCAGCAGACGAGGTTTAGGTGTGTGGGGGGGGCTGTGGCAGGAATTTCTCCCCCTGTTGTGTTCAGCAGGCAGTACTGGCCACAATGCAACCGATTCAAGTGAAGGGGGCTGCGCTGCAACTGTGTATAATGCATGTGGTTGCTATGTGGTAGCATGAAATTTAGGGGGTAAGTACGGGCAGTAAGAAACAACATATCCCCTCCTCACTGCCTGCCAAACACCTGAAAAGCAATCCAAACATGAATTGTTTTCAGAGGAGCAGCAGTATTTGCTACAAGTGTAGACGAGCCCTTACTGCTATTGTACCAGAAAATATTTAAAACATATGGTGTAACCTTGAAGTGATAACAATGTCATGTAACATATGAGTGCCCCCTCACCAGTGATGCCACTGCAGCTACAAAGTTTTTCCTGATCTGTTGTGAATGCTTCTCATGTTTTGTTTTATTATTTTATTGTAGCATACGGAGAGCACTCCTACATTCCGAAGAACACTACCGTCATCGTCTTCTCTTCCAAGATGTTAGAAGAGATAGTGAAATCTAGCCAAGAGCCACAATTGTAAGTACTCGGCCTCTCCTGACTATATTCTTGCTCTTGTATTGTGGTTTGTTCAATTGTTTAGGGGCTCATTCACTATTGTGGATGGAGTGGTGAACGGTTAATCCACGTTTTTACCACTACCTATTCTTTACCTGAAGAGGCAGCAGTTGGGGT
The DNA here is from genome assembly GCF_037356315.1 of Lithobates pipiens. Classification (NCBI taxonomy): domain Eukaryota; kingdom Metazoa; phylum Chordata; class Amphibia; order Anura; family Ranidae; genus Lithobates; species Lithobates pipiens. The sequence goes on along the minus strand of NW_027507685.1, from coordinate 123,266,988 downwards.
GTACACATGCCATGAGCTCTATGCTTTGCTTTATGACCGTGGTAGGAATTATACCCCCTGTCGCTGCCATGAATTCAACCCATAACGTTTCGCAAACGTGACCCTTTCAAGTGAACGGGGCCAGCCTGCAACCGCATGCATTGTACATGGTTAGCAGTGGTGTGTCATTTAATGGAGCAAAACAGGAGTTGAGATATCGCCTCTTCACCACTTGTCAAATGCCTCTGAAAAGTGATCTGAGGGTGGATTGCTTTTCAGATAAACAGCAGTCCTTACCTCTATAATGAACAAGCCCCTATGTTCTCCTAATCAGTTTGTCCTGATTTTGGAAGTGATGCAATATTACCCATAGGGTTTTAATTTTCACTCTCTCATTAGCCCTGGGAAGCTGAAACATGGTTTTCTGTCACCAGCAACTACTTTGGCTTCAAGTGCATGTGCCCCATTGGGGGGGATTTCACTCCATTTCCTGGTTTAGAGATGCAGCAGGAAGTGTGAGGAAATCTCTACAAAGTATATGAAATTCCCATCGGAGTTGTCATCAGTACAAGTGTCCCCACTGGAGGATTTACACTAACCACTTGTTCTAGTAACAATTTTAACATTTTGGCTACTATATAATTTTCATTTTATACTGTAGTGTAGATCAACATCCACGTATTTGAGTGGACCTTAGACTTCTTATGTTAATAATTGCCACTTCATATGATCTACTAATGAATGTATAGTCTGCATTAAAGCTCTACTCCCCACCACCTCTTGTGAACCCCTCTTGGTGTGTTCATGTGTTGGGTGGATAAAGAAATGGGGGGGGGGGAATTGTCGGATTGAGGGGGTCCAGGGCCTAGATCATAGAACAGCTTGAGATTTGCACATAACATTACCCCAGTTTATTCCAGATTTATTTAAAAATATGTCCATGTTTAAATAAACTCCTCCACCACTTAGGTCCCTGCTCCAACCGTCTAGTATTTGTGGCTGTGGGGGACATATGACACTCCCTGTTCTCCAACAATACAGGCCCTGATGCCATCACACGGGGGCTGGGGGCTTGCCTAGCAGTGTGCAGGTACTATCAGATCATCACATGGGGGGCTGGGGGCTTGCATAGCAGTGTGCAGGTACTATCAGATCCTTACACGGGGGGGCTTGCATAGCAGTGTGCAGGTACTATCAGATCCTTACATGGGGGGGCTTGCATAGCAGTGTGCAGGTACTATCAGATCCTTACATGGGGGGGCTTGCGTAGCAGTGTGCAGGTACTATCAGATCCTTACACGGGGGGGGGGGGGGGGCTGGAGGCTTGCATAGCAGTGTGCAGGTACTATCAGATCCTTACACGGGGGGCTGGGGGCTTGCCTAGCAGTGTGCAGGTAATGACTATTATCACGTGGTCAGTATTTGCTTAAATCTTTGCAGCCGATATTCTTTAAGGTAAATCCAGTCAGTACTATAAAGGTGGTATAACATAGGTACCTAGTGATGCCTACACAAACCATTAGATGACCCCTCCAGCTCCTTATGTGTCCTGAGATCTGATGCAATATACCAGTTTGGCCCTTCTTGACAGTTTTGAGAGTTGGCATGCCCTCTTCTGCCTCCTCTGTTTTTATTGGACAGCAAGGCCCCCCATCATAGCGCTAAACCAATAGGAACATGCAGTAGGGTTGAGCCAATTCTAGACAGTACCATGAATGTTAAAACATGCAAAAAACTTCTATACAACTCTGGATTTGGGCACCTGGATAACTGTAGGAGAAATCTAAAGATGTGCACATGCAACACCAAGTACCACAGCCCTGTCAGTGCCTTTATGGTGGTGACGGGTTCACTTTAAACCTATAGTTCCCTTAATTTAGGGCTATAGCTATATAAATCTAAAAATGTATTCAAAGATGTTGTTGTAATATTCTAAGAAATTGTGCTTGTTTTATCACATAGTGATTGTGTGTGTGTGTGTGATCCGTTCATGTTTTTTTTCTTTACTCATTTGTGTTTTAGGAAAGTGAAAAATGCTAAATTCAAATATAAACCAGCAACTGGACCATCAAGACACGTATGTAATCCCACATCTTCCTTCATCTCTTTACCCTGGCTTTTATGGTGCAGCTACCTTCCCGTAGTCTCTTTCCTTGTGATCTTATGAAGGGTATTTGTATCTGCCGGGGAGTTACCCCCCTTTCCCCTTCATAATTTCATATTGAATAGAACATCAATTCTTTACATGGGACTTTTTACTGTCTAATAAGAAGTAATTTATTGTATGATGTGTTGTGTTTGTATATATTTGTTGTATTCGTTTTATACAGTACAAGTATCACATTTAATTTTTTTTTATAATAAATAATAATAAAAATTTTTTTTATAAATCATTTATTTATATTTGCATATGTACTTAGATTTGCTGAATGACCTTTTATCTATATGGAATGTTTTTTTGCTGTGTGTTATGTAATTATATTGTTCCCTCTCCATCAGGCTGTACAGATGGAGTGATGCTGGTTCTGTGAAAACATCTGCCTTACACCCTCATCCTACTGGGTTAGGACATTCAGCATGAGCTTCACTAATTAGCTCTGATTCAGGAGAGGGTGTCTGACCACTGCAGAGAGACCACTGCTTCCACGCATACAGTAGCAGTCTCTTTGCAGCCTGATAGCGGTGAGAAGGCTTGCCTATAACTAATTTTCAAAGAAACTAAGTTATAAAGCTTGTAAAATGACACTTATCTTTTATTGTCCACAATGACACAATATAGTGTGTTGCTGAGATGCTGGAAATTGTGTTTTTATTCAATGTAAATCATTAACTTACTTACAATACATAATTGTCATGTTTTGTATATCATGCATACTGTATATGATATGCTTTTGAAATACAATACATTCTTTCACCTGTGTGTTTTCTTACAATGTCTATTGCAATGGTAACTACACTGAGTCTGTGGCCCTTTGCTTACTTTTAATCGGTCCTTTGGGAACTGTGGTTGAGCAGTATACCTCCTACTGATGCCAATCATGGGCTACTATTCCTTCCACTGATACCAACCATGAACAAATACTTCTCCCACTGATACAAACCACTATTCCTTCCATTACTACCAGCCATGGGCCACTATTCCTCCCACTGATACCAACTATGAGCCACTATCAGTATAATATAAGAAAGCTGTTGGTGGTGCCCATTGTGGTTGTTAATATTTAATAATAGCTAATTGAATCTCTCGCTTGATCTCTTTAAACTACAACTATGTTTGAAGGCATCCATATTGACTAATCACAGTTAAAACATCGCTTTGTGCCAATGACACAAAATTTTTCTCAGCAGACCCTAAAACCTAACTTTGCCTCACTGTAGCCATCATTGACCACTCATTCTCAAACCTCTAACTAAACTGTTCTCTGCATCAGATCTACTTTAAAATTGTTTGTGGAAGCGGCAATATGGCATTCAACTGGTTTACATATTTGGTTAATCAGGTTAGTAGGAAAACTGTAATGTATTCATTGACCTTTTCTACAATTATAGATAAAATTACTAGGAAGCTGTTTTCCTGTAGAGATTTATAAATTTCAATGATGGGGCACTGCCATCTTATTAAAATTATGCGCTTTTCTGAGCTTATTTACCTTCTCCACGCCATTCCTTTTTTCTTAAGCCATTCAAATATAACTACACTGAATTCGTGTTGGTTTCATCTGGAAGGGCAAAAGTCCAAGACCTTGGATTGCAAACTATTCAAACCAGGTGTTGGGCCCAAAATTCTCAATACATTTGCATCAATCTGTCAGTTACTCAAACATGTCTTAATATTCAATATACGTATAAAAGATTGTGATCCCTGCGCTGTAATTGTGTTGTATTTTACTGTGATTAATCTGTGTACAAAGTACTTGTGAGCTGCTGTGGATTAAAACCCAAAAAAATATGGAAAAAAGATGAATAAAGATACCAAACAATTTGAAAATGTGATTAACTACCACCTGAAAGTCAAATGAACAGCTGCAACCATTTGATAGCGACCTCAACACTAAAAACACAAACAATAATGTGAAACAATGGTGCGCTAATTCAAAAAGACAAAAATAAAATAAAAAATGTATATATAAATATTATAGTCCTTTATTCTCAAATCTTAATCTAAAAGGGAGACATTTAGATATAGTTCATAAGATCCAATGTGATAACATGCTCCAAACAAAGAAGCAATCCTTGCTCCTCAGTGCATGAAAATGGGTAATAAATTCTCCAACCACCAACTAGTCACCTCTAGGTGCAACGCGCATTCACCTCCATGTTATGACCAAAAAGTTCACAATCGCAGTAAGCCCTTGTACACACGGTCGGACATTCTGACAACCAAATCCGTTGGATTTTGTCAGACGGATTTTGTCCGACGGATTTTTCCGAAACTGTTGCATACACATGGTCGGACAAAGTTGTCGGAAAAGCCGATCATTCAGAACGTGGTGATGTTATTTCGTTACGATGGGACTACGTTCAGGCTAGTAGCCAATAGCTTTGGTCTAGGAATTTGATCTGAGCAGGCGTGGCACTTTGTCCAATCGGAATTCTCTACACACAATCGGACAAAGCCCGATCGGATCATGTTGTCGGAAAATTTTATAGCCCATCTGGAAAACTTGGTCCGTCGGATATTCCGACGGAAACAGTCCGATGGAGCCCACACACGGTCGGATTATCCGATAACACGGTGCTATCGGACATTGTCCATTGGAATATCCGACCGTGTGTACAAGGGCTAAGAATTAACATTAAACCCTCACCCTGAGTGCATGGAAATCATTAGTTAACCTTGCAATACCACTGTACAAAGAAGCATATTCCATCCGGGGTTGCCCTCAGAAGTTTCAGAAGGTTTGGAATATATGGTTGGAGTCTGAGACAACGATTGGGGAGCGGGACAGCCCTGTTGGGTTATCAACCTAATCTATTCAGTAGACAACTCCTCTGGTAAGCTCTATCTAGGGTAGCGTTTGGGATGCCTGAGTATCCGATTGACGCCCACTTGTAGATCTCTGTTGGTAGACTGCCTATAGTGCATCATTACGCTTAATATTAATTACTGAGACTTACATTGCTCCTGTCAATTTTAGCAGCAAGCTATGGGGTTTTGTTGTTGTATGTTTTTTGGGTTAGGCGGATAGTTTTGTAGGTGTTCTGCCTTACCTGTTGTGTTGTATTGTGTGAGCCGGGGAATGCCCCGAGGCTATGTTCTGTACTTTTTCTTTTAAAACGAATAAAAAGAATTTATAAAAAAAAAAAAAGAATTAACATTAAGCTTGATCCACAAACATGCCCCTCCTCTGTCTCTGATGGATTAGGTTCCCCCCACAATATTGCTCTGTCTTCACAAGAGGACGAGGACCTCCTCCTGGACCTATCCCATTGGCTGTCTGTCGTGTTTCTTTCTCCTCTAGTGCACAACATTCCCATAATGGAATGTGTGGTATTGTGTCTGCAATGACTGCACCAAGTGTGTGCGAGTTTGCCCTGATGAGTGGTTACAGAAACCAAGCTGAGACCTTTTATTAAGCTAAAGCAACCTTTCTCAACATTTTGACGTAACCCTTGAAATAAGTTTCTGGTCTCAGGGAACCCCTGCTAATAATTACTGCATCTATAGCTCACAGTACATGATGTGATGGTCAATAGGGAAGAACATTCACTACAGTTTTGATCAGATGAAAGACTTGCATACTTGCAGATAGATGAAAAATATTAACATTATCAATAGTTGCTTAACTAAGAAGCAGAAATTGCTCATTGCTTTAAGGAACTTTTTGCAACTTTTGGAGGAACCCAGGTCAAGAAAGACTGAGTTAAAGGATAACTCTATCATTATAACAAATGTGATATGGTAAAGCAGTGTGGTGGAATTGACAATTGTGGGAAAAGTGGCTGTTATCTATCTTCCTTTGTATCTACAGACTGTTGACATTTTGATTGTTGCATTAGGGGTGTGTCTAGAAAAAACACACCCGCTGATCCTGGTGAGATCAGGAAGCTTAGTGCTTGCCTCCGCACACAATGAAATTAGAAGAAATGGTCGCTTGTATATTGTGTAAATTTGCTATTCCCCCCAAAAAACTCAGCCATTAATGTTTAAACCGCTGGCAACAAAAATGTGTACACCCCTAAGTGAAAATGTCCAAATTGGGCCCAGTTATGCCGCGTACACACGGTCGGAGAATCTGTCGGAATGAGTCTTATCGGACCGCGTCGTCAGATAATCCGACTGTGTGTGGTATGCATCGGACTGATTCCGTCCGAATCTCCGTCCGACCCAATTTTCCAACATGTTGGAAAGATTTCCCGACCAACTGGGCCGTACGGACCTAATCCGATCATGTGTAGAGCATTTTCATCGGACCAAGTGCCACGCATGCTCACATTCAAATTCCGACACGGAAGCGCTCGTTCAGGTAAAACTACTGCTCGTAAGCGATATAGCACATTTGTCACGCTGCAATGTTAAAAAATCAGTCATCAAGCGCATTCTCTTGTTCTTTACAATGCTGCAAGAACCAACTTCTTTTGATGCTCATAGTCACACACACTTCTCCCGAACGGATTTCATTACTCTTTTTTAACCATTTCAGCAATACAATTTTATTTTAGGTCACATCTACACAATGTTTTTTTTTGTTTGTTTTTTTTGGATGTTTTTTTTGGGGGGGGGGATTCCCTAAAAATCTCCTTTAATGACACTGGTCATTTATCCTTTTTTTTTACTTTTTATTTTTGGGTGTAAACTTACAACAACAACATTATTGTATTTTTTAGATTTTCTTTGTCTTTTTTAATCTACAGGAGGTTGTTTAGTGTTGGTACCCCTTGTTCTTTAGTTCACTTTGTATTTTGGAAATGTACCTGCCTGCTCACAAATAAACTCTACTTTTTGAAGGAAAACACATTACACAAGTATTTCATCAAACAAAAATAAAATTTATTTTGTTTGCTCCAAAATAAAACTAGGAACGCAGCACTGGAGAAACTTCTTAACTTTGGTGCAGCCTTTGGCCCCCAGGGCAGACATGACTAAATGAGATATAAAAAAATTGGTGGCCTGAGGAGTAGATATCTCAGGGAGAGAAGTCTGCTCCTGAAGTCCTAGAGAGCAGGAAATTCAGATGCCATTTCTGTCCCCAGGATGGTGATCTTGAAGAGGCTGCATCTTCTGGCACACCAGACTCATCCCAGGCCATCACTCTCTGGTCTTCCTTTGGGACTTTCCACCAGGCATCCTTCCAGGCTGTGGCTGGGCTCCTGTAGCTGGGGCAGGAGGAGAAGGAGGGCGTTGGTGGACCTCCTGGCTGCCACTTGCCACAGCCTCCCCCCGACTGAGGTCTTCCTTTGTATGAAAAGGGGACATAGTTTTAGTTTTTTGATCATCAATCACAACATTTTGTGCTCCTGGCTTTTGCTACTTGACTGTTACCAAATAGAACAGACTATCATTCTGACACCAGCATTTTTCTTTCCCGTCCCAATAATTTTTGGTCACTACTGTCTATTGAGATGTAAACCACTTGGAAAAATCTCAACTTACTGATCAATAAGAACATCTAGTTAACATCATTAAATGTAACACAAGAAATATGTTCAACAATTCAATACCTGTCTCAAGCTTGGCCCCACCACATGTTGCTGCCTGGAAGGCCCAGGTTGTACATCAGAAGCCTCAGCTGGGGGTGAAGGATGCCTTGGAGGAAGCAAGGAGAGTGGTGGCCTGAGTGGTGGCCTGGGTACCCCTTGGTCTACCAGAAAATGCAGCCTGTCAAAGTGCACCATCCTGGGGTAATAAACAGCATCTGGATCTCCTGCTCTCAAGGACTCCAGGTGCTTCTTCCTCTCCCTGAAATATGTAAGCTTCATGGTCACAATTTTGCAATTCAGATATGTCATGTCTGCCGTGGGGACCCTGATCTGCACCAAAGCAAGCAGTTTCTCCAGTGCTACATTCCTCTTTGATCTGTCATTATAAAATTTGTTGTGGAACTGCCACAGGCAAGGCATCTCCATGTAGAGCTCGAAGAATAGCCCCATAAAGTTGGCATTGTTGAATGGGTCAATTTTTTCTGCAAGACACAACACAAGACAAACCCTCAAATACTAATAATGCAATTAAAATCGCCCCTAATCTTGTCCCAACAGCGGCCTAGATACAAGCAGTCTAGTCTAGTGAAGCACAAAGTTAAAAATGTTACCTTCGTTTCCATGTTCGCCGCGTCCGTGACTCACACTCTCCTCCCAGATCGTACGGACGATACACATGTGTGGCGTTTTATATACAGTGCGCATGCGTGAAACTCTGCCCGCCCCTGACGTTCTTTCCAGACTATTCCCCGCCCCTTCGCTTCCCGCGCAGTGGGGAGAGCACATGGCGGAGAGAACGCAGGTGCGCAATAATAGTTCCACTAACGAGGAGGAGGGTGTGGAAAGCCCGGAGCCTGAAATGTCCCGATCCAGGAAGACAAGATTTAAGGCCTCAAATATGTCTTTTGGAGAGATGTTGGAGATGGTCGACATATTGAACAGGACCGACTATGATGGGAAGTATGGACCTTACCCAAACCCAAATATCAGAAAGGCCAAGATCATGAATAAAGTTGTGAAGAGTCTTCTGAAGAATTTTGGGGTACACCGATCCAAGGATCAACTGAGAAAACGTTGGTCAGACCTGAAACTGAGGGAGCACGAGCAGTACGTAAGGATCAAGCGTGTTCTTAAAAAAAGTAAGTAGTTGTCGTGTGTTCATATGATTATTCTTGCTTGCTTACATGCTCCATGTGCTTTGATTTTATGTTGTGCATTTTAAAATGCCCACTTTCAAGATCATGGTTTCGTTCGTTCGTAGGCAACATCGTTCTGCAGGGAAGTATTCCAGCTTAAAGCGGGAGTCCGCCGGGACTCCGCGTTTTTTTTTTTTTTTTTAAAGTCAGCAGCTACAAATACTGCAGCTGCTGACTTTTAAAATAGTGACACTTACCTGTCCAGCGCGCCCGCGATGTCGGCACCCGAAGCCGATCTCTGGATCGACACTCGAGTGCTGCCGCCGCCATCTTGGGTATGGGAATCAGGAAATGGAGCCTTTCGGCTTCATTTCCCGGTTCCCTACTGCGCATGCGCGAGCCGCGCTGCGCAATGAGGACGGTCCCCGCTGCCTCTGGGATCTGTGTGTTTCCCAGCAGGCAGCGGGGCACTTGCGGAAGGGGGCGGGCACTTGCGGAAAGGGGCGTAATGTACGCCCCTTTCCGCAGAGAGCTAGCCCGGAAGTGGGTGCAGTTACCTGGATTATCCAGGTAACTGCACCCCCCTCCCCCCTGAAAGGTGCCAATTGTGGCGCCGGAGGGGGGGAGGAATCCGATGAGAGGAAGGTCCATTTTAGGGTGGACCTCCGCTTTAACAAAGTGGCCCCAATAATGTTCTCACCTTGGAACTCGGCCCAAAAACACATTGTACAACACTTCCAAGCAATGTTTCATATTCCTATTTATGCCCTCTGTGTGCTAATTAATCTTTGTTTACATTCTCATAGGGGAGAGAAGACTCGGCAAGTATGAGGACACCAGGGACCATGAGGACACCAGGGACCACACCCCTCCCAAAGAAGGGCAACTTCCAAAAGAAGAAACAGAGGAGCAGGAGCAGGAGGAGGAGGAGGAGGAAGAAGGAGAGATCGTGGAGGTTGGCCAAATTGTCACCACAACAGGTGAGTGTCGGAGAACACAGCTTCCGGTAAGCTCATCAATGTATATCACCATATTTGGATTACATGGTGTGTTTGTTTTTTTTCTAGGTGATGTGGAGGAAGATTCCCGTTTTACCAGTGAAAGTGCCCAGATCTTGATCGGGGAGATAATGGGGTGCAATAGGGATTTGGAAATTGTACAACAAAACATCAATGATGTTAAAAATAAAATGAAGAACATCATTGATGTTTTGGGGAGAGTGTGAAAACGAAAAAACTAGATAGAGTTTTATTTTTGCTTTTTATCCAAAAATTTTTGTATTTTGCATAATTCCAAATTTGGAAGATGCACAGAGTGTGTAAACATGCACTATCTCCCATCATGGGGGATCAATGTACATGTTTTGTGTAAAGTGGCTGAGATGAAGGGGTTGCAGCCCCAAAGCATGGACATTGATCCCCCATGATGGGAGATAGCACATGTTGACACACTGTGTGCATCTTCCAAATTTGTATTTTTCAGGGGTCACACCCCATGTGATGAAGGCAATATCAGCCCAGTTTGTACATACTCATGTCTGATATTGTCTTCACTTTTCCAAGTTGAACTTTGTAAGTTCCTGTTTTCTGTATTTTACGCTTTGATACATGCCTGTTTACACAAAAAAACAACTAAAAAATAAATATTATTAAACTCGGTTTTGGATCCCCAAAATATCTTGGTTTGTTGTAAAAACCTTTACTAAACGCACATGTGAATGTGCTTGTATTAAAAAGTTGAATTCTCAACAATGTGTGGCTTCCTTTTTCATTGGGCTTAAAATGTATTTGTAGTGACATTTGAGTTTGTGCTGAGAAGGAGTGCAATTTACTAAAGGCAACTCCACTTTGCACTCCAAGTGCATTTTCAGGTGTACTTTTGCAGTGCACTTGTAGTGCATAGTGGATGTGCCTTTAGTAAAAAGCACCCACAGTGATGTGTCAATTTGGACAATCATGCCATTTTCCTGCCATGGTGCTGAAAATGAGCATGATTTAGATCAGTAATGCACTACACATTAGTTAACAAAAAGAAGGTGTGTGTGTAGCAGACCCACAACATAATACGATTATCTGAAGAAGAGACTGTCCCCTCATCTCACTCTGAACTTGGGTTTGCACTGTTGGTGAAAAAGGCACAACTTGACGAAAAATGGCAAAGTGGGAGGCCACAGTCTGCCATTCCTGTGGCGTTGAAGGACACTGTGTAGTGACACAAGAAAAAAAATAGTAATTTGACAAATCAACATTGCATGCAGATTAGACACCCACATTTTTGGACAAGATTAGTATAACATTTTTTAAAATGAGTATTTAAAGCCTAAAGTATAAGGTCCCCTTATGAGAGTCCTAACCCCCCCATCCCCCCCATCTGATGGGCCCTTGCTAAAAAATGAGGGGGGCCGTTTTGGACAGGTAACCCTCTCCACTTGATTGAGAGCTGAATGCCTAAATAATGTGTGATACTTTGTGAAGCCCCTCCTTAGTTACACTATTGCCAGCCCACCGGACAGGTAAGAAGTGTCATAATAACAAAATGGAAGCACATGTTGACATTCTGCTATTACATAGCAAGAAAATGAATGTGTTAAAAAAATCAAAATAGCATTTGAAAGTATTGAGGCCCTTACACTACATGCTTTGGTGAATTGTTCCATAAATGTTATCATGAAAAAGGTATTTAGAGTGTGTATTGGGTTGGGTCAAGTCATCAGATAGAAGATTGCTATCAGCTGAGGTAACAGTTGGGGAGAGGGGGGTTCCTAATGAGTTTGGCATAACTCCAAAAAAACAATAAAAAGGTCACTTTGCATGAATTGAAGCACACACATCACATTCGTAGAGATTTTAGGGGGTGTTTAGGGGAAAGCAATACTATGGAGCTGACAAAAGACATTGTCAAGTGACTAGACTATAGTTTTAGGGGCCAAGAAGAGCATGGTGGGGAAGTTAGTGAGGCAAATCTGCATGAGGACAAAGGGGCAGAGCATATGAATTAGAGCATATTGCAATGATGGTAATTAGGGAATGAGGAAAGAAATGCAAGACATTAGCAATCATGAAATACATAGAATGTGATGTTTAAGGTTAAAACTTAGCATAATATAGTCCTTCAGCAGGAGCTGAATGATGGCAGAACAGGTCTCTGGAATAATGATCCCCAGAGCCTGGGGGGAGATGCCTGTAGAGAACTTGAGGTCCTGAAGACTTCTCCCTGTCGCCAAGTAGCGCAATGTGGCGATGAGCCTCTGCTCCGGAGTGATGGCTTGCTGCATGCAGGTATCCTGCCTGGTGATATAAGGTGACAGCAAAGCCAGCAGACAGTAAAAAACGGGGTCCGTCATCCTGAGAATAATCCAGAAATGATCAGGATTATTCTCGCGGATCTCACGGAGCAAAGGCATGTGGGAGAACTGGTGACGCTGGCGCAACCAATTCTTGGTCATCCAAACATGTTTCATCTACGTACTCATCGTACAATTTGTGCTGTGCAGGGGTTCTTACTTTGACTTTGACACAAGCCCTTTGGCTTATGTCAAAGTCAAAGTAAGAACCCCTGCACAGCACAAACTGTACGATGAGTACGTAGACGAAACATGTTTTGAAAACGGTCGGCTGGTCATAACGGACACCAGAAAGCAACGCTAAACAGCAAGGCCTGAAAGGACGACCTGAATAGCAGAAGCAAGCAGACAATAAAAAATGCCTTTCAAAGTGTACTATACCAAGATAGAGTCCACAATGAGAAGCAAATACTTAATGACTGCACGCACTGATTATCAGATATGCAAAGACAAGCAGAAACTGAAGAGCAGTAGCGATCTGAATTACTAATCTGAAAAGCGCGAATAGTCTTTCACCAAACTTCTACTAAAACACGAGATCAGCAGAAGGAGCTCAAAGGGTGCTGGACGTGGAGCTGAACTTCCTTTTTCTAGTCCCGCCGTACACGGCTTACGTCACCGCGTTCTTGGCCACCTGCGAAATCAGACAACTTGGCCCGACCGTGTGTATGCAACAGTTTCGGACACAATCCGTCGGACTAAATCCGACGGGCAAAATCCAACGGATTTGGTTGCCAAAATCTCCGACCGTGTGTACGTGGGCTTAGGCATTTTCCCTCCCCGGTGTCCTGTGACTCGATAGTGTTACAAGGTCTCAGGTGTGAGCAGGTGTGTTACATTTGGTGTTATCGCTCTCACTCTCTCATACTGGTCACTGGAAGTTCAACATGGCACCTCATGGCAAAAAAAACTCTCTGGGCATCTGAAAAAAAGAATTGTTGCTCTACATAAAGATGGCCTAGGCTATAAGAAGATTTCCAAGACCCTGAAACTGAGCTGCAGCACAGTGGCAAAGACCATACAGCTGTTTACCAGGACAGGTTCCACTCAGAACAGGCCTCGCCATAGTCTCAGGTGGTCGACCAAAGAAGTTGAGTGTGCGTGCTCAGTGTTATATCCAGAGGTTGTCTTTGGGAAATAGATATATGAGTGCTGCTGGCATTGCTGCAGAGGTTGAAGGGGTGGGGCATCAGCATGTCAGTGCTCAGACCAAACGCTGTACGCTGCATCAAATTGGTCTACATGGCTGTCGTCCCAGAAGGAAGCCTCTTCTAAAGAAGATGCACAAGAAAGCCCGCAAACAGTTTGCTGAAGACAAGCAGACTAAGGACATGGATTACTGAAACCATGTCCTGTGAGACCAAGATAAACTTATTTGGTTCAGATGGTGTCAAGCATGTGTGGCGGCAACCAGGTGAGGAGTACAAAGACAAGTGTGTCTTGCCTACAGTCAAGCATGATGGTGGGCATGTCATGGTCTGGTGCTGCATGAGTGCTTCCGGCATTAAGGAGCTACAGTTCATTGAGGGAAACATGAATGCCAACATGTACTGTGACATACTGATGCAGAACATGATGCCCTCCCTTCAGAGACTGGGCCGAAGGGCAGTATTCCAACATAATACCGACCCCAAACACACCTCCAAGATGACCACTGCATTGCTAAAGAAGCTGAGGGCAAAGGTGATGGACTGCCCAAGCATGTCTCCAGACCTAAACCATATTGAGCATCTGTGGGGGCATCCTCAAACGGAAGGTGGAGGAGCGCAAGGTCTCTAACATCCACCAGCTCTGTGATGTCATAATGGAGGAGTGGAAGAGGACTCCAGTGGCAACCTGTAAAGCTCTGGTGAACTCCATGCCCAAGAGGGTTAAGGCAGTGCTGGAAAATAATGGTGGCCACACAAAATATTGACACTTTGGACCCAATTTGGACATTTTCACTTAGTGGTGTACTCACTTTTGTTGCTAGCAGTTTAGACTTTAATGGCTGTGTGTTGAGTTATTTTGAGGGGACAGCAAATTTACACTGTTATACAAGCTGTACACTCACTACTTTACATTGTAGCAAAGTGTAATGCCGCGTACACACGAGCGGACTGTATGGCGTACTTAGTCCGTCGAATCACATTTCAGCGGACAATCCGCTCGTGTGTGGGCTTCAGCTGACTTTTTCAGCGTGCAGTCCGGCGTACTAAGAATTTCGGATTTTTCGAAATTCTGTCCGTCGTACTTTGGTTTCAGCGGACAATCCGCTCGTCAGTATGCTAGTTCGACGGACTAAGAATGGCGCATGCCCAGAAAGGATTTACACGGCGGAAGGGTGCTTTGCTGTGTCTTGGACTTCCTATTTCTAGTCCCGTCGTACGTGCTGTACACGTCATCGCGCAAGCTTTCGGCGGACTGTTTGTGCATCCGTGTGTGGTCAAGTCCGTTCAGTCGAAAGTACGACGGACTGTCCGTCGGATTGTATGACGAACTAAGTACAGTAAATACAGTCCGCTCGTGTGTACGCGGCATAATTTCTTCAGTCTTGTCACATGAAAAGATGGAATAAAATATTTACAAAAATGTGAGGGGTGTACTCACTTTTGTGAGATACTATACATTCTTCAGATTTTCTTTTGATTCATATATTTGATGGATTCTTTTGATGAACTTTCTTGATTTTGTTTTTTCTGTTCTATAGATACATATATTTTCACATTCATTCTCTTCACATTATTGTGTGTTTGGAATATATACACATCCCAGGGAATAAGCACTATAAACACTTACTAGAACACTACACACAATATTTTTGTACTGGTAAAGTATAATAGGTTGGGAACACTTTTTATTTATATGAGTTTTATATTTACATGACTGGTACACAACACTCCCTGTCATAAATACTTAACGAGGGATTCCACTGGAAACAAAAATATTAAGCAGCTATAATTACTACAGCTGCTGACTTTTAATAAATGGACACTCACCTGTCCCAGGGTCCAACAATTTCGGCAGCCAAGGCCGATCGATTGCTCGGCTCTCGGCTGCTGCCGCCGCCATTCTTGGTGAGGGAATCAGGAAGTGAAGAGTTGCGGCTTCACTTCCCGGTTCCCTACTGCGCATGCGCGAGTCACGCAGCACAATGGCAATGGTCCGTGCTGTCTCTGGGACCCGTGTGTGTCCCAGCAGACAGCACAGTGGGACAGGAAACAGCATAGACTCCCGTGGGAGTCTATGCATGGAAGACAGGTATTTGCACCCCCTCTCCCCTGAAAGGTGCGAAATGTGACACCGGAGGGGGGGAGGTTCCGATGAGGGGAAGTTCCCCTTTAGGGTGGAACCCCACTTTAATAATTCAATTTAGCATTTGCACTTTCACCTGAGAAGTGTGATTCACTCTTCAGGTGACGGGCAGCGCCACCTACCCCTTTATTAATTTCTTAACTTGCAATCAGTGGCCCATTTCTGGATCCCCCTAGGGGAGGCAGCAACCCAGCCTATACCGAAGCACGGAATCCTATAAATTTATATAACCCTGCAAATATGAATGTTGACTTGTTTTTCCTGCTAAAAATGTAATGAATAAATGTTTAAAGTGGATGTAAACCCACCACTCATCCAGTATAAACGAATGGCACAGTATTAATGTATATATTATTATTATTATTATACAGGATTTATATAGCGCCAACAGTTTGCGCAGCACTTTACAACATGAGGGCAGACAGTACACTTACAATACAAATCAATACAGGAGGGACTAGAGGGCCCTGCTCGTTAGAGTTTACAATCTAGAAGGAGGGGTTATATACATGCAAGCCACCTACATGTATCCGTAACTTGCAAATGTCACCCCCTTCAGCCCCACAAAATCCTGGAATCGGTGGGTGGGTCTCTTTGCCAAAGTTTGTTGGAGGAGTTGTGATGTCACAAGACTCCCCGCCCACCTCTACACTCTCCTACCTGAGTTTTGAGTAACATCCAGTCAAAACTCAGGAAAGGCACCGCATGACAATCATGCTGAGGTGTGGAGAAGCCAATCCTGGGAGAGCTGGAGAAGAAAGTAGGGGGGATGGGAAGCTGGAATCGTCTCTCTCTCTCTCTGTCATGCCGATCGTGTGCTAAAGAAATCAGATGTCAGTCACAGCAGTGGGCGGTGTGGCGACACAAAATGATCTGTCTGCTATAGCTGCTAGCAATAATCACAATGTTCTCCCAGCGGGGATGGCTTCCTCTTGCCTGCCCCCTCCGGGAGAAGACAATTGCTAAATTCCCTGTCAGCACTGTTTGTGTTGATGGGGAATCTTGCAAATTTATTTCCTGCAACCCGTGAATGGCCAGCCTAATGCAGTGATCTTGACACTCTTCTGCAGCCCTCCAGATATGACATAGAGGGGTAGAATTACTACAGGCAAATAGACTTCACTTTGCAGGAGAAATTGCACATTTCAAGGAAATTTTCCCCAGAGCTTAATGCATGAGGTGAGGTTCTGTTGACTTCCATTATCTAATCATGTGAAATTATTTTTCTTTTTTTTTTTTTTTTCTTTGGTATAATTTGCAAATTCACCACATCCACTAGGTTCTGCATTGTGCAATTTCCCTTGCAAAGTGAGCCGCTTATATACTTTTAGTAAATAAATCCTATAGCTACTTATAAGCAACCAAGCAGGTCCGATATACATTTTTAAGATATTCTCAGCGTTTACCTTTCAACAATTTATATTATATTAACACAAAGTAAAAGAGCTTTAAAACAAGTCATCCTTGACCTCTCTAGCCGCTTTTTAATCTATTTAGTCTAAATAATCCTCAACGATCACAGCAAAGGGGGAATTTACTAAGACTGGAGTTGTCAGAATCTGCAGCAGTTGTGCATGGCAACCAATCGGCTTCTATCTTAAGCTTTTTCAGTCAAGCTTTGAAAATAAAAAATGTAAGCTGTATGGTTGCTACGCACAGACACGCCAGATGCCAAATTCTAAAATTTTCTAAAATTGAGTTCCAGTTGGTTCTAACAGTTTAGAAACACCTCCTGGTTGTTTACATTAGAAGGCTTGAAGTCTAACAAGATTTGTTCTCAAAGAAAAAAAAGTTAAGATTTCACTACCTCTATTGTGCATTTTAGTGTGCATGACCTGGGTACAAATTCACTTTAAAGGGAAGCTGTATATTAAATATAAATTGACCATATGCTACACAATATGATTGCACATGCTTCTTTGGATCTACTATCAACAATGTAGTGCAAGGGTGCTGCTTCTTATAAATTCTGTCAGACAGCTAACTCACGGAAAACAATGCAATACTTGTGTGCTTGATATGTTCTCCAAATAGTTGTTAAACAGGAAGCAAAATGATGACTGTGAGCTACTGTGAGCATTAGTGGTTAAACAACAAATCTATGTATTATTATTATTATTACTATTATTTTTAATAAAAACAACAATAGTAATAATAATAATAATAATTATAATAATAATAATAAGAAGAAGAAAAAGCAATCCTGATGGAGCTGCCCTTAAATTATTAATTTATGATAATCTCTCCGTTAATTTCGCACCTTGATTCTCCTAGTTGGACAAAAGGAAATTTTAGATGTTTCAACCCCTAGCGCAAATACTATTATGTCAGCCTTGTTAATCTCTTACAATATGTCCTTTCTGCCTGGAGTGAGAAATATTTATCTTCTTTCTTTATTCTGCTGGGTGGAGTTACGTCTTGGTTCTTTGTCAATAGTAGAACAATGCAGCAATGCAGAGGGCACACAACCCACAATTAATCTCTGAGAATATTTGCACAGCTCATATGACCTGTCTTTTATCTTAAGACTTTGGGACTAGTTTACACAATTTGCCAGTTTAATTCACAGCACTAAACGTGCAAAGTAGCTCTTAAACTTCATAGAAACTAACCAGGAAGACCCTGTGAGATGTTTTGAGCTTAGCCTTGGACTTTAGGAAGTCTTGCAGCACTTTCTCCAGGTGCATTTCGATATTTTTGCTTTGATGGAATAGATCAATCAAAGAATGAACTGTTTTGTAAGGTTCTCCATACAATCTATCCTTATTGGTCTCAACACTCTAAAGATATTTTGTTGCCCCGATGTTTGCTTCTGTTTCAGTGGAAAGGTGGACTGTTATGGCAAAGGACTACATTTTGTTCCTGAGGATATAGATGAAGACCCTCACACCATGCTACTGGCCTATAACAAAATCACCGGTCTTAAGACCTTGTCATTTTACAAATACCCAAACTTGAAACACCTTGAGCTTCACAACAATTTGATATTTACTATTCACCACCAGGCTTTCCAAAACCTGCACAACCTCTCCTACTTGGATCTAAGCAGCAACCAACTGATGGTTCTAAGACCTGAGGTTTTTCAGCCATTGTCCAGTCTAACAACTTTAAATTTGGGCAACAATCGAATTGTTTGGCTGCCTGGGAATGTGATGGAGTCCTTGACAAACCTGCGAGTCCTTTATCTGCATACTAATGCCCTAACAAGCTTAAGAGTAGAAATTCTGTACAAGTTACCATCTCTTGTGGAACTGAGGTTAGATGGGAATCCTTGGGCCTGCACTTGTCAGATACAATATCTTCTGTTCTGGATGATACAGCATTCTGAGAAAATTTACGGTAAGGAATTATTTAGAAAGCAAGATCTAAAGCTGTCACCCTGATGTTTCTTTTTCTACCTAGTGAATTTGTAACCTAAAACAAGCTAACAGTATAGAAGCTTTGATTTTTGCGATTTTAATGGCTACAGGCTTATCCCAGGTTAGTGACTCAAGAGATAGTGGTGTCCAAATTTGGACAGCTCTATCCCTTGCATATTATACTGTCTGTAACATGTCAGCAATAGCAGTTTATATATTATTATCTTTGCAGGGTTTTACTTTTCCTGTGGATTTTTACAAATAACCATACAATATAAATAACTTTTAGCTCAACACAGTTTTTTGTATATGCTATGTAATGTGACTATATCTCACCTTAGTGGTTCTGCTGAATGCTTACATTGTAATAGTTTAATTTTATTTGTATGTTTTTTTTTTGTTTTTTTTTTGTTTTTGTTTTTTTTGCACAAGCAGTAT
Organism: Lithobates pipiens; assembly: GCF_037356315.1. Classification (NCBI taxonomy): domain Eukaryota; kingdom Metazoa; phylum Chordata; class Amphibia; order Anura; family Ranidae; genus Lithobates; species Lithobates pipiens. The sequence goes on along the minus strand of NW_027507685.1, from coordinate 123,247,798 downwards.
TTCTTTTGTATACAATATAAATAACTAAATGGCTTTGTTTGTAAACTATCTACATGGCAAATATGTTAGAAAACGATAGCACCCCTTTAGAAGTGGCATAGCTTAGGTGCCTCTGTCACTGTCACATTTTTTTTACTAGTCACCCTGCAATTGACGTTGATGAAAAAATATTTACCAGCCTGCCCATGGTTATCTTTGCTCTTTTGAGGAGCTTCAGCGCCCAATGGGGTTAATTTACTAATACTGGAGAGTAGGGATGAGCTCCAACGTGTTCGCACACTCCTCGTGCAGAGCCCGCATGGAAGTCGGCACAGCACTGTGCTAATCACAGGCAGGGAGACATTTCCCGATCTCTGCAGCCGCACATAGGGAAATGTCTCGCTGTCTGTGATTAGCACTGTGCTGACTTCCTGGCGGGCTCTGCACATGGAGTATGCGAACACGCCGGACCTCATCCTTACTGGAGAGTGCAAAATCGAGTACACCTGTGCATAGAAACCAATCAGCTTCCAGGTTTTATTGTCAAAGCTTAATTGAACAAGTTTGAGTCAGAAGATGATTGGCCACCATGTACAGCTGCACCAGATTTTGCACTCTCCAGTTTTAGTAATTCAACCCCAATTAACCTTTACCAAGAACTTGATTTGTACTGTAGTACAACCAACCAGCAATGTTGAGTTTAACCACTTGCCGCCCGCCCTATAGCAAATAGACGGCGGCAAAGTGGTTTCATAATCCTGACCGGACGTCATATGACGTGATCAGGATTATGAGCCGCTGCGCGCCCCCGGGGGCGCGCATCGCGGCGATCGTTGTTGCGGGGTGTCAGTCTGACACCCGGCAACTACGATCTCGGTAAAGAGTCTCCGACGGAGACTCTTTACCACATGATCAGCCGTGTCCAATCACGGCTGATCACAGTGTAAATAGGAAAAGCCGGTGATCGGCTTTTCCTCACTCGCGTCTGTCAGACGCGAGTAGAGGAGAGCCGATCGGCTGCTCCTCTGACAGGGGGGGTCTATGCTGATCGATTATCAGCACAGCCCCCCCAAGGATGCCCACACTGGACCACCAGGGACGCCACTAGATTACCAGGGATGCCAAGGACAAGGTATGCCACCCTAGACCACCAGGGATTCCAATCAGTGCCACAATGGATGCCAATCAGTGCCCATAATGGATGCCAATCAGTGCCCACAATGGGCATCACTGATTGGCATGCATTATTGATTGGCACTGATTGGCATCCATTAGTACAATATATTATAATACAATGCCGCCTATCAGTTCCCATCTGTGCCGCCTATCAGTGCCTACCCATGCCCACCTGTGCCGCCTACCCATGCCCACCTGTGCCACCTACACATGCCCACCTGTGCCGCCTACCCATGCCCACCTGTGCCGCCTAACCCATGCCCACCTGTGCCACCTATCAGTGCCCATCCGTGTCGCCCATCAGTGCCACCCATCAGTGCCGCCTATCAGTGCCACATATCGGTGTCCATCAATGCCACCTCATCAGTGCCACTTCATTGGTGCCACCTCATCAGTGCCCATCAGTGCCGCCTTATCATTGCCCATCAGTGTAACCCCATCAGTGCCCATCAGTGAAGGAGAAAACTTACTTATTTGCAAATTTTGAAACTGAAACAAAAAAAAACATTTTTTTTTCAAAATTTTCGGTATTTTTTTAATTGTTTAGCAAAAAATAAAAACTGCAGAGGTGATCAAATACCACCAAAAGAAAGCTCTATTTGTGGGAAAAATTATAAAAATGTCATTTGGGTACAGTGTAGCATGACCGCGCAATTGTCATTCAAAGTGCGACAGCGCTGAAAGCTCAAAATTGGTCTGGGCAGGAAGGTGTTTAAGTGCCCGGTATTGAAGTGGTTAATGTTGTTGTCAAACCAGTCTGAGCTGACCCACTGAAGTTAATTTATTAAGGAAACTGAGATTTACTAGAGGGGAAGCTCGCATAGATTAGTGAGCCATATCAATCATCCAGTTGTGAACAAATTATATGGACATAACAGCAACAGAAGTCTTTGACTACTCTATTCATTATTAACCACTTGCCGACCGCCGCACGACGATGTACGTCGACAGAATGGCACGGGCAGGCATATGGGCGTACCTGTACGTTCCTGCCTTCCCGTGGGTGGGGGGCCGATCGGGCCCCCCCCCGGTGCCTGCGGCGGTCGGTATTCGTTCGGGAGCGATCCGGGATGAGGGGGCGGCCATTCATTCATGGCCACCCCCTTGCGATCGCTCCCGACGAATGAAAATGCTCCGTGACATCACTTCCTCTCCTGTAATGTAAACACAGGAGAGGAAGTGATGTAATCTCTCCTCCGTGTCGGTATTTTTCGTTCCGACACCGAGGAGAGAGGATCGGTGAGTTGCACCAACACGACACTACACAGTAGAACATGCCAGGCACACTCACACCCCCCCGATCACCCCCCCCAATTACCCCTGCCCCCCAGTCACAGTGACACCAATGTCATTTTTTTTTTTTTTTTTGCATTGGTGTCATTTGTGACTGTAATAACTGTTAGGGCAGTTAGAGTTAGCCCCCTTTAGTTCTAATGTACCTCCCTAACCCCCCCAATAAAGGTTTAACCCCGTGATCACCCCCCGTCGCCAGTGTCACTAAGGCTGGGTTCACATTGCAGCGGTTTATGAGAACGAATGTGATTCGCACCGCACTGCAGTGCAAATCACATCCGATCTCTGTGCGATTCGAGTTCAGCCATACAGATAGTATGGCTGAATTCGCGCCGCACCCGCCGCAAATTCGCACGGGACCCTTTTTTTGGTCCGCAGCAGAATCGGATCGCATGGGTGTTCACACCATGCGATCCGAGTTTGCAGATCACACTGCGATATGCGAACTGATCTGGGGGTGTCATTAACATTTCACTGACACTCCCAGCAGTTCGCATAGGGCAGTGTGAACTGCCGCCGGGAGGCATGCGATGCGGGAACCCGCCGCGGATTCGTGGCGTTCCCGCATCGCTCCAGTGTGAACCCAGCCTAATAAGCGATTATTTTTCTGATCGCTGTATTAGTGTCACAGGTGACGCTAGTTAGGCAGGTAGGTATTTAGGTTCGCCGCAGCTTTTTATAGCGCCAGGGACCCCCATATACTACCGCATAAAGCCCCCTGATTGCCCCCTAGTTAACCCTTTCACCAGTGATCACCATATAACTGTTACAGGTGACGCTGGTTGGTTAGTTATTTTTTTATAGTTTCAGGGCACCCGCCATTTATTACCTAATAAAGGTTTAACCCCCTGATCACCCGGCGGGTGTCATTTGTGACTGTAATAACTGTTAGGGCAGTTAGGGTTAGCCCCCTTTAGTTCTAAGGTACCCCCCTAACCCCCCCAATAAAGGTTTAACCCCGTGATCACCCCCCGTCGCCAGTGTCACTAAGGCTGGGTTCACATTGCAGCGGTTTATGAGAACGGATGTGATTCGCGCCGCACTGCAGTGCAAATCACATCCGATCTCTGTGCGATTCGAGTTCAGCCATACAGATAGTATGGCTGAATTCGTGTCGCACCCGCCGCAAACTCGCACGGGACCCTTTTTTTGGTCCGCAGCAGAATCAGATCGCATGGGTGTTCACACCATGCGATCCGAGTTTGCAGATCGCACTGCGATATGCGAACTGATCTGGGGGTGTCATTAACATTTCACTGACACTCCCAGCAGTTCGCATAGGGCAGTGTGAACTGCTGCCGGGAGGCATGCGATGCGGGAACCCGCCGCGGATTCGTGGCGTTCACGCATCGCTCCAGTGTGAACCCAGCCTAATAAGCGATCGTTTTTCTGATCGCTGTATTAGTGTCACAGGTGACGCTAGTTAGGCAGGTAGGTATTTAGGTTCGCCGCAGCTTTTTATAGCGCCAGGGACCCCCATATACTACCGCATAAAGCCCCCTGATTGCCCCCTCGTTAACCCTTTCACCAGTGATCACCATATAACTGTTACAGGTGACGCTGGTTGGTTAGTTATTTTTTTATAGTTTCAGGGCACCCGCCATTTATTACCTAGTCTCACTAGTGTACCCCTAAATTTAGGGGTGTCTACTTTCCAAAATGGGGTCATTTGGGGGGGTTTGTGCCATCTTGGCATTTTATGGCCTTCAAAACTGTAACGCCCTTAGAAAGCCTGAAGGCGGTGCTTGGTTTTCGGGGCCCCTGTACGCGGCTAGGCTCCCAAAAAGTCCCACATATGTGGTATCCCCGTACTCAGGAGAAGCAGCAGAATTTATTTTGGGGTCATTTCACATATGCCCATGGCATGCGTGAGCAATATATCATTTAGTGACAACTTTGTGAAAAAAAAAAAAAAGTTTGTAATTTTCCCGCAACTTGTGGCAAAATATAAAATATTCCATGGACTCAACATGCCTCTCAGCAAATAGCTTGGGGTGTCTACTTTCTAAAATGGGGTCATTTGTGGGGGTTTTGTGCCATCTTGGCATTTTATGGCCTTCAAAACTGTAATAGGTAGTGAGGAGTGAAGTCAAATATTTACGCCCTTAGAAAACCTGAAGGCGGTTCTTGGCTTTCGGGGCCCTGTACGCGGCTAGGCTCCCAAAAAATCCCACACATGTGGTATCCCCGTACTCAGGAGAAGCAGCAGAATTTATTTTGGGGTGTCATTTCACATATGCCCATGGCATGTGTGAGCAATATATCATTTAGTGACAACTTTGTGAAAAAAAAATAAAAAAAAATTAAAGTTTGTAATTTTCCCGCAACTTGTGGCAAAATATAAAATATTCCATGGACTCAACATGCCTCTCAGCAAATAGCTTGGGGTGTCTACTTTCTAAAATGGGGTCATTTGTGGGGGTTTTGTGCCATCTTGGCATTTTATGGCCTTCAAAACTGTAATAGGTAGTGAGAAGTGAAATCAAAAATTTACGCCCTTAGAAAGCCTGAAGGCGGTGCTTGGTTTTCGGGGCCCCGTACGCGGCTAGGCTCCCAAAAAGTCCCACATATGTGGTATTCCCGTACTCAGGAGAAGCAGCAGAATTTATTTTGGGGTGTCATTTCACATATGCCCATAGCATGCGTGAGCAATATATCATTTAGTGACAACTTTGTGTAAAAAAAAATAAAAAAATTTTTTTTTGTCATTATTCAATCGCTTGAGGCAAAAAAAAAAAAATATTCAATGGGCTCAACATGCCACTTATCAATTTCCTTAGGGGGTCTACTTTCCAAAATGGGGTCATTTGGGGGGGGGGTTTGTACTGCCCTGCCATTTTAGCACCTCAAGAAATGAGATAGGCAGTCGTAAACTAAAAGCTGCGTAAATTCCAGAAAACGTACCTTAGTTTGTAGATGTGACAACTTTTGCGCAAACCAATAAATATACAGTTATTGACTTTTTTTTTACCAAAGACATGTGGCTGAATACATTTTGGCCTAAATGTATGACTAAAATTGAGTTTATTGGATTTTTCTAATAACAAAAAGTATAAAATATCATTTTTTTTCAAAATTTGCGGTCTTTTTACGTTTATATCGCAAAAAATAAAAATCGCAGAGGCAATCAAACAACATTGCATGACCGCGCAATTACCAGTTAAAGCAGTGCAGTGCCAAATTGTAAAAAGACCTCTGGTCATTGACCAGCAAAATGGTCCGGTCTGAAAGTGGTTAAAAAAATGAAAACAATTTGTCAGGAATTATGCTTACTTCCTCTTTGATTTCCTGCAAAGGTAAAGCATAATGAAATACTATGCATCGCATAGTAGTCCATTATGTGTCACTTACCTGACACAGGAGCCAGCGAAGTCACCGATGTCCCCTGTAGTCCGGAGCCTCCATCTTCTTGGTGGGTCTCGCTGCTCCGGCGCTGTAATTCGTCGGAGCTGCGATGACGTCACTCCCGTGCATGCGCACAGGAGCCGCCACTCACGGCATATCGCTGTTAACAGCGGCTCGCTCAGTGCGCCTGCGCGCCGCTGTCTACGGCGCATGCGCCGTAGACAGTGGTGCCTGTGTTTCGGCAAATATCTCCTAAACCGTGTAGGAGATATTTCTTGGACCTACAGGTAAGCCTTAATCTAGGCTTACCTGTAGGTTAAAGTGGTTTGTAAGGGTTTACAACCACTTTAAAGCCAGTGGAAGCTTTCATTTTAAATTAATATATACAATCCAGGTGAGTCAAAACAAAAGCTGTTCAGGGTCTTATAGTGCGATTTCTTTGTAAATGTCACACTCTCCTGTTCCATTTTGTAGAGCTAGGACTTTTCCTCTGTGTGCAGCTGCCAGCTTCCAGCAAATCACCTAAGTAACATTGTTTTAAAGGGCTAGCATGCAGATTACTCAGTGTTTGAGCAACATGTCTACATGCTAGCACATGGGCATCCACAGGAGGGGGCAAGGGGGGTCAAGTGCCCTCTCCTGGAATCAGCAAGGTGTCCGCACACTAGGGAGGAAAGTGTAGTTAAGTAAAGTCAAACATGATAAGAGAATGTTTACTTCACCAGAGCTCAGTCCTATTTATTGTTGGGCTGACACCTGGATCTCTTTCCCTGCTGTCACAGGCTGCCCATATCTCTTATCTTCTGTTATCAGCAAACTGCTTGTGGAATGTGTCTCCAAATGTAGGACTGCGGACCTGTCAGCATAGACCAATGATGGTGAACCTTGGCATCCCAGATATTTTGGAATTACATTTCCCATGATGCCCCAGCACTCTGCAGTGTAGTTGAGCATCATGGGAAATGTAGTACTAAAACATCTGGGGTGCCAAGGTTCGCCATAACTGGCATAGACTGTGTATCTCCTTACACTGTCATCCTGGTTGGACATCAGGCTGAACCTTCTGTTATCATGTGAAGAGATTTAGCACTTTACTTCCCTGCATGCTTTTACTTGGCTACTCTTAGGGCTCCTTCACATGTGTGGAAGTGACTGTTGCTTCTCTGAAAAGATCCATGTTTGGATTGCTTTTCAGAAGTGATGAGGAGGCAATATGTTGCCTCCTCACCACCTGATTTAACCCAATAATTGCCATGTGGTGGCCACATTGAACTACATTATTCTTTTTCTGCCAGTCAGTGCCACCTATTAATGCCCCCTATCAGTGACCATCAGTGCCACCTATCAGTCACCATCAGTGAAGGAGAAAAACTACTTATTTGCAAAATGTAATGATAAAAGCTAAGCAAAACTTTTTTTGTCAGCCTTTTTTGCTTGTTTAGCAAGAAGATTAAATACCACCATAAGAATTTGGGTACAGTGTTGCATGACCGCCAATTGTCATTCAAAGTGTGACAGCGCTGAAAGCTTAAAATTGGCCTGGGTAGGGTGTGGCTGAAAGTGCCCGGTAGGCAAGTGGTTAAGCACAGCAACATAGCATGAAGATGTTATTGTGCCCATAAAGCTGCTGTTGTGACCATAAAGATGCTATTGTGCCCATATAGAATTTAAGATCTCCACTGGCTTAAGCCAATGCTTCACCATGCAGATGTAGTTTTTTTGTAATTGATCAATTGCCTAATTGTATGTTTATTTATACCTTAACAGCATATTTTGCATGGTTTTGTATGTAGCTCAGAATGCCATGGCAAAACCAGGTACATCCCCCCCCCCCCCCCCCCCCCCAGTGCAGTGTGTTTGGTCTCCAGTCTTGGGTACCTCTTCCTGTGTCCTCGTGTCTGTTCCTGTGTTCCTTCACTATCTCTTTACCCTCTGCACTGCAGTAAGTGCCTGCTTGTCTGCATCAGTCTTTTTCCCTGTGTGCCTTGACCTCCCAGCCTGTGTTTCTCCTGTGTCTCTGTGTGTTCCCATGCACTCTTGCTACTTACTGCAACATGTTCTGTTACCTATTACCTCAGCGCTGCAAGAAAGTCTCACCTGTTCTTGGTTGCAACCTACTCGGTTGAGTTTGAGGATCACCTGCAGTGCAACATCTCCAAGCTCTGGTGAAGACAAGGTGGTATCTTAGACCCTGCACCTCAGTCCCTTTCAGACCTCTCAACTCCAGCAAGAAAACAGCCAGCTGAGTTCTCCATGTCCAACTTATGACTTTAACCACTATCCAGCCAGCTGCCACTCGAAGTTTCAACAACCCAGCCCCTACTGGAAGTAGATTTCATAATCTATAACCATTTGCTTAGATCAAAATGTCAGAGGCTCACAGCAACCAGTGGGTCGAGCTGAGTGTCTGCTCTAAAAACTGTTTGCCTATGACACCAAGCAAGTTCAGATGTTGCACCACCTCCATGCAGTTACCAATCATCTGTATCAAATCCAGGCCTTCCTTGCAGTAGCACCTGAACAGTCTGCTCAGTCTCCACTGCCTCCAGCTCAGCAACCAATACCTTCAGTGTCTTCCTTACATTTGTTGCCACCTTCCTGTTTTCAGGAGATTCCAAAAATTCCACCATAGGTTTTTGATTCAATGTAACTGCAGCCACAGCATTTCCTCCAAACCATGCCAAGGTGCCTTATTGTCAGAAACCATGAATCAGACTGAGACAGAAATACAGTTAATCACACTTTAATCACTATTAATAATAATAATAAAAAGGTAAACAGAGTAAGCGTAGTCAATACATAGATACATTTATGCCAACATAAACTTCCGATAATAGTTGGCAAAGCCAAGAAAAAGCTGCAGAGGACGTAAACTCATGGGTCAAGGCCACTGTAGGACCGCTGAAAGTTTCTCTGGGTCCACGAAAAACCAGCAGTGGAAATGACAGCCCAGGAATTTCACCTGTTCACAATGGAATTCGTACTTTTCCAATTTAGAATCGAGATTGTTCTCTCGTAGTCTCTAAAGCACAGGACACACATCTGTGTGGTGGCTCTCCAGGGACTTGGAAAATATAAGGATATCGTCGAGATAAATCACCGCACATAACTGTAACAAATCTCAGAGGACATTGTTAATGAACTCCTGGAAAACTGCCGAAGCATTACAAAGGCCAAAAGGCATTACAAGATACTCATAATGACCAGATCTGGTATTAAATGCAGTAGATGAGGATTTGCGGACAAAACCACGAGAAAGTGCGTCTGCAACATACCCCTCCATGGCCTTATTCTCCAAGACTGACAAAGGGTAAACCCGGCCACGAGGGGGTATGGCACCAGGTTGAAGGTCAATTGCACAATCATACGACGGGTGCAGAGGCAAAGTACAGGCTTGACCTTTGTCAAAGACATCGTTAAAATCACGGTATTCCTCCGGCAGGGAGGGGAGTGAAGAGGTGCACAGGACCTAGGCTACTTTCCGGAAGCATCTCTCACTGCACTGTGGCGACCAGGACAGAACCTTAGCACAGAGACATTCAAAAGAAGGGTTGTGCCTCTGTAACCAAGGATAACCAATAACCAGCGGAAACTTAGGTGAGGAAATAACTTGGAATTAGATTATCTCATGGTGAAGGGCCCCTACGGCCATGGACAATGGAACAGTTTCATGAGTCACATGGGCAGGCTGTAGAGGTCTCCCGTCAAGAGCCACAAAGGCAAGTGGAGTGTCACGCAGCTGCAGTGGAATCGAGTGCTTCGATACAAAGGCAGCATCAATGAACAGGTCTGCAGCCCCAGAGTCGATTAGAGCCTGTATCTTGATGGATGACTCAACCCAAGACAGGGTAACCGAAACCAGGGTCTTATCTTTCTGGGAAACTGAAGACGAAACAACGCTACCTAAGGTCTGTCCGTGACAGGACCTCAAGATTCGGGCATTCCCTGGATGGGTAGGACAAGACTTCAAAAAGTGACCAGCCTGGCTACAATGAAGGCACAATCTCTCCCTCCTCCTAAGGGCTCTCTCATTCACAGAGAGACACGTGAAGCCCAAGTGCATGGGTTCATCTTCCCAGACCGACTCAGTACCAGGAGGCATGGGATGTGAGGGAGGCAAGGGTGGGACTGCAAAGCTCGGAGACAAAAGTACAGGAGGATTGTGCCAGCGCTCCTTAAAAGAGAGTCTTTCTCTGAGTCTGGAGTCAATGAGGATGGCAAATGTGATCAACCTCTCCAGCTCAGTTGGTATATCTCGGGCAGCTGCTATCTCATCCTTAATGTTATCCGAGAGACCATGAGAGAAGGCAGCCACGAGGGCCTCATTGTTCCAAGCAACCTCTGCTGCCAGAGTACGGAATTCAATGGCATAATCGGCAACAGTTCTCGTACTCTGTTTGATGGACATGAGGCTCATGGAGCGCGTGGGAACGCCAAATACCCTTTAGACGGAAGCCACAAATTATTGGGTAACGCAAGACCATGGATTTTTTGCGTCTCCCATAAAGGGTTTGCCCAGGCTAATACTCTCTCAGAAAGCAAAGATATCAATAAACCTACTTTGCTTCTGGGAAACACCTGGGGCAGCATCTCAAAGTATATCTCAACTTGGTTTTGAAACCCTCTGCATTGAACTGGATTGCCCCCAAATCGCTGGGGAAGCAGAGCGGAACCAGACATGCCTCTTATAGAGGTAATACTTGAGGCGGGTGCCTGCACAGAGACTGGAGCAGCAGCAGGGATGTCCTGCGACACAGGTTGTACCGGAGCAGCCATAGTGGAAGATTCCAGGTAAGCCGTGCGACTCAGGATTGTTTGTAACGCCAAGGCAAACTGATCCATGTGGTGATCCTGGTCATCCAATCTGGAGAAAATATTACCAACAAGTGGACTGACTGCATCTTCTGAATTCATGGGCTTCGCCTACTGTCAGAAACCATGAATCAGACCGAGACAGAAGTACAGTTAATCACACTTGTTTAATAATAATAAAAAGGTAAAACAGAGTAAGTGTAGTCAATACATAGCCAGAGTTCAGAAACCAGATCGGGTAGTCAACCAATGCCAATGTCAGAGAGCCAGAGATTACGGATGAGCCGAATACCCCTCGGTTCGGTTTGCACCAGAACCTGCTAACAGACCTAAACTTCGTGTGAATTTTAGAACCCTATTAAAGTCTATGGGACTCGAAGGTTGAAAATCTAAAGTGCTAATTTTAAAGGCTTATATGCAAGTTATTGTCATAAAAAGTGTTTGGGGACCTAGGTCCTGCCCCAGGGGATATGTATCAATGCGGCAGTTTTTTCAGGAGCAGTGATTTTAATAATGCTTAGTGAAACAATAAAAGTGTAATATTCCTTGGGGGGTGTGTATAGTATGCCTGTAAAGGGGCGCATGTTTCCATGTGGGGTTCCCTCCCAATTACTCATACCAGACCCTTCAGGTCTGGTGTGGATTTTAAGGGGAACTCCATGCCAAATTGAAAAAAAAATGGCGTGGAGTTCCCCCCAAAAATCCATACCAGACCCTTTATCCGAGCACGTAACCTGGCAGGCCGCAGGAAAAAAAGGGGGGGCGGGAGAGCGCCCCCCTCCTGAACTGTACCAGGCCACAAGCCCTCAACATTGGGAGGATGCTTTGGGGGTCTGTGACCCCTCAAAGCACCATGGAATCTTTTTTTTTTTTTAATAAAGGACTTTTTCCAACGGTGTGTGTGTGTGTTTTTTTAACAATTTTTTACACTTTATTTGTGAAATGGTAGGGGTACTTTTGTACCCCCTTACCATTTCAAACAGGGGGGCTGGGATCTGGGGGTCCCCTTGTTAAAGGGGGCTTCCAGATTCTGATAAGCCCCCTGCCCGCAGACCCCCACAACCACCGGCCAGGGTTGTGGGGATGAGGCCCTTGTCCCCATAAACATTGGGACATGGTGCTTTGAGGGGTCACAGACCCCCAAACCATCCTCCCAATGTTGTGACCTGGTACGGTTCAGGGGGGGCGCTCTCTCATCCCCCCTCTTTTCATGTGGTCTGCCAGGTTGTGTGCTCGGATAAAGGGTCTGGTGTGGATATTTGGGGGGAACCCCACGTCATTTGTTTTTTAATTGACGTGGGGTTCCTCTTAATATCCATACCAGACCTGAAGGGCCTGGTAACTGAATTTGGGGGGAACCCCACGCTTTTTTTTTTATCAATGACTGTTCTCTGTATTATGGGGAACCGACAATTCATATTGAGAGGCGAAGGTTCGAAAGTTCGAGGCCTTAGGGTGTTCCCCAGGCATCATATCCACCCTGCTAAAAGCCAGAAAACCTACAACTAAGTTCTTGTCATTCGCTGATGGTAATAACTTTGATCCAATCCTTCCCTCTACGTCCAATATTTTGAGTTTTCTTCAGACAGGTCTTGACCTGGGGCTTGGTCTAAGCTCCCTCAAAGTGCAGGTAGCAGCAATTTCTGAAGCAACAAATAGAAGATGGGTGGAGGATACTTTGGTGGTCACTTTTCTCAGAGGAGTATTAAAGATTCGCCCTCCTGTCAGACGATTGTTTCCTAAATGGGATTTGTCCCTAGTCCTTGAAGTTCTATCTGACCATCCCTTTGCTCCAGTAGAACAAGTAGCAATATGGAATTTAACACTGAAGATGGCTTTCCTGCTAGCCATTACATCTGGCAGAAGAATTTTGGAACTTCACTCTTTAGGGATAGGTGACGACCATATCTCCTTCTTCCCAGACAGAGTGGAACTTCGTCCCCTTCGGGGTTCACACCTAAGGTTGCTTCCACAAGCCACCCATCGGAAACCTTGGGCACTACCAGTTTTCATAGATGCAGACTCAGAGTCTTGTCACAAGCTGGACATCTCCAGAGTGCTCAGAGCTTACCTAGAAGCCCCTGGACCCTTCAGAAACTCAGAGAGACTTTTCATTGTACCATTCGGTAGATACAGAGGAAAAGAAGCTTCCATCAGAACTCTAGCATCCTGGGTTGTAAAGCTGAAATCAGAAGGCCTACAGAGTGAGGAGTATAGAGCCTCCATCTCGAGTGAATGCTCATTCTACGAGGGCAGTCTCAGCAAGGGCTAATGTTTCATTGGAGACGGTTTGCAGGGCCGCCACCTGGTCTTCTCAACATACTTTTCTCAGACACTACCATATTGATCCAGGAGCTCTCACAACTGTTGAGTTCGGAAGGAGAGCAGTGCAGGCTGCAATGTCCTTTTCTGATTAAATACTTATTAAGCATTATCCCACCCTTGTCAGCTAGTTATTTATCACTTGTATGCTGCCATGGAGGCACCAGCAACATGGAAAATTGTATCATACTTACCATAATTTTCCTTTCCTGGTTCCTATCCATGGCAGCATACGCTCCCACCCTCAGTATTCTATGTTAAAGAGAATATTGGGGGAGGGACTATGCCTTTAATTTATGCTATTCACTAGTCCTGAGGGAGGAGTCGAGGCGGAGCTCTATCACTTGTATGCTGCCATGGATAGGCACCAGGAAAGGAAAATTACGGTAAGTATGATACAATTTTCAGTTTTTTTGGCTCCAGCAAGGTTTTCTTACAGTCTTTGTAGAGATGAACATTGGCTTCATCCCTGTATAGACTAATGGGGCCTGAACACCATCACAATGAAGAACCATTACCCATTGCCGCTCATTTCTGAATTGTTTTATCATCTCATTTGGGCTCAAATCTTCATGAAATTAGATTTGCAGGAAGTTTACAATCTGATTCACATAAAGGAAGGTGATGAGTGGAAAACTGTGTTCAACACTAGGGACAGCCACTATGAAAATCTTGATATGCCCTTTGGTTTGTGCAATGGCTGCAGGTTTCCAGCATTTGGTGAATGAGATATTTTTGAGACATTCTTTATGTGTGTGTGGTTGGCTTTTTGGACGGCATTCTCATTTTTTCTTCAGATCTCTCTGCTCACAGACAGCATGACCGTACCATCTTACAGCATGTTCAGGATCAGGACAATGGACTCTATGCTAAAATTGAAACGTTTCTCTTTAAACTCCCATGATTACCTTTCCTAAGTTATATTGTCTCCAAGGATGGAGTCTCCATGGATCATGAAAAAATTGCAGCTATTACAAACTTGATCTTGCCTAACTGCCTCAAGGCTACTCAGCGCTTTCTTGACTTCACCAACTATTATTGGTAGTTTATTCACCATTACTCAATGCTTGCAGGCCTTACGAAAGGGCGCTGATCCCAAGAATTGGCCTTCTGAAGCAGTGGAAGCATTTCATGCATCAAACAAGCCTTCCTTTCTGACCCTACTCTCTTGAGGGCAGACATTACCAAGTCTTGACCAATTTAGATGTAGGAGTGGGAACAGTAATTTTTCAGTACCCTAGTGGAGCTAGGCACCCATGTACCTTTTTATCTAATCCGTCGTATTTTTTCCAACAGATGTTGGCCCAAACTTGTCTTGCATACACACGGTTGCACAAAGTTGTTGGAAAATACGATCGTTCAGAACGTGGTGACGTATAACACGTATGATGGGACTATAAAGAGGCCAGTAGCCAATAGCTTTCATCTCTTAGTCTATTCTGAGCCTGCTTGGCACTTTGTCCGTTGGAATTGTCTACACACGTTCGGAATTTAACTGATCGGATTTTGTTGTTGGAAAATTTTAGATCTTGCTCTCAAACTTTGTGTGTCGGAAAATCCGACGGAAAAAGTCTGATGGAGCACACACATGATCGGTTTTTCCGACAACATGATTCGATCGCACATTTTCCATCGGTAAATCCGACCGCATGTATGGGGCATTAGACATTTTCCCCAGCAGAGAAAAATTACTCCATCAGAGATCAAGAATTACTTGCTCTAAAACTGGCCCTAGAAAGGTGGCAATATTTCTTGGATGGTTCACCTCATCACATCACAATCTACAAGGATCATAAGAACCTGCAGTAACTTAAGTCTGCATGTCACTTGAATCCTAGACAGGCCCATTGGTCCCTATTCTTTTCCTGGTTTGATTTTTTTCTTTACCTTAAAACCAGGGACATGTGCAAGTGCAATGTGCAAAAATGTATAAACGACAAATCCACAGATTAAATGAATAAGTCGAATGAACATATAATCGCACTGAAAAAGCATAGAGAGTACAATGTGCAAGAAAAATAAATAATAGATCCACCAAAATTAATAAATAAATAAGTCCATAATATAACATCAAATTGTCCAAGATGAATAGATGTTTATTCCTCCACCAGGTGATAAATATTGAATCTTCTGTGACACACAGTTAGTGGTAATCAGGGACTCTTACCAGATATTAGGGACCACCAATCTCTAGGATGGTCAAACAAACAAGCAGAATAACCTCTGCAGACTAATGGGGCAGAGCCCCTGAACACACTCACAGCGGCATCTCCAGATCATCCAAAGATATTTCATAGGGAGAAAGAAAGCTCCAATAGTGTAATACCATTCAGATAATGTTTAATTGAAGAAAAAAAGGCAAATGGCTACTTACAAGGTTAAAAAATCTTATGCACAAATATAACATCCTTTTGCCAGCAAACAAACATACACCCGTCCTTCCAGGATCACATGGGGTGCAATGGCATCAGCGCGTATCACAGCCTGACATGTTTTGTCACATGTGACGTCTTCCTTGGGTACGAACCTTCCTCCTGGCAAAACCTTTGTACCTATGGAGCTGCACTGAGCTCATGGTTCCATGTTTAACAGACACATTGTCCCATAGAACCTTTGTTCTCCTCTCACACCAGTACTGGTGACCTGGGCTCCACAAGGATGTGGAAGAGTATGTTAAAGAGTGAGACACCAGGGGTCACTGAAAAAAGACAACCAAGGCTGATATTTGTCCTTTAATGGTGCTTAAAGCCAATTTCTGGTCTACTCCTCGCTGTAGAAACAGCAGGATCCTGGATATAGAATAGGAGCGCGGACGCCATCCTTTCTCCTCACACACGGAGATGTAGGCCTTCCAGGTACGATGATATATCTTCCGAGAAGAAGATTTCCGTGCTCTCAACATAGTTGGAATCACCGAGTCCGATAGGCCCTGGTTCCTTAGCACCTGGCTCTCAATAACCATGCCGTTAAAACTAGCAATGGAGACAGAAGATCCTCTCATAACGGCAGTCGCCAGGGGGGCGTCCGCCACCAGGCTCACTAGGTCTGCGTAACAGGGACACTGAGGTCAATCTGGCTTACGGGACCCAAAAGGGACCACTACATCAGCAGAGCGATCTGCTGTATCCTGAATTTTCAGGGTATCACAGCTGTGATAAGTGCTCCAACAGGATAACCCGGACAGGGACTCATCCTTACTGTCCGATCGGTCCTGGTCAGCGTCATCTGAAACAACAGAGCAGGGGTCACCAGCCTCAGCGGGGCCCAAGTCTGCGTCAGAACTCTCCCCAGAAGGACAGGGGGGCGGGGACCACTTTTTACCACCTTTGCACCCATGCACCGCCTCCATCTTAGCAACAAACATGTTAAGGACCGCCAACAAAGCGTCCAGAGGCACTGCACTCTCTGCAGGCGAAACAGTTGCGATTGCCTGGATTTCAGGGGAAGAAACACCAGTTTCTGAAGCCATGCTGACCCTACCCTGTCTGCCACCTGTTGGGGACATAGGACAGTGACCCTCCTAACTACTGCAGGCTGAGGGGCCCCCATGGCAGGACTCACCACCCTGACCGAGTTCCGTGCTGTCCAGCTAGGTGTGCCTGTGTCTTGTGTCAGCTCCCAGATGCTTGTGAGAGAAAACCGTGCTATGCTGAGCCCCAGAGAACAGCGCTGAGCATGATAAACATGTTTAGACTTCAACAAAATGGCTGCCCAGCGTCCAGTACAAAGGACATAATCACAGGGAAAATGGCTGCCGGACTTCAGAAAAATGGAGTCTGACCATGCTTCTCAAACAGTGCTACAGCGATCAGCAGGCACAGACCTCCAGACACCCAAGGGAGGGACATTACAGACATCCAGGGCACAGCCACCCAGCGCAGCCACCGCACAAGGTGAGAGCCCCCACAGGGGGCCCCTGTCTATGGCACACACACCTCTCAGCAGCCCATGCAGCATCCCCCACAGGGGGGTCGGAGGGAAGGTGGGGGCAGGGAGAGAAGAGAGGGAGGTAAAGGACCCCCGAATCGACCTCCCAGGGAATGCCCAGCTGCTCAGCCCCACCAAGGCAGGGAAAGCTGTACTTACCAGTCCTGACGAGCTGGGGAACATTCTATCATAGACCCACTCTCTGATCAGCACGGGGTGGCTGCTGGCCCGGCACACTGTGACGCAGACATCAGTAGCCCGGTCATATGTGTGCCCCAGGGCATTAAGCTCACCGGCCCCGCCTGGAGCATGAGGGGCGTGTCGTGAACGACCCAGTGCAGATTTCTGGTCTGCACACGCTCGCTGGCCAGGCTGGGGAGACTACAAGGATAAGGGTATCCGGTAAGCCGGCTGTTGATAGCAGATCACAGGATCTAAATCTTGTGCAAAGGGCAAACTTCTGCAGAAAAAATCCACGGACCGATGGGCCCGCAGGTTTCCTAGGTCCTTCTCTTTCACTAGGCAGAAAAAAACTGAGGCTGCAGTATGCAGGCTGGGGGGTTGTTACCTAAGGGCGGAACTAAAACATTCTGGTTTTGTTGCACATGTTAACATGTTCTGCCTAGTCCTCTCCTGAAGATGGCGTAACAACCCGATGGTCTAAGTAAGGAGCTGTGTCAGTCAGTGAACGTAAGAGAAATATATATTCATCAGTTTAGGCCGATATATATTCTTCTACATTTTGGTAGTAAAAAAAAACGCAGTAGGCATATATTGATTGGTTTGCGCAAAAGTTATTGTGTCTACAAACTACGGGATAGATGTAGGGACTTTTATTTGTTTAAATTGGTTTTACTGGTAATGGCGGCGATCTCCAATTTTTTGCGGGAGTGCGACATTGTGCGGGACAAATCTAACCCGAA
The DNA here is from genome assembly GCF_037356315.1 of Lithobates pipiens. Classification (NCBI taxonomy): domain Eukaryota; kingdom Metazoa; phylum Chordata; class Amphibia; order Anura; family Ranidae; genus Lithobates; species Lithobates pipiens. The sequence goes on along the minus strand of NW_027507685.1, from coordinate 123,230,021 downwards.
ATGACACTTTTTGAGCACTATAAAAATGCTATAAAAATGCACTGATCATGTATAAATTACACTGGCAGGGAAGAGGTTAACACTAGGGGGGGCAATCAAGGGGTTAAGTGTGTTCCCCCGGTGTGTTCTAACTGTAGGGGGGGTGGGCTCACGGGGACATGACAGAGATCACTGTTCCCGATCACTGGAAACAGGAGATCCCCTGAAATATCATTAGGCAGAACAGGGAATCGCTTTCCTCTGTACCCAGAGATCGCGAGACCACGGGTCCGGTGGGCAAGCTCCCACCTGCTATCCTCCTTGCACGGGCCGATGTACAGGTACGTCGGTTCGTGCAGGAGAGCTGACCTGCTGCTGTAAATGTACTTGGGTAGGTCGGCAAGTGGTTAAAGTACAACTCCAAATAAAACTTTTTATTTCGTTTTGGATATAGTGGGAACAGGCCTCGGTAAGGGTTTTTTAATGCTATCTTTGCCCTTTTTGGAGAGATTTACTATAGCATTCTATCAGGACAGGAAGTGATGGCAAATGTTTCCAGTGGGCATACAGACAAATATCTATATTTTTTTTGTAGCGTCGGGTAAGGAAATGTGCCTTCCTGTTCTGGTGAAAACCAATCCACTCATTCTCTGTCCTGGTGTCATTGACACAGGAAGCAATGGAAATCTTCCCAATGGCGTCCTAGACAGAAAAAAAACCCTGCATACATTTTTTATTATTTTAAGTAGAATATGGATGGAATGGAAAGCCTAACAATGTTTTTCATTGCTTTTCCCCCAGTTGCTCCCCCATTTCTTTTTAGAAAACCTAAACGAAAATGATAACTCTTCCCTACTCTAATCACACTATATGAAATTATAATAATATATTATAATATATTTGGTTGGAGTTGGGCCTTATCAAAAACATGAGTCAAATGCTTGATATCTGCGCCTTTTATGGAGAGCTCCAACCTTATTGGACAGTTGTAAAGTTTTCTGTTGTCTGTAAAATTAATTCAGTGCATAAATCCTTTATCTTACCAACAAAAACAATTTGTCTTCCAGAAAAGCAACGGATATTATGTGGCGTTCCAAAATACCTAAACCAGTACCCGATGTTGCAGATTGAACCCAGCTCATTTGACCATTGCCAGGACTTCTTTACACTCTATGAATATCTCTATTTCCTGTTAATTGGCATTACTTTGTTTACTGCCAGCATCCTGCTGTGTCTCCTCACAGGGATGACTGTAGTCTTCTACAATCGGCAGTCACTGCAAGCACAGCACCGCCCGCATGTCTACAGGAAGAAAGCTGTAAAGAAACGGGAGGATGTCACCAACGGTAACCACTTACCAGTGTGCTGAATCTAGAGGAGTCAGTGTCATCTCATCAAATTGCATCCAGAAATAGAGAATATATTGTTTTCTGTGCTTCCAATAAAAGTGAGGAGAATCCCCCCTCACTTCCTGTTCTGTCTGACTTCCATCAAATAGACAGGAAGCAGTAAGATTTTCTGTTTCTTCCATTTCTGTCTTAGCGCTTTTTCACAGTAACTAAGTTGAGATGCATTGATCTGCATTGATCCGCAAAAAATGTACCCTGTTTACACCACAATACTTCCATGATGTGCCTTGCAGACATGCATTTTTACGCAGAGCAAATCACTGCACCACGTCACAACACGATGTGGTGTATAGAGTTGAATAGGTGTATCATTTTGTAATACTTCAATAAGGTTAAAAGAAAAAAGTAAACAGTGCTTTCCCGAACCATACAAGGTCACAAGATGAGTCCCCATGTTGATCAAATCAAGGGTCTCTTCCACAAACCAAGCCTAGTGGGGTCTGCAAGCAGGGATCTTACTGGAATCTGGAAGCCCCCTTTAAAAAAAGGGGACCCGCAGTTACCCCCCCCCCTAAAGTACCCCTACACATTGAGGAAAAAAGTATACTCTAGAAATAAAGACACCCAAACACTGGACAAGTCCTTTATTAACACCTTTCTGTGGCCTATAGCAGAATGACGGCTGGGCAGGGGCTTTACCATTCTGAATGGACGTTATATGACATCCTTCACAATGGGTCGCTCATGCGCGGCGATCACCGATCTCGGTAAAGAGCCTATGACGTAGGATCTTTACCATGTGACCAGCTGTGTGCAATCACAGCTGATCACAGTGTAAATAGGAAATGCCAGTTTTCGGCTTTCCTCTCCTCACAATGACATTGTGTGAGTAAAGGAGAGCCGACACATGGCCTTAATGTGGTATTTTCCTGAATTACCTTAGTCAGGAAAATAATGCATTATGGCTACTAGAGGGAGCTGACAATCATAGGAAATAAAGGTATTAGACAAAATACAGGGAAAATTTGTTATGGCATTTGTCCGGCAATTATTTTTTTTTTAAATAGAGCCTTTAAGCAGCCCATACATGATTTGATTTGGTAAATCCTGTCAGTGCCCTAAAATGATGCCCACCAGTGCCCACCAGTGATGCCAATCACTACTCATGAGGGATGCCAATCATTGCCCATCATTGATGCCAATCAGTGCCTCCTCATCAGTGCTGTCTATTAGTGCCCATCAGTGCCACTTATCAGTGCCCATCAATGTCGCCCATCAGTGTCGCCTATCAGTGCATGTCAGTTCTGCCTATTAGTGCATATCAGTTCCGCCTATCAGTGCCTCTTCATCAGTGCAGTCTATCAGTGCCCCTCATTGCAACCTCATCAGCGCACATCAGCGAAGGTGAAAAATTACTTATTTACTAAATTTTATAATAGAAACTAAGAAAAAAGTTTTTTTCAAAATTGTTGGTCTGTTTAGCAAAAAACAAAACCCCAGTGGTGATTAAATACCACCAAAAGAAAGCTCTCTGTCTCAAAAAAAAAAAAAGCTAAACATTTTGTTTGGGTGCAGTGTCAAAGTGCGACAGCGCTGAAAGCTGAAAATTGGCCTGGGCAGGAAGGGGGTGAAAGTGCCTGGTATTGAAGTGGTTAAAAAAATGCCCAGAAAATGTCCCTCGTGGTAATTCTATCATCAATCACAATGCCCGCCACTCGCTAACTTGATGTTATTAAAAACCGGACAGACCCCACACACGATTGATCCTGAGAGCACTCATACAGTGCCTTGCGAAAGTATTCGGCCCCCTTGAACTTTTCAACCTTTTGCCACATTTCAGGCTTCAAACATAAAGATATAAAATTTTAATTTTTTGTGAAGAATCACCAACAAGTGGGACACAATTGTGAAGTGGAACGAAATCTATTGGATATTTTAAACTTTTTTAGCAAATAAAAAACTGAAAAGTGGTGCCTGCAAAATTATTCGGCCCCTTTACTTTCAGTGCAGCAAACTCACTCCAGAAGTTCAGCGAGGATCTCTGAATGATCCAATGTTGTCCTAAATGACTGATGGTGATAAATAGAATCCACCTGTGTGTAATCAAGTCTCTGTATAAATGCACCTGCTCTGTGATAGTCTCAGGGTTCTGTTGAAAGCGCAGAGAGCATCATGAAGACCAAGGAACACACCAGGCAGGTCCGTAATACTGTTGTGGAGAAGTTTAAAGCCGGATTTGGATACAAAAAGATTTCCCAAGCTTTAAACATCCCAAGGAGCACTGTGCAAGTGATCATTTTGAAATGGAAGGAGTATCAGACCACTGCAAATCTACCAAGACCTGGCCGTCCCTCTAAACTTTTCAGCTCAGACAAGGAGAAGACTGATCAGAGATGCAGCCAAGAGGCCCATGATCACTCTGGATGAACTGCAGAGAACTACAGCTGAGGTGGGAGAGTCTGTCCATAGGACAACAATCAGTCGTACACTGCACAAATCTGGCCTTTATGGAGTGGCAAGAAGAAAGCCATTTCTCAACGATATCCATAAAATGTCTCATCTAAAGTTTGCCACAAGTCACCTGGGAGACACACCAAACATGTGGAAGAAGGTGCTCTGGTCAGATGAAACCAAAATCGAACTTTTTGCCCACAATGCAAAACGATATGTTTGGCGTAAAAGCAACACAGCTCATCACCCTCAACACACCATCCCCACTGTCAAACATGGTGGTGGCAGCATCATGGTTTGGGCCTGCTTTTCTTCAGCAGGGACAGGGAAGATGGTTAAAATTGAGGGGAAGATGGATGCAGCCAAATACAGGACCATTCTGGATGAAAACCTGTTGGAGTCTGCAAAAGACCTGAAACTGGGATGGAAATGTATCTTCCAACAAGACAATGATCCCAAACATACAGCAAAATCTACAAAGGAATGGTTGACAAATAAACGTATCCAGGTGTTAGAATGGCCAAGTCAAAGTCCAGACCTGAATCCAATCGAGAATCTGTGGAAAGAGCTGAAAACTGCTGTTCACAACGCTCTCCATCCAACCTCACTGAGCTCGAGCTGTTTTGCAAGGAAGAATGGGCAAGAATTTCAGTCTCTCGATGTGCAAAACTGATAGAAACATACCCCAAGCGACTTGCAGCTGTAAATCATAAAAATTATATAGTATATAGCTCTCGTAAATCTATTGTCCAATATATACCATATTGACAGCGCTAAAACAACAAAACAATCAATCTTAAGAGGGTGATAGTCCCATGGTTATAAAAAGCACCACAGTAATGTCCTTAAAAAGTCCCACGCATCTAAGGATGGGATTTCAGTTGAAACAATCAAATGATGAGAAACAGAAAGAAAAGTCCATCGCCAAGATAAGATAACCAGTGCAAAAAGAGCTTGACAGCCGGTGACACCCCTTATGGTAACACACTCACCAGAACCCAAAGGGTTAACAGGCACTTCGTTATGAGTAATCTTTCTCTGGTGTTCCTCTGTAACAAATTCCTGTGTCCTCAACGATCAAAGAAGGTTCTCAACCTCAGATTCTTTAATATCGCATCAATAACAGGTATTTCAGGATTTTTTATACTTCACTCCTGTAAAAAAATGTAGAGTCCAGGAAAAGTGTTCTATTCTGAATGCATTCTTTCTTCAAGGAGACAATTTTCCCTTCGGGCATTAAGTTGTTGCTCTGGCCCATGTGTTTGCTCAAGCCATAGGTACCAGCATGCAGTTTGGCATTCTTCCAGTCCTTTGATATGGAGGCTTTATTTGTTTTCACTTTTAGGGCTCTCGAGCTTATTTTAATCTGAATACTTTTATCTTCACTTAAAGGTTAAAGCAGGCTTATCAATTCCAATTTAGAATGCCTCAATCACAGCAATGCTGCCTAAAAGGATTGGGAATTCCTCTGAACATGCAGTGCAGGCTTAGCTGACTCCATTGCAGTCTGTCCTCATGGAAAGGATGCAGTCTGTCCTCATGGAAAGGATAAAAGAGTTTTATCCTTTCCATGAGGACAGACTGCAATGGAGTCAGCTAAGCCTGCACTGCATGTTCAGAGGAATTCCCAATCCTTTTAGGCAGCATTGCTGTGATTGAGGCATTCTAAATTGGAATTGATAAGCCTGCTTTAACCTTTAAGTGAAGATAAAAGTATTCAGATTAAAATAAGCTCCAGAGCCCTAAAAGTGAAAACAAATAAAGCCTCCATATCAAAGGACTGGAAGAATGCCAAGCTGCATGCTGGTACCTATGGCTTGAGCAAACACATGGGCCAGAGCAACAACTTAATGCCCGAAGGGAAAATTGTCTCCTTGAAGAAAGAATGCATTCAGAATAGAACACTTTTCCTGGACTCTACATTTTTTTACAGGAGTGAAGTATAAAAAATCCTGAAATACCTGTTATTGATGCGATATTAAAGAATCTGAGGTTGAGAACCTTCTTTGATCGTTGAGGACACAGGAATTTGTTACAGAGGAACACCAGAGAAAGATTACTCATAACGAAGTGCCTGTTAACCCTTTGGGTTCTGGTGAGTGTGTTACCATAAGGGGTGTCACCGGCTGTCAAGCTCTTTTTGCACTGGTTATCTTATCTTGGCGATGGACTTTTCTTTCTGTTTCTCATCATTTGATTGTTTCAACTGAAATCCCATCCTTAGATGCGTGGGACTTTTTAAGGACATTACTGTGGTGCTTTTTATAACCATGGGACTATCACCCTCTTAAGATTGATTGTTTTGTTGTTTTAGCGCTGTCAATATGGTATATATTGGACAATAGATTTACGAGAGCTATATACTATATAATTTTTATGATTTATTTATCTTTTGTATGATAGCAGCTTGCAAATTATATCATCCTTGACTCTGTGGGCGCTGGGATCAGTGGGGAATATTCTTAACATTTTATGTTCAGGTTGTTTGCCAGTGATATTAGTACTTGTGACTTGCAGCTGTAATCGCAGCAAAAGGTGGCTCTACAAAGTATTAACGCAAGGGGGCCGAATAATTTTGCACGCCCCACTTTTCATTTTTTTATTAGTTAAAAAAGTTTAAAAAATCCAATAGATTTTGTTCCACTTCACAATTGTGTCCCACTTGTTGGTGATTCTTCACAAAAAATAAAATTTTTATATCTTTATGTTTGAAGCCTGAAATGTGGCAAAAGGTTGTAAAGTTCAAGGGGGCCGAATACTTTCGCAAGGCACTGTAGGTGAAGGCAGAGCTCTGGGAAGGGGCGGGGGTAGTAATGATATCAATGACCAAAATATGGCTATATTACATACTTGGGGATTCCTGACCAAGTATGCCAATGTGCCAGTGATAGCGGTCGTTGGTAGGGAGGCAGCGGGCACCTGCTTCTATATATGTTGCTCAACTGGGGGGGGGGGGGATGTGCCAAAAGTTTGAGTGTTTGAACACACAAACAGCCAAAGTTTGGTCTGAACCTAGACAACCATCAGCTTATCCCTACTCATAAGCAGGAAATTACATTTCCGAGGCTGTTCTGTGAACCAGGGGAGCACAGAATGCCAATAGGTTGCCATAGTTTACAGAAAATATCAGCAGTTGCAGAAGAAAAAGAAAAGCTATTTTTTTATAACTTTAAACTACAACATGGCTTGTGTAGCAGCAATTGTATATGCTACGTTGTTTTTATTTTTTACTTGCTTCTTTTTTCCACAAAAGTGGTGTTAACCTTTAAAGTTTGTAACAAAACGCAAAGTCCATTTATTAAGGTGTATGTAAACTCTAACATTGAACTGAAATATACAGTTAGAAGTGTTTTATGCCCACTTGATAAGTTAAAACAAATACCTGTTGATCTTGATCCAGAAATCTTGTGTGCTGATAACTTCCTGTGCTCTCTGCTTGTTCTGTTATTAGTTACTGTCCTCAGTTATCTAAAGACTACAGAACCATTCCCTTCTGTATTATAGAGAAAAAGAGATAGGCAGAGTTTTCTAGTCCTGTTTTGTTTCTGTTGTCTTTTTTTCCCCTGGTTTAATATTTTTTTAATGAATATTTCAATAAGGAATATAAGTGTTTTTTTTTTCTGCCAAAACGCTACTGCCCGGAGGAAAGGAGTCTTTCAGAAACGTATGAATTTTATGTTCTGTAGTAATATAAACAGATTAAAAGCCAGATAAGCACCCAGTCCACCCCCCTTTTGTATATTTTTTTTGTTTTTTACTTTTATTTTGTTTTTGCAACAATAATTGTCAGTGGATGCAATAATAACCCTCTGCATTGGCGTCAAGAGCAGCAAAAAAATAAAAAAAAAACCTGCACTGCTGCCAGTTTTTACAATAACAAACCCCATCACTGGTAACAATTTCTGTAACAATAACCCATACATCATTGTTGCCAATTTTTCACAGTAATAACTCCCATTGGTACTAGGTTACACAGAAATAACCCCCAGCATTGGTACCAGTGTATTCAATAATAACCCCAACATTAATGCTAGTGTACACAATAATAAACCATATTATTTGTGCCAGTTTATGCAGTAAAACCACGTAAACCTGGGCTAAACAAACACTTAAGTTGAAGGGCAATATATGTATAGTTCCCTTACCTGGGCAAAAAGTGTTATGATATTAATTTGGTTTTGGGGGCTGCTCGATGTAAAGGTGATTGATACCTTTGATTGTGAAAATTATTAAAAAACTGCGCACTACTAATAAGTGAAAACATATATCAGCATACAATTTTGTGCAATATCATAATCGACCACTAGATGTCTCTGATTGATTACAGTGAGGTAATTACCATAACTATACATGCACTCTAGTGCAATCTCATCAAGATTGTATACTCTAAAGTGCATACAAATACATATAACTGCCCCATGATACCTCTAGTGAGTTTCAAACTTTTAAAAGTGCCTAAAAGTGTCCAAAAAATCATATCAATTATATAAAAGTGCAATGTTCAAAAAATTTTGATTTCCGTAGTGTTGATCCAGCAATAGGATCTAGATGTTCCTCCACCAACACCTGTCACACAGCCTACTCACCAGATCTACATGACTCCCATTACAGGAGTCACATACAGCAGATGATCTCCCCATGGTCATTTGTAATGATTCAGCAAAGGAAGCTCCAACATCCACCTGGATCAAGTCACCAGATCTCCATTCGCAGGTGCGGCATTGAAAGAAACAGCCTCCCATAGTGAAATCCATATAGTTTATTTGTAAAATGCTGATATGTATTTTCACTTATTAGTAGGGAGCGCTGTTTATTATAATTTTGCTACTAATGCAACTTTGTACAAATAAATTATTACCCCTTAGGGTTTGCTAGCTAGTAATGAAAGGGGTTAATAATCACTGGCACTGGCCATTTAATATTGTCACTGGTCATTGAAGTATAAGTGGCCAGTGCCAGTATTTATTAACCCCCTTGCATTACTAGCTAGCAAACCCCAAGGGGTAATCATTTATTTGTACAAAGTTGCATTAGTGGCAATTGTAATTGCCATTAACCCCTTGCATTAATGGATAGTGACTATCTTAATTAAAGTGTTACTAAATCCAGCAGCCTGCATTCATTATAGCCGGTGTCCCACAGTACACAGAACATGGAAATGCAATAAGTTTAGTAAAAAAAAATTGCTAAATACCTTTTCACATCAGCAGTTAGAGCAGTCTTGTGACTTTTATTAGTGTCCAGTTAAAGCTTGTAGGAGTTTTCATTCCCCCCTGATAGTCCCATGAGGCTGTGGTACCCTTGACCCTCTGTCTGGACAGTGCTGATTGGCCCTGTGCTGATCACATGCACTCTCCCAAGAAAAAAAGAAAACTCTCTAGCAATACACACCAAACTAAGCTTGTGCAGTATGCCCCCAAGGCTTTTTTCTATCAGCAGATAGATTTGGGGCAGTGGAAGAAGGGGAGGATCAGAGAAGGCAGGATCAAACAGCCTTTTTACACAATGCAAAGGGTTAATCCATTGGGTTCAATGGGGAGTATAATAAGCATGCTTTACTGCATATACAGACTGATTTTACTGTTGTAGGTTTAGTAACACTTTAAGCCTATCGCTCCCCTCAAAAGGTTAATCATTTCTTTCTATTAAGCCCATGCTATCTTCAGCTACTGCAATCACACTTGTGTTAACTCCATGCTGCTTGGTACTCGCTCACTTCCTGCCCTGGATATGACATCATGTAAGGAGGACTAACTTTTCCCTGTCAGGCAGAGATAACTCCACCTGACAGTAGAGCTGTTTTTTTGTGCCAAGTGCAGGAGCAGAGAGAGGGCTCCAGTGATCGGCACTCTGCTGCCACTCTGCAAGGTGTCCCGATGTGACAGTCCTGATGTAAGAGATGCAGTGACAGGTGTGTGAAGCTGGAGAGGAGAGGGAGCACTGCACACCTCCTGCCTTTCTCCTGCCCTCCTGATTTGGCTTCTCTCATCCAGCGCTAAGCTGATAGGAGTAGTGATGCCACTGACACTACTCCTGTCAGCTTGTAATGGCAGAAACTATTCTCCCAGCACCCCTCCCACTTCACAAGTTACTGACACCCAGGGTAGCTTTCCCTTCTGCATCCCCCTTGTCTCGGCCCTGAGAACACTATAACTGTCTTCGTGCTCCAATTCCCATTCTGTTTTATTTCTTGTCATTTTTTTATTTATTCATAAATATTATTTGACTAATATTCTGTAAGCCCCAGTACCCGCATATGCATAATGTAAAAAAAATATATAAATAAACCTTTTTGCAAAAAAGTGTATATGACTGGACCATTTTCTTCCAAAAAAATGCATTTATTGATTTAAAAAAAATCTTTATTATGAAATGTTTTAAAATGTACGCTACATTTATGTGTCATTTACAGGAACCATCACTAGGAAACAGTAAAAACTGCACTCAAGGTTATAATTTTATACAAATTTGTAAAAACATAATAACAATATATATATTATTCTATATTTATATATGATATATACAATATAATAACTTAGTTCTCCTTTCCTAATAGAGATTCTGAGCTGGTATATTTGCCAGCTGTAGAGACGCCTAGTAGTTGCTAGAGTTTTGAACTTCCAGCATGCGTTGTTAACCACATTAGCAATGCATGCTGGGAATTCTAGCTTCTGAACATGTAGAAAATGTCAGCAAGCTAATGTAGTGACCATTCTTTTTAAACAAAGAGGACACTTTTCCTTTATTTTCAGACGTATATGTGTAAAATATTAACCAGATAGTTACTTTATAGCAATTAATAAAGAGTTGGCACTTTATCATGCAAAGAATAATATTTCCCTTAATTAATTTCCTATATGTAATAATCCATTTCTGTAAGATTGTTTATAGAATATATATAAAATTAAGCTACTGCAGATGAATTCAAACCATAAGCTTTCAATGAGCTATTAAACAAAACAGATAAAAAGGTCAGTCAGTAAAACCTAAGGGTCTGCTATGGGTGGAAGTTTGCTTGTTGAGTCACTTGCTGAATTCCTACAGAGGGTCTCCAGCAACACAATTCACCTGCAATTGCTCCTGAATCCAAATTCATACCCATAGTTAATATGAGAATAAAACGGGCTTGCACCGAGATCTATTTATTTCATATTGGTAGAGATGCCCTACATTGGCAGACAAAATATTTGGTCAACGATAAGGTATACGCAACCATGTGAGGGTCAGAGAATAACAACTACCAAGACTATGTACGATATGGAGCAGGAGTGTATATAACCAAGGCCCCTAGGACAGGCCAAGATTCCTAGTCTTATAGAAAATGATGTGACCACCTTGTAACATATTCCGAAATGGTGGCAGGGGAATTTTGCCACTGGAGGCTCAGAGAAATCAAAGGAGATGGTGGATAACTCAACTCACTAGCATCCATAGAAAAGTGAAAAATAAGCTTTGGATGGACCCACCCTTTAAAAATCTATCAACACAGGATACAACATAGAATAAATAGGATATATATATAATGTAATATAACAGTGTATCAACCATAGTAAATAACACACTTTAAATGATTAAAAGAAAGTAAAAGATTAATTTCTGCCAGTAATAGCTTAAATAAGGCATACAATGACCTATACAAAAATAGATCATTCTCGAAATTTATCTTTATAAACAGTGAGACAGAAAGTGATGTGACATATATATTAACTACAGTGATAGGTCTGTTAAAGCGGAGGTCCACCCTAAAATGGACCTCCGCTCATCTGATCCCTCCCCCCCTCCGGCGCCACAATCGGCACCTTTCAGGGGGGAGGGGGGTGCAGTTACCTGGATAATCCAGGTAACTGCACCCACTTCCGGGCTAGCTGTCTGCGGAACGAGCGTAGGTTACGCCCCCGTTCCGCAATGCCCCGCCCCCTTCAGCAAGTGCCCCGCTGCCTGCTGGGAAACACACAGCTCCCAGAGGCAGCGGGGACCGTCCGGATTGCGCCGCGCGGCTCGCGCATGCGCAGTAGGGAACCGGGAAATGAAGCCGAAAGGCTCCATTTCCTGATTCCCATACCCAAGATGGCGGCGGGACCCGGCAGCCGAGCGAGCGATCGGCTTCGGGTGCCGACATCGCGGGCGCGCTGGACAGGTAAGTGTCACTATTTAAAAGTCAGCAGCTGCAGTATTTGTAGCTGCTGGCTTTTAAAAAAAAAAAAAAAAAACGCGGAGTCCCGGTGGACTCCCGCTTTAACCTCTCTGGCGATATGATTATTTCTGATTTTAGGTGCTATAAGCGGTACAATTATTTTGCATGGAAATTTGGCGTTTTATATTGTAGGCCTGCAATTCTTAGGAATAACTCTCTTAAATCTGTTCAAACAAGAGTCTAGTAGACATCCCGGGTATGCTAAAGTTTATAATATAATAAATAATGATAATAAATAATAATAGAAATTATTCAATAATGTAATCAAATACAAAAACACAGAAATTTGCTCATTTGCAGAATTGTCGCTGTCATTAGATTTAGTGTTTGATGACGAATTTCCCCACAAATCGCTATCGCTCAATTCTGCAAGTGATTATAATTTATTATCGTTGTTTTCTAGTTGGTCTAAAATCACTTTTGACATAAAGGGACAGTTTTTGGTTGCTATGGGCAATCTCCAAATTCCAGGCAGAAAAAACAGTATTTATAATATAAAAGTGCGTACAGGGCACTGGACAGACCCCTAGGGACAAAGGGGATGTGTCATTTTTTTTATACAGTACTGTAATCTGTAAGGTGTGTGTTTTTACTTTTTTGAATTTGGTGCCGATCTCCGCTCTCGTGCGCCGTAATGTCGCAGGGAACGGAGCTCGGTGGCACTCGGGCACTGTGTGAATCAAGCGGAGGACAGCTCGATCACACAGCGTGGAGGACATCGCTGGATCCAGGGGACAAGGTAAGTAAGTCTCCCTGTATCCAGCGATGCGATCCCGAGTCTGGCTTGGGGTTACCGCTTATGGTACTGAAATCCCAGCCCGAGCCAGACTCGGGATTACCGCCAGGGAGGTTAAGGACGAAATGGAAGATAATGAGGTGTGTCAAATTGCAATGTTGACAGATTTTGATCTGCCTAGATGAGAAACTAAAATCTATGTCCAGCCAATTTCTGTCAAATGACTTAAAAACGGTATGCCTATGTGAGTGCTACAACCTAAATTGATTGTATTGTCCCTTTGACACGAAGCTTTGCTGATATGTACATAAAAATAAATGGTTGGAACTTTATGTTGTGTATGGAGGTGCTCTTTTTATTGTCTATGTTTTTGCATAGCAATAAAGAATATTATGGAAAAAAAATGGTTGGCGAGTTTAAATGTACATGTTTATACCACAATCACACTACAAAATGACCTTGTGTTGGTCAAATTCTAAAGGAGCACATAGAAAGTAGATGACAGTTTCCTGTTCCAACTGTCTTTGGCCTCATGACCATACATTAATGAGAAAACAATTGGACAACTTGGAAGGCCTTGCCCAATCCCTGTTGTTTCAACAGTGTGAAGCCAACATAATAACTGTTTTCAGCAAGTGTGGGTGCTCCATTTTTCGTAGATCAGGACCACCCAGGCAACCCCAGCACGTCTGTTTAATTATTCATGTAAATTAAATAGAGAGCAATATGCTTCCAGTAGTTATGCGCTACATTATATAAATGAGCTACATAAAACAGACAGATAGATAGATAGATAGATAGATAGATAGATAGATAGATAGATAGATAGATAGATAGATAGACTGGGGTTCATTTACTAAAGGTAAATAGACTGTGCTCTTTGCAAAGTGCAGTTGCGCTCCGCAAGTGCAGTCGCTCCAAAACTTAAGTAAATAAATAAGCAGAAGCTCTGCTGACTTCCATTCTCCTATCACGTGCAAGCAAAAATGCTGTGTTTTAAATTTTCCTTGCATGTGATTGGGTACTCTTTGCAAAGTGCAGCTTTACCTCATTTACTAAGCTCTGGAGGGCAACTGCACAGTCTATTTGCTGTTAGAAAATTTACCCCACTGACTCACTGTAGAGTAACATATTAAAGATTTCAGATATTTTAAAATATTTTTTTTTCTCAAAAGTGTTATATTTCCTGACAATTTATACAGTATATACCAAAATATTTATTTGCAGTGAAATAGTACAGCCACAGTATTGTATTTGAAACTGGTTGCTGTTTCTGGCTTATCGCCTTCACAGGAGACATAATATACTGTGATTTACATGTAGTTGTGTGAGCTCTATATCACAGCACTGTAAAGAAACACTTATGCAAGTTGTATTGGGGGGGCTAAAACGTAAATATGTATAAATCAAAATAACTTGTAAACTCTTAGTTTTGCTACTTGGAAAAAAAGACCACTTAGAACCTAAATAAGAATAATAATCATAAGATTCAGGTGTAGATGGCATAAACTTGGAAATGTGAGCTGCACACTACTAGCAAGGCACTGCTAAAAGATGTAACCTTCTCTATTCTATAGGAGAACTGCTGCCCTTTACTTTACATGGTTGTTCTAAGCGCAGCCATGATCAGACAAACCTTAGGGCAAGCTAGCACTGCAGATGGCTCAATCTCATTTGAGATGACTCAAGTTATTTAATTAGGGTACATTAAGGGCAATTGAGGCAGGTCTTCAAATCTGCTTGATTACTAGCTTTCCACCCAACCAACACCATCTTTGGGTATCTACAGATATAAGAGCATCAACTGATCAAGCCAATTGTCTTTCATGTATTTTAATACTTTACTATGGTGATGTGTAAAAGTGACTAACCTAAAATCAGATTTTACCAGGACACCCCAGCCCTCCAGAGAAATCTCCTTCAAGCAGTACACCTCTCTTGGGTATATTTTAAGCATTGCAAAGAAAATAAGAAGCAGCTTGTCTGAAATTTAGAGGCCAATAAAAACTGTAGGTATTAAAAAATCAGCTCCATCCAGCTGTATTGAAAAAGAAAATGATTCTGTAACTCTGCAGGCATATCCCATATAAGAATAAATAATCAAAGCTTGGCTCTAAATTATATAGGTTATATAAAGTGGGTGAGGGTGTGGTTTCAGTAGATCAGAGGAGATCTATGGTATAACATGGTCCACAAAGTCTATGTTCTTCAAAATATTGATAACTATGTTCTAAGTGAAATCAAAACACCTTTACATATTTTTTAATTATGATAAAAAGGACAAATTGCAAATACATAAAATATTTTACATTACTGTATCCAATAATCTATAAACTTTTTTTTATCAATTATTTCCAAACTGGTTGCAACCTGAGAGGAATACCTTAATGAAATAAGAATAAATGCATGTTAACAATTCATAAAAACAATTAATATAGTCTTATAGTGCAATTAAGAAGTATATTAAAATGGAAATCTACCCAAGTGGATCTCTCTTTTTCTGTGCTGCGGAACAATCCCTATGTCTTAAATGCTATCTGGAACCTTGTTGGAGAGAACTGCCCTCAATCCCAGCACAGCCGCGACAGGCTTGGAAATTTAGCTAGGTTACTTTTGCCAGGGGCCTAACTACTCCATATACTCCTAAGGAGGATCCACTAGACACTGCCGAACTAGGAACTCAGTAGCATCTGTTTTAATACACCACACTGTTGAGCCAATCTTCTCAGCCTCTGAACTTTGCCTAGGTTCTCTATATACTCCTATTACAAATTCACTAGAGAGCTCAAGTACAGTGCATGCTGTATCTAGTACTCCATAGTGGAACCTTCATAGAAATACAGGAAGAAGCCTGTTGTTTGCAGTAGCTCAGTTGAAATGCCAAGCTTGGCCTGTCACAATCATTCTGGGGATGAGGCAAGTTCTCTCCAAAAGACTCAATGTGGTCTCAAGTCTTTCCCAATCCACACATAAAAGAGAAATCCATTTGTGAACTTGCTCTTTATTTAAATCTAGGGTGTCTTAACCCTGAAGAGCAATAAAAAGTACATCTCTCAGGGTATACTGGAGTCGTTAAGTATTCCAGATTTAGCAGCAAGATAAAATTTTGGCTTTATTCCAGCATTTAAAAGTAATCCACACCAACAACTTTTCTCAGTGGCTGGTGTGTGTAGTTTTTAAAATACTGGAACAAAATGTTTAACCTATCTGCCCCCATGGTGAACCTGGCTGCTTACTGGCTTAAAGCCAAACACCCACCACATATTTTTTCATTGTTTTTGGATAAAATTGGGTTAGAGTTAGAACTACCTAGCTGTAAAAAAAAGGTGTAAAGTTGTGTACATATTTTAAAATCTGAAAGATGGACAAACCTAAAAAAGAGCATGCCATCAGTTCTGGTTTTATTCCTGGACATTCACAGATAAAACACTCCCATCATTAAGGCTACAATAACAAATTTTTCTGAGAACATTTTCTAAAGTTTTAAAAAAACAACAAATCAAAAAGTATAAAGTGGTATCTTAATAAACCTCAATTAAAAATTAAAAATAAAATAAATTTTAAGAGACCAAAAAGAAATCCACACATGTAAGAACATTAAGAAATGGAATGAAATAAAGTGCACTCAATGAAGAATTAAATGCATTAAATAATATACGGGGCCTGTTTGAAATACAGATTAAGGCTTACCTGTAGGTCTAAGAAATATCTCCTAAACCTACATGGTTTAGGAGATATTTGCCAAAAGACAGGCATCGCTGTCTGTGGCGCGCAGGCGCACTGAGCGCGCCACGGTCAATGGCGATATGCCACGAGTGGCGGCTCCTGTGCACATGTGTGGGAGTGAAGTCATCGCGGCTTCGCCGAATGACAGCGGCGGAGCAGCGAGACCCACCGAGAAGATGGATGCGCCGGACTACAGGGGACAGCGGTGACTTCGCTGGCTCCTGTGTCAGGTAAGTGACACATAATGGACTACTATGCGATGCATAGTAGTCCATTATGCTTTACCTTTGCAGGGAATGAAAGAGGAAGTAAACTCATCAGGGTTTTCATCCTCTTTAAAAGTTGATAGAGACAAATAAAAGATAAGAAAAGGCTACCTATGTGATAAAACAGCATAATGGGTTGAACATGAAAACAGGAAAGCAGAGCCTGGACAGTGACAAAGAAAAAGGGAAAACATTGAATAACTGGTACTGGCAACAGAACAGTGAACCTTAAAAGACCATGCCTGAGACCAAAATCATAAAGTGTTATATGATAAAGAACTAAACAGAGGATATATGACAAAAAGGTAGCAGGGGGCAAAATATGGGGTTGGTAGCTTAGCAGTATGGATATATTTTATTTGTCAATATGCAAATTAGAAACCAAACTGAAAGCATGATGCTCAATAACCAGTCCATCTTTCATATTTGGAATTAGTGTGAGTTCAGCTTCAAATCTTTTACGCTTTCATTCCAGTAGGACAAAATACTGCCCTTTCATATAGAATGATAAAGCATTCTTTACACCTCAAAGGATTTCTTCCTACCTATTGCCCTTTGGTTCTAAGTCTAGCATCATCCACATGTCAACATACATTTTTTTTTATTGCTGTTTGCGTCCCTACTGTATCTGTGCCTTCGTAAGTCAGAGGGCATTCATTCTAAGTAAATACAAACAGCAATTAACCCCCTTTTTGGAGACTATAGGAGGGTTAGAATTTAAGTCAGATTTGTATTGCTTTCTGGGTCTCCATTAACAAGATTTTCCTTTTTTTCCCAGTCCCACTGTCATACTCTGAGTCAGGAATAACACCAGGACAGGAAGAGAGGCTAAAATCTTCCCCATGGGGACACAGAGAGCAATATATATATATATATATATATATATATATATATATATATATATAAACCTGAAATGCTATACAGAACTTAAAAAAAAACAGCAAACATTTATGCTTTAAGCACACTTTAAGTGATTGCTACAAAAACATGTTCCGTCTAAGGCATGAGATGCACTAAAAGGAATATAAATTGATACACAATAAAAATAATAAAATAATGAAATGAAAACTCATTTGAGCATTACAGCTGAACCTCAGCTGACCCAAAGAGCTGTGCTGATGTAGAAATAAAAATAAGTGATTAAACAAGAGCAAAGTGTACAACAATGGCTCTTCAATAGCAGCAAAATCCACTAATCCATAATCCTTAATATACCAAATATTCAAATGTTGTTCTCTTTGTAAAAAAAAAAAAAAAAAAAATGTCAGGTTTCGAAATAAATAAATAAATAATAAATAAATATAAAATATAAATAAAAAAATGAAATTAAATTAGGTTAATATGGTGACGGCAAAGGCAAATTTCTTAAGTGGGAACAAAATTCCAGTACTTTCTCAAGCAAAATGTTGAAGGGTAAAATCCATTAATTCAGCTTGGTTTGGTGAGCAGAGGGAGAGGTTAAGTGGAAATAATACATGCAGTCCCAGAGTTCTTTATGTTTCTGACCTCCTCCTTACCAGTCCCGTAAATGTGAAACGCGCTGCCCTTAGGTCCATTTTATACCATCCACCAAGCCACAACAGTCCCATTGTCTCTCTTCTCTGCATTACACCACAGTGCTAACAGAAGGGTCGGATAGATTAAGCTGACCAGTGATGTCAGTGGGATGGTATTGCTGTAAAATACAAAATACACAGAGAGGAAAGGTGAGGATCGACTGGAGCCAAGGCTGGACTCTGCCTCTGCAGCTTCTGTTCATTCAGCAGATTTTAAAGTCTGGAAAAATGACAATACGTTGGGCCAGTTATATAGGCAGCTGGGTTACTGGCTGCTGTTTACTGTGAACATTTGGTACATTGATAACAATATACAGGACACACATTGGATCACACTGTGAGCCAACTAGAATATCTTCAACGACTTGAGACATATGTGTTGTGTGTCCTGCTCTATAGGCTGAGGAGTTTCAAACATTTGTTGGTGGTGTACCACCATGTGTCACCTGTATTTCACATCAACATTTCAGAGTTTTTGTAGGCTATAACACCTAAAAAGATGATGAGAGCTATATTTTTAAAACTGTACCTGTTACTACTTCAAACTAAACCTCTGTACAATCTTTCCTTCCTCACGTACACCTACCCTTTAAAAATCAGTTATAGATGTAGCCAAGGCACTGCATTCACCAAAATGAACAATGAAACAATCTAATCCATAGCTGATTCTCCCCACCTATCTAGTAGAAGGTATCTGGCAGTAAAGTGGACATGCAAAGAAAATAACTAGTGAGGTAGCTCCCATATAGTAGATGATGCACAAGTTTTTATTTTATGGATTTGGATATGCATAAATGTCCTCCTCTATAGGCTGCCTCCAGCCTACTTGGTGTCATTAATTCCTTTCAGTGCCAGGTAATTTTGGGTCACTCCCATAGAACCTCTTCTCTTTTATCTGATAGCCATTAAGTTTTTAATCAAGTAATTTAGAAGATTTTACCTTATTGCCTACTGTCCATAACTCTTCAACTAAGTTACTAATACAGTTTTAATCTATTTTTAAGTGAAAGTCATTACCAGCATGTATAAGTTTTACCATATCTTTCAGTTATTCTAAAAGAGCCCTGTAGCACTTCCCAGCTCTACCTACCTGCAGCAATTACAAGAGGGTTTCATTTCCCCACTGTTTTATTTGTTTTGGGAGATCTAATAGGCTGGAAGTGGCCAATTCAACTTTACACTAAGCATCGATCAATCAAAAATCCTTTCTGGCCCAACTGGACCTTATCTTCTGAAAAAAGTATGATGATAATGCTGGGGATGAAATTTACTGGTGAATTCATACTATAGAACTCCATAATGTCCTAATAAAGGCATATGTGATTGTGATGCTGCTGCACATATTCACCTATCTTTTGCTTCTTTTTGCTGCTCTATTTGGATGCCAGAAGGGAAGAGAGGACTCACTCTCATTCCCATGTGACAGCATGACTGAGCGGCCAAATCCAAGCACCAATGCTGTCACAAGGAAGAAAGATAAATGGATCATATGCTCTTCATATCTGGAAGTAATGGCGAGTACACACGACCAGACTTTTCGACGGACTAGGTCCGACAGTCTTCCCGACGGACTTTCGGCAGAGTTTCTTTCTGAATGAACGGACTTGGACACACACAATTGCACCAAAGTCCGACGGATTCTAACGTGATGACGTACAACCATACTAGAATAAGGAAGTTCATAGCCAGAAGCCAATAGCTGCCCTAGCGTGGGTTTTTGTCCGTCGGACTAGCATACACACGAACAGATTTCTTGGTCTGGCGGAGTTCCGGTGGAAAAATTTATTTCTAAAGTCCACTGGATTTTTGGCAAGCAAAGGTCTGATGCAGCGCACACACCATCAAATTGTGCGACGGACTCGTTCCGTCTGACCTTTGCTGTCAAAAAGTCTGGTCGTGTGTACACGGCATTACAGGTATTACAGGCAAATGGAGCCTTGGGGCAGGAAGGGAAGGTAGATGTGTGCTGCCGATGGGGCCACAATTAAAGTGACACTGTTGCCCAACATGAACAAACCACAGATTCACTTTAATGTCATCAATAAAATAAGAAGCACCCCATTGGCCCATTCACTTACTGACATTGAGGTCCTCTTGAGAAAAGGGTTTCTATACCCCAAAATGTCAGTTTCTATGGTCTAATTTGTCTGCCTGAATACTGTGCCCTTAATTTTACAATCGTGTTATGCTATTTATGTACTCTATTTTATCTGTTCACATGGATTGGACATATTAAATGCCGTTACATGTGTGTTGTACCTTACATGTATGATATGAGGTAAGTCATATCTAATGTAATTTTATGTTGACTTTTACTACATTTCAAATATAATCTACTTGTGCATCATGTTGTGGTGGGCGTGCTCACTTTTTATACAAAACATGTATCCGTGTCTTGTAGGGGAGGTGGAATGGCCCCCTGAGTTTAGTCGAGCACCTCTGTGCTTCTTACATACTACCTATATTTTTCCATAAAGGTGTGCACAATACAATTTTTAATTTGCTATTCACTGCAATGTCTTTATTATAATAGGCAACATCTTATTGGCCCATTCACTCCCTGATATGCAGGTAACAAGGGTGGGAAGTGGGTGGGGATTCTGTTGCATGTTCTGCAATAAGAAATGAGTAGGTAATGGTTCAAGGGGTTCCCTACATCAGCACATCAGTGCCCATGAACACAATAGATTTGCAGTCCAGGTAGAAAATACACTATATCACTGCGGGTTGCACAAATTGCTGAGGAACCAAGATTTGGGTATTTGTTCATCAATGCAATGATGCTGAAAAATGTTTAACAAAATAGGTGCTTAACTTTATTTTTTTATTTTACTTAGATTACACTATACTGTCAAAAGTATTGGGACATCTGACTTTACATACACATGAATTTAATGGCATCCCAGTCTTCATTTGTAAGGTTCAATACTTAGTTGGCCCAACCCTTTGCAGCTATGACAGCTTCAACTCTGGGAAGGCTGTCCACAAGGTATAGGAGTGTGTCTATGGGAATGTTTGACCATTCTTCCAGAAGCGCATTTGTGAGGTCAGGCACTGATGTTGGATGAGAAAGCCTGGCTTGCAGTCTCTGCTCTAATTCATCCCAAAGGTTTTCTATCGAGTTGAGGCCAGTCAAGCTCCTCCAGCCTAAACTTGCTCATCCATGCCTTTATGAACCTTGCGTTGTGCACTGGTCCAAATCATTTGGTGGAGGGGGGATTATGGTGTGGGGGTTGTTTTTCAGGTTTGGACTTGGCCCCTTAGTTCCAGTCAAGGGATTTTTTAAAGTATCAGCATAACAAGACATTTTGGACAATTTCATACTCCCAACTTTGTGGGAGCAGTTTGAAGACGGCTCCTTCCTGCTCCAACGTGAATGTGCACCAGTGCAAAAAGCAAGGTCTATAAAGACATGGATGAGCTAGTTTGGGGTGGAGGAACTTGACTGGCCTGCACAGAGTCCTGGCCTCAAGCTGATAGAACACCTTTGGGATGAATTAGAGCAGAGACCGTGAGCCAGACCTTTTCCTCCAACATCAGTGCCTGATCTCACAAATGCACTTCTGGAAGAATGGTCAAACATCCCCATAGATACAATCCTAAACCTTGTGGACAGCCTTCCCAGAAGAGTTGAAGCTGGTATAACTGCAAAGGGTGGGCCAACTTAATGTAGAACCCTACAAACTATGACTGGGATGCCATTAAAGTTCATGTGTTTGTAAAGGCAGGCCTCCCAATACTTTTGATAATATAGTGTATATTGGATGGGTGATAATAGGCTCCACTAACTGTATCAACTAAGCTCCATCTCCCAAGTCATTAATGCTTAGTTTAAGAATGTCAGATGTATTAAGGTTGGACTGTGAATCTATGACTCTTGACACAGCACTGTTTTGAGATAATAAATAGCAGGGGAGCCCACACCCCAGCCTGGTCTGCAAACTCACACCAAGACTCAGGTAGCTATTGTAGGCCTTCAGATGATAGTTCCATAATGCACTAAAATCTTTAGCTAATAGCAAATAGAGGGACCAAGTACTGCACTGAAATCTGGGTACAGGAGACCCCAAAGGATTAAACAAGTTGGTCAGTGATTCAACTTATCGGTATTAACCGAAAAGCAAAAATGACTGTTAGGAGAAGCCGTGCTTCCTTTAGTTATTCAAAGCTGCTATCTTTGTCTAGCGCTTTTGTCAGCTTTATAATGCAGCCGGTGTGCTGCTGAAGTGCCTACACGCTGGTATTTGGCACAGAGTTACAAGACAGAGAAAAAGGCAACATCCGTGGCAGCTTTCTTCTGGGAAGAGGTCACAGTGGGGAATTCTCTTCGCATAAAGGAACGAGAAATATCAGTGAGCTGAGAATAAAGGTTCATTGTCAGGGTCTCTGAACTCTGCATTTATAGTGTTGTCTGCTGTGTGTGAAACACAGCTCTGATATATGGAGGATGTTTAAAGAGGAAGTAAACCCTTCCAAACAACTTGGACCTACAGGTAAGCCTAGATTAAGGCTTACCTGTAGGTCCAAGCAATATCTCCTAAACCTATATGGTTTAGGAGATATTTGCCCGAAAATGGGCACCGCTGTCTACGGCGCATGCGCCGTAGACAGCGGCGTGCAGGCGCACTAAATGCGGCAAATCCATGAATGGATTTGCCTAATTTGTCGACTCCCGTGCGCATGCGCGGGAGTGACGGCTTCGCCGAGTGGCAGCGGCGGAGCTGCGAGACGCGACTCCCGTGCGCATGCGCGGGAGTGACGTCATCGCGGCTTCGCCGCTGTGATTCGTCGGAGCTGCGAGACGCCACCAGCAACATGGATGCGGCGGACTACAGGGATCAGCGGCGACTTCGCTGGCTCCTGTGTCAGGTAAGTGACACATAATGAGCTACTATGCGATGCATAGTAGTCCATTATGCTTTACCTTTGCAGGGAAAAAAAGAGGAAGTAAACCCATCAGGGTTTACTTCCTCTTTAAAGATGTATTTGCTGCTGTGTAACCAAACTACCCCACAGTTACTTTTAAGAGTATCCGAGCAAGATAGTCTAATTATTGAGTGTTCAATGAATTTGACTGTTCAGAACCATAAAATTCAGGTGACCTTTAATCCCTGATACTCAAGCTATGGTGTCAACTAGACATGTGCAATTAGTTTAGTTTCCAAATCCGTTTAACAAATTTAGACAAATCTGTTAATTCGGAAAAATCCAAATGAAAGAAAACCCATTTACCAAATTTTTTATGAATATTTGTTAATTAGAATATTTGAAAATTCGTAAATCTGCAAATTCATAAATTTGTAAATTCTAAAAAGATTGTAAATCTGTAAACCTGAAATTTTGAAAATTTGAAATAATAATTAACTAACTAATAATAACCTAACTAGTATTAACTATTAAATTATAGGTACTGGAATTTCCTTTCAAATTTAGTTGAATTAGTGAATGTAATGAATATGAATTTATCTGAAGTTAAGAATTATCTGAAATAACAAATGCCGTATATAAACGAATAGAACGTAACAAATTAATAATAATAAATAATAATGATAAAAAAGAATTATTATTAATATTTATTATTACTTTGTTCCATTCCATTTGTTTAGATGTAGCAGTCATTATTTTGGATAAATCGTAACTTTGGATAAATTCATTGCAATTTCAATTCATATTCATTACATTCACTAACAGCCAAATTTAAAAGGAAATTTCAATACCTATAATTTAATAGTTAGTTATTATTTGTTAATTAGTTATTCTTTCAGATTTCTTATTTTGGGATTTTCGAATTTACGGATTATGAAAATGAAAAAAAAACAAAAAAAAGCAAACCAAAATGAATACTTTTTTTGCGGCAGTGCACACGTCCAGGTGCATCAAAGCACATGTTGTGCAAAGACATTTAGTTTTCTTTCAAAAAGCTGTTTCAGCCTGGGTAGACCTCTGCAAATAGATCACTGCTTCCCCATGCAGCATGTTGGCAAAGGACATGCTGAAATGAAAACTGAACATTTAATGGGGATTTTAAGACTGAGTTACCTTATACTTGTGTAAAGTCCAGTCATAAGTGGCTTTCTTTAAAGGGATGCCATCAGTATTCCTGTTTAACTTCATTGTTTATATTTATATGTATCATATTTTTGGGGAAGATATGGGTGAATTCATATATCACAAAAGAATCCTGTATTAGCCTTCTCAGGTCAGTACTGTTACCATTGGTGAGCGCAGCCTATTGCATTCGGGTGTGCACCCCAGAGCGCAAACACACATTTGTGCATATCAGCAGAACAGTGGACAGTGTCAGTAGAGCAAAGATTGGTGTCAGTAGGGCAGTGAATGTAGGTTTTTTTATTTTTATTATTTTTAAATAATTTTTTACAATATTTTTGTTTTAATTTTGTATAAGCCCCATTATGCAATATCAAGGGTCTAAACAGATCCCAGATGTCTCAATTTTGAGACAGAGAAAGAAACTAAGGACAGAGATTCCCCAGTCCCTTTCTCTGCAGCCAAAAGTAAGCATAGTTTGCTATGCTTCAGTTAAGAATAAAGACACGAGTGATCGGTATAGATCACTCACTGTGTTCATTCAGAAAAGGAAGGCCGATTAATTAAATATTTACCAACCCCTTCCCCACTCCTGAGAGCAGGGGAGGGAAGCTGGTAGCACTGCAGGGGGCAGGCGGGAAGCAGGGGGAATCACCACCGCATGGGGTGATTAGGGTGTGCCCAGGCACACCTGGCACACCCTGTGCGCACGCCTATGACTGTTACACTAAGAGTGCTTTGATATAATATTTAGCTAATTATTTTAAAACAGGAAGAAATCTACATAACTTTTCAAAAATGATGCAGAACAGAGAACTAGCCAGTGTATGTCAATTTCACATATGTAAATTAAGATTTAAGCAACTATGCATTCAAACTATCAAGCTGCAATAACACTTCGGACAAGGTAAAGTGGCCTCTCAAGCAATATTATCACATGTGATAATACAAGCAGACACTTTTGTACTCCTTAAGGGCTATCATGATAGATTAGGACCATGGTCTTCATAAACTGGATAAAGTACAGCCTATGTCCATCCTCTGGGTAACCTGCTTATTTTGTGTCTAGCTCTGTTTTCTGATCATATAGATGTATGTGTGTTTATACATTACATTGTGACAGTATACAAACCTAGAACATGGTACATCCACATATATTTTTTCCACAGTTGTTCTAGAAACAAATCTAACCTTAACAAACTCACACATTGAAAAACAACAGTGGGAATCACTAACAAACAGTTTGACAGTCGATAATCATAGCTCTATATTGGTATTAGCATGTTTAAAAAATATTTTTTGTCAGGATATCAATAAAGCAAATTGTTGCATTTGGAATTGATGGAACATATCTTGTAGGGGTTGAGAGTTACGGGGAAATTGTGAGGGTGGGGAATGGGGGGTGGGGGTTCTCCTTAGCAAAATGCTGTCATCACAAACAAAAAAGTACACATACTTGTGACACAAACATGACTCTCAGTGATGTGGATCTTTGCCAAAATAAAATATAGTGTATCCAGAAGGCATACAACAACAAACAGGAAAAACACTCAAAAAAAACACAAAAAAAGTCTTCTCGTTAAAGATTGGCACCAATAAACGGTATTGAAAAAAAAGAAAGGATAACTTAATTTAGTGGCATCAGTTCTAACAAAAATAATTTAGAGATTGGCTCCGTGTTTGAGGCTGGAGTTCAGAAAGTTCAATTTGTTTACATTTGATGACTGACTGTTGACGAAACATGGGGCTGGGATGCACTGCATGTACAATGTTCAGCTTCTGAATGGGCGTTTGGCAACCAATGGAATGGCAGAAGAAAGTAGACTAAATAGAGGTAGAGAATGTAAGAAAAAGGGAAAGAAATAGCCAAGGGTGTAGAGGAGAAGAAAATGAGAGTAAGCAATAAAGAGAAAGAGCAAGCAAGAGAGAGACGGAGGAAAAGAGAAAGAAAGAGAGAGATAGAGAGAGAGAAAGCTCAATTCTTCTTCCTTACCGTGTCTTTGCAGGACCTACGTCTCTTGAAGCTGGAGGCCAGGGTGGAGGTGATGGACCTAAAAGAGGCTTTCTTTTTAGGGTCAGGTTCTGCTCTACCACTTTTTCTATCCTAAAATGAATATGTATAAGCAATTAGATACCTAATGTGCCTCTCCTTCAACTACTTCTAAACTGAATATAGTCCATAGTGACACGTGGTTTTGGTGGCGATATCTAATGAGGCTTCATCTAAGGATGGGTTATTGGGTTGGCTACAGGATAGGTAATGAGCCATACTAGTCACTCAGACCTTAATGAAGTGCTTCCATCTGTAGCCTCTCTTCTTGACATTTTGGTAGGGCCAAGTTGGGAATGGTCACCACAAGTTCAAAAATAATTCCACTTTATAGCTAGTTTCTAAAGACTTAAAAAATAAACTAAATATATCCATTCTAGAACTTGGGCACCTGCAAATCTAACTATACTATATTTACTAATTTGGGAAAACTACTGTTACTTTGTTTTCCCATAACAAATTGACAACTTGGTGAAGATCCTTTAATCTTAAATGTCATTGTTTTCGTTAGTCTTTAGAATGTGGTGACCTTTTAAGGCCAGAGTCAACTCTGGCCATTGCAAACAGGTGTATGTTTAGCCTATCTACTGGGCTTGAAAGGGCTATGTGGTCAGCTAGGGTCTGTAAGCTGGAGTCTATGTCACAAGAAAGATAGAAGACTGCATTAGAAAGCGGCCATTGTATGAATTTTCTGTAAAAAATGTATTCAAAAATTTTAATGGTGCATTGGCGCAAAGCGTATATTTTTTCAAAAGCAAAAAAAAAAAATATATATAAAATAAAAATAATTTAAAAAATAAACAGCAAATAAAATAAGAGAAGCATCTGCGTTTTTTGATATTGCATAAGAAAATGTTGTGAACTCATAAAAGGTGGGAGAAAAAAGAAAAGATGAGGATCGCTCTGTTATACCCAGTTAAGGATATAACAAAAATTTATTCCACTGGTGACGGGGCACCATAGATGGGATAAATTTTGGGATCTGTCATTTTCCTTATAAGTAGGCATGCACAAATGGGGGAGAAAGCGGGATGGATCAGCGTGGAATGTCTAGATTTTTGCTCCATGTATTATCCCAAATCCAAATTTTGCTTGAACAAATAGGTCTTTTCAACTTGCCTTCCTTCTAGTACCGAGACAGACTTTTGCCCTCTGTTGTTCCCACCTGTAGAGAGGTCTCAGATTGTAAGAGTGTTTTTCACAATAGAGTCGGCACAGAGTGATAGGCACACGTTACAAGTATGGAATGGTCCCTCTACATTAACACGGGGAGCAGGGGCTTTCTAGAAGGTTGGCAAGTGAAAATTGTGGTGCTCCCGAAGGTCTAGTGCTACTTGCCAGCAGACTTCTTTCCTTACTGAAGGAGAGAATTTACAAGAGACCAGACAATATTAACTAATTTTTGGATTTATTCTGTTACTTGCAGCAAAAGCCAAAATAATTTTTCTGGCCGAGGCTTATATCTGGATGTATTTCCCAATAACTTTTCCTTTTTTCCTTTATACAACATACTGTCGTCCCAAGTATGTTCAAGAGCTTAAAGCTCTTGAGAGATGCAGGGCTTGGTTTTTACTTATTAAGATAAGTACAGGCACAAATATTTAAAAATCGAGTTATGGAAAAATTTGGTAAAATCTAGGTCACCCATTATTATAGATGTCTTATTTAAAGATGGAGCTATTGTTCTGGCTGACCCTAAAAGTCCTAGAATAAATATTTAGCCATGCTGTTTTGTTAAAGAAAATGCATTTATAATTGTATTATTTTTATTGTGAAGTAGTATTCTTTTTCCTAATTGGCCTACGAAAACGTATGTAGACTTATTAAGAAATTAAGTAGGTTTTAGATTCCATGTAGGGGTTGTGTAATTTCAGCATGCTCCTTTGGTACTGCCTTTTATAGAGCTGTTAAACTTAAAACATGTACTCATCTATACATAAGAATTACCAAAAACATTTAAAGTACAACTAAACACAAAACTTTTTTTTTTATTTGGATAGAGTGGTAGAGGTTAGAACCTTTGTTGAATAGGATGGAAAAGGTCAGAACCTCTGTTACGTTTTTTTATTTGCTGTCTGTGTTTCCATTAGGGAGTAGACACTGTCATGATCACCATTGTCACAGAGAATGAACATAAATCCAAATTTTTGATAAATCCAAAATTTTGAGTTAACACCAAAACAGGAATAGATGGTAAATCTTCCAATGAAGGCAATTGTTTCTGTGACAACTTACATTGGAAATATATCCTCTCGATAGGAAATGAAGGGAAAAATCCCTAATGAGTCACAGATAAAAAAAAAAAACTGATAGAGGTTTTAACCCTCCTCTACTCTATTAAAAAAAAAAAAAAAAAACTTTTGTATTTAGATACACTTTAAATATAGATAGGTGAATGATCCTTAAGGACAAGCTAGGAGCTAGCAAAGCTTCAATCTGGTCAAATACTTTGGTGACCAAAGAGACATACATAGAATGAAAGGTCATTTCAATGGCCCTTACAACATATCTGACAGGTGCAATGGGTTGGGTTCCCACTTCCAGTTATTACACTCTCTTTCAGCCATCATTGGTAAAAACAATAGCTTTTACCCAAATGAACATTGAAAAACAAGTCAATTGACTCAAGTTCACAGTGTGAACGTACAAACCCATTAATGCTTTTAAAGAATGCTTTTCCAAGACAATTTGTGTTTTTTGAAAAAGGTGCCAATAAATCCTTTCACCTAGATCCAACGGTATGCAACTGTCTCGGTCTCCCAGGTCTGCAGGAACTCATAGAAGAGCACATGCACCACAATATTTGGGAATTATTCTTGATTATGTAGATTGTAACTGCACTTTTTTGTTTTGTTTTGTTTTTTTGTACAAACCTGAATTTTTATTTCAAAATTGCAACTGTTAGATAGTGAACATCTTTTTTTTCTGTTTTCAAACAATTAACTAATAGCAAAATGGCAACTAGTTACTGAAATTTTCCTCTACAGGAAAAACATGGGTTCGTTAGCCATTTGTCACCAAAATAACTGGAGCTACTCAGTTTATTTTACCACGATGACCTGTCCAGTTGTACACAGAGCCCTTATATCTTGGTGACGGAGAGATACATGGATGGAATGTCAGCCATGGTGAGGGGGCTGTATTTCAGTGTGGTACATGGATGTTGTATGGACATATGAAGTTGTATGACACGGTAAGGAACCCATGTGGATGCTGTAGACCCTCTGGAAAGTGCAGTCCAATGTTACATCTATGAAATGGATTCACTTGGTCACGACTCTGTGCTGCCCCGGCTGTAAAGGAAGGGTTAGTTTCACCATCACATTCAACAGAATATGAACTGCTGTATAAACACATTGATAAATATTATCACCTGAATGTACAAATGAGTAAAACTGCAGCATTACTAGACAACATAAAAAGCTAAATTTGTTTATCTAAGACATTGGGTCAAACATAGCAGTGTTACACACAATGACTATATGGAACACAGGAACCACAGTGCTGTTTTATTCCGCTTGACTTTCCAAATAAAGCTTTGGACATTTTGAAAAAAGCTATTGTGCCCCCTAAACAAATACAATGCCTACTGGTTTAATTTGAACTAAGGATATAAGTAAAATCTGGTCTCTAGTTCACTGGCTCATTTTTGAATATCAGTAAGAGAAAGAAATCGCAAGCCCGATATTCTGGATTAAATTTTTTGTCCAGGTTTAAAAATGACAGCTAGCTATGGCTCCAAGGAAACTGACCGGCTGCTTTCTTTGCGATCTCATGGTCTCTTTGTCATTCTCTTGGCTCCGTAGCCAAAAACATAGGTCTTGACTACAAAACGTGTGCAAAAACATATTTTGTAGGCTTGTAGACAGTGGGGGAGATTTATTAAAACTGGAGAATGCAAAATCTGTATAGCTCTAAATAGAAACGAATCAGCTTCCAGGTTTTATCGTCAAAGCTTTATTGAGCTTTATTTATCATCAGAGCTTTACTGAACAAGCTGAAGCTAAAAGGTAAATGGCTACCATGCACAGCCACACCATATTTTGAGTGCTCCAGTATTTGTAAATCCATATAAAAGAAGTATTCATTAGTGCGTATATGTGTGTATATATATATATATATATATATATATATATATATATATATATATATATATATATATAAATATATATATATATATATATATATATATATATATATATATATAAAACGTGCATGCCACGAGTGCCCCAGAATGCTTTTTCTGCTGGCATGAGATATAAGAATTTCTCCCATATGCAGAGTGGTGAAGGTAAGCATTGGTCAGACACAGCTTCATACATAGTACCTGCTCCTGTACTCTGCCCTGCATACTACTGACTCCTGTACTCTGTTCTACATACTATTAACCCTTGTTCTCTGCCCTACATACTACTACCTGTACTTGACTCTATAAACTACTAACCACTGTACTTTGCTCTACTTACTACTAACCCCTGCACTTTGCCCTACTTACTACTAACCCCTATGCTCTGCCCTCCACACTACTAAGTTCTGTACTCTGCCCTACACAGTACTGACCCCTGTACTCTACATACTACTAACTCCTGTACTCTACCAACATATTACTAAACCCTGTAAAATGCATTCATTACTCCTGACTCCTGCTCTCTGCAATAATTTCTCCCCACCCTTGAACTCTACATTACTTACTTCCAACCTCTGCAGTCTGCATTACTTAGTCTTGGGCCCTGTACTCTGCATTTTGCTTCCACTGATACCAGAGTAATTTCCCCGTAACATTGCACTATTTCTTTCCTCCCCCTGATCAATATCACCAGACATTTTCTCCTACTGACCAATGACACTGAGCATTTTTCACCCA
Organism: Lithobates pipiens; assembly: GCF_037356315.1. Lineage (NCBI taxonomy): Eukaryota > Metazoa > Chordata > Amphibia > Anura > Ranidae > Lithobates > Lithobates pipiens. The sequence goes on along the minus strand of NW_027507685.1, from coordinate 123,198,802 downwards.
CTGAGCTATGACACAGGGCATTTTTCCCACTGACCAACAGCAGGCATTTTCCTCCCACTGACCACCAATAGTGGATCATTTCATTTTTGTTCCACTCATCTATGAAGTTGGGCATTTTTTCTCCCACTGGCCACCAACAGAGGGGCAATTTTTTTCTTCCACAAACCACCCTTGCTAGGGCATTTAACCAGCATTGTAAAGGGGAACTTCTACATAATTTTAACTGCTGCAATTTGTATGTTGTGTTGTATATTACATACTCCCAACCAAGGTGTATTTTGTTTCAATACAATAGTTTCTGGTTATTTAGTAACCTGGTAGTAGTACACAGACTACAGCAAACAGGTAAAGCGTCTAGTGTGAGTAGACTCTATTTAACTGTTCCCCTTTTAACAATGCCCAATATTCAGCCCTATAAGGCCACACAACATTATCCCTTAGCTAAGTTATCCCTCTATATGAAAGTCTAAAGTTGGGAGGTATGTTATTGTAATCACTGACAACAATGTCAGAGGTTATTATTGAATTCACTGACACCAACACTGGGGATTAATACTGCAACCACTGCCACCAATATTGAGAGTTATTATTATAAAATCTAAGTTTGTAGCACCACAATTTACTTCCTAAATATTCATTTTCTTGACTGAAAATGTGAAGCAGACATTTTGTTTTTTTTATATCTGGCACTCTCATTTACTTATAAACATTTTCAGCACACTACCCTCAAAAGGTTGTTTAAAGTGATATTAAAGTCTTGTGCTTAAAAATAACAAATATATTATACTTACCTGCTCCTTGCAGTGGTTTTACACAGAGCGGCCCAGATCCTCCTCCTCTCGGGACCCTCCCTCCTACCGAGTGCCCCCGCAGCAAGCAGCATGCTATGGCGGCACTCAAGAAGACGAGCCAGTGCTCTGTGAGTCCATTCAGACACACAGAGCCGTGGCTCTGACCCGTCCCCTTTCTCTACTCTACTCACTGGCTCACTGACTTTGATTGACAACAGCGAGTGCCTGTGTCAGCCAACCAGGAGGGAGAGTCCCGGGCAGCCAAGGTTCTCGTGCAACATCGCTGGATCAAGATGGAGCTCAGGTAAGTATTAAGGGGGGTGCTGCACACAGAAGGTTTTTCATCTTAATGCATAGAATGTATTAAAATAAAAATAAAAGTCTGCCTTTAGAATCACTTTAAACATGTACTAGAGGCACACCTAAAATCCATTTATGTAAAATAACATTTTTATTATTGTGTTGTACTGTAACTCTTCTAATAGTAATTGCTTTATAATTACATATGCAACACACATTTCAGCTGCAAGCTATAAGTTAACCTATATACAATTTTTTAAGAGCCAATAACAACGTGCAGCAGAGCAATTCCCAAGGAACAAATATCATCACCAAGGTCATCAATGAGGAACGCAAAGAAACCAATAATTTTTCAGCCCAGACAAATATCTGAAAGAGCCTCTGAATTCAATGACTGATGGGGCCCTAGATGAGAGCAACATCTTAATAGCCACTCTGATATAATAAGCTTGTGACATTAATGAGCTGTTTAGTTCAGGTACAAAATGCCCGCACTTCATTTTGAGACTAAAGTGTCCACTTTTGTGTTAGATGTTTACCCTTTTTGTATAATAATACTGCAGTTTTAGCTGCAATGTTGCACAGTGGTCAACAGATGTAATACTTCAGAATAACAATGAAATGAGATACACGAATGACCTCTTTATTGTCAGGATGGACAGACATTGCCCATCTTTTGACAAAAGCCAGGTCACAACAACACTGAAGTCAAAGGATGACAAAAACACAAAAAAGGGCCATTACACAATTACACTGGAGAATCACAATGAAATGGAGAAGACCACAATGGAGGTTGGACACAGACTCAGTCATGGCTGTTCTCAGACAGAAGAACAGGGACGCACCTGTTGTTTAAGTTCTCTAAAACGTTTTGTCATACCTGCAGGTTTTTCCTCCATACATTAACGGCGGCAAAGGCCAGCTGCATCTGTTTCCTGCGGGCATCTTTGTGCCGCTTGTATGCAATCTCAATAAATATCAGGAAGATTCCAGCAACAATACCACCAGCCACCAGCATGAAGACACCTAAAGGGAAACACATATGAGTCTTGTGGCAAGAAACCGATGATTTGCTATGCAAAGCCTGCACCATCAATTTAACACAATTACAATGTAGAATAAGGGCACCTTTGGGAAAATAATCAATATTAACAGTTACATTGCACCTCATAAAAAGGTTGAACAAAGGTCGGCATCCCTTATCATTCTTTATACACAGTACATACTTGCAAAGTAAACAATCTACAATATGGTATATGCTTGTAGGGGTGGAGAGGCAGACAAGAAAGGTTTTTCTGTGGTATATGAACAGGGATATTTATATATGATCTCTGGTAATAGTAAGCCAGCCATGAATATCTAAAAAAATGCTGGAATATATTCTTTGACTCTATACGCAGGGAGCCCTATGTCTGCAGATGATTTTATCACAAAGGGATTTTGTCTAAGAAGAGACCTCAAGTACTCAGGTACTCAAGTACAGCAAAGTTGGTAAACGTGCTTGTTTTGAATATAAAAAATTAGAGGATCTTTAAAAGGGTAATTGTTTAAAGTGATTGGGGAACTGCAACAAAGAAAATACCCATGTGAGCAGTGGTGGCTAGTGCTCAATAATTTGCTGGGACGGCCACCCCCCCCCCCCCCACGGATGACAGACGGGAAGGCGGCGATTCCCCCCCATGTGGGAGATGGATGGGAAGGCGGCAACCCCCCCTCACGGGAGGTGGACGGGAAGGCAGCAACCCCCCCCCCCCCGCAGAGACAGACGCAAAGGCAGCAATCAGAGGCAGATGGTGGGGCTGCTGCTACTTGAACCCGGGCCATTGCTTTTCCTCCCGGCCAAACAGGAAGTGGGTCCTAAGACCCGATTGGCTGGGAGACTTAAGACTCCATGGCCAATCGAGTCTCAGGACCCACTTCCTGATTGGCCGGGAGGAGAATCAGGAAGACAATAGCAAATATTAATTTGCTATTGTCACACAACTGGGTGGGCTTAGGGCGCAGTGCTCCGAGCCCAGAGGCCACCATTATTAGGGGGGGCGGTGGCCTGTATGGACGGGCCACCACTGCGTGTAAGAGTGACATTTTTGTATTTCACCTTTACAGAATCTGAGCTAGTATGCAGCTTAGGAGTCAGAGAATATCAGCATTCATCTGAGGCTTTTACACATGGGTATTTTGATTCCCATAATATTGCAAACTGGTGTAGCACCAACTCTCAGCATGAGGTCAGATCTCAGTAAATACAGTTCTGATTGCTTGTGGCAATCAGATTTCTGCATTTAATCATACGTTATTAGCCAGAAAACCATCTTCTGTGTGCCCCTCTCTATGCCCATTTCAGTGGTTACCTCCCTCTCCAACAAGGACACCCTTGAGCCAGCCACCAAGGTATACTAATTAGACAGATTTATGGCAACTGGCAGTCAAAAAAGTCAGGCTTCAGTAAGAAAAGTAAAGTGAACATCAAATGGATATAGAGAGAAGAGTTTTCTGTTTACTAAAGGTAATAGTGGATATACTGTAGTGGACATATGCAGTGCCTGCTCCTATACAGGGCAACAGGACTTTTGAAAGGTAAAACTGGATGAAGTAAAAGAAAATGTGTGGTTCATACTCTGAAAACATACACTTAGGGGTCTATTTATTAATGTTTTCTTACAACATTTACACAACTTTCTCCAAAGATCCATACATTTTTCTCTTTCAATACATTTTTATTGAAAAGATGTCACAGTGTGTGACTGTAATCGAATGTATAGGCAGAAGCATAGTATCGATGACTTACAAGTCAATAGCAGTCGTACATAAAATAGAGAAATTATAGCAAATGGCAAAATGCGATGTGTAACTGGCTGTTGGTGTGTAAGGCTGAACATGTTGGATCCATGGGGTCCATATTTTAAGTAATTTCTTGTGCATATTTAAAAGAATACTGGAGAGCTTCTCATTAATCAAAAAGAAATCGAAGCAATGGCAGACTTCTGTAAAGGGTATAAACTGTTTTAAAGCTCTCATATTGTTTGTTTTGCTGCCAGTAGTACATAGGTAAGGATTCAAACATTTTTCAAATTAAATAATGGGAAAATCAATGGTGGAGAAGGATCTTTATGTTCCGGCAGATCATAAACCTAATAATAGCATGCAATGCCAAGCAGTGGTTTCCAAAGCGGGCAAATCCTTTCTTGTATTAAGAGAGGTATGGACTCCAGAGACAGATATCATTTTACCCCTATACAAATCATTAGTAAGACCTCACCTGGAATATGCAGTTCAGTTTTGGGCACTAGTTCACAAAAAGGATATTGGAGAACTGGAGAAAGTGCAGAGGAGGGCAATCAAACTGATAAGAGACATGGAGGAGCTCAGCAATGAGGAAAGATTAGAGGGAATTAATTTATTCTCTCTTGAGAAGAGGAGATTTAAAATGGGATCTGATCATCATGTATAAATACATAAGTGGTCCTTATAGTGAACTTGGAGTTATTCACTTTAAGGTCATCACAGAGGACAAGGGGGCACTCTTTATGTCTAGAGGAAAAGAGATTTATTCTCCAAATATGGAAAGGTTTCTTCACAGTAAGAGCTGCGAAAATGTGGAACAGACACCCTCAAGAGGTGGCTCTGGCCAGCTCAAATTGCTTTAAAAGAGGACTGGATTCTTTCCTAAATGTACATAATATAACTGGATATTAACATTTATAGGTAAAGTTGGTCCAGGGAATATCCAATTGCCTCTTGGGATCAGTTTTTTTGTTTTTTGGAATGGTTAGAACTAATGTCATATTTTTGCTGCCTTCTGTGTCCCCACCAAGGACATTCACCCTCTCCATTTATTCCAGTGAGCATTGTCACTAGGAAGAAAGTTATTGTAAATCCAAAATTTTTCATCTGTCACAGGAACAGGAATATTGGAGAAATCTTCCAATAGGAACGAACTGTCTCACTTTAAAAACCTGAGGGGGTTTCTAAGGCCCCTTTCACACATGTGAACTGTTCGTTTGATCAGTTCAGGCACGTTTTTTCAAAGTAAGAACAGTTTATATCAGTTTTACATCTGTTTTTCATTGGTTTTTCATCCATGTTTTACATCTGCCAGCTAGAGTCCTCAATCACTTGAAGTCCTGGAGCCATTTTATCATACAAAAATTAACCATATGTCCATTTACATCTGTTTTTCGTCCAATTGTTTTTTTTTTCTTTATATGGACAAAAATAGGGATTTGATCCAAAAAACGTATGTTGACGGAAGCAGATGTAAACAGATGTAAATTGATGATCATCTATTTACATCTGTTTTTCCATAGAGATGCACTGATATCTGCTTTTCATTCGTCAATGGACGGATGAAAAACAGACAAACAGTCCAGATGTGTGAAAGGAGCCTAACACTTTCATCTTCTATTCAAAATGAAAGAAATGTTATGGTGAGTGATATACAAGAGTGATAACTGTAACTCTGGTGAACAGCCACAACCATAGTGCTCACCTGCCATATTCTCAAACGTAAGCGTAGCTGGGGCATTGCTGCGAGAATCACATTCCTGATATCTAACCCAGGTCTTATCAAGATCTTCCATGAATCCATTCTCATGGGATCTAGAGAATAAAAAATAAATAAATTCAAGGCATGTCAGATAGCATTACTGTAAAACCTTCAGGTCTTCATTCAGGCTGTACCATTCTAGAACATACATGAGATGAGATCAACTCTGTGAAAGAAATGTCAGCAAATAAACTTTTTGCAAATTTCCGATAACAGAAACATCCTAATAGGAAAAAATGTTTTAGGGATCAGACTATTAAACCATACTTCCTGATTAGGAAGAAAAGAACGGCGGCACACCACAGGAACGTTCCAACGGTTTTATTCTAAAAATAGCAATAAACAGCCAACAAAGACAGAATGGGGGTTATTTACTAAAGGAAAATCCACTTTGCGCTGAAAGTGCACTTGGAAGTAAAGTCGCTGTAGATCCGAGGGGGACATGCAAGGAAAATAAAATCAGCATTTTAGCTTCCACATGATTGGATGATAAAATCAGCAGAGCTTCCACTCATTTCACATCTACCCCTTAGATTTAGAGTGACTGCACTTCCAAGTGCATTTTCAGTGCAAAGTGGATTTTCCTTTCGTAAATAACCTCTAGTGTCCGAACCTAGGAGGTTTGTGCGTTTCACACTGATCTCGGTGCATTTTCAAACCTACAGTACAAATAAGACCCGGTTCACACTGAGGCGGCACGACTTGCAGCGCGACTGCCTCAGGCGCCCGGGACCCGACTTTAGCGGCGGCTTGCAAAATGACTTCTGTATAGAAGTCAATGCAAGTCGCCACAAAAGTCGTACAGGAACCTTTTTCTAAGTCAGAGCGACTTAAGTCCATTGCACAGAGCGGGGCGCGACTTGTCAGGCGGCTAAGTCGCCTGACAAGTCGCCCCTGTGTGAACCGGCTCTAAAGCACCTAGCATATAAAGGTTCCATCCCCCCACACCAGGTGCGGGATAATGCAATCAGCTGTGCCGAATGTCTGACAAAGCAATCCTAATACACCTGCATAACCATACCTCTGTGTTACCATATGACAACATGGCATAGCATGTAAACTTCATACAAAAAATATATATAATATTATAAAAAAATAATAACACCGCCAAAGATTGTTATAATAGTCATACAATATAAGTATAAATATGTCAGGGCCCCTATCACACAAGCGGACTGTTCAGATCTGCCTGTCAGTTTTTTCAGCAGGACCTGAATGGTCACTCCATATATCTCTATGGAGCGAACGGATGTCAGCGGTGACACGTCCCTATTTTCCATCCGCCTGGCAGATCGGATTGGGTGAAAACGGACAGGCAGTCCATAATCATCTAAACTACTATGTTAAAACCAATAAGACTAAAGGGCAAAATTTCCCTTGGCACATGACATGGTGACCTGGCCCCTACCTATAGCCATAGAAAAATACTCCACAAAAGACATCCCCTACGTACAAAACAAACAATGTCCAATGTGGGGGGACGGAGTCTTTATATGCTCTGTGCTTCAGTTGTGCTGTAGGTTTGAAGAAGCACTGAGGTCAGTTTGAAATGCACGCGTCACCTCCTGGGCTCGAACACTCTGGGGGTTATTTACTAAAGGAAAATCCACTTTGCACTGCGAGTACACTTGGAAGTAAAGTCGCTGTAGATCCGAGGGGGACATGCAAGGAAAATAAAAAACAGCATTTTAGCTTCCACATGACTGGATGATAAAATCAGCAGAGCTTCCCCTCATTTCAGATCTACCTCTTAGGCCGTGTACACACACGGGGACTGTTCGCTCAACTTTGTCCGCTGAACAGTGTTTCGGCGGACAGTCCGCTCGTGTGTGGGCTTTCAGCGGACAGTTTCAGCGGACAGTCTGACGAACAACGTTTTTCGGAAATTCCGAAAAACTGTCCGCTGAAACTTGGTTTGAGCGGACAGTCCGCCCGTGTGTAGGCTTGTTCGTCAAACTAAGTCTCGCGCATGCTCAGAAAGAATTTACACGCCGAAGGTTGCATTGCAGTGTATAGGACGTCGTTTTCTAGTCCCGTCGTACGTGCCGTTCACGTCATCGCGCACGGTTTCAGCGGACTGTTCGTTCGTCGTGTGTGGGCAAGTCCGTCCATGCTAATTTTGAGCGGACTGTCCGCTGAAACTGTTTGACGGACAAAGTTGAGCGAACAGTCCCCGCGTGTGTACGCGGCCTTAGATTTAGAGAGACTGCACTTCCAAGTGCACTTGCAGTGCAAAATGGATTTACCTTTTCATGAATAACCCCCTCTGTCTTTGTTCACTGTTTATTGCTATGTTTTTGGAATAAAATTGTTGGAACATTCCTGTGGTGTGCAGCCGTTCTTTTCTTCCTACTGATCATCAGTGGTGAGCCGTGGCCATGACTGATCACCTGGAGCGGCATCTTCCTTGTTTGATACTTCCTGATTAGTTAAAGCCTGACTAAAACATTGAATTTTGTTGTTGATAAATCATTGAAGGGTTCTAACCCTCTCTCAGATTCTAATGTTCGTTGGTGTCCTTGCTGGACAAATTCTGCCTCACTTCCTGCCAGTGACAACTACGCCCGTTTCTTGAAAGGGTGTCATACAGGTGTCACAGGGACAGGAAGCAGGAGAAAATCTCTCCAGGGGATCGCAGAAAAAAAAAAAAACACTGACAGAAATTGTAACTTCTCCTTTCTCCATCAAAAGCTAAAAACTGGAATTACTCTTAAAAACCTGATAGGGAAAACATGAACAAAGTAAGTTTCAATAGACAGTTTTACATTGACCACTTATGCACATATTCAAAATAGGTAGAGGACATCTCTGATTGGTTGCTACAAGGAAAACATTATCCAAGACAAGCCTCTGCTCACTCTGTGATATTTGAAGCTCATTGGTATTGCACAGACTAATATAATACAAATGTCTGTGTCATTCAGGGCCATTAGATTCATCTTTTCAAATACCAAGGACCAGTTAGGCCTCTTTCACGCGAACGATCTGTTCAGGTCCGCCTGTCAGTTTTTTTAAGGCGGACCCGAACGGATGCTCCATAGACCTCTATGGAGCATCGGATGTCAGCGGTGACATGTCCGCTGACATCCGATCCAAAAAAGTGTGACGGAGGAAAAACCTACTTTTCCATCCGTCTGCGTATCGGATCGGGTGATGGCAGACTCTGCGGTCCGTCGTCATCTGTTCTCCCATAGGGGAGAGCGGCGCTCTGACAGGTCCGTCCCTGCACAGTGTGCAGAGATGGACCTGTCATCTTCCTGCTCAGCGGGGATCGCTCCGTCGAGCAAGCGGATGTTCACGGGTTGGATCATCACGGCTCCGTCCCGTGTGAAAGAGGCCTTAGAATTTGATCTAAATCTGATTGGTTGATGTGGGCAAATGCCAACAGGTCTTAATTAATGGACCAGTGCATGGAAAGCCTTGAATAAGACCAAACATAGTGCACACCCAAAAGCAGCAAGCAGACCCTGCATATCTAATGAGTAAAATAGGACTTATAAATACAAACTATACCTAAAAGGCTTTTTTGAAACTTTAATATATATGGATCAGATGATTTTTATCAAGTTGATCCTTTTTAAAGCCGCGTACACACGGGCGGACTGTATGGCCTACTTAGTCCGTCGAAACACATTTCAGCGGACAGTCCGCTCATGTGTGGGCTTCAGCTGACTTTTTCAGCGTGCAGTCTGGCGTACTAAGTATTTCCGAATTTTCGAAATTCTGTCCGTCATACTTTGGTTTCAGCGGACAATCCGCTCGTCAGTAGGCTAGTTCGACGGACTAAGAATGGCGCATGCTCAGAAAGGATTTACACGGCGAAAGGTTGCATTGCTGTGTATTCGACTTCCTATTTCTAGTCCCGTCGTACGTGCTGTACACGTCATCGCGCAAGCTTTCGACGGACTGTTTGGTTATCCGTGTGTGGTCAAGTCCGTTCATTCGAAAGTAGGACGGACTGTCCGTCGGATTGTATGACGGACTAAGTAGGCCATACAGTCCGCCCCTGTGTACGCGGCTTTAGACTTTCCCCCCCAAAAAAAAAAATAGAAGATATTTTGGTATTTTGGCTGAAAGCTGGAAATGTATTTGAACATTATTTTTCACGTTTGCCCGGATGCCTGCTTTCTTGATTGTAGGTTTATTTCCAGTTTTGAAGAACAAACATAAGAGGCGCTCTAATACAACATAGCCAACAGTAATAAAGCTCTTTGGTTTATCTAAGAAACTGTGTATTACCAGTCAGTACCAATGACATTTTTTAATCATTAATCCAACTTCTATGGAGAGATAAAATCATCACATAGTTTCAATCTGCCTTTTACGTGACCTACAATACCTATTACATATGACACAGAATAACTGGAAATACAGAACATACAATTCCTTTGCACTACTTGAAGTTGAAATGTCATTGTTACATAATGCTATTGTATAGAAATGTGTAGCAGGAATGGAGTAGCTTTCATCGTTATTTTTACCCATTGTTTTCAGACGTTTAGCTCTGGGGCTTTTAGTTTTTCACAATACATCAGAAACTTGAAATTTGAAAATGTCTCAATGGTAAAAGTAAACCTGCTTTGTTAAATGGAGACAGCTATTTTGTCTTTTATACCTCAACACATGCGATAGTACCATCTTTTATACTTTCAATTGTATTTTAGCTATATACACTATATTACCAAAAGTATTGGGACACCTGCCTTTACACGCATGTGAACTTTAATGGCATCCCAGTCTTAGTCTGTAAGGTTCAATATTGGGTTGGCACACCCTTTGCAGCTATAACAGCTTCAACTCTACTGGGAAGGCTGTGCACAAGGTTTAGGAGTGTGTCTATGGGAATGTTTGACCATTCCTCCAGAAGCCCATTTGTGAGGTCAAACACTGATGCGGACCAGAAGGCCTGGCTCGCAGTCTACACTCTAATTCATCCCAAAAGGGGTTGAGGTCAGGACTCTCTGCAGACCAGTCAAGTTCCTCCACCCCAGACGTACTCATCCATGTATCTATGGACTTTAAACTAGGAAAAGTTATGGTCATTAAAATTAATTTGTGTGTAAAGGCAGGCATCCCAATACTTTTGGTAATATAGTGTATGTAAACAAGATAACCTTTATGTAAATCATTTTGTTATTTCTGTTTAAAAAAAAAAGCCAAAGGGGACAGCCAAATTTGATCAATACATACACAGGCTCCTCTTGGACAGATATCTGTTCACTTCCTGTCCTGTAGACTCAACAGGAAGTGAAAGAATATATTTCAACTGTGAGGGAAACAGTAGACAGTTTAAAGATTTCCCCTCCAGACCTTGCAAAAAAGATATGGGCCTGCTGGGTCGCCTTTAAGTATACACCTGCATATGCGGATATGGTATCCCAACCTGTGTAATGTGCTGTAGCCATGTTTTGTTTTGATGAGATATGACTATTCTGTTTTATTCTCTAATTATCAGTCTGGTGGTTGGGACCCCTCCCCTCCCCCCCCCCCCCGCTTTCTTCTTTCTATCTGAACTTTTCTTTTCTCTTTTTCCTCTTATAGTTAAAGCTGGAAGGAGTTATATGCACTTTTTGAGCTACTCATGTTGGAGTCCAAGTATTTCTCTGGGTTGTTGCTGCTGACTGTTTGTACCACTCCTCTGTTGTTTTGTCTGTGATGAGCTGTATGTGCTCCTTCTCTTTAATAAAAACTAATTAAAAAAAAAAAAAAAAAAAAGATTTCCCCTCCATTCCTATTCTGGTGGCCACTCAAAATTTTGGATTTACTCTCACTTTCATTCTGGTGACATGACAATCAGAGAAAGTGACTCTTAACTAATGTAGACCCAGGCAGCAATAAAAGCCTGACAGTGGTTCTATCTCCTCACCCAAATTTGAAACAAAAATACTTTAAACATTGCACTAATAGGTAAAAAAATATATATATTTTACCTTTTACCTTTGCAAAGCCTGCTATATATTTGTTATGTGTTCCCATTCACACAGCATACCTAACACAATTTTTAAAACTGAATGTAATTATCTCAATGAATGCAAGGTGCTCTCAGCCACCGCCTTGTCCGATGAGAGAACACTTTGCAGTCGCGAAGCAAAATGCAAAGCATTCAATGTGTCTGGCGACCCACGGTGTTCACTATGCAGCAGGGTATCTGCTCAACAAAGGACCCAGAAGACAATGACATTCACGGTAACGGGATCTGCCAGGTATTTCATATGTATACTTACACTGGTCCACGCAAGAGCAATGTAACTATGCAAAAAAATAAATAAATGCAATTCAGCTTAAAAAAATGTTTTTTTATCTTTCTAGTTGTTTCTTTCTTTTGAGCAAGCTTTTCAGCAGACTGCAAGCTACTCTGAACAATTTGAAAGTGAAAGTGGAGCAACGCTAGTGGCCAAGAAAGTGTTAAAAACCACCGCAAAGTATGCCGGTGTCCCAGCATATAAGGTCCCCCATCAGATAGCGTCCGCTGTGTACTGCGCATGCGCAGTACACAGCAACACAGATTCCGAAAATAGCCGAGGATGAACGGCGCCTGCGCCGTGAGTCCAGGTTCTAGCCCCACCATCCAAGTGGACATAGAGTAGGAATAAAAGAAAGCCGAGCGCAGCGAGGCCGAGCCCGAAGCGTGACGAGCGAAGCTCGCCCGCGAGGGGCCATCTAATTTTCTGGGCCCTATGTCCGCTTGGATGGTGGGGCTACCACCTCCACTCACGGCGCAGGCCGTTCAGCTTCGGAGATTTTCCGAAGCTTCTTCTGCCCCGTACTACACATGCGCAGTACGGGGCGGATGCTATATGATGGCAGGACACTATCTGCCAGAACACCGGCGGTATAGCCATGCTGCCCCATTGATTTCAATGGGTAGGAAGGGTGGAGTGGTGTATACACCGCTCCTTCACCACTCCAAAGATGCTGCTAGCAGGACTTTTTTGAGCGTCCTGCCAGTGCACTGCTCCAGTGTGAAAGCCCTCAGGGCTTTCACGTTGGAGAGACAGCAGCAGATATTTCAGGACACTTTGCAGGTGCTATTTTTAGCGCTGTAGCGACTGCAAAGCGCCCCAGTGTGAAAGGAGTCTAAATGTATGTTTTATCAATCTTTATATTAAAAAAAAACTCACTTTGCTCTCCCCAGCGAGCATGCTCACATCTTCAGTGTGGGCATCTAAAGCCCACTCGTTCCTCCTGCCGGGATACGGCGCTGCTGGCTACCCAGCATACACCTCCCGATCTCACGCATGCGCATATCGTGGAAAATGCCACAATCCTATAAAGGGGAGGATGCCCATTGACTCCTGGGATTAATGACACTCATATCCCAGGAGCCAATGCGCGGGCAGAAATGACGTACCTCGACGTGGCAAGGTACAGGAGAAGCAGAGAATTCATCTTCAAAATAAGGTACCTAGATTACAGGGAAAAAAACATGGGGATCACAAACACGGGGATGCAAAGTTTACAATGTGGGTGGAACTCCACATTATTATATGATGCAGAAACCAAGCTCTAAGATCTTTAACCCCTTGTTAAGCCAGATCTAATTTATAATTGATAATGATATCTGCCAGCACAGGATAGACAGGGTTAATTATCAAAATCATTAACTCCCCAGTTCCTTCCTTATCATTAAGATCCAACACCCCAATATACATTACATATGCACCTTTGTTGTGGTAAATCAATATTCAAACTGTGCAGGAAATTTCTGTAGTTTATAATTCAGTGGTCCCCAAACTAAGCTCTGGGGGGCCAAAGTGGCCCTTTATTTGCCTTTATCCGGCCCTTGGGGCACTATTCCTCGCACTAATACCAACAATTGGGCAGGGCATTTTCTACTCACACTAACCACAGTCTGGCCCTCTCAGAGTCTGAAGGGCAGTAAACTAGCCCTTTGTTTAGAGAGTTTGGAGACCCCTGTTCTATTTCATTTCTAATGATTGTAAATGGCTTACAGACAACAAGGATAGAGCAGTATTTCAGTAATGTCATAAACTTCCAGCAAACTGATTGGCTCAATAGTGCCACAAAATGGCTGCCTCCAAGACGTTTACATAATTTCTCCACTTTAAATGTAGAAATAGCAATGGCAACATACTTGAGAATGTTCAGTGACACATTTTGTTTCCACGGACTGTCCTTCCGCATACCAATGCCAAAACCAGAACGGAAAAATAATTCTCCTGTGGTAACCAAGTCACACTTCTGAGAGGCCTCAAATTCCAGCACTGCCGAGTCCCAGATGAACGCATGGAGTTTACTAAGATACAAAGAAAGGAGATCATTAATTATGCAATCACTGCAACGATCACAAAATTGACATTTATCTTCCTGGAATAGGTGTTCCCATGGAAGATTTCCCCCATTATTCCTGTTGCAGTGACACCTTTAAAAGTCTCATCACTTTCTGTCTTGGTGACAGTGGTCACAAGACAAACAAAATGGGAGAAGGCTTTTGCACGTTAACAGTAGACATACATTTTGTAAAACTTTTCCTTTTACGCTGAGCCATAAAACAGCCCATTGTGAGCAATATTTTTTTTTTACTGTTAAATTCAGACATTTGTTTTCATTGTGCATGCAGTGACACACATTCCAGTCACCTCAGTTCTTGCACTTTAATAACCCCACACAGCAATGCGGTTTGGTGACATACCAAAGCAGAGGATGGTTTGTTAGCCATGTCACGTTGTAATGGTAGGCTACATTTGCTGTGAGGGAAGACTGGGGCAGGGGTTAAAGATTCTGTAATCCATAGCAGCCATTTAACATGAACGTGATTTATACAAACTTCCTCATGGCTTAACAGGTCACTACACCCAAAACTGCTTTTTCGGTTTTCAGTAGATGCTGGAATGTTAAACAATCTGATAGCTTTTTCTATCTCTCAGGGACTCTATTATTGAGATCTATGTACTGTGTTCCCCACTCTACACATCTGCTGTGACCATTACAAGGGGTTCCCACCACCCCTGCTGGATTTTTATTGACTTTATATTATGAAATATGTAGCAAGAAGAGGCAAAACACACCGAGGTGGATGGGAATGCCCAAAACTTTGGGGAAAGGACCAGAGTTGGGAATTAAGGAAGGTGGATCTCACTATAGAATACCCAGGATACTGTATAAAACAAACAAATAATTAAAAAATTCATAAGGAAGGGCATAAACCATTATATATCTATAGCCTAATGAATTATATACCTTTATTTACAATGATAACATATAATAAAAAATCTTTGACATTTCATACATATATACACTATATCACCAAAAGTATTTGACACTATATATATATATATATATATATATATATATATATATATATATATATATATACACACACACACACACACAGTATCTCACAAAAGTGAGTACACCCCTCAAATTTTTGTAAATATTTTATAATTTTTTTATGTTTTATGTGACAACACTGAAGAAATTAGACTTTGCTACAATGTAAAGTAGTGAGTGTACAGCTTGTATAGCAGTGTACATTTGCTGTCCCCTCAAAACAACTCAACACACAGTCATTCATGTCTAAACTGCTGGCAACAAAAGTGATTACAAGTGAAAATGTCCAAATTGGGTCCAATTAGCCATTTTCCTTCCCCGCTGTCATGTAACTCGTTAGTGTTACAAGGTTTCAGGTGTGAATGGGGACCAGGTGTGTTACATTTGGTGTTATCGCTCTCACTCTCTCATACTGGTCACTGGAAGTTCAACATGGCACCTCATGACAAAGAACTCTCTGAGAATCTGAAAAAAAGAATTGTTGTTCTACATAAAGATGGCCTAGGCTAGAAGAAGATTGCCAAGACCCTGAAACTGAGCACAGTGGCCGAGACCATATAGCGGTTTAACAGGGCAGTTTCCACTCAGAATAGGCCTCACCATGGTCGACCAAAGAAGCACATGCTCAAGCGTCATATCCAGAGGTTGGGAAATAGACGCATGAATGCTGCCAGCATTGTTGCAGAGGTTAAAGGGGTGGGGTCCAGTCTGTCAGTGCTCAGACCATACGCCACACACTGCATCAAATTGGTCTGCATGGCTGTCATCCCAGAAGGAAGCATCTTCTAAAGATGATGCACAAGAAAGCCCGCAGTTTGCTGAAGACAAGCAGACTAAGGACATGCATTAATGGAGACATGTCCTGTGGTCTTATGAGACTAAGATAAACTTATTTGGTTCAGATGGTGTCAAATGTGTGTGGCGGCAACCAGGAGTACAAAGACAAGTATGCCTACAGTCAAGCATGGTGGTGGGAGTGTCATGGTCTGGGGCTGCATGAGTGCTGATGGAACCGGGGAGCTACAGTTCATTGAGGGAACCATGAATGCCAACGTGTACTGTGACATACTAAAGCAGTAGGTCAAAGTGTGTTGTAAGGGTTTACAACCACTTTAATGGCTGTGTGTTGAGTTATTTTGAGTGGAAAGCTGTACACTCACTACTTTACATTGTAGCAAAGTGTCATTTCTTCAGTGTTGTCACATGAAAAGATATAATAAAATATTTACAAAAATTGTGAGGGGTGTACTCACTTTTGTGAGATACTGTATATAGGGATAGGCCGAACGGACCCCTGTTCAGTTCGCACCAGAACTTTCAAACACCGCAGAAGTTTGGATCTGAATAACAAACCCTATTAAAGTCAATGGGACCCGAATGTCAAAAATGAAAAGTGCCAAGTTTGAAGGCTTATATGCAAGTAATTGGGCATACAATGGTTATAGGGGTCCGGGTCCTGCCCTGGGGGACATCAATATATATCAATAAAAAAAAGTTTGTGAAAAACTTCATTTTTAAATGAGCAGCAAGCTGCCTTTATTTTGCTCAGCAACAGCTGGGGAGCCAGCGTGTATGATGAGGCCACAATTTAGTGCACTGGGAACAAGATTAGAGATTTTTTGGATACATTCGGGTGTCACTTTAACTTTGTATAGAAGTAACAGGTGCAGATTGGTCTTTGGGTGTCGGTGGCGGCTTCCCACCATAACCCTAGGTAGGTGCTCTTGATGAAAGCAAAAATTGGCCTTGTGAATTGAACTTATGCTCGGGCCGAAGCGTTCGCCCATCACTAACTGCATATATAGTTACATGATTATGAATAAATTATATAATAAAGGTTAAATAGTTCACAATGCAAAGTTCATTTATGTGCCTATTAAGAAACTTTTATTTCAACCAGAAGTGTCAAAGCAAAACATCCCCAGGTGTTACCACCTAAAGGAAAGCAAGTCACCTTTTGTTGGACCCTAGCATTAAGGAAGGTCAAACAGCGCTCAGAGAATGACGCACCCTGGATCCGCTTCCACACATATTGAGGGATTGCTTTTATGTCTGATAGCAGTATACATACAGATATGGTTTTATTATGCTTTTTCTGCATTTGGATCTTATGAGTACATATCATTTTATTCAATAAAGAAAACATAGCAGTATTTCATTATTGTGAATTCATTTTATTCCTCTGGATGTACAGTATATGCAAGACTCTGGTCCACAAGACACGGTTTTGTCTCCAGTTGAGTTGTCTCTTATGGATGGATCATTTGAGCACTGTTTGACCTTCCTTAATCTAACAAAAGGGTGAGGCACTTCCCCTTTGATATACACATCAATGATCTTTTGGGACTTACCTTACCTTTGTTATACAATTTATTTACAATCATTTAACTATATATGCGTGAATTGTCAACGATTTTTATTATATGTAATCACTGTATTTTTATATAGAGGTATATCATCAGAATATAGATTTATAACGATTTAAGTGTTTCCTTATAAATTTTTGAATTGTCATTCGTTTGTGATTTTAAAAGCAGCACTTTTTTCTTTTCTTTACACACAACACATACAATTTGGATGCAGTGTAATATTAATAAATTAAAATATATAAAATATAATTTTAACTAAAATATCACTTTTGCATTAACTAATCCCTTAAAAAAGAACACTAATAAGAACTATTTACAGCTAAGTGGAACACATAATGTAATATCCTAATTGTAGAAACACATAATTGGACTCCTACTATTACCGCTATCAAACTTCACCCATATTTTAACAAAGCCACATTTTGTTTGATCATTTTAACCATCTGGGTTACTAAAACTGTGAATCCCCAGAAAAAGTATGTATGTGAATATTAATTGGTTGCCTTAAATTTGAACCAGTTGGCTGTAGACTAGGTATGTCAAACTCAAAAGAGTGTGCTGAACTCAATATAATTAATCTTTTACTAATCCACATTGTGTCAAACACGGGTCACACATAATTATAGAACAAAGATGATATCACTTTGGTACTTAGCTTTATAGCATCCTGTGCAAGGTTAAATATGTTTTCCCTGCAAAATGGGCCTTAACCCTATTACTAAAATCGATCTTCAAGATAATGTTCCCCCTGCTAAGAAGACAATAAATATTTACTCCTCCTGCTACTCACATCACTGATCCATGTAATAGTAAATTAAAGCACCCACTGAAGATATTGCAGAATCTGACACTTCTGCAAGTGGTAATCTCCTGGTTTGCCACCTAAGGATGTGGTAAGGATGTGATTTCTCCCACATTAATACAGGATACAGTTGTGTTGTAAAGGCAGCAGAACTACTGAGAACAGAAGGGGACATGGCATCCAGTACACCTGGACTGGTCAGATGCAGAAGATTTTTCAGACTGCATAGCTTTTTAATGAAAAACTAAAAGGGAAATGTATGCTTTTCTCCCATACCAGTTGGAGTTATTGGAGAGACTGTCTCCTGTTGAACATCTTGCAGAGTAGTTATTGCTATGCAATGCCCAAGTACTTGCATTTGAGTGCATTTCCTTTATTCCTTTACTGTTACCTATTCTTACAGTATTTTATACAACTACGCTTACCTAGCAGTGATTTCTCTCCTGCCTTTTTCCCTTTTTTACATGGTATTGGTGATTAAGTTTTCAGATCCTATTTGAATGAGAGACTGCTGATGCTGAAAAAGTGTAAATTCCTATACACATTCCTATAGGAACTCTGAATGCTCAACCTGGGCATTGAATGAAGGACTTTTTTTCCATTTGAGTTTTTAATTGTGATCCTCTATCTTTGACCTACTATACCAGGGATACTGGTTGTCTTTGCTTAGTAGGGTTCTATTTGGTGTATACTTTGTTTATTTTATATTCTGAAACCAACAAGGACCACAAAGAGGGATAGAAGGAACCACAAACGCTATTAAAACCACCATCTGGGCATGCCTAGTGTAGACAGTGAAAGGCTTACTTATCTCGCACCGCCTGAATGGCCTCAGCGGCACTCTCATAGTTGTGTTTCTCCATGTGCCGGTACATGGTGCTCAGCTCCACCTGTCTCCTGAAGTAGATGTCCACAGAACTCTGCTTGACTGTGGCGTAAATAAACTTGTCGCTGGGATTTCGCAGCTGTGGACACACGAAAATGGTCAGTAAGTTAGAAGTATAAAATACAATACAGCTATCACCCACCCTCAGCTACAGGGAAACCAACATTTTCAAGTTAGAGGAATTGCCGGTCTCCAAAGGTAACACTGAGCTATCAGACATCCGTTTGTTACCATGAGCCAATATTTGTTTGTGTCTAATGCTAGTATTTTTCTTAGGCTCTCACACAGCCTGGAAATAAACAGCTTGTTGTTGCATGGTTTTCACATGATGGGTCATTTACAGCAGTCATAAAAGTGATTGCAGGGTATCCCTGGCATGTTTAATCTGAATTACCCTTTCATTACATATAAACTGCTGGTATCTGGGTCCACCTCCTCTGGTAAGCGTACTCTCATTATCCATGGTGGTGGGATTGTCACGGTGACTGTAACTGTTTATAGATCATCACTTCAAGCACTCCTATGAAGTTTGATATCTCACATGCACATGATGGGTGGCCCTTAGTGGACATTCAGGTTATGGACTTTTCATTTTCACAACATTTTTGTGGCTTTTATAATTCTCTTGTATCGATTTTAGCATATGCATTTATGTATGGTCACTTAAAGAGGAAGTAAACCCTGATGGGTTTACTTCCTCTTTCATTCCCTGCAAAGGTAAAGCATAATGGACTACTATGCATCGCATAGTAGTCCATTATGTGTCACTTACCTGACACAGGAGCCAGCGAAGTCACCGCTGTCCCCTGTAGTCCAGCGCATCCATCTTCTCGGTGGGTCTCGCTGCTCCGCCACTGTCATTCAGCGAAGCCGCAATGACGTCACTCCCACGCATGCGCACGGGAGCCGCCACTCGCGGCATATCGCCGTTGACCGCGGCGCACTGAGTGCGCCTGCGCGCCGCTGTCTACGGCGCATGCACCGTAGACAGCAGTGCCTGTCTTTCGGCAAATATCTCCTAAACCGTGTAGGTTTAGGAGATATTTCTTGGACTTACAGGTAAGCCTTAATCTAGGCTTACCTGTAGGTCAAAGTTGGTTGTAAGGGTTTACAACCACTTTAATGTAGGATTGTTTAGCGCAGCACTTGATTTTTTAGGTTTACACAATATTTGTCAATTGTGGTGCTAGCAGCTTTTTACACACTATTAGCGATCTAATCCTCCCTCACCAATATCTTTCATATACTCTACTCTTCTTGCCCCCACCCATCATCTCAGTGACAAATAATGAGATCTTAGTTTACCTGTCTAAAATATAAAATGTGTATTATATTCTAAAGTGTGCAGCAGGAGTGAGATTTTATTTCGTGGAAAAAATCAGGCAAGAGCTTAGTTGTTAAAATTTAATCTAATGTAAAAGATATAATGACTTAGTGGGTCATTCAATATACCCCTGTTTGTCTTAACACTGAAATGTCAGGTTTCTGTAGAGTTACCTTTTAGGAAAAAGAAAATTCTATGGTCTTCATACTAACCCTGGGGTCATTGATTCCTGTTATCCTCTCCTCAGGCCTGTCCAACACCAGGAAGGCAGCCAGGTTGGCAGTGTAGGAAGCTACAATGATCATAGCGAATCCAGCCCAAACCATGCCAAGGATCCTAGCGGAAAAACTCCTTGGCGCCCCTGCAAAAGGTGAAGCAGTAAAATGTTAAGACTGTAAAAAAAAAAAAAATGTCCCTTCTTTTTTGTTTTTTTGTTTTTGATTCTTCTGGGTTTCACTTTTTGGGCCATCCTTTTGTCCACAGAAAACACTGTTTACCACAGTTTAGATGTTCTTGATGAACAGGTGGTAATGCATATTCATATTGATTTTATTTTTAGCTTAGTTTTGAAGTGCTACCATATTCTTGTTCTACTAATGTTATAATATATGGTATCATGTTGTCCCAGGCGTGTGTTTTCTGAATGTAACCTATGCAAAATAAGCAATACAATTTAATATAAAAAAAAAGACTGTGTAAAATAAGTTTTATGTATGCCACACTTGCCCACAGAAGCTCAGGGGCCCTTTGGTTTTCCCTAACCACTCTAAATGGAGCTTGCACTGTGCTTAGGAACAAGCCCTTCATGTAACACAGACCAGGCTGGCAACTGGCTGTTCAGGCGTGAAATGCTGCATCGTGGGAGGAGAATTCAGAGGGGGTGGTGGGCATTGAGCATTTAAATGAACCTGTTGTTATTCTGTGTGTGGGTAAAGCAAGATTTTATCCTAACAAAATTTCCCTGACCACTGACTTAACATAAAGCTTTACCAATGCCCTAACACTTAGCCAATCCTTATGCTCGCCTCTTCCTGCATTGGGAGCAGCTGTGCCAGATCCTCACCCTTGTGCTGACAGCTCAACACTTAAATTGCAACACCAAGAAGTAATTATCTGTCTTTCCAATACTTACAACTTTATCTGAAGTATCATCAATTACAATAACCCTCTAAACTTTTACATGTTTAAAACAAGTTTAAAATTTTTTTTTTTTACATATTTATGTTGGTAGCACTGTTGGGTGTAATCAAAGTTTCAATATGTGCTTTACGTAAGTAGGGCACCGAAAATTAAAAGCATATATAGACATTGCCAGCATTATGAAGAACACTGCTAGGTTTATTATTAATTCTGTGGCTTGCCATGCGCCTTGGGAAATTTAGCTTGACAGAAATTATTGTCTATTATAATGCCGTTGATTTTAAGGAGATTAAGGTAACGATCTTATATACACATGGCTAGAGATGCTTACTCTGCAATATTTTTTATTTTTTTCTACTGCAGTGGCTATACAATTAACCTTAGAGATCTTGGATAAGTCAGTTAGCAATGGATTTTTCAGCCACATGCTCCTAAAAGCAATACTGTTACAACAAAAAATGTAAAAAAGGACCCTGAAGTAGAAGCGTAGTATAATATGACCCACTGTCCATGCTTTAGATCTTCACTGTCTTGTAGAGCAAATTTTTCAGCATTCAGCACTCTAGGGTGTGTATCCTGTCACATGCTGTGAATGCAGGGAGGGGAATCCAAAGGACTGAATGCTGGCAATTCTTCACTTGACCATATCACTACAAGAGAGAGAAAATCCAAAGCATGGGCAGCAAGGCATGTATGTATTAGTACTTTTTTTGCAGGGTCCTTTTTGCTTACAATTGGTTTGGCAACAGGTTTACTTTAAAGGTAATAGTCACCCAAAACAGGTGTTTAAAATCTGCATGGTCGTGGACATCTAAAATTACATTTATGCTACTTATACCCTTTGGGTTTGCAATGGCAAGATATCCCCACCAGAATTCTCAGTTCTGCCCAAGTGCTTTTCATCACCAAGCACAATCATGAATTCACCTTCTTCTAATATAAATTCTACAACGTAGAAACAAATAATCAGGAAAGCCAGCTGTCACCGATCAACACATTTGTTATGTCTTTTGGGAAGGGGGGGACAGAACTCATTTGAAGGAAGCAAGGGGTCTAGATTGTCCGGACGCCAAAAGGTGGGACTATAATGCTATAGGGTTTGTATGTTATCCCATATTGTAATACCACTGGTTTAGTGAAAGCAACTAAAAGCTTGATCTCTAATGCCGCGTACACACGACCGGACTTTCTGGTAGACTAGGTCCGACGGTCTTTCCGACAGACTTTTGGCGGACTTCCGATGCACTTTCCGAACGAACGGACTTGGCCACACACAATCACACAAGTCCGATGGATTCGACCGTGATGACGTACGACCGGACTAGAATAAGGAAGTTCATAGCCAGTAGCCAATAGCTGCCCTAGCGTCTAAAGTCCATCTGATTTTTCGGCAGCAAAGGTCCGATGAAGCCCACACACGTTCGAATTGTCAGCTGGATTCGTTCCGTTGGACCTTTGCTGTCAAAAAGTCCAGCTGTGTGTACATGGCATAATTCTTTGAGTAGAGCTATAGATGGCATCACTTTACTGGGCAATTTTCTGACCACTAGAAGCAAGTGGCACTGGGTCTACAGCAACAGAGGTCAAGTTACTGAACTTCAAAATCATAAGGATGGACAAAAGTTCTGCAGCCAATTGTCTGTTCTTATGTAAGTCCTGTCAGAATATATACTGGATCTGGATGCTGTAGCTCCAGTGTGGCCACTTAATACATATCACAACTATGGAATCACAAAGTAATCAATATGAAGAGGCAACAAACCAATCCTGGTCCTTGTGCACCAAGTTCACTTGACAGATGCACAATTTGGTCTTCCAACATGGTAAGAGTTTCAGTTCCATATGTTTGCCATGGCATAACAATGTTTTGCAGCCACCTTGCTGTGCTTTAAAGGGTAGCTCCACTATGACATGCCTTGGTATGTAACATTTTATATGTGTGTCAGAGTGGGCCCTGTCCAATTAAAAAAAATACATGTTCATACATGATCTAAACTAACAAGGTATGGACAGTATAGGAACCATAGGTCTTACCTTCTCCAATACCAGAGTTCAGAAGGACACCCCAGGAGAACCACATGGCGGAAGAGAGCGTCAGCGCATCCTCCTCTTCTTCCTCTGTGTTCACTTTAAACCGGCCAAAAGGACTGCAAATACATGTTATATATATAGTGAAGCATGGTACAAAATCTTATGTAGAGTAATATAATCATGTATCATTTTAGATCTTATGCAATAAGGAGGAAGAATGTCTCACAATGCCCAAATCTCCTCTTGGTATTCGGGTGCAGCACGGGATCATTTGTTTTAAAGGTAACTTAATTAGTACAAATTGTACCATACAGAAAAGAACCTCTTCTACCTTTAGACACATCTCTTCTTTTTTTTACAGTAACCTTTGCTACAGAAGCCAAAAGATTTTACAATATTCAACGTGTTCCTATTACAAGCAAATTCCATAAATTAACATTAATTAGCAAAATAAAGTCGAGCTTGCACAGACTGGTATAGAGTGCATCTAAGGGTGATACACAGTCCTCCAGGTCTAAATTCCTGAATATACTGTTTAATTGGCTTAAAATGGTCCAGTGTTTTGCCCAGACATATGTATCTTGATGCATACACATGATTGAGGTCTATCTACCTGCCCCAGTGTGACAATTTATGATGCTTGAACAGTCAATCACCAAGCACTAGCACATTGGAGGAAAAGGCATGTGTAAATGCTCTGTATATATGGTAAGTAAATTTGATGCCATGGGTGAATGGAGCAGCGGGGAGTGAAGGGCAGGTAAGTATAACCAGCTGTTTTGCAATGCATGCATAAAGTATGGGTTCTCTTTAAAGGGAACCAATCATAACTGGGCTTACACAGCAGTCTGAATTAGTGATGGACGAACGTTTCGCCCGGCGGTCGTTTCGCGGCGAATTTCCGACTTTCGCCGTCCGCGGGTTCGAACGCCTTTTTCCGTCGTTCGCCCCGGCGGACTTACGTGTTTAATGTATACAAGAACTTTAACCTTTCGTGACACGTTTATCATGTGTTACAGGACAACCAATTGAGACATGACAGCTCATGGACACTTGGACATTCCCCCTAACCTATAAATACACCCGATCCGGTGGCCATTTTACATTCTTTCTTCTGTCACTGTAGGGAAAGGATCCTGTGTGGAGTAGGGACAGAGAAAACGCTAGCTATTTGGTACACAAAAGTTCTTTTCAGGACTGGTATAGGTGTTAGGTCAGCAGCCTGAGTTTCTTTTGTCAGTTTAGATAAAGGGACAGAGCGCTGTATGCTGCTATTTTAGGGACAGCTCAGCCAGATTAGTCTTTCTTCATCATCATCATCATCATCATCATTAGCTGTTACTATCAGGTCCACAAAAGAGCTGTTCCAGCTAATCGTTCCAGCCTACTCTTTTTTGCCAATTTGTATAGGGACAGGCAGGAAGCAGTGTGTCAGGCAGTGAGGATAATTTTAAAGACTTGCTGTTACTATTAGTTCCACAAAGGTTCTTTTCAGGACTGGTATCAGTGGTACGGTAATAGGCTTGTACACGTATAATATTCTTTCTTCCAAATATAGAAAGAATATTATACTTGACTGCTGCCCTTCTGCTGCAGTCTGCTAATCATTCACAACTCACTTGTTCCACAAAGCTCTTTATCAGGACTGGTAACTTGGTCTGTCTAGGGTGCTACGGTACATAGGCTTGGGTGCGGTACAGTCTGCTGTTCTGTAAGGACCGCTATCGGTCCACAATACATAGGGTTGCCGTGCACTACTGCTGACCGCTGCCCTATACTGCAGCAGTCCTTCAGCGGTATAGGGACTGACGCACAGTCTGCTAAACACTAATACACAACCTGCTTGGTCCACAAAAGTTCTTATAAGGACTGGTAACTTGGTATAGGGTGCTACGGTACATAGGCCTGAGTGCGTTACAGTCTGCTGTTCTGTAAGGACCGCTATCGGTCCACAATACATAGGGTTGACGTGCACCACTGCTGACCGCTGCCCTATACTGCAGCAGTCCTTCAGCGGTATAGGGACTGACGTACAGTCTGCTAAACACTAATACACAACCTGCTTGGTCCACAAAAGTTTTTATAAGGACTGGTAACTTGGTATAGGGTGCTACGGTACATAGGCCTGAGTGCAGTACAGTCTGCTGTTCTGTAAGGACTGCTATCGGTCCACAATACATAGGGTTGCCGTGCACTACTGCTGACCGCTGCCCTATACTGCAGCAGTCCTTCATTGGTATAGGGACTGACGTACAGTCTGCTAATCACTAACACACAACCTGCTTGGTCCACAAAAGTTCTTATAAGGACTGGTAACTTGGTATAGGGTGCTACGGTACATAGGCCTGAGTGCGTTACAGTCTGCTGTTCTGTAAGGACCGCTATCGGTCCACAATACATAGGGTTGCCGTGCACTACTGCTGACCGCTGCCCTATACTGCAGCAGTCCTTCAGCGGTATAGGGACTGACGCACAGTCTGCTAAACACTAACACACAACCTGCTTGGTCCACAAAAGTTTTTATAAGGACTGGTAACTTGGTATAGGGTGCTACGGTACATAGGCCTGAGTGCAGTACAGTCTGCTGTTCTGTAAGGACCGCTATCGGTCCACAATACATAGGGTTGACGTGCACTACTGCTGACCGCTGCCCTATACTGCAGCAGTCCTTCAGCGGTATAGGGACTAAGAGTTTTGTCACAGGGTGATTTAAAAAATGACAGGCAGAGGAAGAGGCAGGCCCTTCCGCAGGGGTGGTAGGGGTAGGGCAGGAGCAACAGCCTTGAGCCAAAGTGGGAAGTTGCAGAAGGTGCGTTCAATTACTTTAAAGGACGCACCAGACTTGGTTGAGTGGCTCACTCAGCCTTATTCTTCTGCACCCTCCTCATCCTCTCGATCTGCACCCTCTTCTTCACTCTCTGCTATGTGCACCCCCAAAGACACTACCACCAACAACACCACCACCACCACATACCTTCCGCTTGAGTGCAAATGGGGGCCTTCATGCTCCAGTGTTTTAATAGGGACCCCCGTATAAAAAGCATGAGGGTCAAGGACCAGTACTGGGTGGCAACGTACTTAGATCCCCGGTACAAACACAAAATGGCGGAAATGTTACCGCCGTCGCAGAGGGCTGTCAGAATGCAGCACTTCCAGGCCTTGCTTCGAGAAATGCTGCATTCTGCTTTTGCGTGCGCTGGCAGAGGAGCAATTCCCACTCCCAGAGAAGGATTTGCGGGTACCAATCCAACAGCGCCTGCAAGAAGAGGCCGGTTTGAAGATGTGTTGGTGACTTCGGATATGAGGTCATTCTTTCAGCCGACCCATCGACAGGTGTCATCCGGATCCAGCATCAGGGAACGCCTAGACCGTCAGGTGTCCGACTACATTGGGTTAACGGCCGATGTGGACGCTCTGAGGAGTGATGAACCCCTAGACTACTGGGTGGGCAGGCTTGACCTCTGGCCAGAGCTTGCCCAATTTGCAATCGAACTGTTGGCTTGCCCCTCATCCAGTGTCCTGTCCGAAAGGACGTTCAGCGCAGCAGGGGGGATTGTGACCGATAAGCGTACTCGCCTAGCTCACGACAGTGTTAACTACCTCACATTTCTAAAAATGAATGAGGCATGGATCTCGGAGGAATTCAACACATGTGATCAGTAGACCATGTATATGTCTATAAACAATTTTTGGAATCAAGCACACAGACCTTCTTAATTCATTTGGCTCACTTCCCTGACCCAAAAAAGCACACCGTACTATATGCCCCTACCCTCCTCTTTGAAGAGGTTGAGCGGTGTCATATTTCTACTGGGGCTGCTTATTATGAGGGGTTCCCACCATCCCTGTGCTGTGCTGACTTCCTCCTGGGTGTTCTTATTATGAGGGGCTCCCACCATCCCTGTGCTGTGCTGACTTCCTCCTGGGGGTTCTTATTATGAGGGGATCACACCATCCCTGTGCTGTGCTGACTTCCTCCTGGGGCTGCTTACGGTGCTGCTGTCAGCGCTGTATGTCACGGAGCTGCTGTCAGCGCTGTATGTCACGGAGCTGCTGTCAGCGCTGTATGTCACGGAGCTGCTGTCAGCGCTGTATGTCACGGAGCTGCTGTCAGCGCTGTATGTCACGGAGCTGCTGTCAGCGCTGTATGTCACGGAGCTGCTGTCAGCGCTGTATGTCACGGAGCTGCTGTCAGCGCTGTATGTCACGGAGCTGCTGTCAGCGCTGTATGTCACGGTGCTGCTGTCAGCGCTGTATGTCACGGAGCTGCTGTCAGCGCTGTATGTCACGGAGCTGCTGTCAGTGCTGTATGTCACGGAGCTGCTGTCAGCGCTGTATGTCACGGAGCTGCTGTCAGCGCTGTATGTCACGGAGCTGCTGTCAGCGCTGTATGTCACGGTGCTGCTGTCAGCGCTGTATGTCACGGAGCTGCTGTCAGCGCTGTATGTCACGGAGCTGCTGTCAGCGCTGTATGTCACGGAGCTGCTGTCAGCGCTGTATGTCACGGAGCTGCTGTCAGCGCTGTATGTCACGGAGCTGCTGTCAGCGCTGTATGTCACGGTGCTGATGTCAGTGCTCTGTATTACGGTGCTGCTGTCAGTGCTCTGTATCTCCTGCACCCTCTTGTTTGCCTACCCTGGTCCCTGACCTTCCCTCTCCTCCATTGCCTTCATTAGCTCCATAGTCCTGAATTGTCAGAACAATTTCCCAAATAAAAAAAAAATGCTTGTAGTTATCGATCCCAAATTCACCTCATACATGTATTATGCTATTGTCCAGGTGGTGGGACTACGTGCTACCCCCTAATAATTACCCCGTGGCCGCAAATTCGACCTAAAGGTTTGCGAAATTCGCCTCCCATTGAAGTCAATGGAGCCCGCGGCGAACGGTCGTTTTCGCGAACGTTTGTGTCCGTTCGCGTTTCGCGTTCGCGAAACGTCCCGTCGGAAGTTCGTCCATCACTAGTCTGAATATTCAGTCTTCGATTATTAAATTTCCCAAAATATACTATTGAAAACTGTATACTCCCTTCCCCCATAAGTTATGCTTGCTTTGCCAGAGCCTGGAGTGTCATTGAATAAAAGGTCACCTAAAGTCTGACCATTGCTGCCTTGTCAACTAAATGACCACACTGCACACTGAGAAGATGGGAGACAATTGTGTGTGGTATAGCCACCAAGGAGGGAGAAGAAAGAGACAGTTCAGAGAGACCTCTAAAATTGTATTATGTGTAGGGAGCTATTGCAACTGGACAAGGTCGTCAAACTATTCCAATTGATCTTACCCTTCTGGGATCAGTCGCTTGTGCTATAGATATAAGACAATGGTTCCAATTCAGCTCAAAACAGCCAGATTAAACCATTTCATGACAAAAGCCAGCTTTATCTATAGCTAATTTTTGCTTGAACCGTACAACTTTTACTGCATGTATAGTAAAGCTGTATCCTTCTCTGTCATGTGCTTGTGCTAGTTTTCCTCTGTAATTCACACCCCTTTACAACCAAATGGAGCTCTATATAGGTTATTAAAAAATGGTAATCATTTGTGTTATTATTTAGGGTTTTACTCTAACTCATTTTGGTTTGTTTCAGTTACTTAATAAATAAATGTACAAAACCAAATTTACTGTGACCATTGCTGATTTGGTGTATTTATGTATGTATGATATCTGATATACTGTATGTGTTTAGATTTTAAACTGACCTGAACCTGTCCAGTAGATACAACATTACCGCCACCACATGGACAGAGAGACCCACCAAGAGCCATAGGGTGCTCTGGAACGGTTGCATGAATGAATCCAAGGTGCTTCTAGGTATTTCCTATCAGCAAAGAGACAAAAGAACAGACAATACAGGAACACGATATACACAACTAATATGCCACGGATTAAGGTTCCACTAACAGAGCTGTATTTTTAGAGTCTGAAAAGGGCTGGACAATCTTGCTATACAAAGGAGAGATAAAATACTTTGGCAAATGTTAAAGTGTAAAACAAGCCAAAATAACTTTGTTTTCAAAGTGTTTAATGGGTTAGGTAAAGATTCAATCTTTTTCCTGGTTTTAATGGCTAGAAAGGTATAGCCTCAGTTCCTATCCTGCTAACAATGGTTTCACCAGACAAGAAGCAAGGAAAATCTGCACAGACAGCAAAAAAGAAAATGAGGCCTAACCTTCCTCTACTCTTAAAAGAAAAAAAAACATTTTTAATTCTTCCTGTGTTACTGTTGGAGAGTTTCTCTCATTTTCTGTCTGGTAGAACAAGGGTAGACCTATCTACCGGAGCTCAGGATAGCAGCAAAAAATGGTACAAGGATTCTAGCTCTCCCCACTCTACAGAAAACTACTAAAACAGTATGGCTGCCACAGTCTCCAGAAAGTGAGTCAGACTTCACAACTGAAAAACTCCCAACTGCTCCTAAATTGACATGAGGCCTTAAAAGTTTAGATTGGGATAGTGATAGACTCTGACTCTACTGGGGGGGGGTTTCATGTCCTGTGTAGTCACTGTGAAAGGACATGAGGGGAAATCCCTTAGATAAGAACTCAGATAGCAAGAAAAATACAGAAGGGTTACAACCTCTGTCAGGAATTGTTTGCTGTCTCTCTTTGGGAGATGTTGCTTTACTTTCACTGGCCAGAAAGAGAGCAGATATCCCCAACAATAAAAAGAGAGGTTCTCAGTCTTCCCCACTATAACCAAGGATTTGACTGGCGTCCCACCTTTATCCACCAGTTAAGAACATGGCATTTACCATATCATGGATGCACAATTCTCCACACAAACCTTTTTCACTAGGATGGTGAGCCCCTGATATTTAAATGGCTTTGAGAATTCAATATACTGAGCTCTTTCGTTGTTGATGGTCAGAGGTGCGACGATCATGTCCGCTTGTCCGCTCAGTAGCTCTCCCATCATTCCATTCCATTCCTTCTTATTGCTGTTATTAACCTGCAATGTCAGGATGGCTAGAGTTCAGGGTAGTTCAGTCGTTATGTATTTTACACTTTTATCAGATTAGGATAAGATGATTAAATGAGCAAGTTTGCAGCGTGGCTAACATCTGCAAAACCCGTTGCAAAGAGACACAGAAAGTTTATAAAGTATTATCCCAGATTAAAGCACCGGCAGCTGTCTGTAATCTGACAAGTGGATAGAAAATCTTCTTCTGTAGGCTTGCATGGATCAGTTATGTAAAAGCAAAAAAAGTAAGCCATAGCATATTTCCCAAGAGCTCTTATTGCAGAATGCACCTGATGGTATATTTCTTTTAAACAATCTAATTTTATTTTTTTGGCTGTGCCACATTGTTTTTCATATACAGATTTTTCTAAGCAACCTGTAGAGATCTTTATGTTACGAAACGTAATTAGTACCCTTGCCAAACAATTGCTATAAAATACTCAGCACATTCTCTAAGTGGGTATGTCCACTATTCTTCACTTCTTAGGGTTCATTCACATGGGTACATAGACCCCTACATCTTTGCAGAGGGCCGCTTTTATGTGACCAAGGAAGACAGCCTATAAAAATCAATGCAGCAGCTGTACAGATCTTCCTGAACATCCAAGAGTGTACATCTCTACAGAGAGGGATGCACAGCTCTGGGTGCAGATAGACTGCATTCAGAGTTTTGCATCTGTCCCTGTATGGATATACACATGGGGATGTGCAGCTGTCGTGTCTCTCAGCCTGTCATTGAGTTTTTAGTGGCTGATTGCCCTCTGCATGGATGTAGGGGGTCTATTGGCCTGTGTAAATTGTCTTTAACGTTGAATTCTAGTCAAATTCTAACTAAGCTTACATTTTCTCCCACCTCATTCTAAGATTCTACCTGTAAAATACTACTAGACCTCTCTGCAGCCTTTGATACTGTTGACCATCCCCTCCGTGTCAAAAAACGCCACTCTCTTGGCCCTCAAGAATTTGCTCTCTCCTGGTTCTCCTCCTACCTATCACAGTGTTTCAGTGTTACCTATAACTCTGTTTCCTCCTCTCCACTTCCTCTTTATGTAGGGGTACCCCAAGGTTCTGTCCTCGGACCTCTCCTCTTCTCCATTTATACCTCCTCCCTTGGTCAATTAATAAACTCTGATGGCTTCCAGTACCGTCCCTATGCTGATGACACACACACCTATCTCTCTACTCCTCACCTCAAGCCTTCCATCTCCTCTCACATTACTTACTTACTAATGGACATATCAGCATAGATGCAACACCACTTCCTCAAACTCAATCCTTCTAAAACTGAGCTCGTCATTTTTCCGACCCCCCCCCCCGACTTCTCCATCAAGATCAATAATACAACCATCCGTCCCACCCTTCATGCCAGGATGCTAGGTGTAATCCTGGACTCTGACCTGTCCTTTAAAGTGGAAGTAAACCCTTCTATTGTTTTCAGTCAAGGAAGCCGCCATCTTGGCCTATAATAATTCTTCAACTGCCATAAGGCTGCACATGTGATCAGTTATGACACCAGCCATTGGATGGTTTGAGAGCACAACCAATGTGAACGTTAGCAGTTCCGGCATGCCGGGAATGTAAGTGTTTTTTGAAACTGGGTTTACTCCCGCTTTAAGCCCCAAATCCAATCACTGTCCAAATCTTGCAGACTTTACCTCTGTAACATATGCCCCTTTCTAACCATTGACACCACTAAGCAACTTATTCCCTCCCTTGTTATCTCTCGCCTTGACTATTGTAACTCCCTCCTCATTGGCAAGCTATCCACTTTTCAGTCTATCACCAATGCCCCTGCCAGACTTATCCACCTGCCAATCCCTCGACTGGCTTCCCATTGCACAACGAATAAAATTCAAAACACTAACAATAACATAAAAAGCCATTTACAACTCTGTCCCAGGCTACATCACCAATCTTAGCTCCAACTATCACCCAAACCATCCTCTAATCCCAAGACCTCCTGCTCTCTATGTCCCTTGTCGCCTCCTCCCATGCTCATCTCTAGGACTTCTCCAGAGCCTCTCTGATCCTCTGAAACTTACTACACTAATCTGTCCTCTTGTCTTCTCGTATCTCTTCCGGAAGGCCTATCCTGTCTTTAGCTAATAACTGAATCTTCTACTTCCCTAATCAGTTCATCCCTCACAGGTGCTTTCTTTTTGTTTCACCAGCCTCTCCCTATTAGACTCTAGGCACACAGGAGCAGGGCCCTCCTAACCCCTTTGTATTGAATTGTATTGTTGCTATATTGTCTCCCTTTATATTGTAAAGCAATGCGTAAATCCTGTATTATAATAATACTAAAAGAAAAGATGTCTATACTTACCGTACCTATTCTGAACCCACTATGGGTCCCAGTGCCATTTTCAGTGTATAGGAGAAGCAGCGACAAGGGCTGCAGAGCATGGGTGAAGATGTCACCCATAGATTTACTATGGGGCAGCTGTTGTTGGCTGTCCCTCCTCTTTACTGAAGCTGGCTCTGAAACCCGATCATGTGACTGGACAGGAACAGCTTAGGATAAGTAAATATAGGCATCTTTTCTTTTACAGGGTAGATAAAATAGTATTAGAATGGGGTGGAAGTAGATTTAGACTTAGTTAAAACTTGACTGCAATTCCACTTTAAATCTGATCTCTGTGTAAAAAACGAAATACTTTGTAAACACGGCTTTACCTGCCAAGGAGTTTGTAATTGTGCAGCAGAAGCACTAGTAGTATGTGCACAACCACAGAGCCTGATTGGCTCCTTGTGCTGTCGCCACCTCTCTCAATCTGAGTTCTGCTGTATAGGGGGTCACAGGAAATGATCAATACATATTCAGGTACCTATGCCTCTAGCATTTAAAGCTGAACTCTGGAAACAAAAACTTTTATTCAAACATATTGCTCCAAAAGCCACAAATGATATAAATCTACTTTATGTGCACCAAATACATTTACCAATCTAGATAATACCTTGTAAATATAGCAATTACATCATCACTGTGCCGTGTATAGCTGTGCAGAGAGCAGAGTTGTGGGATGGACCCAGCAGGCCCCACCCACTACAGGCTGCCTGCAGAAAACTACAGGACTAGTCACCCTGCACAAGGAGAGAGAGCAGCAGTGACTGGTCTTTATTACAGGAAGCTCCTGCACAGAGATAAAGTTTCACACTGGATTACTGCATAGATCCCGAAGAAATGCACAAATCACACCACGATTCAAAAAGAGCACACGTGATTCTTGTATTTAGACAATATACACTATAGTTACAAAGTTGGGTTGAAAAAAGACACAAGCCCATCTAGTTCAACCAAAAAAAAATAAAAATAATAATAATACAATCCCATATAAACAAACCTATACCCACAGTACAGAGACAAAAGTATCAGGACGCCTGCCTTTACACGCACATGAACTTTAATAGCATCTCAGTCTGAGTCTGTTGGGTTCAATAAATATTACGTTGGCCCACCCTTTTCAGCTATAACAGCTTCAACTCTGCTGGGAAGGCAGTCCACAAGGTTTAGGAGTGTGACTATGGGAATGTTTGACCATTCTTTCAGAAGTGCATTTGTGAGGTCAGGCACTGATGTTGAATGAAAAGGCCTGGCTCGCAGTCTCCGCTCTAATTTATTCCAAAGGTGTTCTATCGGGTTGAGGTCAGGACTCTGTGGAGGCCAGTCAAGTTCCTCCACCCCAAACTTGCTCATCCATGTCTTTTCGGACCTTGCTTTTTGCACTGGTGTGCAGTCATGTTGAAACAGGAAGGAGCTAGCCCCAAACTGTTCCCACAAAATTGGGAGCATGAAATTGTCCAAAATGTCTTGGTATGTTGATGCCTAAAAATGTACTTTCATTGGAACTAAGGGGTCAAGCCCAACACCTGAAAAACAACCCACATCATAATGCCCCCCTCCACCAAATGATTTGGAGGGGTGGCCCAATACTTTTGGCAATATAGTGTGGGAGAGCGACTATGGGGTGGAGGAACTTGAGTGGCCTGCTCTGTGCAGGCCAATCAAGTTCCAGAAGTCCTGACCTCAACCCAATAGAACACCTTTGGGATGAATTTGAGCAGAGACTGCAAGCCAGGCCTCACAAATGCACTTCTGGAAGAAAGGTTAGACATTTCCATAGACATACTTATAAACCTTGTGGACAGGCTTGCCAGAATAGTTGAAGCTGTTATAGCTACAAAGGGTGGGCCAACTCAATATTGAAACCTACGGACTAAGACTGGGATACCATTAAAGTTCATGTGCGTGTAAAGGCAGGTGTCCCAGTACTTTTGGCTACATAGTGTATGTTTAGTCTGGAGTTCAGCTTTAAAAATAGTGTTTTTTGGAAATAATACTATATATGCCAAGAAAAAAATGTAGAAAATAGTTCCACCAGACAAAAAAACAAGACTTCATTGCACAAGTTGCAAAGATTTCCAAGCAGAAACCATAATTTTCTTTGGTGCAGTGGCAGATTAGTAGGAACCATGCACTTAATATTGGAGGAGAGTATGTAAATCACCTACCCGCTCCTGTGTACCAAACTTCCCATCAGCCACCAGGTGGAATTCATAGTTGAAATTCATTTCTTTGGCGAGTTTTAGCAACAGGTCAATGCAGAAGCCATAACAGCACTGGGGGATGGTGGGGCGACCTAGTGAGACACAGGGAGATGGAAAAATCTACAGTTGCAAATGAGATGATGGAAGTGTGGGAGATTGATGATATAAGATGGAACCAGGATAATTCCCCCATCTAAAATTAGAAGGACCTATAGTTTATATGGAGCTCAACAGAGGAGCTGTGCATTGGTCCCACCTATTCGTAGACTATGGCTTAAATGGCCTCTCTGGGCATCTGCAGAGAAAACCCCAACTGATGAGCCCCTGTACCAGCTGCTGCTGTACCAGTTCTCCTATTTTCTTTCTGCAAAGAAAGAGTTTCTCTGCTCTTCATGATAAAGCAGCTACGTTTGGGCATGCTAAGTGCATCAAAAAGAGAGTTCACCAAGAAGAAAGTTCATGGAAGTTGGGGCCCCATCTAAATTTTGCAATTGGGCTCTGTGATTTGTAGTCACGCCCCCAGTTAGAACCTTTTATTTTTACTGCCATCAATATTTCCTGTGGTGAGATTTCCCCTCACTTCCCATGTGGTCAGTGGAACAGGAAGTGTAGATAAATCTTCCCAAAAAGGGCACAGCAATTAAAGTTGGGCATAGATTCCAACCTTTCTTAACTCTGTCCAAAACGAAACAATCTATAACTTTAGCTGGAGCTCCACTTTATTAGAAAAGATGTATTATGTTTATATAATGCACAGCCTCTGAGTAGCCAAAAGTTACAACTCTGTACTTACCTGGGGTGGTCTCATTGGGCCCTTGGCATCGAACTTTTTTGATGAGCTCACCAGTTATACCATACTCTTCTTTACAAGAACCATCTGGTAATGCTGCCTTGACATAAACGAATGGTTCTTGGTGAATAGTCACTATCTGTGAATGAAATAGAAGATAACATACATTAAGCAAAGATTAAAGTGCAAGTACCCACAATCCAGGCTTATAGTACATTCTGCAAGCTTCTTTGTATTATATCTCAGACATGGCTGATAAAGCACAGAAGGAAGCTTACACAATAAAGAAATACTGTGGTTACACAGCAATAAGCCAATACATTTAATGTAGAAACCCCCTTTACTTTAGCAGAAAACTCCTTCAGAGCCCAACTTTAGTCAAAGCTTGACTTGTGAATTTTTATTTGCTGTCTGTGCCTCTGGGAGATTTCCCTTTTGTCAGTTGTCAGGCAGAAAAGGAAGCAAAATGAATTCTTACAACTTTCTCGCTATTTAATGGGTGTTAGAATCTTCCTACTTCCTGTTTATTTGGCTTATATCAGAAAGAATAGAAAATGAGAGGAAATTCCCATAACTTCCTACCTATTTAATAGGTGTCAGACAGAATCCCCTCACTTTCTATCCAACTGGTGTTTGACAGAAGTGAAACTGAGGGGAAATTCCCCTACAGGGACACAGACAGACATAAATGCACATTTTCTTGTACAGTGAGGGACATTTAGATCATTTGTCTTGATCGTGCTTTTAGTAGGGACTGGGTGCAAAAGAATGAAAGCACCGAAAGCACCAAAATGCTTTCACATCCCATCCCTACCTATCCATGAGCTATTGCAGTTGTGCCATACTCTTTCCATTTTCGGATGATGGATTGAACGGTGCTCTGAGAGATATTCAAAGCTCTGGATATTTTTTTATAACCTAACCCTGCTTTAAAATTCACCACAACTTTATCCCTGACCTATCTGGTGTGTTCCTTTGCCTTCATGATGTTGTTTGTTCACAAAGGTTCTCTAACAAACCTCTAAGGGCTTCTCAGAACAGCTGTATTTATACTCAGATTAACTTACACACAAGTGTATTTACTTAATGTATTTATTTATTTAATTTAAATAATTTTTTGTATTTATTTAAATGTATTTACTAGTTAGGTGACTTCTGAAGACAATTGGGTCCACTAGATTTTAATTAGAGGTATCAGAGTAAAGGGAGCTGAATACAAATGCATGCCACACTTTTCACATATTTATTTGTAAAAAAAATTGAAAACCATTTATCATTTTCCTTCCACTTCACAATTATGTGCTACTTTGTGTTGGTCTATCACAGAAAATCCCAATAAAATACATTTAAGTCTTTTGGTTGTAACATGACAAAATGTGGAAAATTTCAAGGGGTATGAATACTTTTTCAAGGCACTTTATGTCTACACATTTTATAGAGAATAGCATAATTCTGACACCGCAGGTGTGAAAAACACAAACTATAGTAAGGTTTATACCTTTAGATTGGTCGACATTTTGTACCCTTCAGGTTTTTCTGTTTCACCTCCTGGCCAAATAATCTTTCTGTCATTCTGTAAAATCTGCAAGATAAAAGAGCAATCAAAATAAAGGACTAATGACTAAAGTAAAGCTTTGTTTTGCTGACATAGTGTAAGTTACATATGTAGTGCTACCCCTGAAGGAGCTGCTGGTTGTATTACACTCTTCTGTTCTTGAGAGGATTCCTGTTCAACACAATACTGATGTAGTAGCTGCCCAGGCCACACATGTGGTACAGTGTGCTTGTTTCGTGGCTGTATACCATCTCTCCCCCCCCCCCCCCCCATGTGTCTCTGTCCTCCCTCTCTTTTTGAGACCCAAGAAGCACCACCTTCCTGGAAGTCCCTCCAACTGGGTTGGGAGGGCTATAAGAGCGCAGTGTACACCGATATTGTCTGTCGTAGGTACAATATCAACAGGGAGGCTTTTATGTCTCTCCCCAGTCATCTGCCATCAGGTAATTGACCTCCACAGTGCTTTCCTTATCTTTTGAGTGAGTGCATTTTGCAATTCACTTAATCTATTTTCTTTTTATTTCACAATTTTAAATGCCTGTCTCATTGGATTATTAAAATGTATTCATTCCTTTGCAAACTGCGAGTCTCATAATTCACAGCTGTGCATAGGTTTCTGCGGTGAAGAATTTAACAACATTTAGGTAATTATTATTTTTTGATAAATCTTTTTTGTGATACTGGTTTGCAATTGTCCTTATAAGGCCATTGTTTCAATTTGGCTTATTTCTATCCCTATAGGGGGCATACCAACTCTTTGTCCTCCTGTGGCCATATAGACCGGAGCTTTGGGGTGAAAAACTTTATTGATGCCTCCTCATCTTTGATGGTTATTATTATTATTTCAATCAAAATCCATATCAGAAATTTCTCGGCAACGTGGGTAAGATCCTGTATGGACTTCTAAAAAACCTTTTTTGCAATATACTTGTTTACCTAGCTAAAAAATATATATATATGAAATTGTATCTTTATTTGTTATGAAGTCTTATTCATATATTTCTATTGTTTCCAGCCTACCATACAATTTACCTAAACTCCTGAGGAAGCTCAGATGAGTGAAACATGTTGAGTGGTATATTGTGAGTGGTATCTTTTGCTTCAGTCAATTGTTTTGTCCTATACAAAATTTGATGTGGATAACTTTTTTTTATTGTATTGTATATTTCTTTGTAATAAAAACATTTTTATGGATATTTATCAAATATCTATCTATTTTGTTTCTGACACCTTAAAAGTCCTGGGGTTTGTTTACCTCACTGTCCTTTTCTCTGTTTTCATTCATTTGGGATGTGGTGTTTAGTTTGATGTTTCTGCCCTCATCATTGGAAGTTTCTTTCCGTTCTACCTTCTCTTGGTCATTCTTCAAATCTTTCTTCTTAAGTGTAGACAGACCTTTATCTTTTACTTGGGACATATTACAGTAGAGCTTGGTGACGCTAGCAGCAGTAACTCAAATGGATTCAGCCCCTGTCCCTCCTCTAATCTTGTGCTCAAGCCATTAACACAGGGCTTAAATCCCTTCAGACATCAGTCAGGTCCACTCTTCCTCAAAAGGTTCAATATTGTGCAGCCTTTTGGATGGGGTATCCGTTCTATAAAAATAGTCCCTCAACTTATCCACCACTGCTTATTTAAAGGCCAATAACTCTGAGATAGGATAGATCTTTATTAGCATGGATGAGGCACTGGTTCTTATATGTGATAGGTTGTAGATATCCATCATGTTCTTGATATAGCCACCCACCCAGTGCTTCTCTGCTGGCATCTGCATGGAGTTAGTAGGGCCGAGCTGGGCTAGCCGAGATATGCCAGTTCACGCTGGTAGGACTACTTGTCTTGTATTGGCTCTCAAGACATTCTGGCCCATTTTACTTGACAGGCCTGATCTGGCAGCTCTGAATTATCTTCTTCTTCATTTCTAAAGAAGCTTGCTGAAGAGAAGCATAGGGACTTCTAGACTCTCAGATGATCCCAGTCCTCTTTAACTCTGCCAGCTGTTCACTAAGGTTCTCTAATGCTGCGTACACACGTAGCAGACTATTCGGCGGACTTAGTCTGGCAGACTTTCCGCCGGACTGTCCGCCGGACTTTCCGAACGAGCTACTTGCCCACACACGGCACTTTTTCAGCGGACTAATACGGCGTACTAAGTCCTCCGGACTATCTGCCGTACTTTTGAAATGAACGGACTCGCCCACACACATGGAGGAAAGTCCGCTCATTTTGAGCGCGTCTCCAGGTAGCCGGGGCCAGCGAAGGAGGCGTCGCTGGCCCCGTCACCTGGTATGGACTTAAAGGGGAACCCCTATGCCGAAAAATCAGTGTAGGGGTCCCCCCTAGGTCCATATCAGACCCTTATCCGAGCACGCTACCCGGCCGGCCAGGATAGGGGGTGGGGACGAGCGAGCGGCCATCAATTTTAACTCAGATTCTTTTTCCCTATTCAGATCAGCTTCCAGTACAATTTAAGGACACAACTGTAGAACTTTCTCTGTCTTCTCCATCCTCTATAGCATTCAAACACTTTTTTTCTGGGCCTTCTGCTTTTGAACCAATTGTTGGTACCTCAACCGCTGCATGGAGAGCACATTCTCCAATGTAGAGTCTCTCTATGAGACAAGGGGCACAGGAGTTGCCTTACTAAGTCTGTATTCATCCCCATGATGACTAAGGAACTCTTGATGGACCCAGGGGGTCAAGGTCACTTGATGGAGAGCATGTCCAAGGTCCTTAGTTGTCTGATAACTAAGGGGTCCTACGCTAGCTTAACTGGGAGATATCCATCATATTGGAACTCAGTGTAACTTGTGCACCAAAACAAGGAAAACCTTCATGTTAGGTATATGCAATTTGTTTCATTACAAATCTAAATTTGGACAAATGTTTGGTTATTTGGAGATTCAGCTGTATCCCCCCCCCCCCCCCTTCCTGAACTGTACCAGGCCCTCAACATGTATAATTTCTGAGGCTGGTCCCCATAAAACAGACTTTCACCCTCTCTAACTACTTTAGTTAGTTTTACTCCTCCCCCCTTTAAAACAATTGGATATTCTAAATTTTTTCCCTTTTCTGTGAGCCCACTCTTCCAACTTTTCTCGCCAAGTGGAAATCCTTGTTTTAATGCTGCTTGACTCGTACTCAGAGGATTTCTAGTTGGCTTTCTTAGTTTGACTAAATGAGCTACAATGTTGTTGGTCAGTTGTAGGCTAACCCCCTGGAAACAGGCAAGAATGCCTCTCTTCCACTCCAACAAGGTGGATGTGGTCTGATCCATTCACTTGTCTAGAACGAACACTTGGCTGTCAGGTGCCAAGTCCACCACTGCCTGATAAATTTGCCCTTTCTCCCAGGAGGCCCCAGGAATGTTCATGATTACATTCAACACTAGTCTTCAAAGTTGCTCCTGGCCTTACTTGGGAGCAATGACACAGTTGACTCCCCTCCAAATACAGCCAACTGGTCCCAGGCTCACTGGAAGGTATAGACCCTCACTCTCTCCTGGAGCCTGTTAATGTAACAGCACAATTGAGAACAGCATATTCCTGGAATCACCGCAACACATATGCAGCAGTAATTCTTGTTCAACACAATACTTTTGCAGCAGCTAGCTGGGCCATAGCTGGGATAACACTACAAATGTAATAACTGTCATCACTGGAGTATTTTGTCTTCTTTCCTTCATGTATTGTAAGTATACAAAGTCACTGCTATGCTTACAAAAGCAAGCGATAGGAGGAAAAGGCAGCCATGATCGTTCAGCAGCTTTATCCTCCAGGGTAAGTGACTGTGGTGAAATGCATGAAAGCATGGTTGGACCAGTGATTTTTATGGACAAGTGACAGTTAAAGGGAACCTGTCAATAATGAGCTTTACAAATAACAGCACTGTTCATAAAAATGTAATTATATTAGTTGTACAAATAATTGCTTACTCCCTGACATCATTCTGCCACCCTACAGGATGCCATCTTTTCTGACCCTGTTGTGAGACTATTGTCGATTTTAACTGAGTTAGCCCAGAGTTCACTTACCATTTCTTGGAGCACTCTACCTCTCTCAGAAGAAACAGGGCTGTTACTCAAGATGGCATGGTACCATAGAGCAGCATGTGCAAAATGATCACAGAAAAGTAGCATAGATAATCATTATCAATATTTCCAACAATATCACTAGATGTAAACATCACTGGTGAAAGTTCTTATTTACACAGCTCTAGAGGTGCACTGGCCAGGTACAGTATGGGCAGAACAGTGGCAAACCTACTCAGTGCAAAGTCCAGATTGAACTGCTACTCACGTGGCTTCCATTGAATATCCCAACTTGGACGAGTTTTCGGTTTTGAAGGTTCATAATGCTGTAGTTGGCAAATTTTCTGTCTCCATCCTCATTGAATTCCACCCTTCCTGTGACACCTTCTGGGTATTTGGAGGACATTAGCACCCTGACATAACAGAACACAAATATGTACTTAAAGCAGAGTTCCACTCGTTTGCAAGTTTATTAAAAGTCAGCATCTGCAAAGAGTGTAGCTGCTGACTTTTAATAAACAGACACTCACCTGTCCCACGGTCCAGTAATGCAGTCGCCTGAAGCCTTGCTCTTCTCCCCCACCTCTCCGTGGTGCCAGCATTGCAAGTGGGGGCACCCGACTGTGACAGCTTGAGGCTTCACAGCCGGGTGCGCACTGCACATGTACAAGTTGCACTACGCTCTCTTGGTGGCCAGGCAATCTTCTATGACGTGCCCTAGAAGATTGTAGAGAGGGAGGGGGAGAGGAGGAGTCACCTAGAGGGAGAGGAGGAGTTATCCAGGCAGCAAGGCTATGTGGATATAAATCAATGATTTTTTTTAAAAAAATCTAAAAAATCAGATTTTTTTTATTTAATTCAAAAAAAATAATTTATATCGACTTTATTTTAATAAAATTATTTATTTTAATTAATGCTTTTGGAGTAAAAATCTATTTAAAGATAGTTTTATATTTAGGATACATTAATAATTTAGTTTATTCAGCATAAAATGGAACTTAGTTATGTAGCATGAGGCTGTATATTTGCCAATATTTGCATTTTTGGTAAACTCATTCAATGAGATAATATGCACTGCATTGATGCTTTCACACAATTTCACAGTAATCATGAGATAAAACAAAGTTCAGTAATATTCCTTTATCCACTTGTTTTGCAAATCTATGTACACTGCAAACTGTATGATTGAATCATAATGATTGAATTGATATTGGTGTTTTACTTACCTGACAGCTTATTGTTCTAAACAGGAAACCTTCATTTTGTTTATAAATATTAAACATTCTAACTACCAGCAAGAATAAGTCCTTACATTTAAAGAGCACCTGTCATTTTGGATCCATCATGGCAGCGCCTGTTACTGGGCATCCACTCACCTGCTGCCGCCACCTCCCTCACCTTGTTGTGTCACTGCCACATCACCAGCCGTGAATGGGACTGTCGGTGAGTCGACAGCGGGTCCGAGGAGGAGCCGCTGCAGACAGAGATGACAGTTGTTCTTTAAAAATTATGATTTAAATCAAGTTGATTTAAATAAAGCCTTTTTACTAGTGATTTAAATCCACTTGATTTAAATTAAATCCACCCTGAAGCAAGGTGACAAGAACAGGAAGTGGGAGCTGGGTACCTGTCAAAACTAGGTACCCACTCCCCCCCACAAAGACAAAATTACATGCCAAATGTGGCATGTAAGGGGGCAAGGAGTGCTTAAAGTAGAACGGTATCTATAAATTCGTGAAGCACTTCTGCAATGACGATGGTGATTATCAGACAGAGCTTAAAGTATTACTAAACCCAGGACCCTGAATTCAATATATCTGGTCTCCTACAGTACACAGAACATTGAAATGTTATAGTTTTAGTAAATATAATCTGCTAAATGCCCTTTCTCATCAGCCGTTAGAGCAGTCTTGTGACTTTCTATCAGTGTCTGGTTAAAGCTTGTAGGAGGAGTTTTCATTCTCCTCTGATTGTCCTATGAGGCTACAGGACCCCTGACCCTCTGTCTGGACAGTACTGATTGGTCCTGTGATGATCACATGCACTTTCCCAAGAAAAAAAAATCTCTCTAACAATACACACCAAACTGAGCATGTGCAGCTTACCCCCCAAGGCTCTGTTCTTTCAGGGGATGGTTTGGGGACAGTGGGAAAAGGGGGAATCAGAAAAGACAGGATCAAACAGCCTTTTTATACAATGCAGAGGATTAACCCCTCAGGGTCCATAGTGAGTATAACACGCGTGCTTTACTGCATATACAGACTCATTTTACTGTTATGAGTTTAGTCTCTTACAGGGAGATTTCCTCTCACTTCCTGTAGGGACAAGATATGAAGGCAAATCTGACCAACCGGGACAGAAAACAAAGTCTTTAGTTGAATGGGGAAGGGTTGGTACCAGTGACAATTGTTTGTACACATATTTTTTGGACAGGGGTCATACGAAAGAAAGTAAGAAAAGGTTTCCCAATGGAGTCACAGAAATAAATTCTGACAAAAATGTTAGCTTTTCTTCAATATAGCCTTAGGCCGGGTTCACGTATGTGCAGCTGCTGTTCCCAGCTTGGGGTCCGGTGTGTCCCTGTTCAACCATTCAGGTGTGAATTTTTGCTTGAATTTGCACCTGAACCAGACCCAAAGACCCTTTTGAAATGCAGACCAGACCTGTGTGAACCGGCTCCATTGAGAGCCGGGCACACTCGCATGTCATGCGAATTGGATGCGGGGAAACACACATCCTATTAGCACATATGTGAACCCAGCTTCAACTAAAACAAAAATTGGGCTGAAGAAAGGCTTTAGTGTATTACTCTTTAGGAGCCAGGAAAGATTTTTTTAGTTGGGCAAATTGGCAACACTTTATGCATCTGTTTTGCTTCTCTGCAGCTAAACTTGTTGAGTATATTATTTTAGAAGATGCCATGTGTGGTTGATGGAATGGTTGCTTCTGTTACTTTTAGGGTAACTACTATGCCAAGTTATAATAACCTTTTGAATAACGGCCCAGTTTTCCAGATGTTTGTATTTCCTACACACCCTCTTGGTGGGTCAGTAATGTTTTCTTTTTCAAAAAGATCATGAATTGCCTGAGCGGTAATAGCCACTGCATCACTGATGTGAGCGGATTCAT
This sequence comes from Lithobates pipiens, assembly GCF_037356315.1. Classification (NCBI taxonomy): domain Eukaryota; kingdom Metazoa; phylum Chordata; class Amphibia; order Anura; family Ranidae; genus Lithobates; species Lithobates pipiens. Next base: position 123,154,306 of record NW_027507685.1, on the reverse strand, counting down.
TTTTTCCATTGATCAACTGGAGACCGATGACTCCTACAACAGAAAAATGTATAAATGATTATATCTGAGTATAGATAAGCAATTTTGAAAGCAGTAACATTATTTAAAGTGTAAGTGTAGGCAGTGGCAGACATCAAAAGACCCCTATTTAATCCAGTTAAATATTATCATGAAGCCTTGATTTTCTTGCACATCAGTAATTAGGCTAAAAGGGGGGGGGGGGGGGTTATGCGATTCTGCCACCTGTTATCACTCTCTCTGCATTCTTTGGGCGTCACCATTAATTACTCTTGTAAAATATTATTACTACTAATTATACACATATTCAATACCTTGTTCCCAGATATTTTGGTCTCAACAATTACAACACATCCCATTTTTGGTGATACTCTTCTATACTTTTGCATTTCCTTACTTTGCCCGATATCGCATCCATTTCCATGCTGCCTCAGTTCCCGTGGAGGGATTATGCTCCTGGCCCACCCTACGCCCACCGCCGCGCACTGCACTTGCCGTCCGGATTGGTGAGTGTGCTCTGGCTAACCATTTATATGCATTAAATCCTTATTAATTCATATTTTTGTCTATATGGTTAAGTATATTATACTTTTTACTCATATCCCATAGGAACTTTTTGGTCACATCAGCTCCTGATGAGTGGGGATACACCCACGAAACGCGTCGAGCTTTTGATTTGATGCCCCAGCTACATTTTATACAGATTGAAAAGAAAACACTGCGCTGTGATTTGTTATAAGTGAAGAATGGCCTCAACAGCCAGAAGAGCAGCCAACACCAAAAACAAACAAAGTTCGGCAAATAGGATAATAAAAACAGTGTAGCGCTTCAATGATAATAAACGTGATCAACATAAAAAATAATAATATGTCAAAAATCGCATAAATATAAATGCCTAGAGATGAAAGTCCAACATTGGGCGCTCATTCCACTATATAGCTGGCATGGGGGTGACCGAACCGTCACAGAGAAGGCAAGTAATACACTAGGCGAATGTGTTCATATGGATCTGCTTGACTGTAAACATCAGTAAAGAGTGGATAAATACTTCTTACCGGAACAGTTGGACTCACACAGTCATATGACGGTTGAGTCTAGAAGGCTTGAGGTCACAATCTGGGACCAAGGAGTATAAGGAGGGAGATCTGTTGAGCTGATGGTGGAGCTCCGGGCGGTTGTAGGCCCAATGGTGGATCCTTTCAGATGGAACGTCAAGATAGTCAAACTCAGACGCAGCCTGTTGTACCAATACTCCAATCTCCCCCGAATGGGGAGGGAAATGATGTGAAGGTTTAAACCAAAGAAACGGAAAAAAGAAAAAAGAAAAAAAGGCTCCACATGGTGCGGGTCAAACGGTATAAAAAATGTTGATTTATTGAAGTCAAAAGATAATTAATGACTTAGTGATCACATAAAAAATAAAATGAAATTAAAAGCAATGTGGGGTGCCAACAGCTCGAGCTATTGGTACAACAGGCTGCGTCTGAGTTTGACTATCTTGACGTTCCATCTGAAAGGATCCACCATTGGGCCTACAACCGCCCGGAGCTCCACCATCAGCTCAACAGATCTCCCTCCTTATACTCCTTGGTCCCAGATTGTGACCTCAAGCCTTCTAGACTCAACCGTCATATGACTGTGTGAGTCCAACTGTTCCGGTAAGAAGTATTTATCCACTCTTTACTGATGTTTACAGTCAAGCAGATCCATATGAACACATTCGCCTAGTGTATTACTTGCCTTCTCTGTGACGGTTCGGTCACCCCCATGCCAGCTATATAGTGGAATGAGCGCCCAATGTTGGACTTTCATCTCTAGGCATTTATATTTATGCGATTTTTGACATATTATTATTTTTTATGTTGATCACGTTTATTATCATTGAAGCGCTACACTGTTTTTATTATCACATTTTATACGGAACCATATTCATTTCATCATGAATTGATTTTTTAATTATATACAAAAAATTATTTTTGTTTTACATCTAGTGGATGCATACTTACCATGTGTGTATATCCGTCGATATTGGGTATGCTGTCATGGGCACCATTATTCTACAGTATTCCATTTTTTTTATTTTTTTATTATTACCATGTGCTGTTGTATGTATATATTATTTATCATGCTTCTACTGTATTGATGCCCTTACATATTCAGAATTTGATACTTTTTACGTTTTTTTACTTAATAATCAATAAACATTTCAACATGGTTAAAATCTACCTCCACTATCCAAGTGCTTCATTTTAAAGTCCCAAACTCCCTTCTATACACATCAGTAATTAGGCTGGGAGGGCACAGTGCTGCCAACCCAGCACAGGCAGCACAGTGGTGTAGTGGATAGCACTCGCACCTAGCATTAAAAAAAGTTGCTGGTTAGAATCCCAACCATGACACTATCTGCCTGGAGTGGGCATGTTCTCCCTGTGACCGCGTGGGTTTCCTCTGGGTACTCCGGTTTCCTCCCACACTCCAAAGACATGCTGGTAGGTTAATTGGGTTCTGTCCAAAAAAATGACTCTAGTATATGAATGTGTGCTGGGGACCTTTGATTTGATGTAAGTGTATGATGTGGCGCACTGCGTAAATTGACAGCGATACATGGGTACCTTAACTAAAATAATATAATAGATGAGCATCTTAATGAGACACAATGTACAGGGATAGGGACAATTGTAGACACTCACTCGGGTTGAACTGGATGGACTGGTGCCTTTATTCAACCTTACTTACTACTATCTATCCAACTAGGGAAAAACTCGCGTTTACTGGAAGCCTTTAATGGCATAATGTATCTAACGGAACCTGCTGATTGGAGGAGAGAGCACATGGATGACCATATCAGTCATATACTGCTCCTTCACTAATCATAGTCTTAAAGCGGTTGTAAAGGAATTATTATTTTTTTTTTAAATAACAAAAATGTTATACTTTCTTCCACTGTACAGCTCGTTTTGCACAGAGTGGCCCAGAACCTGCTCTTCTGGGGTCTCTCGGCGGCTGTCTCGGCTCCCTTCCGCAAGGACTCCACAACTTCACGCGAGCTCCCTCGCATGATATGGAGTGCTTGCGGGCACGCTCCCGTGATACAGCCGCACGGCGCGCCGCATCATTGGATGCAATTGACAGCAGCGAGAGCCAATGGATGCGCTGCTTTCAATCCATCCACTGTAACCAATCAGCGGCCAGGCTGATCGGCGAAGAGGATGTCAGGGACGAGCGTGGGGCTTTCGAGGGGTCAGGTAAGTATAACTGGGGGGCTGGGGGGGGGGCAGCATTGTCAGATGTTTTTTCACCTTAATACATAGAATGCATTAAGGTGAAAAAACGTTTACCTTTACAACCCCTTTAACCAAACAGCTGTATTGCTTTGACTACATTACCAAAGAGTTAAAGGGGTTGTAAACCCTCAAGGTTTTTCACATTAATGCATTCTATGCATTAGGATGAAAAACCTTCTGCAGACCAGAGCCCCCTTTTACTTACCTGAACTCCAGCGACGGGTATGAGCAAAACAGCTCCAGACGCTGTCTCAGAACCTCATTGGATAGATTGATAGCAGCGGGAGCCATTGTCACAAGTTTTGAGGGAGCGTGCAATTGGCATGATGACTGCAGGAATGTCTACCAGAGCTGTTTGCCTTGCATTTAATGTTAATTTCTTTACCATAAGCCATCTCCATAGGCATTTCAGAGAATTTGGCTGTACAACCAACCGGCCTCACAACCACAGACCACATGTAACCACACCAGCCCACAACATCCACATTTAGCATCTTCACCTCCAAGATCGTCTGACACCAGTCACCCGGACAGCTGCTGCAACAATCGGTTTGCATAACCAAAGAATTTATGCACAAACTGTCAGAAACCGTCTCAGGGAAGCTCATCTGCATGCTTGTCATCCTCATCGGGTCTCGACCTGACTGCAGTTCATCGTCATAACCGACTTGAGTGGGCAAATGCTCACATTCAATGGCGTCTGGCACTTTGGAGGTGTTCTCTTCCCGAATGAATCCCTGTTTTCACTGTACAGGGCAGATGACAGACAACGTGTATGGCGTCGTGTGGGTGAGCAGTTTGCTGTGGATCAAGTGGCCCATGGTGGCAGTGGTGTTATGGCATGGGCAGGCGTAGGCTATGGACAACAAACACAGGTGCATTTTATTGATGGCATTTTGAATGCACAGAGATACTGTGACCAGATCCTGAGGCCCATTGTTGTGCCATTCATCCACGACTATTACCTCATGTTGCAGCATGATAATGCATGGCCCCATGTTACAAGGATCTATAAACAATTCCTGGAAGCTGAAAACATCCCAGTTCTTGCATGGCCAGCATATTCACTGGACATGTCACCCATTGAGCATGTGTGGGATGCTCTGGATCGGCGTACACGACAGCGTGTTCCAGTTCCTGCCAATATCCAGTAACTTCATACAGCCATTGAAGAGCAATGGACCAACATTCCACAGGCCACAATCAACAATCTGATCAAATGGTGGTTACACCAGATACTGACTGGTTTTTGGACCCCCGTTCCCCCCCGTCCCCCAATACAGTAAAACTGAACATTTTAGAGTGGCCTTTTATTGTGGCCAGCCTAAGGCACATCTCTGCAATAATAATGTTGTCTAATCAGCATCTTAATATGCCACACCTGTGAGATGGATGGATTATCTCGGCAAAGGAGAAGTGCTCACTAACACAGATTTAGTATTAAATGCAAAATCAGTCAGCGCAAAACAAAAACCTTCTGTTTAAAGTATAAGTAACAGAGCAGCTGAACACTAAAGGTAAATATAACAAAAACCTCAAAGAAATATCATAAACAGAGCAGTGCAGCGCTGAAACAAACATTTTTTTCAGCGCTGCACTGCTCTGTTTATAACACAGATTTAGCCCTGGTTCACATTGGGATGATTTGACATGTCAAATCGCATATCAAATTCTGGGCAATTGCCGGCAAAGGCACCATCCTAATCGGTACGACACTGAATTTGTTTCTGTACTACATTAGTTTCCTGCTCTAACCTGCACCATATCGAGGCTTGGACTGCACGCCGACCCCGGGAGACGGAATGGCGCTTGCTAAATCCCAAAAGTATTGCTGGAAAGGCTCAGTGCCAGTCTATAGGCACCATACTTGTGAGTGGAAATGTTTTATTAATAATTAATAATTCTATATTACATTGGCTATATGTTTAGGATAGTTGTCAGTCACACGCCTCCCTGATGTCACGGTATTATGGATAAGTATCTGCCTGTATTTCTCAGCATTGAGGACGCATTGAAGATGCCACTGATCCTGACCAAATCTCCAACCCTATTTACATACCTGCAGCTAAAAACTTGCAAGGAACATCCACCATATTTCACTGTTGCCTGAAGACATTATTGTGCTCAATGTGAGTGTAAAAACTGCGCTATAACCATCTATCCCTAAGAAAATAAACAACAATTCCCTTGTGTAACACAGTCACAAAATAGTAAATAAAAAATAAATAAGAATTGCGCTAGATATTAAAATATAAAGTCCATATGAATTAAATTCATCTGATAAAAATGTGTCCGCAAGTAATGTGATAGTGGATCATCTATCACCAAAACCGCAGTGAATCCGCCACCAGGGGGAGAACCTCTGGGGAAATCTAGGAGGGAAAAGGACCTGGGGGTCCTAGTAGATGATAGGCTCAGCAATGGCATGCAGTGCCAAGCTGCTGCTAAAAAAGCAAACAGAATAATGGCATGCATTGAAAAAGGGATTAATTCCAGGGATAAAACGATAATTCTCCCGCTCTACAAGACTCTGGTCCGGCCGCGCCTGGAGTATGCTGTCCAGTTCACAGCACCGGTCCTCAGGAAGGATGTACTAGAAATGGGGGGAGTACAAAGAAGGGCAACAAAGCTAATAAAGGTTCTGGAGGATATTGAGGAAAGGTTGCGAGCACTGAACTTATTCTCTCTGGAGAAGAGACACTTGAGAGGGGATATGATTTCAATTTAATACTGTACTGGTGAACCCACAATAGGGATAAAAAAATTTGTGGAAGGGAGTTTAACCACTTCAGCTCCGGACCAATAAACACCTTAAGGACCAGAGGTCTTTTTGCAATTTCGCACTGCGCTGCTTTAACTGGTAATTGCGCGGTCATGCAATATTGCACCCAAACGAAATTTGCGTCCTTTTCTTCCCACAAATAGAGCTTTCTTTTTATGGTATTTGATTGCCTCTGCGATTTTTTTTTTTTGCGATATAAATGGAAAAAGAGCGAAAATTTTGAAAAAAAATGATATTTTCTTCTTTTTGTTATAAGAAAAATCTAATAAACTAAATTTTAGTCATACATTGAGGGCAAAATTTATTTAGCCACATGTCTTTAGTAAAAAAAATGTCAATAAGCGTATATTTTTTGGTTTGCGCAAAAGTTATAGCGTCTACAAACTAGAGTACATTTTCTGGAATTTACACAGCATTTAATTTATGACTGCCGATCTCATTTCTTGAGGTGCTAAAATGGCAGGGCAGTACAAATCCCCCCCAAATGACCCCATTTTGGAAAGTAGACACCCCAAGGAAATTGCTGATGGGTATGTTGAGCCCATTGAATATTTATTTTTTTTGTCCTAAAGGATTGAATAATGACAAAAAAAAAAAAAAAAAAAATTTTTTTACAAAAAGTTGTCACTAAATGATATATTGCTCACACATGCCATGGTTATATGTGGAATTGCACCCCAAAATATATTCCGCTACTTCTCCCGAGTATGGGGATACCACATGTGTGGGACTTTTTGGGAGTCTAGTCGCGCACGGCACCCCGAAAACCAATCACCACCTTCAGGATTTCTAAGGGTGCAAATTTTTCATTTAACTCCTCACTACCTATCACAGTTTCGAAGGCCATAAAATGCCAAAATAGCACAAAACCCCCCCAAATGACCCCATTTTGGAAAGTAGACACCCCAAGCTATTTACTGAGAGGCATGTTGAGTCCATGGAATATTTTATATTTTGCCAAAAGTTGCGGGAATATTACAAACTTTTTTTTTTTTTGCACAAAGTTGTCACTAAATGATATATTGCTCACACATGCTATGGGCAGAAGTCAAATTACACCCCAAAATAAATTCTGCTGCTTCTCCCGAGTACGGGGATACCACATGTGGGGGACTTTTTGGGAGCCTAGCCACGTACGGAACCCCGAAAACCAAGCACTGCCTTCCGGATTTAAATATAAAATGCTACCAAAAAACCTGTTAGCGATGGCAGGGATCAGGCCTGACTCTGCGATCGCTGCAGTTATGTGTTTAGTGTTTTGTAAGTGACAGTGATCGATCGATACTGCACTTGGGTGGGCTGGGCAGAGGGGCAAAACGCAGGTGCTAGCAGGTATCTGGGCTGATCCCGCTAACAATGCGTTTTTTTGGAACCCTAAACTGCTGGGGACGCTAGTATAGATCTGATCAGATCAGATATTGATCTGTTCAGATTCTATAGCACTACGGGAGGTGTATGCTTTGCGTGTGGGTGTTAGCGGTACTGGCACTAACCTAGCGCTGCCTGGGGCGACGCAGACCCTGACCCTAAAACCTAATTGATATCACCCGCCGGGTGATCAGGGGTTAAACCTTTATTGGGTAATAAATGGTGGGTGCCCTGATGCTATAAAAAACAAACTAACCAGAGTCACCCGTAACACTTATACGGTGATCAGTGGTGAAAGGGTTAACTAGGGGCAATCAGGGGGTTCAAATTTTTATTAGGTAGTATATGGGGGTCCCTGGCGCTATATAAAAACCTGACGGGGAACCTAAATAACTAACTGGCTAACCAGCGTCACCAGTGACACTTATACTGTGATCGCTGGTGAAAGGGGGTGAAAGGGTTAACTAGCAGCAATCAGGGGGTTAAAACCATTATTGGGTAATTGGGTAGTATATCGGGGTACCTAGCGCTATAAAAACCTGGCGGTGAACCTAAAAAAATAACTAGCTACCTAGCGACACATGCAGCGATCAGAAAAATGATCGCTTAGTGACACTGGCAAAAGGGTTAACTAGCGGCAATCAGGGGGTTAAAACCATTATTGGGTAGTATATTGGGGTACCTAGCGCTATAAAAACCTGGCGGTGAACCTAAAAAAATAACTAGCTACCTAGCGACACATGCAGCGATCAGAAAAATGATCGCTTAGTGACACTGGCAAAAGGGGGTGAAAGGGTTAACTAGCGGCAATCAGGGGGTTAAAACCATTATTGGGTAGTATATCGGGGTACCTAGCGCTATAAAAACCTGGCGGTGAACCTAAAAAAATAACTAGTTACCTAGCGACACATGCAGCGATCAGAAAAATTATCGCTTAGTGACACTGGCAAAAGGGGGTGAAAGGGTTAACTAGCGGCAATCAGGGGGTTAAAACCATTATTGGGTAGTATATCGGGGTACCTAGCGCTATAAAAACCTGGCGGTGAACCTAAAAAAATAACTAGCTACCTAGCGACTGTAGCGACACTAATGCAGCGATCAGAAAAACGATCGCTTAGTGACACTGGCAAAAGGGGGTGAAAGGGTTAACTAGCGGCAATCAGGGGGTTAAAACCATTATTGGGTAGTATATCGGGGTACCTAGCGATATAAAAACCTGGCGGTGAACCTAAAAAAATAACTAGCTACCTAGCGACACATGCAGCGATCAGAAAAATGATCGCTTAGTGACACTGGCAAAAGGGGGTGAAAGGGTTAACTCTAGGGGCAATCAGGGGGTTAAATCTTTATTGGGGGGTGATAGGGGGCTACCCTGGACCTAACACTAACTGTCCTGACAGTTTTTACTGTCACAACTGACACTGAATGCATTGATCAGTAAAGAAATGATCAATGCAATCAGTGACACTGTGACTGGGGGGGGAGGGGGGGGCGGGGGGGATCGGGGGGCGATCGGGGGGGATCGAGGGGGGGGTTTGTGTGCCTGTGTGTACCTACATGTCAGTGTAGTGTTGGTGCACACTTACTATTAGTCTTCTCCTCGTAGTCCGGTCAAAAAGACCGCCCCGAGGAGAATGACATCACTTCCTCCTTCCTGTGTAAACAATACACAGTGGGAGGAAGCTTCTCATTGGCCAGGAGCGATCCAGAGGGGGTGGCCGAAAACCAACGGCCATCCCCTCATCACGGAGCGCTCCTGGACCGAACCGGACCATCGTATCCAGCGGGAGGGGGTCCGATCGGACCCCCCACCCGCTGGAAGGCAGGCACGTACATCTACGTGATTGTGCCTGCCTGTGCCATTGTGTTGACGTACATTGGCAATACGGCGGTCCTGAAGTGGTTAACAAGACACGTAAAATTAGAAGAAAAGAGGCTTAACCTTAAACTACGTAGAGAGTTCTTTACTGTAAGAGCGGCAAGGAAAACCCAGCCGGGGCCTTTCTCCGCATCTCAGGGCTCCTCCACGCCTCCTCTCTCCGAGCATCAATCAATCATCAAAGCGAGGTGCACACAGTGCGAGACTCCCGCCACTGGAGCCTCGTAAGCGATTTCTACAACTGGTGGTGGATTCACTGAGGTTTTGTTGATGGATCATGGACACTGCTAATAAGGAGATTTTATCCACTGTCACATTACTTGCGGATACATTTTGCTCAGATAAATTTAATTCATATGGACTTTATATTTTAATATCTAGCGCAATTCTTATTTATTTTTTATTAACTCATCATTGTACCGCCCTCCAGCCCTCTGCGAACAAACTGCCTTTTGCTACAGCCAGATATTTCAAACTTTGACTTATCAGTTCCTAAGTTTTCATGCATAGTTGAGTTGCTTGGGCTTGTTTCCATGTCCTACAGAAAGTAGATACTTATCTATCATGCCATACCATCAGGGAGGCGTGTTATTGGTCCCAAATTTTTTCAAATTTATCCTGCAGCTGGACAACGACCCCAAACATACAGCCAGTGACCATTCCTTTTACTGTGTTCTAATTTTACCTTTTTTCTCCGATTTTGTTTTCTTAAAAAAAAAAAAACTACAATAAATAGGCTAATAATGTTTGTTTGTTTGTTTTTGCACAAAAACTGTTTAGAAGAATCTTCTGTATTACTCAGGCTATGTAGATCCCATTCCACCCTTAAAAAAAAATCTTTATTTTGAATTCTTTTTTTACATCAATGCATTTTTTCAAATATGCTGAAATTTTACCAATTCCTTCTGATTTTCGCAGTCTTGGAGGAGTGAAAATGCTCAGATTTTGCAACAATCTTTGCATGGCATATTTATAATATTTTTCCCATTAAGCAAGCTAGTGATACACAGAACATTGAACTTGCAAAAGGCTTTTGTTTCCATCTTAAATCTGCTAAATAGGAAAGCCTTCCATTTAAATGCACTTATAACTGGTAAGGTAGCCCAGCTTGCATATTTGCCATTTACAATCTTCCCACAAGCAGCCCCAAATCTACAATGCTTGGAATTTCTGGGTCATTAACGGTGTAACTTAGCTATGGTCACAGAATCCCATTGCTTTTCAAGTGCTACAGTGGCTTTGAAATAGCTTAAGACATAATTTTTTTTTTTTTGTAAAGGTGAGGTTGTATTGCATTGTGTTCTTTAAGTGTGATAGGGTCACATTACCATCAGGTGCATATCGTAAGGCACTTCCAGAAATTTCCCTTTCTCCAACCAACCACACATAGCCAGAGCCTGTCATGTCTAGCACAGCTGCTGTCTTGTACACGGTACTGGCGTCATCCTCACTGGAATAAAAAAATTAATAATTAGAAACTAAAACATTATATACACTATACTGTCAAAAGTATTGGGACACTTGCCTTTACACGCACATGAACTTTAACGGCACTCCAGTTATATTCTGTGGGGTTCAATATTGAGTTGGCCCACTCTTTGCAGATATAACAGCTTCAACTCTTCTGGGAAGGCTGTCCACAAGGTTTAGAAGTGTGTCTATGGGAACGTTTGGCTGTTCTTCCAGAAGGGCTTTTGTGAGGTCAGGCATTGATGTTGGACAAGAAAGCCAGACTCGAAGTCTGCTCTAATTCATCTCAAAGGTGTTCTATTGAGTTGAGGTCAATATTAGGACAGGAATTGGCAATGTGTGTGCCAATCCTGGTCCATCTAATCCAATATAGCATGTAAGAGAAAACCTAGTGCTCAAGCCACGGTGTGACCCCTCTGGATTTTAAAAGGTGGACCACCTATTCATGTAAAAAAATATATTTATTGAAATTACACAGTAAAATTGCATTAGCAAGAAGGGTATAATAATCTAGCATATATATGTTATACAATGTTAGTAGCAAAAAGATTGGATACAAACATTGGCATGGATCTCAGCTACCCTATGTGCGTTGATGGACTAGGGAGAGTACATGCTACCAAATGACCCCTGACATGTTTCTGACTGTGTAGTCCTTCCTCAGAGGCTTAATGTCATTTGGAGAAGCGGAAAATATTCTACATACATCTACATACATCTACATATAGATATAAGGAATATTAGTACAATTTAGTAAGGAACATACTATGTATTTAAAAATCTTTTCTCAAGAGTTCTTGCAGTGGTTTTCCAGGTGCCTGCTCTCCTGTTTTTTTGTTGCTACTCATGGGTCCGGTGTGTGACCGCATACCGTCCTCCCTTGATTGCACCCACTGGCTCGGGAATCCAGCCAACATTCATCTTTCCCTGGTTTTAATCAGCAAGTAGCTCGCCCATGTAAGTACAATTTATGATGCATAACCAATATAATCAATATATATATGCAAGCATGCAGCTTTTTTGCTAATAGCAAAATTATAAGAAAATATTTTTAAATACATAGTATGTTGCTTACTAAATTGTACTAATAATCCTTATATCTATATTGTAGCATGTACTCTCACTAGCCCATCAACGCACATAGGGTAACTGAGATCCATGCCAATGTTTGTATCCAATCTTTTTGCTACTAACATTGTATAAAGTATATATATCCTTAATTATTATACCCTTCTTGCTAATGCAATTCTACTGTGTGATTTCAATAAATATTTTTTTTTTTACATGAATACGTGGTCCGCCTTTTAAAATCCAGAGGGGTCACACCGTGCCTTGAGCACTAGGCTTTCTCTTGTATTGAGTTGAGGTAAAAAATTTGTGCAAGCCAGTCAAGTTCCTCCACCCCAAACTCTCTCATCCATGTCTTTATGGACCTTGCTTTGTGCACTGGTGTGCAGTCATGTTGGAACAGGAAGGGGCCATCCCAAAACTGTTCCCACAAAGTTGGGAGCATGAAATTGTCCAAAATGTCTTGGTATGCTGACGCCTTAAAAGTTCCCTTCACTGGAACTAAGGGGCCAAGCCCAAACCCTGAAAACAACCCCACACCATAACCCCCCCTCCACCAAATGATTTGGACCAGTGCACAAAGCAAGGTCCATAAAAGACATGGATAAGCAAGTTTGGGGTGGAGGAACTTGACTGGCCTGCACATCCACATCAGTGCCTGACATCACAAATGCGCTTCTGGAAGAATGGTCAAATATTCCCATAAACACACTCCTAAACCTTGTGGACAGCCTTCCCAGAAGAGTTGAAGCTGTTCTAGCTGCAGAGGTGGGGCCAACCCAATATTGAACCCTACGAACTAAGACTGGGATGCCATTAAAGTTCATGTGTGTGTAAAGGCAGGTGTCCCAATACCTTTGACAATATAGTGTGTGTGCGTGTATGTATATATATATATATATTATATATATTTTATTTATATATATATATATATATATATATATATATATATATATATATATATATATATATATTTATATTTATCAAACTAAGATAAATGGAAAGAAGGAGGGTAAGCGTTGCATTCTTAATGTTATTAACAAAGAGAATTAAGAATAAGATTGATAAATATAATCCTTTTATGATTCTATGAATTATACTAATATGCACTTTTAACAGACTATGGGCTCCATTCACGAAGCGGTATTTTTAATTTTAAAATTTGCTGTAAAATAGCTCATAGCGTTTTTCAAAACATTTTTTTGCAATTCACAAAAAAATGCTAACAAAATACCACATGTGACTCTTGGATTGAGTTCAGGCTCTAACATTCTGAGATCCTTTATATGAAAAGCTTGTATTTTGAGTTTTGACAAAAAATGGTTGTTTGGAGGGATCTTCCTAGATCAGTAAAAAGCGCCCCATATGTTTTTGTTTTTTTCTTGGGAAATGCTGGTAAGAACATTAAATATGCTCATGCACATTCATATTAAATTTATGTTTAGCTTGTAAGAACTGTTTTAAAGGATTGCCATTATTCTATTATATTAATGCAATGATATATGAAATCATGTTGTCCCAGGCTATGTGCTTTCTGAGTGCAACCTTTTCAAAATGTTCAATAAAATCTAATATTAAAAAAAAAAAATTACTGCATGCGGTATTTCATCAAAATATGCGGTATTTATCTCATGAAACCATTCAGTATTTTATCTCATGCAGTATCCAGTGGGGTGGATACGGTAGAGAAGAATTAGAACCCCTGTCAGTTTTTATTGCTAATAAAATGGTTTAAAACATAGAAATATGCCAATTCACTAAGTCAGTGTGGTCCCTGCAGCATATGTATTAATACAAAAGGAAAAAGGTGACTAGAATACCAGTCAAAGGGAAGCTGCTTTCACAGGACACATGTGGTGTATAAAAAACAACTAAGTTCAATTAAGTAAATAGAAAATATCTTTAAAAGTGTCAAATATTAAATGAAAACAGTATAAAAAATATTCACACATACATAAATACCCTTTCTTCACTTCCTGTCCCATGGCCAAAACAACAAGTTAAGCCTCATGCACACGAGACGCAGTTAAACGCGCGTTCAGATGCAGTTGGACAGTTTTTTCAACAGCACCTGAACTCATTCAATGTTATCCTATGTGTCCATGCACACAGTCTCGTTTTTTTCCGTTTATATGCAGTTGCGTTTAATCTCGTTTTTCCAGAAGCAAAAAAATGCGTTCAGAAACAAAAATTTCTGCGTTTCAGACGCAAAACGCGGCAAAACGCGGTAAAACGCGGCAAAACGCCGCTACCGCGTTTTGCCGCGTTTGCGTTTATATGCGTTTTTAAAGGTGACCTTTTTTTTTACATTAAAAATCTCAAAAATGATTGCAAATGATGAAAAACCATTAGAAAAATATTTTAAACAATTGCAATTGCAAGTGGACAATCCACAACTTGTGGCAAGTGACGTGGCAAGTGGACAATCCACAACTTGTGGCAAGTGACATGGCAGGTGGCAAGTGATGTGGCAAGTGGACAATCCACAACTTGTGGCAAGTGACGTGGCAGATGAAGTGGCAAGTGACGTGGAAAGTGGACAATAGACAACTTGTGGCAGGTGACGTGGCAAGTGACCTGGCAGGTGACGCGGCAAGTGACTTGGCAGGTGACGTGGCAAGTGGAAAATCAACAACTTGTGGCAGGTGACTGGCATGTGACGTGGCAAGTGGACAATAGACAACTTGTGGCAGGTGACGTGGCAAGTGACCTGGCAGGTGACGCGGCAAGTGACTTGGCAGGTGACGTGGCAAGTGGAAAATCAACAACTTGTGGCAGGTGACTGGCATGTGACGTGGCAAGTGGACAATCCATAACTTGTGGCAGGTGACGTGGCAAGTGACGTGGCAAGTGGACAATCCACTTGTGGCAGGGGACGTGGCAAGTGACGTGGCAAGTGGACAATCCACTTGTGGAAGGTGATGTGGCAAGTGACGTGGCGAGTGGACAATCCACAACTTGTGTCAGGTGACGTGGCAAGTGGACAATCCACAACTTGTGGCAGGTGATGGGGCAAGTGATGTGGCAAGTGGACAATCCACTTGTGGCAGGGGATGTGGCAAGTGACGTGGCGAGTGGACAATCCACAACTTGTGTCAGGTGACGTGGCAAGTGGACAATCCACAACTTGTGGCAGGTGATGTGGCAAGTGATGTGGCAAGTGATGTGGCAAGTGGACAATCCACTTGTGGCAGGTGACGTGGCAAGGGACGTGGCAAGTGGACAATCCACAACTTGTGGCAGGTGATGTGGCTGGTGACGTGGCAAGTGGACAATCCACATCTTGTGGCAGGTGACGTGGCAGGTGACGTGGAAAGTGGTGTGGCAAGTGGACAATCCACAACTTGTGGCAGGTGATGTGGCTGGTGACGTGGTAAGTGGACAATCCACAACTTGTGGCAGATGGCATGGCAGGTGACGTGGAAAGTGGACAATCCACATCTTGTGGCAAGTGACGTGGCAGGTGATGTGGCAAGTGACGTGGCAAGTGGACAATCCACAACTTGTGGCAGGTGATGTGGCAAGTGATGTGGCAGGTGATGTGACAAGTGGACAATCCACATCTTGTGGCAAGTGACGTGGCAGGTGACGTGGCAAGTGACGTGGCAGGTGACGTGGCAAGTGACATGGCAAGTGGACAATCCACATCTCGTGGCAAGTGACGTGGCAGGTGATGTGGCAAGTGACGTGGCAAGTGGACAATCCACAACTTGTGGCAGGTGACGTGGCAGGTGATGTGGCAAGTGACGTGGCAAGTGGACAATCCAAAACTTGTGGCAGGTGACGTGGCAAGTGACGTGGCAGGTGACGTGGCAAGTGACGTGGCAAGTGATGTGGCAAGTGGACAATCCACAGCTTGTGGCAAGTGACGTGGCAAGTGGACAATCCACAACTTGTGGCAGGTGACGTGGCAGGTGACGTGGCAAGTGAACAATCCACAACTTGTGGCAGGTGACGTGGCAAGTGACGTGGCAGGTGAAGTGGCAAGTGACGCGGCAAGTAGACAATCCACAACTTGTGGCAGGTGATGTGGCAAGTGACGTGGCAGGTGATGTGGCAAGTCACGTGGCAAGTGGACAATCCACAACTTGTGGCAGGTGATGTGGCTGGTGACGTGTCAAGTGGACAATCCACAGCTTGTGGCAGGTGGCATGGCAGATGACGTGGAAAGTGGACAATCCACATCTCGTGGCAAGTGACGTGGCAGCTGACGTGGCAAGTGACGTGGCAAGTGGACAATCCAAAACTTGTGGCAGGTGACGTGGCAAGTGATGTGGCAGGTGACGTGGCAAGTGATGTGGCAAGTGGACAATCCACAGCTTGTGGCAAGTGACGTGGCAAGTGGACAATCCACAACTTGTGGCAGGTGACGTGGCAGGTGACGTGGCAAGTGAACAATCCACAACTTGTGGCAGGTGACGTGGCAAGTGACGTGGCAGGTGATGTGGCAAGTGACGCGGCAAGTAGACAATCCACAACTTGTGGCAGGTGATGTGGCTGGTGACGTGGCAAGTGGACAATCCACAGCTTGTGGCAGGTGGCATGGCAGATGACGTGGAAAGTGGACAATCCACATCTCGTGGCAAGTGACGTGGCAGGTGATGTGGCAAGTGACGTGGCAAGTGGACAATCCACAATTTGTGGCAGGTGACGTGGCAGGTGATGTGGCAAGTGGACAATCCCCAACTTGTGGCAAGTGACGTGGCAAGTGGACAATCCACAACTTGTGGCAGGTGCCGTGGCAAGTGACACGGCAAATGCAAGTGTACAACTGCTCTCTATGCTGCTGCTGCTCACTCTGATCAAAATAGCAGAAATAGTTAAAAAAAATGCTTTGAGAGCTTGGGGAGGGTCTACATGATGTTATCTTTATAAACGCGTCTAAACGCAAACGCGTCTAAACGCGTCTAAACGCGTCTAAACGCGACATGCAAACGCGGCAAAACGCGCGTTTCTAAACGCGCGTTTCAGCTTTTGTTTCATCTGCGTCTCGTGTGCATGAGGCCTTAGAGGAAATCCCTGTAAATTAGGAGAATCCCTAGGGGACACCCAGATCAACAGAACTAGTGTCCCTATTGGAAGATTTCCCTTCTATTACTTTCTGGGGGAACCCAAAATTTGTGATAATGGTAAACAGGACACATATAGAGAGGGTGAATCTCCCTAATGGGGGCACAGACAATAATAAAAACTTCACAGGTGTTCTAACTCCTCTCCACTCCACCCAAAACTAAAAAAAAAAGTTTTATACTTTAGACAAATCAGCCCCAATGATCTCCATATTTCCATACTTAGGTTTCTATGCATTACTGTTGACAGAGCTGATCCAAAAAGGCAGAGACTACTCAAAATTGGCTATTATATTTTTTCATTCCTTAAATACCATATACCTGGCTCACTACTTAATTACCGCATCATCCACATGCATTTAATTACTTATTTCCTTCTGTGAATTGACTTTAACCCCTCTTCATGCAGTATTTACTGACAGTTTCAAGCATTTTGTGGTAAATACCGCAAAACTGTATAGTGAATTGACAGTTGCAGGATCGCATGCATTATTTAGGGAAAATGTGTCCAGACACCTACAGTACATACTGAATGCAATCTGTGGTTCTGTGAATAGAGCCCAATATCTTTATTTCAATGTCTTGTACTGTTCTAGAAAGGAACATTTCTTAATATTTAATGATAAAATCTTATACCATAAGTATTACCAAAGAAGCAAAAAATAAACTTAACTGTTTAATTCAATTGTTTTGCCTACTTTAAAAGGAAAATTGTTGTTTTTTTAAATTAAAGAAATAGTAATATTCTAAAATATGTATTTTTGAAGAAAAAAACATTGCATACCTGATTCTTGCATTTTTAAAATGAAAACAAAAAGTGTAATTTTTAAATAGTTTTGTGCGGAGCAGAGGGAACAAGAGAAGGGACAAAAAGAATGATGGCATAGTGCAAACATTTTGTTATTAGGTTAAGAACATTTCTAGTAAGTACAGTATTTTTCAAAGTCTGTGAAGATGCACAGTATGTATATTAATCCATAATGGCAAAGAGTATTGGGGAATGTAGCATTTCTTGGACAGTGTTAGCAGCACAAAATGTTATATTTGTCCAAATGATGGTTTAGTTAGTCTACCTGGAGAATACAGCAGGCAATTTAGAGGTCTAAGGTTTATTTATAGAGGTTACATGGCTACATAGTTTATTTATAGAGGTTACATAGTTAAATAGTAAGTCAGGTTGAAAAAAGACACAAGTCCATCTAGTACAACCATAAAAATAAATAAATAAATAAAATATAATATCAAAAAACCCCATATACCCAATCCTATAACCGTTGATACGGGGTTATACACTACATATTAGTGATGAGGGTAGCTTATTTTCTAGATATGCTTGCAACCTTTGATGGAGACCATCTAGTCTTGCATGATGTTGGGATAAGTGGGAACAAGGCTTTAAAGAGGAAGTAAACCCTGCTGGCTTTACTTCCTCTTCGATTCCCTGCATAGGTAAAGCATAATGGACTACTATGCATCACATAGTAATCCATTATGTGTCACTTACCTGACACAGGAGCCAGCGAAGTCACCGCTGTCCCTTGTAGTCCGGAGCCTCCATCTTCTTGGTGGGTCTCACTGCTCCAGCGCTGTCATTCGTCGGAGCCGCGATGACGTCACTTCCGCGCATGCGCAAGGGAGCCGCCACTCGCAGCATATCGCCGTTAACTGCGGCGCGCTTAGTGCGCCGTAGACAGAGGTGCCTGTCTTTCGGCAAATATCTCCTAAACCGTGTAGGTTTAGGAGATATTTCTTGGACCTACAGGTAAGCCTTAATCTAGGCTTACCTGTAGGTCAAAGTGGTTTGTAAGGGTTTACAACCACTTTAAAGTGCGTGTTAACTCAAACAGTGAATCTCTCTTATTTGCTACTATTTGGTCTTGTAAATATACTGAGATTGTCTTCCCCTGAAGCTGGAAAAAATATCTGTTGAACATGTCAGGCCTGTTCTGTGTCCTGTTCACATTTTCCCAAGGAGTATAATTAGCCACCCCAGTTCTTATTTTGAGATTTGGCGTTTGGTGGATGGTGGAGTTTGAGTAGTGTAGTAAAAGAAAACTGGGTAGGGCTGACACCCCCAATCCACAAAAATGCTGTGTGTGTGCAGCCGACAACAGGACCTAGGAGCACAGTGCGTTTCTGATCAACAAGTATTCTTCTGTAGTTGCAAGGTCTTTTAGAGGATACAACATAAGGAAATGCTGATGTATTGCAGAGAATTACTACATATGTGTGTGTGTGTGTGTGTGTGTGTATGTTTTTCTTTTTTTGCCCTTACATTGAATGAATGGAATGAAGGTGCCTGGTCCTCTGCTGGTTTTGGTGGAGCCTGAAGGGCATTCTGTATGTGAAACCCAAGGAGAAACTGTGGAAAGTTATGGCACTACTATAAACAAATCCCAACCATTACAAACTAACTAAACTGGACTTTAGGCTCCATTTACACCTAGGCGTTTTAATTTGTGGGCCGAATCGCAGAAATTCTACCAGCGATTCCAAATCGCGGCAAAACACAGGACGCATTTGCAATGCCATTTCTTATTAATGGCATCCCCAATCGTGGTGTGATTGTGCCACAATTGTCACACAATAAATCATGCTGTGTTGCAGCAAATGACAACGTGTGATGCTGTCTCCCAAAAGAAGCTTCTGCTCCTTTTTGAGCAACAAGCTTTGCACGTTATGATTTTGTTGCGATTACAGTGTGATTTATCATGGAAAATCGCACTGCAATTGGGGTGTTATTACAGTGGATGATATTACAGTGGATGATACACAGATGATACACAGAGATGAAACAAATCTCCCTAAATAAGTTTTACATGTATTTCTTCAGCTTTGTATACTGTTTAGTAAGTTCAGATTGTGTTAGAAGATTTTCTCTTCCTGTTCAACACTGCAGTGAAGTCTGGGCATACAGCCAAGACAGCTGATTGGAGGAAAGGAACACCCCCCCCCCCTCATAGGTAGAGACTTTCAGCTCCGTTTGTTGAATAGTTCAGGGCTCTGCTAATCTATTTATAGCATCCTCCCCAACACAAAATTCGAGCTGCTTTTATCATATGTGATGGAGAACTTGTCAGAAGCTATCCAGCTGATAACAGAAGAACAGAGCAGGAGACAGCTATAGGACATAGTGCTTTGAAGAGAGATAGCAAAACACTGCAGACATATGTGCCACTTTAACCCTTGCGCCGCCAGGTCCGTACGTTGAACAGCAGGGGGTATTACAGCAGCCACCGGGTATTAATGCAGCCACCGGGCTTAAACTGACAGGCAGACTGAGACTGCCTGTCAGGTGAGAGCATTCGGGCAGCACCGCTGCCGCCCGATCGCTCTCACACACCCCGGTAATGCTGCCTTCCCTTCCCCGCCATGCTTACCAGGCTCCACTTGCCCATCGGCAGGCCTGGAATCTCCATGGCAGGTGCAGGGCACACACACACTCTCCTCCCCTTCTTCTTGTGACCCGGAAAGTGACGTCTCTGACATCACTTCCGGGTTAAGTTCTCTGTGTCCCCCCGACTCGCTTGGCCAAGAAGGGATGTTTTGCAATGCGATCTGCATTGGAAAACATTCACTTGAGTACAGCGGAGACATGCAGGGTCTTTTAGACTCTGCATATCCTAATAAAGAGAACCTGTCACCCTATGTTATGAAAAAAAAAGTTAAGCACTAAAATAAACTTTTAAGAGACTTCAGCCCAGGCAAAGTAAGTAAACAAACAGTATCCTTTACTTAGGTAGTTGCAGATGACAGTTCTCAAGACAGTTTCCATACATCCCTGTACAGAGTTATTCTAAGTGGCCCATAAAGTGTGAGTGTGAGTACCTTAGACAAAAGGCAAAGTCCACTTAGCCAATACATCCACAAGAGGTATTACCAGTCTTTAGAGTCCATAATTGGCAGTAATCCACAAAGGCAATAGATCCATGATTAGTAGCTAAAGTCTATGGGGGGGGTTCCAGGGTCAAGACCCCCACTAGAAACCCCAACTAGGCTCCCATTACCCCCTAAAGGGAGTGATCACTCCAGCAGAGTAACAGGCTACATTTTGGCAGTATCCTGGAAGGCTCCTTACACCCTGGGGCTTGGAGTGAGTCCCTTTTATATGGTATGACCTGTAGGTGTGGCAACCTTGCTAAAAATAGTGGGGAAAATGTTAATTCTTGCAGTTTGGTTGCCTCTAGCTCACAGGTCAACCAGAGGACACAGTGCAACATCAAGATATTGTAAAATGTTTCATCTGGCTGGCTCAATTAACATGAGGGCACAGGCACAGACAGGATAAAGTAGAACCATAACAGTGACACATAAAAGGTACATGAGGTACATAAATGGCCTACACCTAAAGAAAGGGCATTATTCATCTCCAGTCAAACCTGCACAGTTTGTAGCTCTCTACATATGTCCCTTATCTTCATAGGCAGCTTTTTAGTACAGGTAAACTAACTCTTTAATGTTTTACCTGGACCACCGGAACTCGACAGAGCTTAGACCCGCCACACATCTAAATTATACATTCGTCCTTATTGGACCCCCTCAGATGGGCCAGTGTTTCAGGTGAAGCATGAATTGCTTTCTGTTCCAGCCCAATTCAACTTCATACAAATATTGGCCATTTTACATCTTTTTTTGTCTTTGATTTAGTTAATAATGACAGGTAGGCATAGTAGTAGTCATAAATGCAATGGTGGTATTACTACAAATACTAAACATGACAACCTCACGCTCAGGGTCATGAATCTATCCCATCTGCCCCCCACCCCCACACCCACCCCTACCCCCACCCACCATTCTTGGTTTTTAGGGTGTTGGTTGCTGCACAGTCATTAGTTGTTATGGTGCATCACAACAACCAATGACACTGCAAAAAAAAAAAAAAACATGCAATTTTCCCTAAAATGTATATCAGACCCTTATCCTAGATAGGGTCTGGTGTGGAATTTAGGAGGAAACCCCATGCAAAAAAGGCCTGGGATCCATCCCAAAACCCAAACCAGGCCCTTATGTTTAGTATTTAAGTTTGAATATTAGCTGCACATCAAAGCATGAATGTGCAGGTTTTCTTTGTTGGGAACCTCAGGGGATCTGATAAGTATTAATGGGAGAGAATGATTGAACTATTGTCCAGACAACAACTGAAGTTTGTTTGTTTTACTCTGAGTACGTCTCCGTGATACGCTTGTTACGTGCTAAAACTCTCTCACCCAGTTTCTATCTGGTTACAAGGTTACAAACTAATATTTATTAGTAACCAGCAATTAACCTTTGTGTGAATTATTTGTCCATTTGATATTAGCTGTGCACTCCATTGTGGCAAGCAATGCCATGTGATGAAAGTCTATATATTTTACCTAGCCTTATAACCGCCAAGTCTTTTAGTGGTAATTGCAACAATATATCCTATCCTGGCTCAACTTCCACTGCTAGAACCTGTAGGCACACAAATGCTGGCACCCTAAACTATTCCACTCATCTAGGATTACCTATGTTATACATAATATTTTTTTTAAATATGTTTTATTATTTTAATATTATTGTAGCGATGACACTTTGGACAAAGTGTCTGTCATGTACAAATTTAGTTTTTGCCTCAGAACAGTAAAGGGGTTCTGGGGGTTAATTGTGTAGGTTTAACTTTGACATCAGTTTGGCTGGGCTGTGTAAAGCCGCGTACACACGGGCGGATTGTATGGCCTACTTAGTCCGCCGAAACACATTTCAGCGGACAGTCCGCTCGTGTGTGGGCTTCAGCGGACTTTTTCAGCGTGCAGTCTGGCGTACTAAGTATTTCGGAATTTCCGTAATATTGTCCGTCATACTTTGGTTTCAGCGGACAATCCGCTCATGAGTAGGCTAGTTCGACGGACTAAGAATAGCGCATGCTCAGAAAGGATTTACACGGCGGAAGGTTGCATTGCTGTGTATTGGACTTCCTATTTCTAGTCCCGTCGTACGTGCTGTACACGTCATCGCGCAAGCTTTCAACTGACTGTTTGGCTATCCGTGTGTGGTCAAGTCCGTTCATTCGAAAGTATGACGGACTGTCCGTCGGATTGTATGACGGACTAAGTAGGCCATACAATCCGCCCGTGTGTACGCGGCCTTAGAGTTCTGCCTGGTCATGTGTACAGTTAGGTGCACATGACAGGCTCATAACCAGGCCTGGTTGGACGTTTAGGTATCAGCTAATCAGTGGGTGCGCCTGGCCCCGCTGAGGAGTCTGGGGAAGGGTACCTAAGATGTTGAAGTCATGTGTTCTAGGTTTGTTCCTGAGGCCCTAGCGATCTGTTCCTGATTCTGGACCGGGGTAGCTCTGCAAGGGGTCCCAGTCACGGGAGCGTTCGTCGCCCCGCAACATACTTTGGTTGGCTAACCCCAATAGACCCGCCTGGTCTGGGGTAGGGATCCGTCTGTTCCTGAGTCTCGGAACCGGCTGGTCCGAGGTGCAGTAACTGAAGGAGGATTCAAGGCATCCGGGTGTGCTCTCGGCTTGGAGGCAGCTCGTGGAAGCGATCAGGGGAGGACTCTTCGGAGGAGGGCCAACAAGCTGGCATCCTGAGAAATGCCTGGTTGCTGAGTTGTGAAGGACACTGACGAATTCACGTTTTTTCCAGTACTGCCAAGGAGACAGAGAACGTTCCAGGTACTGAGGAAAAAGGTTCCTGTTTACTTTTGTTACCAGTTACTCAAGATCAAAGATTTCACAAGTTTTGGATCAAAGTGCTGACTGCCATAATCTCTGGCTAGGGATTTGTTCAGCCTTGAAACGCCCAGCTGCAAGTGGCTACTCTCTGGGTGGTATTAGAGACTTTCTGATAGTAGCAGTTCAAGGTGCCTGAGTTTCTTCACCCTTGCCCTCTGTTCCCATACGAGACTGTGTTGTTGGATGTTACCCCTGCAAATAAAAACCTTTTCTAAAGGACTTTTATGGTGTCAGCGTCCACAGTTGTTGGGTACTAACTCTGGGAACCCCTAGACGTGGAAGAACCAGCCCAGCGGAGGTAACCGGTAAGCCCAAAAGTTAAGGCCGCCCTGCCAAGGGTTATGGCCGCTACATTATTATTATTATTTTTTGGACAATGCATAAATAATCTTATATGAGATCACTGTAGTTCTGCTAATCATGGGAAAAAATGTGGGGCTGCTAATGATACTTGGAAAAGCCGTTTCTTTCCCTCTTCCACCGATAACCACCAGGATTCTGTGCCAACTGGTAAACCCAGCTTTTATTAGGATACACCCCTCCCCCATTCTACCCATTAACAATTTTTGGTTTGACCCATTTTCTTGTTAGACATTTTTATAGCTTGGATGAAGCAGAGCACCAGTGGCAGGCTAAACATTCACAATAATCCATTATACAAATAGGGTAATTTTTTGGTTATTGCTATAACTTAAAGCATAACTCCACTTTTGTTCAGAAAAAAACATTCCCCTCTGGGTAATCGATGTACATTGCAAGGATTTTAACAAACTTTGTTGTGGAATCCTACCTTTGGTATTCTGAAGAAATCACTGTTTGTTCCTCTGTGCCCCTGTGCCGAGTGAGTCTAATGGGAGTGGTTTTGAAATTATCAACCAGCTGCTGCAAATGTAGGGCTCTAATGAGGAAAATTGCTGGGTCGTCATTCCCTTCAGATGTGATTTCCTAGTATCTTACCAAAAATGAATTTTGTCTAACTTGTTGCAGAGGATGCCAAAAATTTGACGTGTAGACTTCTGGGAAAATCAGTGAGCCCATCACACAAGCAGGAAATTATGTTTCTAGGGGGTGTTTTTTACACAATCTGTGTAGAGAACACCTCCAGGTAGCCATATTTTATTGCATTTTATAGAAAATTACAGAGCTGCTGAGTGAAAAAGAAAAGTAATTTTTAATAACATTAAATTGCAATATGACTTGTTGTAATTGTCGCAATTGTATATGCTTGAATATTTTTTTTTATTTGCTATTTTTTTTTTCTATGCAAGTGGAGTTATCCTTTAAGGTGAAAAAGTGAACTGCTATTTTTTTATTGGCTCCCACTTCTGAAAAAAGTTATGCTTCTTAAACTGAAAATACAATTTCAATGAACTAGAACACAGCTTATTGAAAGTTTGTATTTTCTGAAAAATAAATCAGGCTATGTTTTGCAATAGGTGTGATTTATGATGGTATTTGGTGGGGTTGATTTACCAAAGGAATAGAGTATGTTCATTTTTAACTTGAATTTTTACTTTGTATCTTGACTTTTCGTTTACCTTAGTGAATGAGATGAAACAAGGCAAACATTCTCTTTGAAATAAGTTCCCAATTTTGTGCAAGGAAATAAAAAAATAAAAAATAACAGGATTTTTACGTGCAAATATTTGGATGACTGAAGTCAGCAGAACTTTCCCTCGATCACTAAACTACATTAATTATCTCTTTGCAGAGTAATTTCCACTTATCTTTGTAAAGGAGGTGAAGTTGTGCTAACCTTTTGTCCTTTTATTTCATTTTACCTTTCACATAATTTGATATCCAATGCATATAGATGTTTCACCTTATTTATAAAGATGAGTGAAAATTAACTTTGAGAGTGAAAATGCTCTACATCTTTAGTAAATCAGGGTCACTAGATCTGGGTCATGTGTTGATGTGGTGTTAGTGGTTTGAACATGTATATTTTACAATGCACTATCCCATTATGGAACTTACACAAATTTTAATGTATTTTCTAGACAGTAAGCAGCATACCCTAAGTATACATCTCCATGTATCAAGAATTAAAATGTCTAGCAATCAAAATTAACAAAGCATTACAAAAATCAGCATCTGAGTAGTTCTAGTAATAAAGGAGAAAAGTAAAATTAACACGTGGAAATAAATACTTGGCAAGTAAATCATTTTTTCATTAAATTGTACAGAAAAAAAAACAGTTTGATCTTTTTGGGTAATGCATGTCAATATATAAATACAGTTAGAAAATAAGCAAAAATGACATAAGCATAATATAAAATACAAGCATGCAAACATGTTCATTTTTTTACTAGTTCATACTTTTATTTTATTTATTTTGTAAAAATGGATGCCCACCTTACAGTTTGCACCTAAAAAGTAGACAAAATCCGAAAAACGTGAACAATTTCTTTGGTGAACTTAAAATTAACAGAAATTGACATGACTTTCTGTAGCAGGGACCCACCTTGCAGAGAGGATGATCACTCTAGCTTCTAGGCCTTTTGCTTCAGTCAGTAGAGCAGTCACATTTTTGGTTCCAGGCTCAAAGTGAAGAACTTTTTCTGCCTGTGATTAGTGTGAGCAAATGGAGTTAGGCATCAAATACCTCGCAGAGAGAGAGAGAGAGAGAGAGACAGAGCCATGCTATCTAGAAAAAAAGGTTAAATAGTCTTTGCACAAATAAATTAGACTTAATCTATGTCCAATATTTTCTTTCAATTACTTTTCCTTTTTTTTTTCTTTTTTTTTTCCTTCGCTTTGATTTTGCACTCTGCATGCAAACTGAAGTCCGCCAAGACCCAAAAAGAAAAAGAAAATATAAAAAGAAGGACGTGCATTTTAAAAGAGAGTAGAAAAAAAAAAGTCTGGAAATGCAATTTTTAAAAAAATCCAATGAGTGTCCTCTTCCCAAAATCAAAAAACCAAAAGGAAAAGATCAGAAATGAAAAAAAAGAGATAAAAAATGCATTTGTAAACACAGGAATTGACCTTTGAAGAATAAGTGTTTATACTGCAAAATTAATCTTCTTAAAAAAAAAATTACAATTAGAAAAAAAAAAAACTTGCAGGTTAAATTTACTGGTTCACATGCATTTCTAACAAACTTTAACTGCTGGAGGTGCCCACAATTTAAAAGATATTGCTGTAATTATTTTTTGCTGGCCCCTCCAGCATCAAAGGATCAACAAGACTTACTGTAGGGGCAGGCTGAGCACTTACATGTTATCCATTCTCTTGTCCAATCCACTACTGGATTGCACAAAAATAGCAGACAGTCACGGACCACCTAATTTAGGTGGGGGAGGGGGGGGGGTAAAATTTAGATTGTATTGTTTTTGGTTTTGGGGTGTCTGTGACTTAGTTAGAACCGGTGGGCTACGTGCATTTTCCATGCATATATACCTTGGGTCCACGCTTGTTGTCATAGGAAAGTTGTTCGAGGTTTTCATAGTTCCTTTTTTTACTCTGATGAATAATGTGCACAGAGAAAATATGTAGACACAGAAGAATATTATAAACAGTTGAATATGGTGTGTAGTAAAGCAATCCAACAACCACCTCATCTCTCCACCTCTGCTAAAGGGTAATAATAACACTGGAGCTTGCAAAACAATCATATGACATGTCAGTGAATGTGTATTTGGTGGCTTTTACTACTATCAGGATGCATAAATACAAACTATGGCAATTTATATTTATGGCTGAAATGCAGAATGTGCTTATTTGGTGTTTGGAATGCCAAAATGGAAGCTGTATTATGACTTTAACTTTAAATATTGGCTGCATATTATTGATCTAAGGTTTATTATTATTGTAAAGATTAGAATTATTTGGGTATGTTTTTTTTTATATAATTGCCAAATTACAAATACCTATTTAAATGTTTTAATGGTGTATATATATATATATATATATATATATATATATATATATATATATATATATATATATAGATATATATATAGATATATAGATATATAGATATATAGATATATATATATATATATATATATATATATTATTGGTATAAAAGCATTTTATACAGGGTACTGTATTACAGAGCCTGGTGGGCCATCTAATAAGAAGGCCTAGTACTAGCTGTTTACTCTTTCTGCCTAATTGCAAAACCACTGTGTTAGTATCAGCTTGGGTCAAGAGAGTGGGCATTTCCCTCATTTAGCTGTGTATGTTTATTTGGATCTCCTGCTGGTCAGGCCAGTTTATAACCTAGTCTGCGCCACACAGCAGTAGGTCTGCATGGAATTTATGTGTGTATATATATATATATATATATATATATATATATATATATATATATATACACATATACACATACACACACACACTATATTACCAAAAGTATTGGGATGCCAGCCTTTACACGCATGAACTGCCATCCCAGTCTTACTCTGTAGGGTTCAGTATTAAGTTGGCCCACCCTTTGCAGCTATAACAGCTTCAACTCTTCTGGGAAGGCAGTCCACAAGGTTTAGGAGTGTGTCTATGGGAATGTTTGACCATTCTTCCAGAAGCACATTTGTGAGGTCAGGCACTGATATGGACAAGAAGGCCTGACTCGCAGTCTCCACTCTAATTCATTGAGGTCAGGACTCTTTGCAGGCCAGTCAAGTTACTCCACCCTAAACTCGTTCATCCATGTCTTTATGGACCTTACTATGTGCTCTGGTGCACAGTCATGTTGGACAGGAAGGGGCCATCCCCAAACTGTTCCCCAACAGTTGGGAAGCACAAAATTGAGTTCCCTTCACTGGAACTAAAGGGCCAAGGCCAACCCCTGAAAAACAACCCCACATCATAATCCCCCCTCCACCAAATGATTTGGACCTTTGCACAAAGCGAGGTCCATAAAGACACGGATGAGTGAGTTTGGGTGGAGGAACTTGACTTCAACCCAAAAAAAATGTATATATGGACTGTCATTGTTTACCTGACTGTGCTACCTAGTCCTAGTCCTTGTTTTATCCTAGGATGCTTACTCTGCAAATAATAGCTGGTCACGTGAAAAGAAACATAAAAAATTAAAAGTATCTTTGCTTGCACATGATTGAATGATGGAAGTCATCAGAGCTTCACCTCATTCACTAAGCTAAGGGAAAATTCACTTGAAAAGTTAAAATTCGCTTTGCTAAGTGAAAAGTTTATCTGCATTTCCATAAATCAACCCCAATATGTCACCAACTGGGGTTGATTTAAGATCATTGACCTGCACCTATTACCTTTCCAGATGCATCAGAATATTTTTGTGTCACATTTTGCCCCTTCGACTTGAACAGAACTGAAGGGTTTGTCAAGATAAATAATATCTTCACTTACTGTGAGATATTGAGCAATCATGGTCTTGTTTAATCTGAAAACAAATGAACACTTAATATACTTTCTGATTAATGAGCAATGTCAAGCCTATTACTCTATCATCAGAACTGTATTTATAATAGGAATACAATAAGAGTCAGCAAAAGTAAATGTTTGCTTTTTAATATTCCAAAGTCCTTTGTATTCACATATCTTATTCAGTCTTTATTTATGAATGTTTTATACCATTATTCTCGAATATTTCAATCAGAAATCTAAGTTATTATACATTTTGCCCTGAAAGTCACAGTCATTATTTCAAGACTAACTATTTTTATTGTTTATTTTATTTCTTCAAATTTGGTGTAATATATATAATCCTGGTACTTCAGATTTTTTGTGTACCTTGTCTATTTTCAATAATTTAAAAATATTTATTTGTTTTTAATAAAAGGATTAACCTGCTTTAGGGTCTGCACTTCCTTTTTCATGTTTTTGCTCTTTTTCAGTTATATACCATGGAAATCATCTAATGTAATTGAAAAAAAAACGTGTTTGGTTAAAAAGTTACAAAAAAGAAGCAAAAGTAATAAAGAAATCTCTGGAGTTATATTTATTGTCATAAAAAAATTATGACATGAGCAGCACAGTGGTATTTACCGCCATGACCTTACAGCTCTGTGGTTTTAGGTTTAACTCAAGGCATGCCATTTTTACTTTCTCCCTTAATTGTGTCGTTTTTTTCATGGACGCTGGTTTCTTGTGACAACACAAAAAAACATACCCAAGAGTAATAGGTTTCTACTTAAAGAGGGATTCCACCAAAAAAAAAAAATATTAAAAGCCAGCAGCTATAAATACTACAGCTGCTGACTTTTAATATGGACACTCACCTGTCCCGGGTTCCAGCGATGCCGGCAGCCGAGGCCGATCGATCGCTCGGCTCTCGGCTGCTGCCGCCACCATTCTAGGTGAGGGAATCAGGAAGTGAAGCGAATCGGCTTCACTTCCCGGTTCCCTACTGCGCATGCGCGAGTCGCGCAGCGCAATAGGAAATCTCCGCGCTGTCACTGGGAACCGTGTGTGTCCCAGCAGACAGCGCGGCAGGGCAGGAAATGGCGTAGACTCCCACGGGAGTCTATGCCCGGAAGTGGGTGTAAATACCTGTCTTTGACAGGTATCTCCACCCCCCTCCCCCCTGAAAGGTGTCAATTGTGACACCGGAGGGGGGAGGGATCTGATCAGCGGAGGTTCCACTTTAGGGTGGAATCCCGCTTTAAAATCGTCCATTTACAAAAATTAACATAATTCTAAACTCCTAGGGTAACTCAGGAGCCCCTCAAATGGTAGTTTGAAATGTTTCTTAGCACACAGATAATGCCATCCTTTAGCATGGCACATGTCATGTTTTAATATTAACGGTTCTGTGTTGTCTATAAACAGCTGCAGAATTTGTTGGCGATACATGACTAAATAATAAAAAAAAATGTATATGTTGTACTAAATCTTCTAAATACATATATTTAAATACAGATTTACTTTACATTCTAGGCTACATGAGCATTAGCTTTAATACAGGCATACCCCACTTTTAAGTACACAATTGGGTTTATTTACTAAAGCTGGAAAGTGCAAAATCAGGCTTACTTCTGCATTGAAACCAATCAGCTTCCAGGTTTTATTACCAAATCTTAATTAAACAAGCTGGGGTTAGAAGCTCATTGGTTTCTATGCAGAAATGAGCTTGCTTTTGCACTTTCTAGCTTTAGTAAATTAACCCCATTGCACACTTAAAAGTGGGGTATGGCTGTAGGTCGTAAGCATTGGCTTAGCAATAGTGAAACAAACACCAAAATTCTGAGATTTTTTTTCTTTTCATTGCCTCCAGGTAAACTCAATAGATTGAATAGGCATGAACAGGGACCATGATTAACATAGCATCCAAACACTTGGTCCCTAACAACCATTACTAGGTGATGCTAAGAAGCAGTTGAACTTGTTTGTGTCTGGATTTTCCTGACAAACACAAAGGTTCTGTTGACCATGTTATCAATGCAGTTTATGTATTATGTAGTGTGGACTGGGAAACTGGAATTCAAAAAATGTAGGTTAAAAATATTATGTAATGGCTTATTATATAATCTTTAAGAATGATCTTTAATTTCAATTTGATATATTTGGGTAGATTCATGAAAATAGAAGACAAGAAATTGTACACAAAATTAAAGACCAATCAAAATATTTCTATATTTTTCAATAATATAAAATACAAAATCTTGATTGGTTCCTTTTGGCAAAAACTCAAATCAAATTTCCATTCTCCGAGAATTATCCCCATCACACCACCTTACATATTTTTCTTGTTATGCTACTATTTATTTTACCATCTGTCAGGGCTGAGCTCAGCCCTTGCCTCCCTCACCTTCTATGCCTCCTGGTACCGAGTCGGTCAGTGAAGGTGAAGATGAACCCATGTACTTGGGCTTCACACGTCTCTCTGCAGATGAGAGAACGCTTAGGAGAAGGAAGAGATTGTGCCTTTATTGTGGCCAGGCAGGTCAGTTTTTGAAGTCTTGTCCTACCTGTCCAGGGAACACCCGAACCTTGGGGTCCTGTCATGGGCAGACCTTAGGTGGTGTTGTTTCATCCCCAGTTATCCAGAAGGATAAGCCCCTGGTTTCGGTAACCCTTTCTTGGGCTGAGTCATCCGTTGAGATACAGGCTCTAATCGACTCTGGGGCTGCAGACCTGTTCATTTATGCTGCCTTTGTTTCGAAGCACTCGATTCCACTGCAGCTGCACTCCACTGGCCATTGAGGCTCTTGATGGGAGACCTCTACAGCCTGCCCATGTGACTCATGAGACTGTTCCGTTGTCCATAGCCATAGGGGCTCTTCACCATGAGAAAATTCAATTCCAAGTTATTTCCTCACCTAAGTTTCCACTGGTTATTGGTTATCATTGGTTACAGAGGCACAACCCTCTTTTGATTGGCTCCGTGCTGAGGTTCTCTCCTGCCACGACAATGCAGTAAGACATGCTTCAAGAAGGTAGCCAAGGTGCTGTGCACTTCTTCTCTTTCCTCCCTTCTAGAGGATTCCCACGATTTTAGCTATGTCTTTGACAAAGGTGAAGCCAGTAGTTTGTCTCCACACCAGTCATATGATTGTGCAATTGACCTTCAACCTGGTGCCATACTCCTTCGTGGTCGGGTTTACCCTTTGTCGATCTTGGAGGATAAGACCATGGAAGAATATGTTGCAGACGCACTTTCTCGAGGTTTCATCCGCAAATGCTGGTGCTGGTTTCTTCTTTGGGAAGAAGAAGAATGGTGAACTGAGACCTTGTATTGATTATAGGTGCTCAATCGTTTCACGATTAAGAATGCCTATCCGATTCCATTGATTACGGAGTTATTTGACCGCCTCAAGGGAGCAACGATTTTCACAAAGCTTGATTTGAGCGGGGCATACAATCTTTTGAGGATTAAGGAGGGCGACAAGTGGAAAACTGCATTTAATACCAGAACAGGCCATTATGAGTACCTCGTAATGCCTTTTGGCCTTTGTAATGCCCTGGCAGTTTTCCAGGAATTTATTAACGATGTCCTCCGAGATTTGTTGCAGTTATGCGTGGTGGTTTATTTCGATGATATCCTCAAATTTTTCAAGTCCCTGGAGAGCCACCACACAGATGTCTGTCGTGTGCTTCAGAAACTAAGAGAGAACAATCTCTATTGTAAATTTGAGAAGTGCGAATTCCATTGTGAACAGGTTCAATTCCTGGGTTATGTCATTTCCACTAAACTAAAAAAGTCCACTTTTTATGTATAGCAGCGCATGCACACTTTTTTCAGAATATGCGTAAGAGTTCAGTTCGGTGTTCAGAAGATAGGGTGCTTTATTCAGTCGACCTGCGTTTGTGATTGAAACCCAGCTTCCACCATACAAATCACCACTTGTGGTACCAAGGCCGACCCCCTATGGGAAAGCACTCACCAAACGTATGAAACCAATAAGCCTTCAGAATGCCATTGCAGCTCTCTCCTTTTACCACCAGTTATCTCCTTTGTGGGAAACGGCTTTTTGGATGATCTGTATAAGACGGTTACATGATAAACTGCACAGCTTCTCCAGTGGTGATTTGTATGGTGGAAGCTGGGTTTCAATCACAAACGCAGGTCGACTGAATAAAGCACCCTATCTTCTGAACACCGAACTGAACTCTTACGCATATTCTGAAAAAAGTGTGCATGCGCTGCTATACATAAAAAGTGGACTTTTTTAGTTTTCTGTTTCATGCTTTATGTATTTATGATATATTCTTGTCTTTTAAAGCAGCAGCTGTTTGAAAGATGACACATTAAGTTAAGTTAATATTGTAATTAAACACCCAGGAGCGCAGAGCAGTGTGCTATAGGGGTCGGCGAGAATTTGTGTTTTTAGCACTACATTTTTTTATATGTCATTTCCACTGCTGGTTTTTCGATGGACCCAGAGAAACTTTCAGCAGTCCTGCAGTGGCCCCGACCCGTGGGTTTATGTTCTCTGCAGCATTTTCTTGGCTTTGTCAACTATTATTGGAAGTTTATTCGTAACTTCTTGTCTCTTGTCAAGCCCCTGACTGATATGAACAGAAAGGACGGTAACCCACAGTGTTGGTCTTCGGAGTCCATTAAGGCCTGTGAGAGTCTCAAGGCTGCCTTTGTTTCAGCTCTGTGTTGGCATATCCTGATCCTACGATACCTATTATCCTTGAGGTTGATGCTTCTAAGACGGGAATTGGCGCCCTTCTGTCTCAATGTCCTACCTATGAGAGCGCTATGCTTCCTTGTGGCTACTTTTCCAAGAAATTGTCACCTGCAAAGTGCAATTACGAGATTGGTGACAGAGAGCCCCTCGTTTTAGCCCTGACAGAATGGAGACATCTCCTCAAACATACCACTGTGCCGGTTCTCATTCTTACTGACCATAAGAATGTCACATTCTTGTCTGAGGCTAAATGCCTCTCTCCCAGAAGGGTGCAATGGACTCTTTTCTTGTCTAGTTTCAATTACATTGTCTCATTCTGATCCAGTACTAAGAATGTAAGGGCTGACGCTTTGTCATGACAATTTTCCTCCACTTTAAAGATAGAGTTGGTTCCAGTTCCTGTGATTCCTACTGATCGTATTCTGGCTACGGTTCGCACCAGTCTCACTTCTCCTTTGGGTGAAAAAATTCTTGCTGCCCAGGTTCATGCTCCTCCTGAGAGACCGTGTGACCACTGCTTTGTCCCAGAGAGTCTCCGTACTGCCGTGCTCCAGACTTACCATTCTCCCAAGGCTGCTGGCCATCCTGGGAAGAATTAACTCTTTTGGGCCATTTCCCAACAATTCTGGTTGCCTATTCTACGTGCTGATGTAACTGCCTTCGTAGCTGCCTGTTCCGTGTGTGCTCAGAGTAATGCCCTGTACACACGGTCAAACTTTCCGATGGAAAATGTGCGTTTGGATTGTGTTGTCGGAAAATCTGATCGCGTGTGGGCTCCATTGGACTTTTTCCATCTGAATTTCCGACACACAATGTTTGAGAGCTGGATCTAAAATTTTCCGAATAAGAAAATCCGATCGTTTCAATTCCGATCGTGTGTACAATTCCAACGGACGAAGTGCCACGCATGCTCAGAATAAATTACGAGACGAAAGCTATTGGCTACTGGCCCTTTTATAGTCCAGTCGGACGCGTTCTACGTCACCTCGTTCTGAACAATCGGATTTTCCGACAACTTTGTGCGACCGTGTGTATGTAAGAAAAGTTTGAGCCAAAATTAGTCAGAAAAAATCAGATGGATTTTGTCATCGGAATGTCCGACCGTGTGTACAGGGCATTAGACTCCACAACACCTTACAGTGCACCTCCTACAACCCATACCCAATGGAGAGAGGCCCTGGACCCACCTGTCTATGGATTTCATTGTGGAGTTACCCAACTCCCAGGGCAACACAGTTATTCTAATGGTGGTTGACTGGCTCTTGAAAATGTCTCATTGTACTCCACTTAAGAAATTGCCCGCTGCTAAGGAACTGGCTTCCATTTTTGCTCGGGAGATTTTTCACTTACATGGGCTACCCAAGGTGATTGTCTTGGACAGGGGAAGTCGGTTTGTGTCCAGGTTCTGGCGAGTCTTTTGTGCACAGCTGGGAATTCAGCTTGATTTCACCTCTGCGTATCACCCGCAGTCTGATGGGGCCACAGAATGAGCCAATCAGTCCTTGGAGCAATTCCTACTTTGCTATATTTCTGACCATCCTAACAACTGGTCAGACCTCTTACCGTGGGAGGAGTTTGAGCACAATAGTGCCTTGAATTCCGCTTCCCGAGTGCCACGCATGCTCAGAATAAATTACGAGACGAAAGCTATTGGCTACTGGCCCTTTTATAGTCCAGTCGGACGCTTTCTACGTCACCTCGTTCTGAACAATCGGATTTTCCGACAACTTTGTGCGACCGTGTGTATGTAAGAAAAGTTTGAGCCAAAATTAGTCAGAAAAATCAAAAGGATTTTGTCATTGGAATGTCCGACCGTGTGTACAGGGCATTAGACTCCCCAACACCTTACAGTGCACCTCCTACAATCCATACCTAATGGAGAGAGGCCCTGGACCCACCTGTCTATGGATTTCATTGTGGAGTTACCCAACTCCCAGGGCAACACAGTTATCCTAATGGTGGTTGACCGGCTCTCGAAAATGTCTCATTGTACTCCACTTAAGAAATTGCCCACTGCTAAGGAACTGGCTTCCATTTTTGCTCGGGAGATCTTTCACTTACATGGGCTACCCAAGGTGATTGTCTCAGACAGGGGAAGTCGGTTTGTGTCCCGGTTCTGGCGAGCCTTTTGTGCACAGCTGGAAATACAGCTTGCTTTCACCTCTGCGTATCACCCGCAGTCTGATGGGGCCACAGAATGAGCCAATCAGTCCTTGGAGCAATTACTACTTTGCTATATTTCTGACCATCCTAACAAATGGTCAGACCTCTTACCACGGGCGGAGTTTGAGCACAACAGTGCCTTGAATTCCGCTTCCCGATTGTCCTCATTTATGGTGAACTATGGTTTCCAACCTTCCATGTTGCCTGACTCATTTGTTCCTGCAGAGTATTCTTGTGTTAGAGGAGCATCTCCGTGGTCTTTCGTTCCACTTGGGCAAAAGTCCAGGAGGCTTTGCAACATGCTAATGATAGGTACAGAATCCATGCTGACCGCAGATGCCTGCCTGTGCCTTCCTACCAGGTTGGGGACAGGGTCTCGCTGTCATCTCGCAACCTCCGACTTCATTTTCCCTCTCTGAAGTTCGCACCTCGATTTATTGGCCCTTTCTGTATTCTCCGTAGGATTAACCCAGTGGCTTACACATTAGACCTTCCTTCTAATATGCGTATGTCTAATGTATTTCACGTCTCCTTATTAAAACCTTGGTCTGCAACGGCTTTACCACCTCGGTGCCTCATCCTCACTCTGTACAGGTTGAGAACCATGAGGAGTATGAAGTACAGTCCATTGTTGACTCCCATAGGTTCCGTAGGTGTGTACACTACCTGGTGCATTGGAAAGGGTGTGGTCCAGAGGAACGCTCTTGGGTCTTATCCTCGGATGTACATGTCCCTGCCCTCCTCCATGATTTCCATAGACGTTTTCCCCTCATGTCTGAAGGACCTCCGAGGGGGAGGGGTCATTGAGGTGGGGGTACTGTCAGGGCATGACTCAGCCCTTCCTTCTCTGAGCTGGCCGCTCAGCTGTCGGCTAATTGCCAGCTCCTATCTCTCCACAGTGACTCACCTGTTGATGATATCCTGCTCATCAGTCCTGCCTACTTAAATCATCTAGCCCAGATGATCTCTGCCTTCGACTTGGTTACATCTCTAGAGAAGCTCTCCTGTGTTCCTGTTAAAGAGTTGCTTGGTTGACATTCCTTCTGGCTCCAGATCCTGCTTGCTGTTCTACTATGCTCATCTCTGGCTCCCTAATGTTTTGGCTTGTCTGACTAACCGTTCCAGTTCCTGAACTCTGGCTATGTTTTTACTAGGTTCACTCTGTTTACCTTTTTTCTATTATTATTAAAAAAGTGAGATTTAACTGTACTTCTATCTCAGTCTGATTCATGGTTTCTGACACCATCTCCTCTTGATCCTGTATGACGTGTTGTTACCTCTCATTTTTCTAACAGTATAGGTTATTGGACATTTGTTAACATACAACATACAACTGTATTAGGAGAATATAGAAGCTGCCATATCTGGCAACTCTCCTGAAAAACAAAATGCCTGGATATCATGAAGATCAAATGGCTTTTATATGTTCTGAGGCCTGGACGTGGAAAAAGCATACAGATCATGAAAGTTTAAGGTTTACCAATTTAAAAAAGCCATTGGGCCAGCATGACAGCCAAACAGCTAACATTTTCAGAAGGAGAAGTCGACAATGCTAGCCTCTATATTTTTCTTTTAAAATATATTCTTTAAATGTTCTCTTTTAAACCCATGGGTCTAAAAAAAACAAAGAGGAGAATTACTGAAAGAATTATAAAGTTATATTAAGGTTATGGGTCTTGTGATGGAGTTAAAGGTACATTTCTTTAATTTATTGCTTTACTGTATAATATATATTTAAAGTCTTTGCAGATATTATACCTGGATTATATTTCGCTAATGTTTTTTGCTTCTGAAATTATTAGAGTGTATGTTATAACACAAACAGGACAGAACAGAACATAGTGTTTGTATTGTTAGTGTTCCTAATTAAATATATTATTATATTATTCCAAACTTAATCCTGATTTCATTAACCACTTCCCGACCAGCGCACGACGATGTACGTCGACAGAATGGCACGGGCAGGCATATTGGCGTACATGTACGTCCAATATTCGTTGCCGCCGTGCCATCGGGAGCGCGCCGCCGGCGGCGCGCTCCCGCGCTGGTCGGGACCCCGTGAGTCCGGTCGCGGGACCCGCGGACTCGATCGCCGCGGGCATCCCCGCGATCGTCTCACGGAGCGGCCGAATGGAGGAAATGCTGTATAGACAACATTTTTCCATTCTGCCTAGCAACTAGTGACGCTGATCTCTGCTTCATGTGATTGGAGCAGAGATCAGTGTACACTAAATGAAAGCCCAACCCCCCCACAGTTAGTAACACACCCCTAGGAACACTTAACCCCTACACTGCCACCCACTGGTTAACCCTTTCACTGCCAGTGTCATTTACACAGGAATCACTGCATTTATATAGCAGTGATTACTGTATAAATGACAATGGTCCCAAAAATGTGTCAAAAATGTCCGATGGGTCCCCCACAATGTCGCAGTCACAATAAAAATCGCAGATCGCCGCCATTACTAGTAAAAAAAAAAATAATAAAAAATTATTAATAAAAATGCTATAAAACTATCCCTATTTTGTAAACGCTATAACTTTTGCGCAAACCAATCAATAATCGCTTATTGCGATTTTTTTACCAAAAATATGTAGAAGAATACGTATCGGCCTAAACTGAGGGAAAAAAATGTTTTTTATATATTTTTGGGGGATATTTATTATTACAAAAAGTAAAAAATAATGCGTTTTTTTCAAAATTATCGCTCTATTTTTGTTTATAGCGCAAAAAATAAAAACCGCAGGGGTGATCAAATACCACCAAAAGAAAGCTCTATTTGTGGGAAAAAAAGGACGTAATTTTGTTTGGGAGCCACGTCGCACGACCGCGCAATTGTCAGTTAAAGCGACGCAGTGCCGAATCGCAAAAAGTGGTCTGGTCTTTGACCAGCAAATTGGTCCGGTCTGAAAGTGGTTAAGAGGGCAAAGAACAGATAATTCAAGCCATAAACAATCTTCTATAACCATTGACAATAATTTAATTAATAATATCAACAATACTGATAACAAGAAAATCTAAAATTTGCCAATTCAGCTCCCAGACCAAATGATACTAACTTATACAATTTAGAAATACCAAAAGGAAAATGTACAAGTAACGAGCCTCCGAAATTATATTTAACAATTTCTAATCAAGCTTTTTTTCAGCAAAATTTGGTGAAAAAGGTACAAAAAAATTTACATAAATATAAAAAAGTACAAATATAGAAATGAAAATAAACTCTTTAAACTCTTTATTCATGTCTAATGTGATTTTTTACAAAAGTTGTAAGGATCAGCTCTGGTTTTTATAGTAAGAAATAGGTCATCCAAATCCTTTGTACAATACTCTGTCCTGCAATTAAAATTGAGTCGATGTGAGCAGCAGTTTGCTGCTTTAAATAGATTTACCGTATGCTAGAATGTAAAGCAATTGTGTGCCTCCCCCACCTTTTTGAATTGTGCTCTGAGGCTGCTGAACTACCTGCCCTCACATAGTATTTGATGTTAATATACTAAAAGAGTAAAGAGTATTTACTTGATAAAATAAAGTGACGGGTTAATTTCCATGAATCAATCATTTTCTAGAAAATTCAGCTTTTCCCTTGCATATAATTGGATATACTGAGTAAACCTGAATAATCTTATAAATATGCCAACATTTACTGCTCTGTTATGCAAACAGCTTCTAATATGTTATTACATCAACCCCACTAAAAATAAATAGGTATTTAAGGCGAGTCTATTTGTGCCAAAAATGGCAAGCAGCTCCAGGCACAATGCACTGAAATGTTGCACTTTTATAGAAATCCAGCTTAAGGCACCTATAGACATTAGATGTACTGTAATTCTAGAGGTACATATGATCTATTAGTGTCCACCATGCATCATACAAAGCAAATCTTTAGATATTCATTCTGAATAATGCTGGAGAGCGTACACATTGCAACTTTAGAGGCTCCTCCTCCAAACTTGGTTACCATGAATATGTACATGGGCAGGAGTACAGGAGTAAAGAACGGCTTAACCTTTTGCCTACTAGGTAATTTTTTAATATCTATGTTAAAATCAGCAAAAAAAAATTGCTAGAAAATTAGTTAACATTTTTTCATGCTTTTTTTCAATCCAGTTTAATATTATCACAAGGGTGAACAAGCCTCTTGCAGTGACAGGTACTCTATAGAGACATCAGGGATCTATTACAGTGCCTTAAAAAAAGTATTCATACCCCTTGAAAATTTCTACATGTTGTCATGTTACAACCAAAAACGTAAAAACATTTATTGGGATTTTATGCGATAGACCATCACAAAATGTAACATAATTGGAAGGAAAAGGATAAATGGTTTTCAATATTTTTTTTACAAATAAATATGTGAAAAGTGTGGCTTGCATGTGTATTCAGCCACCCTGAGTCAATACTTTGTAGAACCACCTTTCGCTGCAATTACGGCTGCAAGTCTTTTTGAGGATGTCTCTACCAGCTTTGCACATCTAGAGAGTGACATTTTTGCCCATTCTTCCTTACAAAACAGATCAGGCTCTGCCAGATTGAATGGAGAGCATGTGTGAACAGCAATTTTCAAGTCTTGCCACAGATTCTGAATTGGATTTAGGTCTGGACTTTGACTGGGCCATTCTAACACATGAATATGCTTTGATCTTAACCATTCCATTGTAGCTCTGGTTGTATGTTTAGGGTCATTGTCCTGCTGGAACCTCCATCCCAGTCTCAAGTTTTTGCAGAACCGAACAGATTTTCTTCTAAGATTACCCTGTATTTGGCTCCATCCATCTTCCCATCAACTCTGACCAACTTTCCTGTCCTTGCTGAAGAAAAGCATCCCCACAACATGATGCTGCCACCACCATGTTTCAAGGTGGGGATGGTGTGTTCAGGCTGATGTGCAGTGTTAGTTTTCCGCCACACATTGCATTTTGCTTTTAGGCCAAAATGTTCAATTTTGGTCTCATCTG
Organism: Lithobates pipiens; assembly: GCF_037356315.1. NCBI lineage: Eukaryota > Metazoa > Chordata > Amphibia > Anura > Ranidae > Lithobates > Lithobates pipiens. The sequence continues at coordinate 123,113,476 of NW_027507685.1, read as the reverse complement.
ACCAGACACCTTCTTTCACATGTTAGCTGTTTCCCCCACATAGCTTCTCTCATACTGCAAAAGGGACTTCTTATAGCTTTCCTTCAACAATGACTTTCTTCTTGCTACTCTTTCATATAGGTCGGATTTGTGAAGTGCATGGCTAATAGTTGTTCTGTAGACAGATTCTCCCACCGGAGCTATGGATTTCTGCAGCTCCTCCAGAGTTACCATGGACCTCTTGGCTGCTTCTCTAAATGCTCTCCTTGCCTGGCCTGTCAGTTTACGTAGACGGCCATGTCTTGTTAGGTTTGCAGTTGTGCCATACTCTTTCCATTTTCGGATAAAAGATTGAACAGTGCTTCGTCAGATGTTCAAAGCTTGGGATATTTTTTTATATCCTAACCCTGATTTAAACTTCTCCACAACTTTATCCCTGACCTATCTGGTGTGTTCCTTGGCCTTCATGATGCTGTTTGTTCACTAAGGTTCTCTAACAAACCTCTGAGGGCTCCCCAGAACAGCTGTATTTATACTGAAATGAAATTACACACAGGTGGACACTATTTACTAATTAGGTGACTTCTGAAGGCAATTGGTTCCATTAGATTTTAGTTAGGGGTATCAGAGTAAAGATGCTGAATACAAATGCACGCTGCACTTTTCACATATTTATTTGTAAAAACAATTGAAAAGCATTTATAATTTTCCTCCCATTTCACAATTATGTGCCATTTTGTGTTGGTCTATCACATACAATCACAATAAAATAAAGTTTTTGATTGTAACATAAGAAAATGTAGAAAATGTCAAGGGGTGTGAATACTTTTTGAAGGCACTGTAGACCCCTAGTGCCTTGTTGCCATTAAAAGCACCTAATCAAACACAGAATTCGTTGTTCAGAAACTTCCAAGGCTGTAATGGTCAGGAAAACAGCACTGAAACCAGAAGTGACTAAATCCTTGTTGCTTCCAGCTTCATTAGTCACAAAGGATTCAGGGAATGAATGTTCCTCCATCTCCTCTGTGTGCTGCCGACCCAACTGCCTACAGTGGTCTTTAGCTTCCCAGTGGAATGGGAGAGCTTTGCAGCGGCATTTAGGGCCTTTCCGAGTTCTGTAAAAGTGATAGAGCAGCTGTAAAGCCACTCAATCACTATTACTGGAAAGCTGATTGCCAGCTGGCGAAAACAGTACCAAGATCAATGTTGCCATGATACTCATATGACTGCTTGCTGCTGAGGCCATATATATGGCCGCTGGGAAACAAGTGGTTAAGAAGTAATTGGAGCTTCACCTAAATCAAGGGGTACTCAGTACAGACAGACTGGAGCTCGTTTGGCTGTACTTCTCATATGGATCACATGAGTGCAGTTCATTCTGCACTCCTGTGACTGAAACCCACTGCCAGCTGATGTCACAGAGCCTTGACCGGCATCTGGCTCAGCCTCTCAGTGAGCCGCTCAGAGCCTGAGCCAACTGCTTCTGCCCCCTCCACAGCCCAGCGCTCCTATGAGTAAGGAGGGGGCAGAGCAGACCGGTGGCTGACAGTCACCAGCTCTCTGCTCAAGGAGCCCTGAGAACCGAGTGATTGGCGGTGTTTGATTGCTCGGTTCTCAGTGTTAGAGCAGATGGGGAGCTAGGTAAGTATGAATCTGCAAAAAAAAATCCCATACATCTCTTTTAAGCAATGATCCCACTGTAAGTAAATGTGTCTGTCTGTTCTGCCAAGTGCACTACAAAGCAATACAGTAGGGCCTTATTCTGTTGGGTTTGTTTGAATCAGACTTGGCAAAACTACCAAGCACAGCCTCCCCCAGTGGGAGTTAAGATCATCTCTATTTACATTGTGTTGTTCCTAGATAATACACTCAATGGTATAAAACAATACTATTACCTAACGATTGTTTAATATTTACCACTAGACCCAGTACCACCAGGTCAATTTTCAATTATACTAACTAGTAGAATACTGTTATTCTTGTTTTGTTATATTGCCCAAATGTTGAGGCGACCGCCATTATCAAAAAAAATAAAATGTTCCTAGATAAATACACCTGCTTTCCAGGACAATAGGTGAATGATGAGCTAAATTCAAACAATTAGAACCAGACTCCATTGAGACATTAGCTGACTATCACTTCTCTCTGACTTCTCTCTGACCATTTAATTTCTCTTTTCTCACTTAGTTTTGTCACTTTTTTGTATCTGTGCTGAGTAAATTTTTGAGTAATAATAGCATTCCGTGTTTTTTAATTAATAATAGCATTCCATGCACAATGGTCCACAACTGACAACCACCTAAATTGTGAATTCTTAATATTTTTTTATATTAATTTTATAATATTATTATATTCTTAATGTTATCATTATTATTCTTATTACTTTATTATTATTAATATTATTACTATTATAATTATCATGATTCTCTTGTTCATTTAGACCAAGGTCTTATTTCTTTACTGAAGTAGTTGATGATAATTTTATTGTATTAATGATATATTAACTTTTTGGGGATATGACTACCGGGTGAGTTTTTTTCCAACCAGAGGCATCTTTACATATGTGTTTACACGTGTACAATGCAGACCAGTGCATTTTTTCCTCTTTTTTTTATTTTAGAGAGTAAGCGGCCTCACAAAATGCAGTCAATTATATAATGAAAATTACCATATGTACCATCATCCGAATTAGATAGAATAGAGATTTGGGAGTCTGGTGGGTCTTGGTTGGGGTCCAGACTCCCAAATCTCTACTCTTTTTTTATTTTGACACTTCAAAAATCTTTAATTTCATTAGTGCAGGTCGCGTCTGTGAGTCGCGCTGCAAGTCGTGTCGCCCCTGTGTGAACGGGCACTTAGAACAAAGTGCATTTCAGTCTGGTGTGTTTACTCGCATTTTGATACATTTTGGCCAAAACAAAATGTTTTTTGCAAGCCCCGAAACTGGCCACACTGATGTAAACTAGGGCCACTGGAATACATGCCACACACAGTGCATGCAGTTTGTACATGGTTTTAAAAAAGGACTGGAAAACGTCTTTTGTGAACCAGCCCTTAATGTCTTTTACTGTATGTTTGGGAATGAATTTGAAAATAGTTTCTAAGTTGTGTGTTATTCAATGCTAATATATCTTTTGTTAAGTTTGTTCTTGTTGTTAGAGTCATATGGTAAACTAAAGCCAACATCATATAATGTATTTTGAATTTTAAAAAAAATGTCTAGATTTTTTTTAATTTTTTTATACGTTTTTTATATTAGAGTGACATTTATGACGCACTTTTTGGTATTATTTGGTAATTATATGTTTTATTATTACATTACAGAATAAGTGGCTTATGTCACAAAGCTACACCACACCTAGAAGTACCAGGTATTTCTCTGAGCTCTCAGGGGGCCAAGAAGAGCTGCAAAGAAACAAAAGGAAGGTGAGTAGGAGCAGCTAGGGAAAGATGAAGTTAAATAGACCTGCTGCTTTTGCGTGATAGTGTTTGCAAAACAATTGTGTATGAAATTAAAGTGAACCTGTATTCCATTTTAGACTTTAAAAAAGTTCAGATGTCTGCTATGAACTTTTTTGTGCCCTCTCTGATTAGTTTCACTTTCTTATTAGGGACTGATTTTCCTTAGCTAGGCCTCACCCACTACAGTCAATGTGTCCAATGAAAATGGCTTGTACTGGCCATTGAGGCACTGGACAGAGAGATGGAAGGTGGTACGGCTTAGCCATCAAGTCAGAGAAATGAAGGCCCCAGTAATCAATGAAACTAAAATGAAGCGGCACAAAAGAAGTTATATTATAAAGGTTATATTGTAAATGTTATAACGGTAACAAGAGTCAATTTAGACCTGTTTTAACCAATTCATCTCTCACACCTGTACACTTCTATGAACCAAAAACATTTTTACATTTAATATGGGCCTGTTTTTTTAGCAAAAATGTTGTTGTTACTTTAGATAACATATATAATTATTAGGAAAAATAAGTATTTCTTGCAAAAATTACTTTATTTTTTAAACAATTCACAGACATGAAAAGGATTGTTACAGTAGATAAAAATGATATAGTTTATTGTATAATTTGTCCTAAAACTAGGTTTCTGGTAAAAAGCATTGCAAAAAATTTTTTTTTTTTTTTTAAATGTGACACAAGAAAAAAAATAATGAACTAAATTAATAAAAACAAAACAAAATTCAAATATTACTGATTAGAAAAATAGAAATAAAGAAAAAAAATAATCAGAAAGTAAATGTTAAAGAGATAAGTTAATTAGGGCTGATCAGGGTTATTAACAGTTTGAATTGGGATAAATTTTATCTAAAAACCTTGTCAGGTTGCTTTAACTGACATCATATTATCATATAGTGAAGCTCATCCCTTGGTCTGCTAATTAATGAAACAGTGTAGATACAAATGTAGCAATGGGGTTAATTACTAAAAATGGAGAGTGCAAAATCTGGTGCAGCTGTGCATAGAAATCAATCAAATCAATCAGTTTCCAGTTTTTTTTTTTTTTGTCAAAGCTTAATCGAACAAGCTAAAGTTAGAAGCTGATTGGCTACCATGCACAGCTGAACCAGATTTTGCACTCTACAGTTTTAGTAAATGAACCCCAATGTTTCTCTCTGTCTGAACATTGTTTATAAACCCTGCATCAGGCAGTCTGTTTTTTTTGTTTTGTTTTTTTACAGCAGCAGCTTTGTATTGTTGCAACAACACCTCTATCATGTAAATGTGGACGGGAATCCACAGCAAGGTAGAAGGACAGAGCATTTTACACACACTCTGTTTTCTTCAATCAAGTTTTTTGGCCATGTGTAGCAAGCCCAGTGTCCACAACTGATTAATCATCTAAAATGAAGTAAAGGTCCACTTTACCAACATATACATAGATGTGTCATTTTCCTGTTCACAATAATATTTGACAGTTTTCAAACTTCATTTTTAATTTATATTTACTTTATTAATCTTTTACCATTTAAATTTTGTGCATGCTCTAGCAACTACTTCTTCGTTTAATCTGGCAAAAGACCAGATTTATTTTTTTTAATGTAAAAGAGTTAACTATAATATATATAATATTGCCCTTAGCAACCAATTTCCTTTTTGTTTTTCATTTTTCCAGGTGATAATTAGTCATCTTAGGAGCCATAGACAAGAACAAACAAAACATAAAAGGCTAAAAAATCTACCAATTATAAAAGTTAAGGTACCTTGGCTACTTGGCTCCTGAGATTTTCCAAGACTATAATTTTAGCCATGCTGGAAAAATTACAGCTGCAGTTGAATTGGTTGGTATGGCCAATGCCTTCACGGTGCCTCTTCTAATGTTTATAGATGCAGTCAGACCTCTAGTTCATAAAGTTTGTGTTTGGGTTCTGCAATGTTCACATAATGTACGGCAGCAGCTTGCTAAGCAGTGCAAACATCTCTACAAATTTTGGTCTGTCCCTAGTTTAGTACATTGCATCTTCTCCAGGAGCTGAGCAGCCAGCGGGGTATCAATCTATCGCATGAGCCATGTCAGCAAAGCGGTGCTTAGCATGTGTCAGATGGAGATGTGGGCGGATGATGTTGATGTCAGCGGTGGGAGCTCGCGGTGAAGCTGCATTGTACAGATACTGGCAGAAAGACTCTAATATTCATCGTTAGCCAATTCAACTAAGCTGCTGGTCCGTCAGGGTGCCTACCGTTTAATATACCCTTTATACATCTATTTTTTTTTCTTGTTTATTATTGTGTTATCATTAGATTTGCAAAGCTCCAGGCTATTCCCTTTTTATTGATTGATTTAAGGAGATTTTGGCCCTCGGCAAAGCATGTGAGATGAAACTAGTACAAAGGTTTGTCAGGTGCTAGTGAGACAGTCTAGATGTTTCAGCATTATGTTTGTCATGTTACGATGAAAAGAGAAATATGTTTCAACGTACAAGAATCTACATACATTGAACAATCTGAGGAGAACTGGTTATCACAAAGAAGAAATATAAAACAACATACATTTCATTGTGATGTCCACATACTGACCTTGGATTCTCTCTCTTCTAGGAGGGTCTCTAACTTCTTCTGGGCTGCCCGGCCCTCGTGGTCTTCACTCACAATGAGAATGACGTGATTCCAGCCAAAGATACGCATCATCTCAAACCAGACTAGAGCCTGGTGCGAGTATGGTGGGACAGTGCGCAGGAAGGACAGATGGATGCTCTGGAATCAAAAAAATTTATGTTTTAGACTATATTCATGAAAAACAATAGAATAAACTAGAGGAAAACTATGATGTATTCTGAGAGGTTCACATTCGAGATATACACCAATAGACATAAAATTATGATCACTGACAGGTAACGTCAATAACATTGACTACCTTGTTACGATGGCATCTGAAAGCGAGTGGGATATAGGAGACAGCAAGTAAATATGTTGTCCCTGAAGCTGATGTGTTGAAAGTGGAAAAAATAGGCAAGTGTGAAGATTTGAGTGACTTTGACAAGGGCCAAATTGTAATGGCTAGACGACTGGGTCAGAGCAACTCCAAAACTGCATTTCTTGTGGGATATTACCGGTCTGCAGTGGTCAGGACCTACCAGAAGTGATTGAAGGATTGAATACCGGTGAACCATCAAAGGGTCATGGGCGGCCAAGGCTTACTGATGCATGGAATAATTATGTCTCTATCAGCCTAAATACCTCCTAAGCACTATACAAATCAATACAAATACAGTGTGTTGCTAACTATAACACTCTAAGGCAGTGATGGCGAACCTATGGCACGCGTGCCACAGCCGACACACCAAGCCCTCTCTGTGGGCACGTGAGAAAATCCTGTATGGAGGTGTATTTCATGCACAGCTCCCCTCCCCATAGAACTAAATTTCCCACAAGTCTCTGGGGCAGGGGTGATGTGTCTAGGATGGGCGTGGATGAGATGAAGGGTTGCTCTGGGTTGGATGGCAGGTGGAACATGTGGTGGGGATTGAGCCAATGGGGGGCTGTGTCTAGGATGGGCGTGGACTGGATGAAGAGTCGCTCTGGGTTGGATGGCAGGTAGAATATGTGGTGGGGAAGATGCCCAATCACAGGCCGTTCTTGAGCCCGGGAACTGAGTCAGCTTCTTTTTTTTTTTTTTCTTGTTCCCAAGATTGCCACAAAATAAGGAAGGGTATGATCAGAATAATGTTGTGTATATGCTGTCTGTGTTACGCTCTATCAAAGCTGTTGGAAGCATTTTCTGTAGGATATGAGCTTTGATGATACTTTGTGTTGGCTATTCAGGTTTATCTGGCTGGGAAAGCCTGCTAGATTTAGCAAAGACCACTGCAGTACAGTGAGATGTAAATACATATCGTTTTTGTCCCTGCCATTCCCCTGTATTTTATGACACAAGTCACATGACAGACAGTCCAGAATCACTGGCATTATACAGGGTAGAAGTGTAGAGCTGCTGGGAGTTTGCATTTGACATGCAATGAACTGCACAGCATTGTGGAGTGAACTGCATTGGTAAAGCATTATTGCTACAGTTGTCAACATACCTTGGCAACCAAACAGTGCATAATGTGTGCCAGCAGGGCATGGGGGGACTGGAAGTTCTGCTGCAGCTGGAGAGTTGCTGGTTGCATGTCACCCCTGTAACAGGATTTCTTTATCATCCAGCCGGTGCTTCTACTGAACAACTAGTCATTTAAAGTGCACCTGCCATGCAACTTGACTGTATTGAATATTAATATATAGTTAGTAGAATAGTGATCCTGGAATTTGATTGCACAATGCTAGCACAACTTCCAAAAAATTTAACTTTTGTCAAAATGTGTTCTAGTTTAGATCTTCTTGTACAAAACACTATGACTACATAGTGAATGCACAACGGTTTCTGATGTGTCCCATGTATACCCCCGGACATCACAGCACACGCTCATCAAGTTCTGTATATGTTGGCACTTTGAAATGAATACGTTGGTTTTGTGTTGCAGTTTGGGCACTCGGGCTCAAAAAGGTTCGCCATCACTGCTCTAAGGTGATCCCACCACACCCTCTTCCACAGAAATAAATAAACAAAAATAAGGGATATACTATCAATGGCTAATTGCCAGCTCTCATCTCTCTCCACAGTTACCAGCTGTTCCTGATCATGCTCGTCTGACCTGCCTACTTAAAGCTGTCCAGCTCACTTCACCTCTGCCTTCGCCTTGGTCACATCACAAGAAACCATCTCCTGCGGTTCTGTTTAAAGACTGGCTTGCTGACATCCCTTCTGGCTCCTTATCCTGCTTGCTGTTGCTCTACTTGGATCCCTGACTCTGGCCTGGCTGATTACCCGATCTGGTAATTGAACTCTGGCCTGGCTGACTATTCTATCCGGTTACTGGACTCTGGATATGCTTTAACTGCGCTTTTTCTATTTACCTTTTTATTTTTATTTAATAAACAAGTGTGATTTAATTGTACTTCTGTCTCTGATTCATGGTTTCTGACAAAAAAAGGCTCATCTGTATCTTCCAAATGGCAAACTAGGCAAAAACATACACGCTCTCCATTTCTAAAAGGTTTATTAAAACCCAGCCAATATAAAACACTCACAGGATAAAAGTGACAGATGTGCTTTGTAAATGTATTTGTCACCTTGCTCACCACTACACACACAAATGGGGGTGGCGGGATGTCACAGGCTCTGCTCCTCTTGTGTTGCGCCCTCTGATTGGGCTTCTTCAGTAGATTTTACACACTTACACACGGTCTCACTTTGGTACCAGTAAAGTCTGAAACATAAGGGTTTTTTCTGTAGATGGTAAAATAAAAGGATGAGGTCCCCCCCCCCCCCAGTTAGTCGATTACTATTCGTTATAGGATTCACGTTGGCTTAAATATCTTGCAAAATTGCCCTCCTCCTATCAACGCAAGAAAATGGCTACAAAGTGCTCACTAAATGGTACAGAGTACTGACCATAATACACAAGTTTGCTCCATCCATATCCAACTTATGCTGTAGATGCAAATCAGAACCAGGCTCGCTCCTCCACATTTGGTGGTCATGCCCCATCATCCAGAAATTCTGGCACGAAGTCCACAACATAATATCCAAGGTAACTACTTTCACATTAGATTTCACTCCCTCACAATTCCTTCTACACCATTCCACTATACCCAGATGCTCTTACTTCAAATCTCTTACCATGCACATGCTAAACGCTGCTAAGAGATGTATTCCAATCTTATGGGGCAAAACCCACGCACCGTCAATCAAAGAATGGTTCCAGAAAATTGACATAACTGCAAAATGGAAGAACTCATAGCCATCTCACATGATAACATCTCCAAACACACAACAATCTGGTCTTGTTGGTCCCTCTTCAGAACCACCTCAGATTACATTCAAATCATGAACTCCAACCCTTATTGAAGAATAAAACCTCTCGGAGCATGTCCCTGACAGCCCGGGGAACGATCTGGGCTGGATGGACTGTATTCAGGGTCAGACAGGAGGCACAGACCCCCCCCCCCCCCCCGTCCCGGTCCATTCCACTCACATACTCCACCTCTTCTACACATCTCATCACCTGCACCTTTTCACCCCCCAACCACCTCCAACACTTCCCCTACCCTCCATGGTCCCCCCTACCTCTCCTATCACACATTACATGCACTCTCTTTCAACGAATACACTTAAATCTGGTTGCCAGCTGGTCTGTCAAGCAGGGAAATCCCCTGAACCCATATTACACCTGACCCAGGTAATCTACCACACCGAAAATTATGCTCACTCATCTCTATACGGAGATCCCTCTACCCGATCGCAATTACTTCATGTAACCAATACCCCTTACAGGTTTGCTCTTCCGAAAATGTAGGACCTCTCAGGCCCCTGAACCACAGATTGCCCACATTCCCCATACCACCTACACCACTCCACTGGTTTTTCCCAAGTGCACCATATCTCCTGTATACCTCCTTTTATCATTATAATAAGAATGTATACTGTTATTCTGTTTTGGTTTTGACTTATTTGTATTTCCTTAGGCCTAGAGGCCCTTGTAAAGCCTAGTATTGTATACACATCTGTCTATGTATATATACCTGGAACATTTTCAATAAAACGTTATGAAAGCGAAAATTGACCCCCTCCAGTGGTTATTCACCTTCTCAAGTCCCCAACATTTTAAGCTCCTGGAATCCCTATTGTGGACATTTCAAAAATACCTAGATTTGCTATGTTTCATTGGGGTCAATTCACTAATGTTTACCTCATGCGATAAGGGTATCATGTTATTTATTTGCGTAAATTATGGCATGCGGCAAATTAAGTCCAATTTACAAAAAAATAATAAATTGCGGTACTTACCAAAAAAAAGTGCCATTAAATACCGCATAAAAAAACAACGACATTGCACCAGCATGCACCAGTCCGTGATGTCATAAGGGTGCGGGACCACCAGGTGACATAGCCAGGTGGCCTGCCCCTTAACTATATAATGAAATGTCAGATGTCGAAGCCTGCAGTAGGCAGCCAGCCTTCACAGCTTGCCCCTTAATTATATAAGAAAATGTCAGATGGTGAAGCCTGCAGTAGGCAGCCAGGCTTCACAGAAGATGGGAACTTCTTTTTTTCTTTTTCGGGGGACCGGTGGGCAATGGGCGGCGTGATTGATGGTGGATTTACATCATGGGACACTATTTTTTTATTGTTTTAATAAAAGAATTATCAAAAACTGTTTGTGTTTTTATTACCTTGTGAAACTTTTTTGGTGAATGGGTAGGGGTACGGTGTACCTGATACTCATTCACATGGGGGGAAAAGGGACGGGATCTGGGGGCCCCCTTCTTAAAGAGGTCATCCAGATTCTGATTAGTCCCCTGCCCACAGACCACCACAACCACTGGCCACGGTTGTGGGGATGAGGCTTTTGTCCCCATCAACATGGGGACAAGGTGCTTTGGAGCTCAACGTAGTAAATTCAACATAGTAAATTATATTAACTAATGTGGTAACACATATATATTACTGTATATACATGTGTATGCCCACCCAAGCATATGACTTTCTTTAGTACGCTGCTATGGGCTCTAGCCCCAGATCTTTTGTAGACCTAGCAACGCCCCTGTTAACCACCATATTTTTAAAAACCTCCACATATTTATTGTCTAAATCGAGAGATTAAAAGTCAACTTATTCCTTAAACTAGTGTGATTACCTTGTTCCATAACTGCAGACCTTGCCACAGGATTAGATCAAAAATATTTTTTGATATTCAAAGTCTACTACCTCCTCTCCTCTTACTTTCTCCATCAGGTTCCCCCAAGGTTCTGTTCTTGGACCTCTTCCTTTCTCAATCTACTCCTCCTCCCTGGGTCAGTTCATTGCCTCCAATGGCTTTCAATATAATTTCTATGTGGATGACACCTAAATCTATCTCTCTATCCCCCAGCTCACTCCATCAGTCTCCTCACGCATCACCAACTTACTAACAGACATATCAGCCTGGATGTCACATCACTTCCTCAAACTCAACTATCCAAAACCAAGCTCATGATATTTCCTCCCCCACGTGCCTCTTCCCCTGATTTCTCTGTCAAAATCATTGGCTCAACTATCAACCCATCCTCCAATGCCAAGGTCCTAGGTGTAATCTTGGACTATCCTTTCAGCCCCACATCCAATCGCTGTTCAAAGCTTGCCACCAAAACCTACACATCATCCTCAAGATAAGCTCCTTCCTAACCAATGACTACTGCAACTCCCTCCTCATTGGCTTACCTTTAAATTGGCTATCCCCCTTCAGTCTATCATGAACGCTGTTGCCAGGCTCATCCACCTTACAAACCGCTCTGCACCTTCTACCCCTCTCTGCTAATCCCTCCATTGGCTGACACTCAACAAACTTAACAAATTAAATTCCAGATACTAACAATAACTTACAAAGCCATCCAAAAGTTGGCCCCCAGCTACATCACTAACCTGGTCTAAAAATACCACCCAAATCGTTCTCTTCTTTCCTCCCAAGACCTCCTGCTCTCTAGCTTCCTTGTCACCTCATCCCATGCTCGCCTCCAGGACTTCTCCCATCCTCTGGAATGCTCTACCTCAATCTGTCCAACTATTTCCTACTTTGTCCACTTTCAGACGATTGCTGAAAACTCTTTTCAGAGAAGCCTATCCTGCCCCCACCTAACAACTGTATATTTATTTTCTCCATCAGCACATCCCCCACAGTTACTACCTCTTGTATTTATTGACCCTCCCTTCTAGATTTTAAGCTTTAATGAGCAGGGCTCTCTAAATCCTACTGTATTTTTTTTTAACAGAAAAGAATAGAAATCCTACAGTATTAAAGTGTATTGTAGTTGTATTGTCTACTAGGGCTCGGTGAATAGTTCAGCCCAAGCATAAGTTCAGGCGGAACTTTGGTTGTTCGGATGTTCTGCGAACACCGAACAATGTGCGGTGTTCGGGGCAAATTCGAAAGATGCCGGAACACCGTTAAAGTCTATGGGACACTAACATGGAAAAAAGTTCTCATTGTAAAGGCTCATATGCAAGTTATTGTCATAAAAAGTGTTTGGGGACCTGGGTCCTGCCCCAGGGGAAATGTATCAATGCAAAAAGTTTTTTTAAAAACATCAGTTTTTTTGGGAGCAGTGATTTTTTTTTAATGCTTAAAGTGAAATAAAAACTAAATATTCCTTTAAATATCATGCCTGAGGGGGCCAAAGGAAGCCTATAAAGTGTCGCAATTTTCCCCTGCTTAGAACAGTTCACCGGGGTGAACTTATGGCTTTTGTCCAAGACCTTAAGCTCATCAAAACTAGGGGTCCCCATTAGTTAGTTAGGGATACTGTGATGCTTCCAGGGTAAAGAGGAAGCAGTTTTCACTGAACACGCCACTTCCGGTTCCTGCGAGAGGAGTGTGTATAGTGTAACCATGATGATGCGAATTATGGCTATTTAAGGGCTTGGGTAAATCGGCTCCTGAAGAAGCCCAATAGGAGGGCGCAACATGTCTGGGAGTGAGGAGCCATGCCCATAATGTCATGCCGCTGCCGTTTGTGTGTGTGGTAGTGAGCAAGGTGATGAATACATTTACAAAGCACATCTGTCATTTTTATCTTGTGAGTGTTTTATATTGGCTGGGATTTTATGAAATCTTTTAGAAGTGGAGAGCGCTTTGTTTTTGCCTTTTTGTTCTATATGATTAATGTTGGACTGCAGGGCATATCCATCTAGAGTATGAGAAATACCGTGGAGGGACTGTCATTTTTTTCACCTGGTTGCTGGAGGTGCACAAGCCACGTGAAAAACTGAAGACAGTTAGTCACCAATTTCACTTGTTGGGGTTCTGGACTGTTTATTTCTGTTTACTGTTATTTTTTTTATTTTTTTGGGCTATTTTGTATGGACTAGGAATTTAGTATTGTATTTTATATATATTGAGTTTGATGTACACACGGATAGTATATCACATTTGAGTGTTGGCTACACTTATTTTTGTATATTTATCACTGAAGCATGTAGCAAGTAGGGATGAGCCGAACACCCCCCGGTTCGGTTCGCACCAGAACTTTCGAACGGACCCCAAATTCATACGAACGTTAGAACCCCATTGAAGTCTATGGGACTCGAACGTTCGAATTTAAAAGTGCTAATTTTAACTGCTAATATGCAAGATACTGTCCTAAAAAGGGTTTGGGAACCTGGCTCCTGCCCCAGGGGACATGGGTCAATGCCAAAAAAAGTTTTAAAAACAGCCATTTTGGCGGGAGCCCTGATTTTAATGACGATTCAAGTGAAAAAAAAGTAATTTTTTAAATATCGTGCCTGGGGGGTGTCTACAGTATGCCTGTGAAGTGCCACGTGTTTCCCGTGTTTAAAACAGTTCCTGCACAAAATGACATTTAACGGAAATAACGTCATTTAAAACTGCTTGCGGTTTAAATGTTATATCTGGTTCCTGCAATATGGTTGAAAATCATTGAGAAAAATGGCATGGGTAGCCCTCCCTGCCCATTACCAGCCCCTTTGGGTCTTGTACGGATAATAAGGGGAACCCCGTACCCATATTAAAAAAAGGAAATATGTGTGGCCCCCAGGCCCTATATACTCAGAACAGCAGTATACAGGCGGTGCAAACAAGACAGGGACTGTGTAGATTTGTTGTGTTAAGTTGAATCTGTTTGTAATTTTCAACTGATACATTTTTAAAGTGTAGCTCCAGTCAAAAAAACTATTTTTAAGCTTTTTGGAAAACATAGGGAAGGGTTATCACCCCTGTATAATTTGTTTTGCCGTCCGTCTTTTTTCATCTCACTTCCTGTTGTCTCCTTCCGTTTGCAAGTAGGAGATGTTTGTAAGTTGGATGTTTGAAAGTAGGGGCCTGCCCTATGTGCTCTGCAGAAATGGCGGAACAAGGTGTTGGTTTTGCCACAACATTGTAAGCCCTCAAAGTGACTCTTGGTGGGCGCTGGAGCGCCCTGCTGTGAACTATTATATCAAGAATTGTAATTACATGCCATTGTTGAACAGTGGTAGAAAAATTGACCTTTGGTGGTTGTGGTGCTGGTGCCACAACACTATAAGTCCTCACAGTTACTCTGGGTGGGCACAGGAACTGGCCCTCCTGTGAAATATTATATCAAGAATTGTAATTACATGTCCCTGTTAAACAGGGGCTGAAAAATTGGGCTGCTGGCACTGGTGCTGGTGCCACGACACTGCAACCTCTCCCATATACTCTAGTTGTAGTGCAGGAATGAGCCCTGCTGCAAAGCATTGCATCAAAAAATTTTATTAAATGCCCCTGTTAAACAGGGGCAGAAAAATTGGGCCTTAGGCACTGGTGCTGTTGCCACGACACTGCAACCTCTCCCATATACTCTAGTTTTAGTGCAGGAATTAGCCCTGCCACAAAGCATTGCATCAAAAATTGTAATTAAAGCCCCTGTTAAACAGGGGCAGAAAAATTGGGCCTTAGGCACTGGTGCTGGTGCCACGACACTGCAACCTCTCCCATATACTCTAGTTTTAGTGCAGGAATTAGCCCTGCTGCAAAGCATTGCATCAGACAGCACGCACAATCTCCTACCACTGACTGCAAGCTCTATTTAAAACGAGCAAGATAGCTAGCTATATAGATGGATATAGCGGTGTATACTGGGTTCAGAGCACGCAGACAGCTCGCACAATCTCCTACCACTGACTGCAAGTTCTATTTAAAACGAACAAGATAGCTAGCTATATAGATGGATAAAGCGGTGTATACTGGGTTCAGAGCACGCAGACAGCACGCACAATCTCCTACCACTGACTGCAAGCTCTATTTAAAATGAGCAAGATAGCTAGCTATATAGATGGATATAGCGGTGTATACTGGGTTCAGAGCATGCAGACAGCACGCACAATCTCCTACCACTGACTGCAAGCTCTAATTTTTAACGAGCAAGATAGCTAGCTATATAGATGGATATAGCGGTGTATATTGGGTTCAGGGCACGCAGACAGCATGCACAATCTCCTACCACTGACTGCAAGCTCTATTAAAAAAGAGAAATATAGCTAGCTATATAGGTGGATATAGCGGTGTATACTGCGGTCAGGGCATGCAGACAACAACCACTACAGAAGAGCAAGAAGGAAAAATCGGCCGATAACGATCGGTGTATACTGTGTTGAAGGTACACAGAACACCCACTAACTCCTACAGACGCCAACACACTACACAAGGCCGCCGTGCTGGCAGACTTATATAGTGTGGGGCGTGTACTACACAGCCTGAGCTATGATTGGCCACAGGCATCCTGCCTGTGGCCAATCATGGCTCTTCTCGCTGCCGGCGCTGTGATTGGCCAAGCATGCGGGGTCACAGTGCATGCTTGGCCAATCATGAGCCAGCAATTCACTGCGATGGAGCAGTGCATTGTGGGCCATGAGCGCCACACGAATTTGGCGCGAACGGCCCATAACGCTTGGAATTCGCCGAACGTGCGAACAGCCGATGTTCGAGTCGAACGTATGTTCGACTCGAACACGAAGCTCATCCCTAGTAGCAAGCAAAGGCTGGCTTCCGTAGTGTGATACAATAGAAGAGCTACTGTAGCTCAAATTGCTGAAAAGGTTAAATCTGTTGCCGAAAGAAAAGTATTAAAACACACAATGCATCACAGTTTGTTATATATGGGTCTGCATAACTGCAGACTGGTCAGGATTCCACAGCCAAAAACGCAATGGGTACATAAGGATTAGAATTGGACCACAAAGCAATGAAGAAGGTGACTTGGTCTTATAAACTCAAGAATGGTTTGAGAAACATAACAATAAGTTTAAGGTGTTGACTCAAAATTCTCAAGAGCTCAATCCTAAAGAGCATCTATGAAATGTACTGGAAAAACAAGTCCCCACCTCACAACTTACCGGACTTAAAGAATCTGCTACTGATGGCTTGCAGCATACTTTCAGAGGTCTAGTGGAGTCCATGCCTCATCAGGTAATGGTGGATGGTCATTATATTATGGATGATTGGTGTATGCTTTAACAGGCGGTTTTAGTTGCTTAGCTGTACTAATAAAATTGCTGGAGGCTAGGAGTAGACATTGTTCACTAAATTGATGGAAGCAATAGTGGCCTGTAAAGTAAGCTACACAAATTGCATTTTGTATGACCATTCGCAAATGACTGGAGTACAGCGTGATCATGTAACATTGATCAATACAAAATGCTAATATGAGTTAGCCCATAGAAAGGCCATTGTTTCATATCTTTAGTCATTATTTGTTACTTCTAGCAATTTCAGTAGAGGGGACCAAACTGCTAAAATGCTCATGTGTAGTCACTGCTTAATGGGGTGACTGTCAGCAAATGGTTATATTTCTCAGCAGCAAAGAGATTACAATAAATCATGTAAACATAGCCCTTAAACAGATTTAGTTTATTCTTCCCTAATTATTGCTAAGTTATCACTAATTATCACTAAGTAAATGGGGAACCAAACTAGGCATGGGGGAGCTCAGCTATGAGGAAATGAAAAAAGAAATATAGTCCTTAAGCGGTAAAAAAGGCAGTCATAAAAAAACATTATCATGTCATAATCGATATGTAAAATTGTCTGGACCCCAGTGCAGCTGTTAACCTCTGGAGAAAGGTAGACATCAAAATTACCGTACACAAAAAAAACAGCACTCGATGGGACCAGAAAATAAAAGAGCTTTTGGATGCACACTAAAAATAAAATTAAAAGTCACAACAGTCAGATGAAAAGATAAGATACAAAAATAGAACTTAAAGCGGGAGTCCGCCGGGACTCCGCGTTTTTTTTTTTTTAAAAGCCAGCAGCTACAAATACTGCAGCTGCTGACTTTTAAAATAGTGACACTTACCTGTCCAGCGCGCCCGCGATGTCGGCACCCGAAGCCGATCTGTAGATCGTTTCTAGGGTGCTGCCGCCGCCATCTTGGGTATGGGAATCAGGAAATGGAGCCTTTCGGCTTCATTTCCCGGTTCCCTACTGCGCATGCGCGAGCCGCGCTGCGCAATAAGGATGGTCCCCGCTGCCTCTGGGATCTGTGTGTTTTCCCAGCAGGCAGCGGGGCACTTGCGGAAAGGGGCGGGACTTGCGGAAAGGGGCGTAATATACGCCCCTTTCCGCAGAGAGCTATCCCGGAAGTGGGTGCAGATACCTGTACTGTACAGGTATCTGTACCCCCCTCCCCCCTGAAAGGTGCCAATTGTGGCGCCGGAGGGGGGGAGGGTTCCGATGAGCGGAAGGTCCACTTTAGGGTGGACCTCCGCTTTAATAGGCAAAATTAATTTTCATCGTTGCTCTTTATGTCTGGAGGAAAAGAGATTTCATCTTCAGATACTGAAAGGCTTCTTCACAGTAAGCTGTGAAAATGTGGAATAGACTTCCTCAACAGCTGGTTCTGTCCAGCTCAGTAGACCTGGATTCTTTCCTAAATGTACATAATATAACATTTATAGGTAAAGTTGATCAAGGGAATATCCAATTGCCTCTTGGGGGATTAGGAAGGATTTTTTCCCCTGCTGGAGCAAATCCCTTTGCTGGGGTTTTTTGCCTTCCTCTAGATCAACTGTTGGTATAGGATTGTTAGAGAATTGTAAAATTGTTAGGATTGTATATTTTTCCCCCTTTTATTGGTTAAACTAGATGGACTCATGTCTTTTTGCAACCAGACTAACTTCAACCAAACATATTCTGAGTCTTACCTTTGTGCTCTGAGTTTTCACTGCTGCTCTTCCTAAAGTAAAAATAAAAGACTTAACCTTCACGAATAAGAGTAGTTTGTGAAAGTTTTTTTCCCAAGGCCAAGTGGTGAAAGATAAGGTTCAATCCATCATTAATGTACACATACACAGTGACGTAGCTTTCTGCACCATGTGCAACACAGCGCATGGAAGGGGATGGGGAGGTGGACCAAGAATCCTTTATGTTAAAAACCATACCCAATCCCAACTGTTTTTTTTTTTTTATTCAGTGGCTGAAGATATTCCATCCCCAATGTCATTAATCCATAATAAGAAAAGCTGGCAACTCTGTGATCTGTTTGTTGCAAATTCTTTATTGGTTACATATCAAAGGACACAGTGTACAGCTGCTAATGCATTTTGGCCACAATGGTCTTCCTCACAGCATAATCATCACACTATGAGGAAAGCTGTTGTGATCGAAACGCATTAGCAGCTTTTTTATTGCCTACATATCTTTTGATATGTAGACAATAAAAAATTTACAACAGAGAGATCACTGAGTTTCCGGCTTTCCTTTTTATGTAAGAATCATTTATATCCAGGACATGTACATAAAACTGGGGCCATTAGTGATTACACGTGGAAGACCCAGCAGGGGTTCCCAGCAATTAGTTCCATGAAGCAGCCACATTGAAAGTAATGGAAGGATGATAGCTCATTCAGTGTCAGAAACTATGAATCAGACTGAGACAGAAGTACAGTTAAATGTCACTTGTTTAATAATAATAATAATAATAAATGGTCAACAGAGTAAACATAGTCAAAACATAGCCAGAGTTCAGGAACTGGAACAGATAGTCAGACAAGCCAAAACGTCAGGGAGCCAGAGATGAGCTTAGTAGAACAGCAAGCAGGATCTGGAGCCAGAAGGAATGTTAGCAAAGCAAGTCTTTAACAGGAACACAGGAAAGCATCTCTAGAGATGTGACCAAGGCGAAGGCAGAGATCATCTGGACTGGACGGCTTTAGTAGGCAGGACTGATGAGCAGGATATCAACAGGTGAGTCACTGTGGAGAGATAGGAGCTGGCAATTAGCCAACAGATGAGAGGCCAGATCAGAAAAGGAAGGGCTGAGCGCAGCCCTGACAGTACCCCCTTCTCAATGACCCCTTCCCATAGGAGGATCAACAGGCTTGAGGGGAAAACGTCTATGGAAATCACGGAGGAGGACAGGGGCATATACGTCCGAGGATAAGACCCAAGAGCGTTCCTCCGGACCCTACCCTTTCCAATGCAATGTATGTGCCCACAGAACCTAAGGGAGTCAACAATGGACTGTACTTCATACTCCTCATGGTTCTCAACCTGTACAGGGTGAGGATGAGGCACCAAGGTGGTAAAGTGGTTGCAGACCAAAGGTTTTAATAAGGAGACATGAAATACATTAAAAATACACATATTAGAAGGAAGGTCTAATGTGTAAGCCACTGGGTTAATCCTGCAAAGAATATGGAAAGGCCCAATAAACCGAGGTGCAAACTTCAGAGAGGGGACTCGAAGTTAGAGGTTGCGAGATGACAGCCAGACCCTGTCCCCAACCTGGTAGAAAGGCGCAGGCAGATGTCTGCTGTCAGCATGGAGTCTGTACCTATAATTAGCATGTTGCAAAGCCTCCTGGACTTGTGCCCAAGTGGAACGAAGACCACGGAGATTCTCCTCTAACGCAGGAATATTCTGTGGAACAAATGAGTCAGGCAACATGGAAAGTTGGAAACCATGGTTTGCAATAAATGGGGAAAATCAGGAAACAGAATTCAAGGCACTATTGTGAGCAAACTCCGCCCACGGTAAGAGCTCTGACCAGTTGTTATGATGGTCAGAAATATAGCAACATAGGAATTGCTTCAAGGACTGATTGGCTTGTTCTGTGGCCCCATTAGACTGTGGGTGATACGCAGAGAAGAAAGCAAGCTGATTTCCCAATTGTGAACAAAAGGCTTGCCAGAACGGGACACAAACTGACTACCCCTGTCCAAGACAATCACCTTGGGTAGCCCATGTAAGCGAAAGATCTCCTAAGCAAAAATGGAAGCCAGTTCCTTAAAAGTGGGCAACTTCTTAATAAGAATACAATGGAACATTTTCAAGAAACGGTCAACCACCATAAGCTTAACTGTGTTGCCCTGGGAGTTGGGTAACTCCACAATGAAATCAATAAAACAGGTGGGTCCAGGGCCTGTCTCCATTGGGTATGGGTTGTAGGAGGCCCACTGGAAGATGTAGTGGAGTCTTACTTTGAGCACACATGGAACAGGCAGCTACTAAGGCGGTTACATCAGCACGTAGACTAGGCCACCAGAATTTTTGGGAAATGGCCCTTCTTCCCAGGGTGGCCAGCAGCCTTGGGAGAATGGTAAGTCTGGAGCATGGCAGTACAGACACTCTGGGACAAAGAAGCAGTCACAAGTTTCTCAGGAGGAGTATGGACCTGAGCGACAAGGATTTTGTCACCCAAAGGAGAAGTGAGACTGGTGTGAACCGTAGCCAGAATACGATCAGGAGGAATCACAGGAAACAGAACTGACTACATCTTGGAAGTGAAGGAAAATTGTGGTGACAAAGCGTCAGCCCTTACATTCTTAGTACTGGGTAAGAATGAGACAATGTAATTGAAACTAGACAAGAAAAGAGTCCATCGCTCCTTTCTGGGAGAGAGGCGTTAAGCCTCAGACAAGAATGTGAGATTCTTATGGTCAGTAAGAATGAGAACCGGCACAGTGGTACCTTTGAGGAAATGTCTTGATTCTTTCAGGGCTAAAATGATCACCAACAGCTTTCTGTCACCAATCTCGGAATTGCACTCCATAGGAGACAATTTCTTGGAAAAGTAGCCACAAGGATGCATAGTGCTCTCAGAAGTAGGACGTTGAGACAGAAGAGCATCAACTCCAGTCTCAGAAGCATCAACCTCAATGATAAAAGGTAATGTAGGATCAGGATGTGCCAACACAGGAACAGAAACTCTCTTGAGACTCTCCTTTCGCTTGACCAGAGACGAAAAGTTATGAATAAACTTCCAATAATAGTTGACAAAGCCAAGAAAATGCTGCAGAGGATGTGAACCCACAAGTCGGGGCCACTGTATTACTGCTGAAACCAGCAGTGGAAATTACATAACTCAGGAATTTAACCTGTTAATGATGGAATTCACATTTCTCCAATTTACAATAGAAATTGCTCTCTCTTCATTTCTGAACCACAGGACAGACATCTGTGTGGTGGCTTTCCAGGGACTTGGAAAATATGAGGATATCGTCAAGATAAACCACCACACATAACTGCAACAAATCTTGGAGGACATCATTAATAAATTCCTGGAAAACTGCTGGGGCATTACAAAGGCCAAAAGGCATTACCAGGTACTCATAATGGCCTGTGCTAGTATTAAACACAGTTTTACACTCATTTCCCTCCTTAATCCTCACGAGATTGTATGCCCCTCTCAAATCAAGCTTTGTGAAAACCGTTGCTCCCTTGAGGCGGTCAAATAACTCCATAAATAATGGAATTGGATAGGCATTCGTAATTGTCAAACCGTTGAGACCCCTATAATCAATACAAGGTCTCAGTTCACCATTGTTCTTCTTCACAAAGAAGAAACCAGCACTAGCAGGAGATGGGGATTTGCGGATGAAACCTCGAGAAAGTGTGTCTGCAACATACTCCTCTATGGCCTTATCCTCGAAGACTAACAAAGGGTAAACCACGATGGGGGACGGGGCACGGGGTATGGCACCAGGTTGAAGGTCAATTGTACAATAATAAGACCGGTGTGGAGGCAAACTACCAGCTTGACCTTTGTCAAAGACATCGCTAAGATTGCAGTACTTCTCTGGCAGGGAGGAGAGTGAAGAGGTGCACAGGACCCTGGCTACCTTCTGGAAGCATATCTTACTGCATTGTGGCGACCAGGAGAGAACCTCAGCACAGAGCCAATCAAAAGAGGGGTTGTGCCTCTGTAACCAAGGATAACCAGCGGAAACTTAGGTGAGGAAATAACTTGGAATTGGATTATCTCATGGTGAATAGCCCCTATGGCCATGAACAACGGAATAGTCTCATGAGTCACATGGGCAGGCTGTAGAGGTCTTCTGTCAAGAGCCTCAATGGCAAGTGGAATGTCACGCAGCTGCAGCGGAATCGAGTGCTTCAGTACCAAGGCAGCATCAATGAACAGGCCTGCAGCCCCATAGTCAATTAGAGCCTGTATATCGTTGGACAACTCAGCCCAAGAAAAGATAACCAAAACCAGGGACTTATCCTTCTGGATAACTGTGGATAAAACAACGCCACCTAAGGTCTGTCTGTGACAGGACCTCAAGGTTCGGGTGTTCCCTGGATGGGTAGGACAAGAATTCAAAAAGTGACTGCCTGGCCACAATAAAGGCACAATCTCTCCCTCCTCCTAAGGGTTCTCTCATCCGCAAAGAGACGCGTGAAGCCCAAGTGCATGAGTTCATCTTCACAGACCGACTCGGTACCAGAAGGCATGGGAGGTGAGGGAGGCAAGGATGGGACTGCAAAGTTCAGAGACAAATGTACAGGAGGCTTCCGCAAGCGCTCTTTAAGCCCTTGTACACACGGTCGGACATTTCGACAACAAAATCCGTTGGATTTTGTCCGAAACTGGTGTTGTATACACACGGTCGGACAAAGTTGTTTTGGAAAATCCAATCATTCGGAACATGATGATGTTATTTAGTTACGACGGGACTACGTTCAGGATAGTAGCCAATAGCTTTGGTCTAGGAATTTGATCTGAGCATGCGTGGCTCTTTCTCCGATCGGAATTCTCTACAAACAACAAAGTCCGATCGGATCATGTTGTCGGAAAATTTTATAGCCCAGCTCTAAAACTTTGTCGGTCGGATATTCCGATGGAAACAGTCTGATGAAGCCCACACACGGTCGGATTATCTGACAACACGGTCCGATCGGACATTTTCCGTCGGAATGTCCGACCGTGTGTACAAGGGCTAAAGTCTTAGTGTAGAGTTTTTCTCTGAGTCTGAAGTCAATGAGGATGGCAAATGTGATCAACCTCTCATGCTCAGTGGGTATATCTCGGGCTGCTATCTCATCCTTGATGGTATCCAAGAGACCATGAGCAAAAGAAGCCATGAGGACCTCATTGTTCCAAGCAACCTCTGCTGCCAGAGTACGGAATTCAATCGCGTAATCGGCAACAGTTCTCGTACTCTGTTTAATGGACATGAGGCACTTTGCAGGAGAAGCAGAGCTTGCAGGAATGTCAAATACCCTTTTAAAAGAAGTGTCAAACTCAGGGTAACTCAAGACAACGGGTTTTTGCGTCTCCCATAGAGGGTTTGCCCAGGCCAAGGCTCTCTCAGAAAGCAAAGATATTATGAAACCTACTTTGCTTCTGGGAAGTGGAGCAGAACCAGACATACCTCTTATAGAGCTAATACTCGAGGAGGGTGCCTGCACAGAGACTGGAGCAGCAGCAGGGATGGCCTGCAACACAGGTTGTACCGGAGAAGCACAGTGGGAGATTCCAAGTGAGCCGTGCGACTCAGGGGCGTATGTAACACCATGGAAAACTGATCCATGCAGTGATCCTGTTCATCCATTCTGTAAAAAATATTACCAACAAGTGGATTCACTGCATCCTCTGAATTCATGGCCTTTGTCTACTGTCAGAACCCATGAATCAGACTGAAGCTGAAGTACAGTTAAAGGTAAACAGAGTAAATGTAGTCAAAACATAGCCAGATTCAGGACCCGGAATGGATAGTCAGACAAGCCAAAACATCAGGGAGCCAGAGATGAGCATAGTGGAACAGCAAGCAGGATCTGGGGATAGAAGGAATGTCAGCTAAGCAAGTCTTTAACAGGAAAACAGGAGAGTGTCTCTAGAGATGTGACCAAGGCGAAGGCAGAGATCACCTGGATTGGACAGCTTAAATAGGTAGGACTGACGAGCAGGATATCATCAACATTTGAGTCACTGTGGAGAGATAGTAGCTGGCAAGTAGTCAACAGCTGAGCGGCCAGCTTTGAGAAGGAAGGGCTGAGCCCAGCTCTGATATTCAGTTAATCATGGCTGCAAATGATTTGCTCTGGATGCTGACAGTGGCCACAATTGGCTGCGGGAGCTGCTGGGTCTCACACAATTAATCAATAACAGGCCTATTCACAATTGTGAATGGGACCTTAATGAACCCTATAAAACAAAAGACCCTATAAGTGTAGACCTTATAAAATAACAATAAAACAGAAAACTACCATTATCAGATTAGCTACCCTTTCTGGTCTTGGGGAGTGGTCTGCACTCTGATCCCAAAGGATTAACCCCTACATTTCCATGGTGAGCCACATATTTCTTTAAGAGGAGAGTGTTTTATACAGTGTATGAAACAGAAAGCTATTAATATTAGCTACAGTTTCTGGCATTGCTGAGTGATTTATAATCTGATCCCAGGTAATACCCCTACACTTCTATGGTTTTCTTATATAAGATTATGTTGCAGGATTAGTCCATTGGGTTTGAAATGAGATACTTGTTGAATGAAATTATTGTGCTGATCTGTTCATACTATATAGGCAACAGAGATGAGCCAAATGTTTCTGGGTTTGGTTGAAGGTGAGTAGTACAGTGTTAACTCATTTTCTTTGGTTTACTATATCATAATTAATGTCTTTCTTACTGCTTGTTGCAGATATGCAACCAGTAATATGCAGGTACGAGGGGTACATAAGGTTGGTCGTCTTGCCGTAGGATGTAAAGTCCTGTTCTTTGAATGGAAGAAATGTCAGATATATTAGGAGAGAGGATACATTTGTTCTCTAAGCACTGAGAGGCTACCGTGTGAGTTTGAAGTGGGGTTGCTCCTTCCTGACATGGTTCTGAAGGGCACCACAAACATTACAAGTTGACGGTACAATCCTCATGCAGGTCCTCCAGTAGTGTAAGAACTTTCCTAATTTGATACAGATCGATTGGACATTTCTAGGTAGGTTAATTTATGGCAAATCTAATATCAATGGTAAAGAGATTGTGCAGTCTGATTGTAACATGTATACTGAGAACTAAGATATGTTGCCTGAAGGATTCCTAGCATCCAGAGAGAAAGAGAGACTATAAGAGATTGTAGGAAGAATTGTTGCAAGACTAGAAGGCCTGAACTGACCAGAGACCAACAACATTATTATTCTTCAAGAATGTACCTGATTCACTAATCATAGATAGATGGTTAGTGACTAGATATAACATTATGAAGAGAAGTTTTAGTAAAGTTCTAAACAGACCTATAACTGTGAGGTATATGAGTGGGAAATGAAGAAAGAAAATGATTATGGGGATGAAGGTTTGCCAAAATGACAGTATCATTGTCACCAAAGAATGACTATACCAGGAGAGGGTGGTGTCCCATAGCTGTGGTGAGGTGCAATGTTGCTTGAGTTGTAAGAAGAAAATACTGGGTGTGGTGATTTCCCCCTTACTTTGTAAATGGCCCTATGAGACACTATGTCCCCAAATCTGAAGAAGACATGTACATAAATGCAAGGCTTTTTTTTCATTGTGAACGTGGGGGAACACAGTTCAGCACCTTCAGCACTGAATTTATATAATGCCAAGAGGTGCTGGGTTGTGCTGGAGGGTCCATTGATGCTTGCTGCTGGAGGTATCTATTGTTGCTGGGGAGGACTATTGCTGCTTGTGGGGGGATCTATTGTTTATGGGAGAGATCTACTGTTGAGGGAGGGATCTATTATTGCTGGCTGCTGGACAGTCTATTGATGCTAACTACTAGAGCTATTGTTTCTGGTGGGGGGCGGGGCCTATTGTTGCTGGGATGGATCTATTGTTGTTGGGGGTGTTTTGTTGCAGGGGGGTCTATTGTTATGGGAGAATCTATTATTGGGATATATTATTGCTGGGGGAATCATAGTTACTGGGAGGGATATATTGTTGCTGAGGGGATCAATTGTTGTTGGAGACCTATTGTTGCTGAGGGAGCTCTATTGCTGCTTGTGGGGGTCCGTTGTTGCTGGGGTGAATCTATTGTTGCTAGCAGTATTTCGTTGTGGGGCGGTATATTGTTGTTGGGGGATCTATTGTTGCTGACTGCAAGGGAACTATTTTACTGCTTTTCATGAGCAAATTCCATACAAACTACAGCGCCAAAAAATGATACTTGGTCCTGTATTCCCTAGGTAGGGGGTGAACCAAGGGACGGTGCTCGGAGGTGGGTAGGGTGCAGAGACTTGGAAGCGGGAAGTGCCTGCACCTATTCCATGAGAAAAAAAGCCCTGCATAAACGTGTACTGTGTGCTCATGGAAGTTTGTGCAGAAATGTGCACACAACTGTTACCATGCATACAAATATATTCACGGTTTGATTACTGTATCTAGCCTATCCAAACACAGAATATGCGCTGTACACTTCTTTATTTGCTATTGCTGTCTTCATGGCTTATGGCCAAAACAGGAAGTGAGAGGAAATCCCTCCAAAGCGAGGGAATTAAATTGGAACTAGTGTCCCCACTAGAAGATTTGCCCTGTAATCCTTTTCTGGGGACAACCCAAAGTTTGGATTTTTCTTTTACTCTCACTTTCAGTGATAATAGTAAACAGGACAAACAGAAAGGGTGAATTTCCCTAAAGGGGACACTGGCAGTGATAAAAACTGACAGGTATTCTAATCCCTCTCTACTCTATCTGAAACTAAAAAAAAAGTTTTGCCTTTAGTTATAGTCACTAAAAACTGATTCATTTCTTCTCTTTTATAGCTCCTATCATAACAGTAAGCCTTCCATTTTGGCTCCCTGTAGGCCAGTGTTTCTCAACTCCAGTCCTCAAGGCACCCCAACAGGTCACGTTTTCAGGATTTCCCTCAGATGAAATGGCTGTGGTAATTACTGAGGCAATTGAAACTGATCAAGTCACCTCTGGAAAGTAATGGGAAGCCTGAAAACGTGACCTGTTAGGGTGCCTTGAGGACTGGAGTTGAGAAACACTGCTGTAGACAGATTTCTAAAAGGCCATAATCAGTGATCTCTAATCTGGGGACTGGAGTGTAATTTAGGATGAATGACAACAAGAAAACCAGCATTGTATGCCATTCTCAACCATCATCAGTGGACATGAGCAAAGTTAAATCTAAAATCTGCAGTTATCATTAATACCACTGCACGGTATACATACCTTATCAGAATATATTGACATTCTGGTCGTTAGCCCGATGACCGGTATTCGATAGAATCCAGCTGTATAAGAGACTGGCGTTGGAGTCAGGTGATCTGTTGGGGCTGGTGGATGACTGACCAATATGGCGTAAACCTGGAAGCAGTAAATTTAGGTAAGCATCAATCTTAAGAATTGCAATGTTATGTAACCATCAACATTTATAAGGCCACCTATGGCAAAATAGCAACTTAACTGAACACAACTCAATATTAACATTTAAAGGTAAAGGTACTACCTAGGAGCAAATGCCACAAAATACCAGCTTTATTCATCAGAAAAGCTTCTACTGTGGTGAGCCCTTTTAATTTAGTTTCACCCATTACCCAGACTTGACTTTCCTTGACTTGATGACTAAGCTCCACCGACTGCCACTGCTTGTACAATTATTGTGCCCTTACTGGCCATCAAGGCATTCTTATTGGGCACTGAAATGGCAGCTGTTAGGGACAAAAATTCACAGGAAGACAGTTTGTGAAACTAAATCATAGACCAGCACACAAAAAAAAGCTTTTTTGACTAATACAGTGAGGGAAAAAAGTATTTGAAACCCTGCAGATTTTGTACATTTGCCCACTGACAAAGAACTGATCGGTCTATAATTTTAATGGTATGTTTATTTTAACAGTGAGAGACAGAATAACAACAAAAATATCTAGAAAAACACATTTCAAAAAATATAAATTGATTTGCATTTTAATGAATGAAATACGTATTTGATCCCCTATCAATCAGCGAGATTTCTGGCTGCCAGATGCCTTTTATACAGGTAATGAGCTGAGATTAGGAGCACTCTCTTAATCACTTGTAGGCCGCTCGCTGTCATACGTCGGTACTTTGACGTCCAATACCGGGGGGGTTACGACAGCAGATAGCTGCCATAACCTCAGTATCTTCTTCAGCGGCAGACGCCGGTCCTCTTTCAGATAAAAGTGGTCTCGGTGGGAGATTTGCCACAAGATCACTTTTATCGGGGGTGGGAAAGGGCCCGCTCCCACCGCACTTCAGTCGTCTTCGCCACTTACCAGAGCACTCAGTGGCGGCGCAGACGTCCTTTTCCCCTGTGAGGCTGGATGCCGAGTGAGGGAAAGGTGGCCCCCGCTCGGCTCCATACTATTGGATGACGGAAGCGATGTCAAACGTTACTTCTGCCCAATTATCTTAAAGGGGAAAAAAAAATTTAGCAAAAAAAAAATACATTTATTTTTATTTTTTATTGCATTTAAATGTAAATGTTAGATCTGAGGTCTTTTTGTCCTGTTATGATTTTTTCTATTACAAGGGATGTTTACATTTCTTGAAATAGGAATAAAAGTGACCACATTTTTTTTTAAAAGGACAGTGTAAAAAATTAAAAATAAATAAGATTTTTTTTTTTTAAAGTGCCCCATGCAGAGAACACGTATGAAAACGGTGTTCAAACTACACATGTGAGGTATCGCCACGCTCGTTAGAGTGAGAGCAATAATTCTAGCCTTAGAACTCCTCTGTAACTTAAAAACTAGTAACCTGTAGACATTTTTATACATCGCTATGGAGATTTTTAAGGGTCGAAGTTTGTCGCCATTCCACGAGCAGGAGCAATGTTGAAGCATGACATGTTGGGTATCAATTTACTCAGCATAACATTATCTTTCACAATATAAAAAAAATTGGGCTAACTTTACTGTTGTCTTATTTTTTAATTCAAATTTTTTTTATATTTATTGTGTATATTTTTTTCAAAAAAATTGCGCTTGTAAGATCGTTGCACAAATACAGTGTGACATAAAGTATTGCAATGACCACCATTTTATTCTCTATGGTGTCTGAATAAAAAATATATAATGATTGAGGGTTCTAAGTAATTTTCTAGGCCTGTAAGCACCAAGTCTGAAAAGTAGGCTCAGTCCATAACTAGTTAAAGGGAGTGCTCCTATTCTCAGCTTGTTACCTGTATAAAACAGACCTGTCCACAGAAGCAATCAATCAGATTCCAATCTCTCCACCATGGTCAGGACCAAAGAGCTGCCCAAGGATGTCAGGGACAAGATTCTAGAAATACACAAGGCTGGAATGGGCTACATGACCATCGCCAAGCAGCTTGGTGAGAGGGTGACAACAGTTGATGCGGTTATTCGCAAATTGAGGAAACACAAAATAACTGTAAGGCCGCGTACACACGGGCGGACTGTCTGTCCAACTTAGTCCGCTGAAACGTGTTTCAGCGGACAATCCGCTCGTGTGTGGGCTTCAGCTGACTTTTTCAGCGGACAGTCTGGCGGACTAAGGCCGCGTACACACGGGTGGATTGTCTGGCCAACTAAGTTCGTCAGACAATCTGACAGACAGTCCGTCCTACTTTTGAATGAACGGACTTGACCACACACGATGAACAGACAGTCCGCTGAAAGCTTGCGCGATGACGTGTACAGCACGTACGACGGGACTAGAAATACGACGTCCAATACACTGCAATGCAACCTTCGGTCGTGTAAATCCCTTCTGAGCATGCGCCATACTTAGTCCGTCCAACTTGCCTACTCACGAGCGGACTGTCCGCTGAAACCAAGTTTGGACGGACTGTATTACGGAAATTCCAAAAGACTTAGTCCGCCAGACTGTCCACTGAAAAAGTCCGCTGAAGCCCACACACGGGCGGATTGTCCGCTGAAACACGTTTGAGCGGACTAAGTTGGACAGACAGTCCGCCCGTGTGTACGCGGCCTAAGTCTTTCGGAATTTCCGTAATACAGTCCGTCCAAACTTGGTTTCAGCGGACAGTCCGCTCGTGAGTAGGCAAGTTGGACGGACTAAGTATGGCGCATGCTCAGAAAGGATTTACACGGCTGAAGGTTGCATTGCAGTGTATTGGACGTCGTATTTCTAGTCCCGTCGTACGTGCTGTACACGTCATCGCACAAGCTTTCAGCGGACTGTCTGTTCATCGTGTGTGGTCAAGTCCGTTCATTCAAAAATAGGACGGACTGTCTGTCGGATTGTCTGACGAACTTAGTTGGCCAGACAATCCGCCCGTGTGTACGCGGCCTAAATCTCCCTCAGTCTGGGACTCCACGCAAGATCTCACCTTGTGGAATTTTAATGATCATGAGAATGGTAAGGAATCAGCCCAGAACTACACAGGAGAATCTTGCCAATGATCTCAAGGCAGCTGGGGCCATAGTCACCAAGAAATAATTGGTAACACACTACACCGTGAAAAACTGAAATCCTGCAGCACCCGCAAGGTCCCCCTGCTCAAGAAAACACAGGCACAGGCCCGTCTGAAGTTTTCTAATGAACATCTATATGATTCAGAGGAGAACTGGGTGAAAGTGTTGCGGTCACATGAGACCAAAATCAAGCTCGTTGGCATCAACTCAACTCTCCATGTTTGGAGGAGGAGGGATGCTGCCTATGAGCCTAAGAACACCATCCCCACTGTCAAACATGGAGGTGGAAACATTATGCTTTTGGGGGAAGTTTTCTGCTAAGGGGACAGGACAAATTCACTGCATCAAAGGGACAATGGACAGGGCCATGTACTGTCAAATCTTAGGTGAGAACCTCCTTCCCTCAGCCAAGGCATTGAAAATGGGTCGTGGATGGGTATTCCAGCATGACAAAGATTCAAAACACACGGCCAAGGTAACAAAGGAGTTGCTCAAGAAGAAGCAAATTAAGATTATGGCCTAGCCAGACCCTAGACCTTAATCCCATAGAAAATATATGGAGAGAGCTGAAACATCAGCCCTGAAACCTTAATGACTTGGAGAGGATCTGCAAAGAGAAGTGGGACAAAATCCCTCCTGGGATGTGTACAAACCTGGTGGCCAACTACAAGAAAGGTCTGACCTGTGATTGCCAATAAGGGTTTTGCCACCAAGTTCTAAGTCACGTTTTGTGAAGGGGTCAGATACTTATTTTATTCATTCACTCATGCAAATCAATTCATAACTTTTTTGAAATATGTTTTTCTGAATATTTTTTTGTTATTCTGTCTCTCACTGTTAAAATAAACCTACCATTAAAATTATAGACTGATCATTTCTTTGTCAGTGGGCAAATGTACAAATCAGCAGGGGATCAAATACTTTTTTCCTCACTGCACATTTAATAACTGGCATTTTGTGGTGTTTGCTCTTAGGTACCTTTTGGGCCCACTTCTACTGCAGGCACAAGGTTTCAATTTTTCTGACTACCATATGTGCCTGACTGGCCCTACCCACATTTTGCTGCAGATAAGGCTTATATGTCTAAGGCTGGATTCACACCTATGCATTTTTAGTGCTTTTTACAGATTTGCAATACAGAACATGTTCCATAGGAAACAATGTTAAATGGACTGTAGTGCAAATCTGCAAAATGCAAAAAGCACTAAAAATGCAGTTATTAATCCAGCCTAACTGAGATTTTACCTTCCCCTTGGTTCATACATTTTTATAATTAAGAAAAGGCTCTTTAGATATGGTCAGCCTTAGTTGGTTGGTACTTAGGCCTGGTTCACAACTATGCATTTTTTTAGTGCATTTTCAGTTTTGCAGAAACACGCTACAGTCCATTTAACATGTTTTCCTATGGGTCATGTTCACATCTGTGCATTTTATAGAAAGGGTCAGGGACTTTTTTCTGGTTTCATAGAATTCAAAGGATCAAAAACATGCATTGAAAAATACAAATAGCACCTGGAATATGCAAGATGCAACCTGCATAGGTTTTAACCAAGCCTTATGCCACGTACACACGACCGGACTTTTCAACATCAAAGGTCCGACGGAACAATTCCGGCAGACCATTCGATCGTGTGTGGGCTGCAGCGGACTTTTGATTTGCAAAAATCCGACAGACTTTAGAAATGGAACATGTTTCAAATTTTTCCGTCGGAACTCCGCCGGACCCATTCCTACCGAGAAATCCGCTCGTGTGTATGCTAGTCTGACGGACTAAAACCGACGCGAGGTCAGCTATTGGCTACTGGCTATGAACTTCCTTATTCTAGTCCGGTCGTACGTCATCACGTTCGAATCCGTCGGACTTTGGTGTGATTGTGTGTGGCCAAGTCCGTTCATTCGGAAAGTCCGTCGGAACTCTGTCAGAACTCTGTCAGAACTCCGTCGAAAGTCTGTCGGACCTAGTCCCTCGAAAAGTCCGGTCGTGTGTACGCGGCATAAGTAGAAATAATTATATTTGACAATATTTTTCTACAAGCTGAGGACTTCATGTCAACTGATCCCAAAGAAGAAAATTTTCAAGATACATTTTAACCACTTAAGGACCGCCGCATGGCAATGTACGTCGGCGCAATGGCACCGACAGGCACAAGCACGTACATGTACGTGCTTGCCTTCCAGCGGGTGGGGGGTCCGATCGGACCCCCTCCCGCTGGATGCGGCGGTCCGTTTAGCTTCAGGAGCGATCCGGGATGAGGGGATGGCCATTGGTTTCTGGCCATCCCCTCTCGATCGCTCCTGGTGAATGAGAAGCTTCCCCCGCTGTGTATTGTAAACACAGGCAGGAAAGAAGTGATGTCATTCTCCTCGGGGCGTTTTTTTTGACCGGACTGCGAGGAGAACACAGAGTAAGTGCACCAAACACTACACTGACATGTAGGTACACATAGACACACAAATCACCCCCCGATCACCCCCCCCTCCCAGTCACAGTGTCATTGATTGCAGTGATCATTTATTTACTGATCACTGCATTTAGTGTCAGTTGTGACAGTAAAAACTGTCAGGTTTAACCCCCTGATTGCCCCTAGAGTTAACCCTTTCACCCCCTTTTGCCAGTGTCACTAAGCAATCGTTTTTCTGATCGCTGCATTAGTGTCACTAGTGCCGCTAGGTAGCTAGTTATTTTTTTAGGTTCACCGCCAGGTTTTTATAGTGCTAGGTACCCCCATATACTACCCAATAATGGTTTTAACCCCCCGATTGCCCCTAGTTAACCCTTTCACCCCCTTTTGCCAGTGTCACTAAGCAATCGTTTTTCTGATCGCTGCATTAGTGTCACTGGTGCCGCTAGGTAGCTAGTTATTTTTTAGGTTCACCGCCAGGGTTTTATAGCGCTAGGTACCCCCATATACTACCCAATAATGGTTTTAACCCCCTGATTGCCCCTATAGTTAACCCTTTCACCCCCTTTTGCCAGTGTCACTAAGCGATAATTTTTCTGATCGCTGCATTAGTGTCACTGGTGCCGCTAGGTAGCTAGTTATTTTTTTAGGTTCACCGCCAGGTTTTTATAGCGCTAGGTACCCCCATATACTACCCAATAATGGTTTTAACCCCCTGATTGCCCCTAGTTAACCCTTTCACCAGCGATCACCGTATAGGTGCCACTGGTGACGCTGGTTAGCCAGTTAGTTATTTAGGTTCCCCTTCAGGTTTTTATATAGCGCCAGGGACCCCCATATACTACCTAATAAAGATTTTAACCCCTGATTGCACTTAGTTAACCCTTTTACCAGTGATCACCGTATAAGTGTTACGGGTGACTCTGGTTAGTTAGTTTGCTTTTTATAGCATCAAGGCACCCACCATTTATTACCCAATAAAGGTTTAACCCCCTGATCACCCGGCGGGTGATATCAATTAGGTTTTAGGGTCAGGATCTGTGTCGCCCCAGGCATCGCTAGGTTAGTGCCAGTACCGCTAACACCCACGCGCAAAGCATACACCTCCCGTAGTGGTATAGAATCTGAACAGATCAATATCTGATCTGATCAGATCTATAC
The DNA here is from genome assembly GCF_037356315.1 of Lithobates pipiens. Taxonomy (NCBI): domain Eukaryota; kingdom Metazoa; phylum Chordata; class Amphibia; order Anura; family Ranidae; genus Lithobates; species Lithobates pipiens. The sequence continues at coordinate 123,079,327 of NW_027507685.1, read as the reverse complement.
CAGCGTCCTCAGCAGTTTAGGGTTCCAAAAAAACGCATTGTTAGCGGGATCAGCCCAGATACCTGCTAGCACCTGCGTTTTGTCCCTCCGCCCAGCCCAGCCAAGTGCAGTATTGATCGATCACTGTCACTTACAACACTAAACACATAACTGCAGCGTTTGCAGAGTCAGGCCTGATCCCTGCGATCGCTAACAGTTTTTTTTGGTAGCGTTTTATATTTAAATCCTGAAGGCGGTGCTTCGTTTTCGGGGTCCCGTACGTGGCTAGGCTCAAAAAGTCCCCCACATGTGGTATTTCCGTACTCGGGAGAAGCAGCAGAATTTATTTTGGGGTGTAATTTCACTTATGCCCATAGCATGTGTGAGCAATATATCATTTAGTGACAACTTTATGCAAAAAAAAATAATAAATTGTAATATTCCTGCAACTTGTGGCAAAATATAAAATATTTCATGGACTCAACATGCCTCTCAGTAAATAGCTTGGGGTGTCTACTTTCCAAAATTGGGTCATTTGGGGGTGTTTTGTGCTATTTTGGCATTTTATGGCCTTCGAAACTGTGATAGGAAGTGAGGAGTGAAATCAAAAATTTGCACCCTTAGAAATCCTGAAGGCAGTGATTGGTTTTCGGGGTCCCGTACGCGGCTAGACTCCCAAAAAGTCCCACATATGTGGTATCCCCGTACTCAGGAGAAGCAGCAGAGTATATTTTGGGGTGCAATTCCAAATATAACTATGGCATGTGTGAGCAATATATCATTTAGTGACAACTTTTTGTAAACTTTTTTTTTTTTGTGTCATTATTCAATCACTTGGGACAAAAATTTTTTCTTCAATGGGCTCAACATGCCCCTCAGCAATTTCCTTGGGGTGTCTACTTTCCAAAATGGGGTAATTTGGGGGAGGGGGGGTTTGTACTGCCCTGCCATTTTAGCACCTCAAGAAATGAGATAGGCAGTCATAAATTAAAAGCTGTGTAAATTCCAGAAAATGTACTCTAGTTTGTAGACGCTATAACTTTTGCGCAAACCAATAAATATACGCTTATTGACATTTTTTTACTAAAGACATGTGGCTGAATAAATGTTGCCCTAAATGTATGACTGAAATTGAGTTTATTCGATTTTTCTTATAACAAAAATATAACAAAAATTAGAAAAAATCTTTTTTTCTCAAAATTTTCGGCCTTTTTCCATTTATATTGCAAAAAAAAAAATCGCAGAGGCAATCAAATACCATCAAAAGAAAACTCTATTTGTGGGAAGAAAAGAACACAAATTTAGTTTGGGTACAACATTGCATGACCACGCAATTACCAGTTAAAGCAATGCAGTGCAAAATTGTAAAAAGACCTCTGGTCCTTAGGCTGACAATTGGTCCGGGGCTGAAGTGGTTAATAAACCTTTTTAAAAAAAAACTACATTTTGAACCTGGACTCCAGGCAAGTGGCCTAAGACCTGATTCACACCTATGCATTTTTAGTGCTTTTTGTATTTTGCAGATTTGCACTACAGAACGTGTTCCATAGGAAACCATGGTAAATGGATTGTAGTGTAAATCTGCGAAATGCAAAAAGCATGTGTGAATCCTAGGGCTTGATTCACACTAATTCATTTTTTATGCTTTTTACATTTTGCAGAAAAGCAGGGAATTTTTTTAACATGGGTTTCTATGAAACACGTTTACATCAATGCATTTTTGTGCCTCTGCATTTTTTTCATGTGTGATTTTACCTCAATTTTGCTTCGATTTGCATTTTGCGATTTGTGCCTCTCTTTTTTTTACATTCACTGTATATAGCTGGTTGCTAAGGAGCAGGTCAGAAGCTGGACACCGCGTCCTTAGCAACAGATGAGTCATCAGCTGACAGCGGGCTTCCCTGCTGAATGTAAAAAAAAAATGCCGGCTAAAAACATTCACGAAAAAAAACAGCGTTGGGTCCCCCCAGTCCATACCAGGCCCTTCAGCCTGGTATGGTTTTGGGGGGGACACCCCCATGCCAACATTTTTTTTTAAATGGCGTGGGCTCCCTCCAAAATACATACCAGACCTTTATCAGACCTTTATCCGAGCATGTAGCCTGGCAGGTCAGGAAAGGGAGGGAAGGACCGAGCGCCCCCCCCCCCCCTGAACCATACCAGATCACATGCCCTCAACATGGGGGGGGGTGGGTGCTTTTGGGGCGGGGGGCTTTCGCCCCCCCCAAACCCAAAGCACCTTGCTTCCGTGTTAATGGGGACAAGGGCCTCTTCCCGACAACTGGCCAGTGGTTGTAGGGGTCTATGGGCGGGGGGCTTTTCAGAATCTGGAACAGGGGGACCACCAGATCCCGTCCCCTTATGTGACTGGGTATCGGTACATCGTACCCCTACCCATTCACCAAAAAAAGCAGTGAAATGTAAAAAAAACAAGATCCGGTTTTCCACTTTGCTGTCTTCCTCTTTGCCATCATTGTCTTCTTCCTCGCCAATGGTTACCCGCTAAAAACTAAAAAGTCCACTCTTATCCTGATGCTGTCTTCCTCTGTTGTTACGTCCCCCCGCTGTCTGACATCTACTATGTAGCCATGGGGCGTGGCCATATGATGACATCACCCGGGGAGCCTGCCCTCTTGTGACATCAGTTTTATTCAAGAACTGTCAGATGAAGGAGTGGGCAGACGGTGGTTAGCCTTTGAGGAGTGCAGATATTTTTTTCCGGGTCCATCTGTGCAGCAGGCTCTGTGATTGAGGATGAATCTACATAGGGGGACATTGTTTTTTTATTTTTAAGGAATTGTCAAAAACTGTATTTGTGGTTTTTATCCTTATTGGCAGTTTTTTTTTGGTAAATGAGTAGGGGTACTTATTCACATGGGTGGCAGGATCTTTGAGATTCCGATAAGCCCCTCGCATGCAGACCCCCACAGCCACAGCCCAGGGTTGTGGAGAAGAGGCCCTTGTCTCCATCAACATGGGGACAAGGTGCTCCGGGGTCGGGGGGGGGGGGCAGAGCATGCAGCCTGGTATGGTTCAGGAGGAGGGGTGCTCATTAGTCCCCTCCCTTTTCTGACCTGCCGGGCTGCATGCTCGGGTAAGGGTCTGGTATGGATTTGGCATGGAGTTCCCCTCCAAATCCATATCAGACCCAAAGGGCCTGGTATGGATTTGGGGGGGGACCCCACGCCGTTTTTCTCTCAATTATTTTTTTTGCCAGAAATTCATTTTTTTACATTCAGCTGACGACTCATCGGTTGTTAAGGAAGCAGCAGCCAGCTTCCCAGCCTGCTCCTTAGAAACCAGCTATTCTCAGTGTGTTAAAGAGTTACTAAACCCAGCACAATGCAGTCACTATTTCTGGTTTCCCACAGTACACAGAACATGAAAATGCAATTATTTTAGTAAATTTTAAATATAAACAAATATAAACATATAAAAATATAAACTACTAAATACCTTTTCTCATCAGCAGTATACAGCAGTCTTGTGACTTCTATCAGTGTCTGGGTAAAGCTTGTAGGAGTTTTCATTTTGCCCTGATTGACCTATGAGGCTGTAGGACCCCTGACCCTTTGTCTGGATAGTGCTGATCCGCCCTGTGCTGATCACATATACTCTCCCAGGTGCAGTTTGTCCCCTAATGCTCTGTTCTATCAGGAAATGGACTGGAGTCAGTGAAAGAAGGAGAGGATCAGAGAGACAGGATCACACAGCCTTTATACACAATGGATTAACCCCTTAAGTTCCACAGTGAGTATAACAAGAATGCTTTACTGCATATAAAGACTGATTTTACTGTTGTGGGTTTAGTAACACTTTAAAGATAAAAAAAAAAAAAACATGCAAAACGCAACACTTGCGTTTTTGGTGCAACTTCATTAAAGTCTATTACATGCAAAACACAATCTGCTGTGGGAAAAAAATACCTAACCCTTTCCGCAAAATGCACAGATGTGAACTACATCCATATGAAACCATGTTAAATGGAGTGCAAAACGCGCTAAAAAACGCATAGGTGTGAATGTGGAGTAAGGTAAAGAAAAAAAACACAACACAGTATACTCTCATATACTCTCATTCAACAGTCCGCAGAGAAGTCAATTAGGCACAAGATTGGCCAAAGAAATTGACTTTGCTATCGGCAGGTAACAGTTCCCATATACTGTAGGTATTTCACCTGTGCATTTTGCTTTTTGTCTCCTGTTCAGAGAATGTGTGAAATGTGAGACAAGAATACAAACTGGAATTGTGTAGAAATATAGAAATGTATGCTGCTATTGTCAGGTAACCATCGGTGGTTGTCATGCTTTTCAATGAAATCTCTCTTGCAGAAAGTAGCCTGTCAATTACCTAGAATCTCTATGGATTTGGGGGGAGGACGATGCTGCTAGAGGTAGCCAACATGGCAGCTTGGGGCTGAATATACTATTTTATAGTAACATTTTTACATTTTGACACTGACAGACCAGGAAAAAATGTTATCTGTATATGTAGTGAAATGTTGCAATCTAACATTCATAGGCATTGGGTTCTCATTAAACCCAAGTAATTATCACTTTATACATCAGCAATGTATTCCATCATCACTGTCTGGCATGTAGAGGATCCTACTGATAATGATTTCTCTGTGGCATGGATATCTTGCCATCGTCTTATATTGCACAGAGGCGGAAGACAGGAAAACCCCTAAAACGAACAATTCATTTATTCACACACTAGACAATCAGCAGTAAATGTCTCCCGAGGCCTGTTATCAAGAATCTAATGGACTACTGGGAGTCAGGAAAAAACATGCAGTGGCTACAATCACTGGCGCCATTCATTATACTGAGCTCACCTGTCAGCACATTTACTGACACTCAGTACAACATAACATTCTGACATCTACAATCAGGAAAAGGTCAGGACCATTCAAATTCTTTCTAATTCTAAACCCAAACATTTCCCCATACTTACATTTCCTCACTTCCTGAACTTTTTATTTATTAAGTTGATACTCATTGATATAGACAGCTAGATAGATAGATAGATAGATAGATAGATAGATAGATAGATAGATAGATAGATAGATAGATAGATAGATAGATAGATAGATATGACATAGATGATAAATTAAATAAATGCATACATATAAAAATGTGACATACATATTACACTGTACATACCTACATAGACAGATGGCTAGAAAGAAAGAAAGTTAGATAGATAGATACATACATTCATACATACATACATACATAGATATATACATATGATGATATGGATCTGTAAATTATATATATAGATGCATACATACAATGAAAATAGAAAAAGAGAGATAGATAGATAGATAGATAGATAGATAGATAGATAGATAGATAGATAGATAGATAGATAGATAGATAGATAGATAGGATGTAGAAGCATATACATCAATATATGATATAGAAACATGCATACATATGATGTAGATAGAAATGTGATGGATACATAAATTGATACATAGTTAGATGGCTAGAAAGAAAGATAGATAGATAGATAGATAGATAGATAGATAGATAGATAGATAGATAGATAGATTGATTGATACATACATACATACATATATACATATGATGATATGGATCTGTAAATTATATATATAGATGTATACATACAATGAAAATAGAAAAAGAGAGATAGGTAGATAGATAGATAGATAGATAGATAGATAGATAGATAGATAGATAGATAGATAGATAGATAGATAGATACATACATACATACATGCATACATACATACATACATATGATGATATGGATGCATACACATCTGTAAATGATATATACAGATGAATACATACAATGAAAATAGAAAAAGAGATAGGTACACAGATAGATAGATAGATAGATTGATAGATAGATAGATAGATAGATAGATAGATAGATAGATAGATAGATAGATAGATTGATAGATGTGGTGACCTACAACAGCTACAACATACATATGACATGCATAGATAGATAGAGGTAAGTATATTTGCACAATGAAGGGTGGCAGGCTTCTAAACCTAATTTTGAACAATACAATACTGTATATACAATCTTCATTATACTGTATATTCCAACATACAAGGCTTTGCCATTCTGTAGGCAGAGCTGTAATTATCACAATGTTTATTATATACAGTTCCATGTTGGTGAAGCACAGCCTATATTACATCCATGTACCATATGAATGGTATTCTTAGTACTGTATGTCTGATGTGCTCTGTTGCTGGTTTAATCATTTGGTGAGCAGAGTAAGGGGAAGGCTGCAATGCGGACAGATGAGACTTCATTGGAATGCATGGAGGCAGCTGAGACACAGGGAGGAGGGAATGGGATATAAAATATCTGTACACCCTGCACACAAGATGGAGCCTGACTTGTATGCCAGCCATAGGAATAATATATATATATATATATATATATATATATATATATGTAGCTCCTTAGAGGATATATAGCTAGCTATATGTGTTGTGCATATCAAACTGTACAATATAATATGGTAAAACACTAACCTCTTCCATTTAATATAGGAGAATAACACAACAAGACACATTGCATGATATACAGTACATACCCAGCATACCATGTACATATTATGTATCGCACATACAGCACACACAACATGTACATGCTAGATGACACGTGCACATGGAAATATGCACTAAATGACCCATGAACATTCTAGATGACTGTCAAACTCATGTAATTGTATCACACCCCCCCCCCCCCCCCCAAAAAAAAAAATACACACAAGACAAGGTGACTAACACAAAATCAAACACAGATATAGCATGCACACATTAGCTGACTGACATACAAACACCCAAAAATATAGACTTACATACATGAATAATATAAATAGGTACAAAATATAGCACAGTGACAGGAGACATTGGATAACACACACACACACACACACACACACACACACACACACAGAAGAAGCAAAACAGTAGCTTGCACACAGTAGGTGACACTTGCAGAATTATTTACATATAGAGAACAAAAATAGCATGGTAGCATTGAGACACCGGGTAACACACACATAACACACATATATATATAGCCTACAAAAGTGCCCAACGCACATTAAATGACACACACATAGATGACAGATATAATGAGCCAATATACTAGATGACATGCACACAGAAATAAGAAACACACTTACTAGATGACTAACATAAAGACACACGAAAATAGCACACACAGTAGATGGGACACTGGATAAAACACACACTGGATAATGTAAACACTAACATGTATACATATTAGATGATACACAACTCAACATCACATAGAAGCACACAACAAATAACTAACACACACATATATCAAATAACACATGCACTAACACACAAACCATATACATACAGGCAAGAATAATGCACACAAAATACATAATAAGATGATGGATCACACATATACACTAGGGGTGCCACACTCAAAAGAAATCACACACACACACACACACACACACACAAACACACACACACACACACACACACACACCAATATGAGTGGCATACTCAAAAGAAATGACACACACATACAGTGAAGGTAGATTACAAATACACACACACACCCACACTAGATGTTATTCTGGATAACATACATGTGCATACACTGGAAGGGTGCTACACTCAAATGTGATCACACACACAGTAATAAATGCAAAAGAAACACACACATTCAACGATGAACACAAATAACACTTTACATTACAAACACACACAACTGATACTGGATAAGATACATATGCATACACTAGAAAAGTGCCACACTCAGAAGAGGTGACACACACACACACACAATACACACTGTTATACTCATAAGAAATCAAACACCCAGTGATGAAATGAAACACAGGGTTACAAACACAAACAATAGAAGGGATGCTGGGTACCATGTAAATGCATACACTGGACAGGGGCACACTCACAAGAAAGGTATACAGTATATACAGAGTGGGTTCATATACTCTCCCCTGTGAGTATACACAGTGTATATCCATAGATAGGGGTCAGATGGATGGGGAGGGGGAGTCATATAGAGTTATATAACAGCCTCATAATACATTGCTCTACATGATACCAGTGTGTAATACACTCACCCTGAACGTCATATTATTTCATCTAACCTATGCCTAGCACACAGATTTGCGCCCAGGGTTTCCCCACATCACACGTCTGAGCTCTAATCCACACTGATAGTGTCCATCCAGTTACCAGCTTCCCTTTACTGGAATATAAATGAGTTTAATAATCTCCACATTGGCAGCAGTGCCCATCCTGCCTGGGTTGTACATCATGGCATCGTTCTCACTGTGCAATGTAGGCATTGTTTTACACGAAGCTGTGCCCATTATATGCCAACATATTATTGCACGCGATACCCATCTGCATCTCCATGTCGTGTCATTTTATATACGTTTCATGCTCCAATTAACTGGACTGCCGCCTATTATTGGCACTATGACCGTTTGGTTTGTCTTCATAAGAAATGTTAACCCATCAGGAGAACCTCTATAGAATAACAGGGATTGCTCTGTGCATCACTCCCTATGATGCCTCAATACCATGCATTTGCCGCCTTTCTGGGTATGGTACTATGGCACATTTTGTCCTCTCTCCGATCTCAAGGCTCCAATGATTAGAGATTAGGACGTGTACCCGATATGACAATGTGAGAGATGGATTGCGCCCATTCAATGCCCGTGTTTATGTTGCTGGGGATGGCATGGTGCCCAAAATGTCCCTGCATTCACTCCTTCTATCCAGAGTAATAGCCTGCAGATCGGATTGTATTACAAAAAGCATTAATAATGTCAAAGAAGCCTGAATGCCCATTATATACCAAGGAACTGTGCTAAGATTGTACCCATATTTATTTGGAAGATAACTGTTCTTAATAAGAACGTGACTTGCTTGCACTGAGAATGCTTCAAATGGGGATATGCTCAGTGCCCATATATACCTTTTATAATATCTCCTTCGTAACCATACATGAGTTTTAAACATGACAATTCGGTGAATGGAGACTGCAGTATGTACCCACATAGCGCATGATCTAGAAATGCCACACCTGTAGGTGCCCATGATACCTTCACAGACTATTCTCTATATGTTCCAGGCTAGCTGAACAGCATATCCACACGCAGCATTTAGACTATGCTGATTTGCCTAATCTAATGCCCACCTCGCTGTAGATATCATTGTGCCCATGTTACAAATCTGGCCCTATGCACAGTATGTAGAATAAGCAAGCATACCCATGGAATGCCATCCTTGTTATATCCTTTATCAAACTGTGCCCTATATGAACCAGGCTAGCTAAATGGGGCACCTACCCATACCATGCTGGCTCTGATAGGTTGCCCAACCAAAGCCACCCTTTACATGTCTGTAGTGTAGGTATCATCGTAGCCATTTTATATAGACAACCTGTGCCATGTATGAGCTGGGCTAGCTAAACAATGTACCCACACTATGTAGACGACAGTTTGCCACCCTGTTACCTAGACAATCTGTGCCATATATGAGCCATTATAGCTGCACAGGATACTCACTCAAACCATATAGACTAAGCCAGTTTGCCACCCTTTTCTTATCTATAGGTGTCATTCTGCTCCATGTTCTTGTCACAACATGCCCTCTATATTGGCCAGCATAGCAGTACCCACCCACACCAAATAGACTACACTAGTTTGCCCATCCAATGCCACCATGTTCGTATCTGCATGTATCATTGTGGTCCATTATACAAATATAGACAATATGTGCCTTATATAAGCCAGGATAACTGCACAGTATAACCACTTACAGCAAATACTGTAGACTATGCCAGGTTGCTCATTCAATGACACACTTTTACTATCTGTAGGTGTCATTGTGGTCCATATTACCCAGACAATATGTGCCCTATATGAGTCAGAGCAGCTGCACAGTATACCCACTCACTGCAAATAGAGTATGCCAGGTTGTCCATTTAATGCCACTCTATTCTTATCTATAGGGGTCATTTTGGTCCATGCTACCTAGAAAATGTTTGCCCTATATGAGCCAGCATGCCTGCACAGTATACCCACGCACAGCAAATAGACGACACCAGTTTGCCAATCCAATGCCACCACCTTTACCAGTCAGTTTGTGTCATTATATTCCATGTTACGCTATATAAGCCAGACTAGCTGATCATGGCACCTATCATCACCATACAGCTTGTCCACCCAATGCCCCCGTTTACCTGGCTGGAGATGAGGTCCTCGCAGACGGACAGAGCCATCTGGATGGCATTGGGCCTGTGGGTGACAGAGGTGGCATTGAGTTGGATCTTCCAGGTGCCATGCCTCTTGTTGGCTTGGTTGACAGCATCCCTGAAGAGCACTTCGTGTTTTTTGGTGCTCAGGACCGCCCCGATGTTCACGATTTTGGGGTCACATCCAGCCCGGGCAAACGAGAACAAGAAGAGCACTGCCAGCAAGAACAGGCGCATCCTGTCCATGGACTTGGCACACCCCGGCTGAGCCAACGTCCTGCTTTTGGGGGGGCTCCCCAGCTCCAGACAGGGTGAAACTGAGATGCCAGAGACTGAGGCTTATGTTGGGGGATGGGGGAGGGAGGTGGGTGGGTGGGCTGGAGGAGGAGGTGGAGGTAGCACAATCAATGATCTTAGGTAGGTCTCAAGAGATCCAAAGCCAATTCCTCCTACTGGTGCCTGGGTGAGGGGGGGGGGGGGGCTTGGGGTTCAGAATACCCAGTGAATGTGATGACTTAGATAGAGATGATTGGTGGTGGGGGGAGAAGTGACAAGGTGTTAGGATGGGATCATGATCGATGGCATTGATTGGGGGTGAATATATGATGATGGGGGTAGATGTGAAGAGGGGGGGGTGTTAGATGAGGGGTGCTGTGTGCATGGCTCAGGTTCTGGGTGCCCACTATTCCGTACAGGCAGAGTGGGCTGACTGCCTGCTTGCTTGCCTGCTTGCCTGCTGCTGTCCTTGGTGCTGAAATGAGCCTCGGAGCTGACAGCCCCCTTCTAGCTGGAGCCGTGTCCTCCGCAGTGTCACCGTCTCCACCAATAGAGATTAGGGACTCTTCTCCCAAATAAGGAGCCCACCCACAGTCCCCTACGATACTTAACCCCCCCTGTGCCGGACTGCTCTCAGCCTTCACTAATTCTCGGCTCCTTTTTTTTTTGCACATCAGTAATAATTAATTGAAGATGATTCAGGTCAATAGGTAATTAGCTCAAGTGCTGTTCGTGCACACATACCCTATAGGGATTCTTAGAATTTGGCAATTTTTGGAGATTTTTCATTCAAATGATCCCTTGTAGGTGGTGTCTATGTATCATACATATAATCATTCTCTTATGTCTTTGCAGCCATTGCTGGCCATACAGTATCACCACCATCATTATTATAGCAAACAATTGTCTCCATGGTCAATTGGCATCCAGCACCAAAAATTCTAAATACAATCCCAGCTTTTGATTTATCGTGTAAGATTTGTAGGAGGACAGAAGGAATCAGATGACAGTGGATATTCCTGATTGCTTTTAAGCTGGTTGTGTGGTGTATATGGCAATCTGTAGTTTCAGAAAAAAAATGTATTTATTTTCTTACTTTTATTTTTTGGATACAGGTAGGTGAAATTACCTTTGATGTTGCACTAAAGCGGTGATTCTCAACCAGGGTTCCATGGAATCCTAGGGTTCCTCCAGAGGTTGCTAGGGATTCCTTCAGCATTGGGAAATTTCTGCCTCTCAGATAAGTTCCCACTCACACCAGTGATCTTTTTAGCTATCTGTAAGGAGGTAATTTATCCCAATGACCACACTAATGTATCATGAGTTGTAGATTTACATTTTTTAGCAGGGGTTCCCTAAGACCAAAGAACAATTTCAAGGGTTCCTCTGTGTTGAGAAAGGCTGCATTAAAAGATCATTTCCAGCATCAGAGGGATTACAATGATTGGACAGTTGACTGCATGAAATAAAAATGCCAAAATTGGCTAAAAAACATTCCAGGTGCATTAAAACAAAATGGGGTTGATTTGCTAAAACTGTAGAGTGAAAAATCAGCTGCAGCTGTGCATGGTAGCCAATAAGCTTCTAACTTCAGCTATTTCAACCACTTCAGCTCCAGAAAATGTTACCCCCCTTCATGACCAGGGCATTTTTTGCTATTCAGCACTGTGCTATTTTAACTGCTTCACACCCTCCCGTATAGTGAAATGATAAACATGCGGGAGCGCTCTTGTTCTGGTAGGACATCATATGATGTTCTCCCATTCTATTTGCGCATGCCTGACCGTGGTGGTGTGCAGTGCAGTGATCGGCGGTGTTCTGTGTCTCTGGGACACAGCACATCACTGATTGCAGTAAAGATCCTATGGTTATAGGCTCTTTACCATGTGATCAGCTGTGTCCAATCACTGATTACAGTGAAAACCGGAAATGCATGTTATCAGAATTCCTCTCCTCACGCTGACAGCTGAAGAGGAGAGCCATTAAGCTGCATGCTTCAGAGGAGACAATGTCCTGATTATCAGTGCAGTCCCAACAGTGCCCATCTGTACTGTCAATCAGTGCCCGCAAGTGCTGCCAATCAATGCCCACTAGAGCTCACCAGTGCTTCCAATCAGTGCCCCCAAGTTCTGCCTCTCAGTGCCCATCAGTGATGATCATCAGTGCCCATCAGTGCCTCGTCATCAGTGTCAACTATCAATGTCACTTATCAGTGCCCAGCAGTGCCGTCTATCAGTGCCTATCAGTCCCTATCATTTCTGCCTATTTGTGCCGCCTGTCAGTGCCTATTATCGCCATCAATCAGTGCCGTCTATCAGTGCCCATCGATGCTGTATATCAGTGCTGGCTACCAGTGCCCATCAGTGTCACCTAATCAGTGCCCATCAGTGCAGCCTTATCATTGCTCATTAGTGCAGTCTATCATTGCCTGTCAATGCATTCTCATCAGCGCACATCAGTGAAGGAGAAAAATTACTTATTTGCAAAATTTTAAAACAGAAACAAAGAAAAATGTATTTTATCGATTGTGTAGCAAAAAATCTAAATCAAAGTGTTGATTAAATACCATCAAAAGAAAGCATCAGCTTTGATAAGCTGTTTGTGATGGTAACCCGGAAGCTATGACCTGACATCACTTCCAGTTTGTCCAGATGTCAACTGTGCCATTTAAAAAAAATTGAAGGCATTCAAAAACACAGATCTTGGTGTTTTTAATGCTTTCAAGGGCAGAGGAGGGATTTGGGGGTCTTATAGACCACTGATCCCTCCATAAAGAGTACCTGGCAAGTGCCTATTGCTGTCACAAAGGATGTTTACATTCCTTGTCACAGCAATACATGTGATCAAAAGAAAAAAAATGAAAGCAACAGTGTAAAAAAAAAAAAATTATTAATAATTTTTTTTTTTTTAAAGTGTCCCCATCCCCCCATGCTAGCACACAAAGGTGAACGCACGCATAGGCCCCACATGCACATAAACAGTGATTGCTCCATCGCGGTGAATTTCAGATCATGGGCAGTAATTCTAGCACTTGATCTCCTCTGTAAATCTAAAGTGGTAACCTGTAAGGGCTTTTAACCACTTGCCATCCAGGCTAATTCTGACATTTCTCTACTACTGTAAAAATCATAATTTTTTTGCTAGAAAATTACATAGAACCCCCAAATACTATATATGTTTTTTTAGCAAAGACCCTAGAGAATACAATGGTGGTTGCAACTTTTTATCTCGCACAGTATTTGCGCAGCAATTTTTCGTGTTTTTATTTTTTATTTTTGGGGAAAGAAACAGTTTTGTACTTTAAAAAACAAAAAAACAGTAAAGTTAGCCCAATGATTTCGCATATTCTGAAAGATGAAGTTACGCTGAGTAAATAGATACCTGTCACGCTTCAAAATTGCACACGCTCGTGGAATGGCGCCAAAGTTCGGTACTTAAAAATCCCCATAGGCAACGCTTGAATTTTTTTTTACTGGTTACATGTTTTGAGTTACAGAGGAGGTCTAGGGACAGAATTATTGCTCTCACTCCAACGTTCGCGTCGATACCTCACATGTATGGTTTGAACAACGTTTTCATATGTGGGCTGGACTTACGTATGCTTTGCTTCTGCATGCGAGCACATGAGGACAGGGGTGCTTTAAAAAAAAAGAATGTTATTGTTAATTATATTTTCTTTTTTTTATTTTGACACTTTTTTGAAAAAAACTTTTTTGATCACTTTTATTCCTATTACAAGGAATGTAAACATCCCTTGTAATAGGAATATGACATGACAGGTCCTCTTTATAGTGAGATATGGGGTCAATAAGACCCCACATCTTACCATTAGGCTGGGAACCCTGAAATCCCAAAAAATAAAAATAAACCGATCACCGCTTCCCAGCCGAAGCGGTGCTGTTTTTTTAATGCAGAGGCCGGGAGTGACGTCATAACATCGCGCCTGGGCTCTCTATGATCAACATCCGGGGCCAGCGGATCCTCTGTCCGACTCACCGATCATATCGATGAGCCAGTAGAAACACCAGAGGGCGGCGGGAGGGAACGTCCCCGCTTGCCTCCCGTAAGAACGATCAAGCGGCGGAACAGCCACTATGATCATTCTTATGGTGTAGGGAATCTCCGGCTGAAAATGGCAATATCTGAATGAGTCTGATATGACGAAACATGTCGGGGGCGTGGCTATCTGGTGAACATTGAGCTGACATACACGGAGCTGGGAAGGAGGTACAGGACTAAGTGGACTGAATCATCTGATCTGAAGGCGCCTTTTTCGAACGGACCTGCTGTGTGGGACCAGGCGGGACGCACGAGGAGGGGTGAGATTAAGTGATCCAGTACCGTATCTAATAAGTCCGCTGTGACCACCAATGCCCCGACGTATTCAGAATGCTGTTGTGGAGTGGATTTGTGAAGCAAGTTTCTTTATCCTTTTGAAGTGATTTTACCCTTTTAAGTTCATGTGAGTGCATAAAGAGTGCGATTTTTTACATTAAAGAGTGATTGCAGTATTACACTATTGGGGTCTCCCTCTGTGATTTTTCTTTGAGGTATTTATATATACACATTGAAGTACGCAATTGGAGAAGATAAAATCGGATGTGCTGATATCTGAATTACATCTTGAGAGATCTGTTGCAAGCCCTTTTGCCTCACACGAGAGTGTAAGGCTTAGCATTTGGTGAGTTTTTTCACGAAGGGGGGCCATTAAGCACGGATGGTGTGGTGAAGGAGTCACGTGTATAAGGAGATTTAAACACTGGAGATTTGTTCACGCTTCTATAAAAAGACTCTTTATTATTTGGATATTATATATTTTTTTTGTTTTATTTTTATATATAATTTTTTTATATTCTAGATTTTTTTTTGTATTCGGTGGATGGACTATACTCACGTTTGCTTATTTATGTCACTGTATACTTAATCTAAATGTAAATTTGGGTATTTACTTAAGTGTTTACTAATTATCACATTTTGTATGATGTGGGATAGGATTTTTTAGAAGATTAGGGAGTGTTGACTGAAAGGCACACAGGTAACAGCGCCACGTGCAACCAATTAGTTAATTGTATTTTTAGCACTAATTTGTATGCACCTTTATATATTTTAATATCTGAATGATGTCTGTAGCTACAGGCATCATTCAGATATACCCGCTCACTCAAAGTCCGTCACATCATATGACGGTGGGCGGGGGTGGGGCGGGTCAAAGCATTGCTTATGGATAATAAAATTTACATAGTTTTCCGCCATTGAACAGGCATGCACAATTTTAAAGCGTGATATGTTTGGTATCTATTTACTTAGCATAACATCATCTTTTATATTTAACAAAAAATTGGGTTATGTATTGTGTTTATTTGCATTACAATTCAAAAAAGTATTTCTAAGAGAAATCTTGCACGCAATTAAGTGTGTGTTCACCAATTAGTAAAACTATTTAAAAGTATTACAGACCAGCTGCTAGCACTAATCACATACCCATAATCATATGCAAATTGGTTACAATAATGTTACAAGGTGCCACGCTATGTCAATATTCATAAAATAAATCAATGCTAGTTCATTTGCACAGATCAATATTAAAACAAATATATTAACATATACATTAATCCCATACAATATTAAAGTGCTCAAAGCTCATTTACTGTATAAGTGCAGTGCAGATCTCCCATATGTGACTTGATGACTGAATGGATTACACCAGATGATATGAATGTGTTCCACCACCGTTGGCTCACCTCACACGTGCTCCCCTCCAATGGATGTAGGCTCACCTTAACTAGGCTGGGTCAAAAATAGGGATGAGCTTGTTCGCAAAGCTACTGACGTTTTTATAATGTTATTTTAACGTCAAGTGTGCATGAGGCTTGAAATTTCCTTGGTGTGGGCCTTTTTCGACATATGTGCAGCAGATCGCACCGTTGCTGTTTGCAACCTGTGCCTGAAGTGGCTCAAGCGTGGCCAGAACAGCAGACGCTTGGGCACCACATGCTTGACCAGACATGTGACCATATGTCACATGACATATGATATGATCACATTGGCAACAGCGCTTGAAAGACCCACAGAGCTCCAACCCTACTATACTCCCAGTTCTCTCACAAAACTGCACTGAGAGGAATGAAGGTATAGCAATAGGTGTCCAAGTACTTGCAGCCAATCTGCTATTAGTATACCACCATCTGATTTTAGCAGGCAAATTTCCTTACACTAGTTGCTGAACTGTAAAAAGAAATTCGGTCCCAGCCGAATTCATGGGGCTGCTTGCGTAGCTCATTGAATGCTTACAGAGCAACGCTGGTTCAGAGGACAAATCTGCAGATGTGACCATAGAGAAAGAAGAATAGGAGGGGGTGGAGGAGAGAGCTGTGGCAGAATCACCACTAGCATTTTGGAAGCGTGGTGGCGGAACAAGCTCCGATAACACTGAATCCTGTCCTGCATCCTTCCCAGCTCCCAGCAGAATTACCCAGTGGGCCATGAAGTAAAGTTAATGTCCCTGCCCATGCCTGCTGGACCATGAGTCAGCAGTAATATCAACCTTGCTGCTGACTGCCCTGTCCAACGAGGCCAAAACATTGCCTTCCACATGCCGGTAGAGAGCCGGAATAGCCTTCTGTGAAAAGAAATGACGTTTTGGAACCTGCCACTGAGGTACAGCACATTCCACAAATTCACAAAAGGGGGCAGAGTCTACCAGCTGAAAAGGCAGCAGTTGCAGTGCTAACAATTTGGCCAAGCTAGAATTTAGACGCTGAGCATGTGGATGGCTGGGACCAAATTTCTTTTTATGGTTCTGCAACTGGGGAAGGGAAATTTTCCTGCGAAAATCAGATGGTTGTGTACTGCTAGCAGATTGGCTGCAAGTACTTGGGACATCTATTGCTAAACCTTCATTCGTCTCAGTGCAGGTTTTTGAGAGGACTGGAGGTATAGTAAGTTTGGAGATCCCAGATGAGGAGCAAGTGGAAGTCCGCCTTTTTCTTTAATGTGGGTCTTTCAAGTGCTGACTGCATGGAAGGTCTTCATATGTCTGGTCAAGCATGTGTTGCCCAAGAAGCTTCTCTTCTGACCATGCTTGATCTGCTTCAGACATAGGTTGCAAACAGCAACGGTGCGATCTGCAGTATACGTGTCAAAAAAGGCCCACACCAAGGAACTTTTAAAAGTTAGCGGGGAGTCAGCAGCGCCCTGCACCTGCGGAGCTCTGCGGTGTGATGCAATAGGGTGGCTGCCCTTAAGCTGCCCCCTAGAGGATATCCTGCCTCGTTGGAGTTGTGCCTCCTCCTCCTTCTGCTCCTCTCTTCTCTCAGGCACCCAAGTACAGTCAGTGACCTCATCATCCCCTCCCTCCTTATCACTGGAGCAACTTGGTAATATGCTGCAGCTGAGGGAACATGACTGCCAGTTTTTTGCCCTTTTTGGGCACCCCCTCTCTCTAGGCTCACATTACTCTCTTCCTCAACCAGGAAACCAACATCAGAGCCTTCAAATTGCTGCTCATCCTCCAGCAGCATGTAACCAACACTGTGGTCAAATAATTTGTGTATGATGGTGGGGCTACTGAAGGAGTGACTGTGGACAAGGATCCGGTGGAATAGGTCACTTTGGCAGCTGCGTTGGAAGCCAAAATACCCTGAGCCTGGGTGACAGAGGATGAGGAGGATGAGGAGGGCTTTCTTATCCACTCCACCAAATCTTCTGCATGTTCTGGCTCAATAACACAGCCAGCAGCAGAAAAAAAGGACAAGCATGCCCCATGGCCAGCTGCAGAGGATGCACCATGTCCACGACCAGCACTGTTGACACAGAGGCTGCTTGCCCTCTTTTTGTGGCCTATGAGCGCCTGCTGCCTTGCAGACATAATGTATTCTTTTGTTTCGCAACACCACACTACACTGTATTAGATACTGTGTACACCGCCTGAAGTGTATTAGAAACTGTACACACTGTATTAAATACTGTGAACACGACCTGCACTGTAGTAGCAACTGTACAATGGCTGCACTGTATTGTATACTGTGTACACCACCAGAAGTGTAGTAGAAACTGTACACACTGTATTAGATACTGTGTACACCACCTGCACTTTATTAGAAACTGTACTACAGCTGCACTGTATTGTGTACTGTGTACACCACCAGAAGTGTAGTAGAAACTGTACACACTGTATTAGATACTGTGTACACCATGTGAAAAACGTCATTTTTAAATGAGCAGTGATTTTTTGATTTTTAAAGTGAAAGCATAAAAATGAAACATTCCTTCCAATATAGTGTTGGGGGGTCCCCTTAGGCCGCGTACACACGCGGGGACTGTTCGCCCAACTTTGTCTGTCAAACAGTTTCAGCAAACAGTCCGCTCAAAATGAGCATGGACGGACATGGCCACACACGACGGACGAACAGTTTGCTGAAACCGTGCGCGATGACGTGAACGGCACGTACGACGGGACGAAAAATACGACGTCCTATACACTGCATTATAACTTTCGGCGTGTAAATCCTTTCTGAGCATGCGCGGAACTTAGTTTGACAAACAAGCCTACACACGAGGGGACTGTTCGCTGAAACTTTGTTTCAGCGGACAGTTTTTCGGAATTTCCGAAAAACCTTGTTCAGCGGACTGTTCGCTGAAACTGTCCGCTGAAAGCCCACACACGAGCGGACTGTTTGCCGAAACACTGTTCAGCGGACAAAGTTGGGCGAACAGTCCCCGCGTGTGTACGCGGCCTTAGGCTACCTGTAAAGTGGCAGATCTATGCCATGTCTAGAATCTGCTGCAGCAATAATTGCATTTATAAAGCCCCAAAAAAATGCATTTTCCCTGCAACCTGCCTTTATTTTGCTCAGCAACAGCTGGGGGGGGGGGGGGCAGTATGTATGATGAGGCCACAATGTAGTACACTGAGAACAAGATTAGAGATTTTTTGGATACATTCTGGTGTCACTTTGGATAAAAGTAACAAGTGTTTGCATGCATGGAGAGAGAGGCGCTTAGACGTAGGCAATGTGAGGATCCTCAGCGGTGTCATCCCATCGTTCCGCCCCTCTCCCTTTGACACTCCCATCTATCCTTATTCTACGTGATACGTTGGCGGTCTCCACCCATGCCATACACATTTGAACTTCCTGCCTGTTTCTCTCTGGACTATATAAGGAGGAACTATTATTCCTCCCATCTGCCTCCACCCACACTGCAGGGAACACGTTTGTTTGTTTTGGACCTGGTCGTACATCTTTTTTGCCTACAAAAGGTCAGTTTGGAGTCCATATTTGATGTATCGTTGTCACTTCTGGGATTGGTCTGCACTGTTGGATTCTAGCGATTTGGCTTGTATACATTGTTTTACTTGGTCATTTACAAATAGGCTTATATTCCATACCGGTTATCTATAAATGTAAAATATTAATTATATATATATAGATTATGCTTTTCAATTTTTATCATTGCATTTGGTCTTCATATACCTCCCTCTTTTTGCAAAAATGTATTATTCAAAAGTAGCTAATCTGTCACAGTAGTGAATCTATCCTTTAATAACCATATGTAAGACCATGCCTTTACAAAAAAACCTGCTGTTTTTACAGAAACATTTCTGTTCCTTGGGCATTTGTCAACATCACTAATGCCGCGTACACACGACCGGAATTTCCGATGGGAGCTTTTCATCGGATTTTCCGTGTGTATGCCCATCGTCCTTTTTCTGTCTGCATTTCCGACGGACTTTAGATTGAGAGCCTGTTCTTAATTTTTCCAACAGGAAACCTTTCTATCGGATTTTCCGATCATGTTTATGCAATTCCGACGCGCAAAATTACGACGCATGGTCCGAAACAATTCGACACATGCTCAGAAGCATTAAACTTCCCTTTTATAGTGCCGTCAAATGTGTTGTATGTCGCAGTGTTATTGACCATCAGAATTTGGTGTGACTGTGTGTAGGCAAGACAGTTTGAGCTAAATTCCATTGGAATTCCGACGGGAAAACCATCAGAGCTTTTTCCAACGAGAATTACGATCGTGTGTACGCGACATCACAATCAGCAACATCATCTAAACCTGTTCTGTGGATAAATATTTTTCTACCTATTCAAACCTATCTGATGTTCGCAAACACTTCAACTAACATGATTACTCTTCCAGGTCCCATACTCACCCAGGTTTCCCTACAGCAACCTAGCCTGTCTCCATATTTGGCTCCGTATCAGGTTGTACCTTATCGCAGATCTTATACTTGACTGGTATGTTTTTTGGACTTGGCTTCAACAATGCTAATTTCTCTGTCCCTGATGTTGATTTTGATGTGTGATTTTGTCCCATTATAGAATATTGTATAGCAGTATTACATCGCATGGAATGCCCCTGAAGAAAGGACACCTGAAACGCATCAGGCCCAATGCTGAAGGAACTGCACTTACATGATATAATTCTGCATTTGTTTTATGTATTGTATTATGGTGATGTATGCACCACAAATTGTATATCAACAATAGATTTCTATTTTCTAATATTTTGTTATTTGATCAGTTGCCCTTAAAGTCCCATAGCATTTCCATGAGGGGTTCTTCCTCTATATGATTACAGTGCCAAGGGAACATCTGCCTCTCCTTGTTGTCCTCCCAGACATTATTGAGAGGGAGGGGGCAGTGCTTATAAGCAAATTTAAAGAAGAAATGGAAATCTGTGTGTAGATGCACGTTAATCTATGTAAAGCGGTGTTTGGTGCACTTTAATTTGAGTCACACTCACACTACACAGACACACTCCATGGATACACTATAAAATACTGCAATAGAATACGCCAAACGTACAGTGACGCACAGAACTATATGGCATTAAACTGGCAGTAACACACAAAATGATATGGTGTTAAACTGGCAATAACGCACACAGAAGTAAATGACGTTAAACTGACAGTAACACAATCAAATAGACGACGTTCAAAGATCACTACACTGACGCAATCTGAACTGTCCATACTCTAGCTATACACTAATGTCAAGATTACTGACATGTCTCACTACACTACACTGAAACTATATGAGCTGTCCCTACTCTACACTAATGTATGTATGAATGACACGGTCTCACTACACTACAGTGGAACTATCTGAGCTGTCCCTAATCTAGCTGCACACTATGCAAAGCTGAATGATGGTCCTCCTCACTACACTCACACTATCCCTAGACTGACACTAAACTAATATTATATACTGACAATTGAAGCAAAATAGCACAGTATAGCAACACTAACTAACTAATAGCACTGAACAGAACCCCGTTTTATCTCTCTCCACGCCAAAATCACACTGAAAATGCCTACCATTGAAAGAATACTTTTATACTGTGGGGCGGGAATGAGCTATCATTGGATAAAGTCACAATGACAGTGTCTATTCATGACTCTGACAGTGCTCTGTGCCCTGATTGGCTGAAGCTTTCACTGCTTCAGTCAATCAAGGCTTGCAATGCACTGTTCAGCGCCGCAATTCACTGTCCGTCAATTGTTGGCTGTTCGTCAAAAGTCCGAACAGTGAAAGTTCGACCCTCAGTTATGCTCAGGCCGAACCGTTCGCCCATCCCTAGTAGATACTGTACTACGGCTGCACTGTATTATCTACTGTGTACACCACCAGAAGAGTAGTAGAAAATGTACACACTGTAATAGATACTGTGTACACCGCTTGCACTTTATTAGCAACTGTACTACGACTGCACTGTATTGTGTACTGTGTACACCACCAGAAGTGTAGTAGAAACTGTACACACTGTATTAGATACTGTGTACACCGCCTGAAGTGTGGTAGAAACAGTACACCACCGAATGCATTGAAGATATAGGCTACACTGGATGCAGAGTATATATATATATATACAAGACTGTATACAGTGGTGTGAAAAAGTGTTTGCCCCCTTCCTCATTTCCTGTTCCTTTGCATGTTTGTCACACTTAAGTGTTTCGGAACATCAAACCAATTTAAACAATAGTCAAGGACAACACAAGTAAACACAAAATGCAATTTGTAAATGAAGGTGTTTATTATTAAAGGTGAAAAAAAATCAAAACCATCATGGCCCTGTGTGAAAAAGTGATTGCCCCCCTTGTTAAAACATACTATAACTGTGGTTGTCCACACCTGAGTTCAATTTCTCTAGCCACACCCAGGCCTGATTATTGCCACACCTGTTCACAATCAAGGCATCACTTAAATAGGAGCTGCTTGACACAGTAAGGTCCACCAGAAGATCCTTAAAAGCTACACATCATGCCGAGACCCAAAGAAATTCAGGAACAATTGAGAAAGAAAGTAATTGAGATCTATCAGTCTGGAAAGGGTTATAAAGCCATTTCCAAAGCTTTGGGAATCCAGCGAACCACAGTGAGAGCCATTATCCACCAATGGCGAAGACATGGAACAGTGGTGAACCTTCCCAGGAGTGGCCGGCCGCCCAAAATTACCCCAAGAGCGCAGCGACGACTCATCCAAGAGGTCACAAAAGACCCCACAACAACGTCCAAGGAACTGCAGGCCTCACTTGCCTCAGTTAAGGTCAGCGTTCATGCCTCCACCATCAGGAAAAGACTGGGCAAAAATGGCCTGCATGGCAGAGTTCCAAGGAGAAAACCACTGCTGAGCAAAAAGAACATCAAAGCTCGTCTCAATTTCTCCACAACACATCTTGATGATCCCCAAGACTTTTGGGACAACATTCTGTGGACCGATGAGACAAAAGTGGAACTCTTTGGAAGGTGTGTGTCCAAGTATATCTGGCGTAGAAGGAACACTGCATTTCATAAAAAGAACATTATACCAACAGTAAAATATGGTGGTGGTAGTGTGATGGTCTGGGGCTGTTTTGCTGCTTCAGGACCTGGAAGACTTGCCGTGATAAAAGGAACTATGAATTCTGCTGTCTACCAAGAGATCCTGAAGGAGAATGTCCGACCATCTGTTCGTGTACTCAAGCTGAAACGAACTTGGGTTCTGCAGCAGGACAATGATCCTAAACACACCAGCAAGTCCACCACCGAATGGCTGAAGAAAAACAAAATGAAGACTTTGGAGTGGCCTAGCCAAAGTCCTGACCTGAATCCTATTGAGATGTTGTGGTATGACCTTAAAAAGGCCGTTCATGCTCGAAAACCCTCTAATGTAACTGAATTAGGACAATTCTGCAAAGATGAGTGGGCCAAAATTCCTCCAGGACGCTGTAAAAGCCTCATTGCACGTTATCGCAAACGCTTGGTTGCAGTTGTTGCTGCTAAGGGTGGCCCAACCAGTTATTAGGTTTAGGGGGCAATCACTTTTTCACACAGGGCCATGATGGTTTGGATTTTTTTTCACCTTTAATAATAAACACCTTCATTTACAAATTGCATTTTGTGTTTACTTGTGTTGTCCTTGACTATTGTTTAAATTGGTTTGATGTTCCGAAACACTTAAGTGTGACAAACATGCAAAGGAACAGGAAATGAGGAAGGGGGCAAACACTTTTTCACACCACTGTATATATATATATATATATATATATATATATATATATATGGTTAGAGCCCTATGGCCGATACGGATATGGATAACATTCAGAGTTAAAATAAAACTTACCACATGAAATGGACCTGAAAGTGTGCCTTGGTCTAACGTACGGTATAACAAAATAAGGGGGCATACCCTAGATAAGAAATGAGGAATGAAATGAAATAAAATATGAAATGAGATAAAATTAGTAATCTCTGAGGAGTATGAATACTTTGCGAAATGCCCTAAAAAGGGGATGGGAGGGTGGGTATCATGCACAGGATACCGACAAAGACCACAGGCGAACATGCTCGGGCTCCTCCCACAAATTCAGACCACCATACTGGCCTTCTTTTATATATATATATATATATATTAATACACCACATGAAGTGTATTAGAAACAGTACACTGCGGAATGCATTGTAGATATAGGCTACACTGGATGCAGTGTGTATATATAATATATATATATATATATATATATATATATATATATATATATATATATATATACGAGACTGTATGACTGTATGTACACCCTTTGCCATTTTTCGTGTTTTGTTGCCTCACAAACTGGAATTAACATGAATTGTTTGAGAATTTGCGTCATTCAATTTACAGAATATGCCCACAACTTTGAAGATTTTTTTTTATTTTGAAGCAAACAACAAATAGGACAAAATAACAGAAAAAGTGTGTGCATAACTAGTCATCCCTCTAAAGTCAATACTTTGTAGAGCCACCTTTTGCAGCTATCACAGCTCCAAGTCTCTTTGGATAAGACTCTGAGTTTGTCACATCTTACCACTGGGATTTTTGCCCATTCCTCCTTGCAAAACTGTTCCAGCTCCTTCAAGGTGGATGGTTTGCGCTGGTGAACAGCAATCTTTAAGTCTGACCACATATTTTCTATTGGATTGAGGTCTGGGCTTTGACTAGGCCATTCCAACACATTTACACATTTCCCCTTAAACCACTCAAGTTTTGCTTTAGCAGAATATCCCTCTACTTGGCACCATCCAACTTTCCATCAACTCTGACCAGTTTCCCAGTCTGACTGCTGAAAAACATGATGGTGTTCTTCAGGTGATGTGATGTGTTGGGTTTGCGCCAGGCCCTTTGTTTTCTTTGATGACCAAAAAGTAAAATTTTAGTCTCATCAGACCAGAGCACTTTCCTCCATACATTTTGGGAGTCTCCCACATGCCTTTTCGCAAACTCTATGGAGCATATGGCTTATTGTCATCCTATGGACAGATACTCCAGTCTCTGCTGTGGAACTCTGCAGCTCCTCCATGGTTACCTTAGGTCTCTGTGCTGCATCTCTGATTAATCCCCTCCTTGCCCGGTCTGTGAGTTTTGGTGTGCGGCCGTCTCTTGGCAGGTTTGCTGTTGTGCCATGTTCTTTCTATTTGGTTATGATAGATCTGATGGTGCTCCTAGGGATCATCAAAGATTTGGATATTTTTTTGTAACCTAACCCTGACTTGTACTTCTCAACAACATTGTCCCTTACTTGTTTGGAGAGTTCCTTGGTCTTCTGTTGCAGTGTTTGGTTAGTGGTGCCTCTTGCTTAGTGTCATGGTTATGCAATAGAGTTTGTCTGCTTACCTGTCTTCATGTGTTCATCTCTAGAGACCAGCCGACCCTCACCTGGCTGCTTTTGTAATCCATCCTCTGGCATGGCTCCACCCTAGCTCCTATCAGAGAACTCTATATTAACCTGTGCACTGCAGGCCAACCCTGCTGATCAACCTTTGTGTGTTTGGCTTCCTGTTACCTGCCGTGTGCTCTTCTATTGTTCTGTTACCGACTTTGGCGTGTCCTTGACTATCCCTTTTGCCTGTTATCCTGACCTTTTGGCGTGTTTCTGACTATTCCTGTCTGCTTGTGGCCCCGACCTTGGCTTTATTCCTCACTATCCCCATCCTCCTGTTGCCTACTGTGGGTTTGAGCTGGGTGACCCTGGGGGTCGCGACCTGGAGCCAGTTGCAGCCCAGTCCATCCTCACCACTAGAGGCTCTGGTGAACACCTGCTGGCTCTTAGACTCTGCACCCCAGGCAATGTCTTGGTGTTCTGGCGGTCCTGCCTTCCTTATCACCTTGACTCCCGTCCGCAGCAGTCAGCCGTAAGGTCCACAACCTTGCGGTACACTCCTGATCCCTAAGGTATGCATCTGTCATCTGGCCTCAAGGTGACCTGACACTTAGATGTTGCAGCCTCTGGGGCCTTTCAAAAAGGTGCGTATGTAATGACAGATCATGTGACACTTAGATTGCACACAGGTGGACATCATTTCACTAATTATGTGACTTCTGAAGGTAATTGGTTGCACCAGAGCTTTTTATGGGCTTCATAACAAAGGGGGTGAATACATACGCACATGCCAATTATCATTTTTTTTATTTCTAAAAAATGTATTTATGTATATATTTTTCTAATTTTACTTTACCAACTTAGACTATTGTGTTCTGATCCATCGCATATAATTCAGGCTGTAATGTAACAAAATAGGTAAAAAGCCAAGGAGGGTAAATACTGTGTTACTGTATTAATTCACTACCTGCACTGACTGAATATTGAGTAAACACTGAATATATAGTCTATGCTAAATGCAGAGTATATATATTTTTATATATATATATATATATATATATATATATATATATATATATATATATATACACTAGACTGTGTAACCTGCCTGCTTAATCTAAATCTTAATCTTAATCTGTCCACGCCAACAACACTACACACAGCTGCCGTTTAAGAAGCCTTATATAGTGTGGGGCGTGGACTTAGTCCCCCTGAGCCATGATTGGCCAAAGGCACCCTGCCTTTGGCCCGTTATAGCTCTCTTATAAGAGCGCGCTTTGATTGGCCAAAGCATGCAGGTCAGGTGCATGCTTTGACCAATCATCATACAGCAATGCACTCTCGATCTCACGGTACATTATGGTGCGTCCTGCGGAAATCAAATTTGCAGCGAACGCCCCATAATGTTCACTCTTCGGCGAACCGGCAAACACCCAATGTTCGAGTGGAACTTACCGCTTCCTGACCAGCCACCGCAGTTATACTGTGGCAGGTTGGCTCCCCTGCTCGATCCGTCGTAGCTATATGTTGGCTTGCGGGGTCGGGATAGCACGCACCCGCTGCACAACAGGGCTGCCGATGCTTGTGGCTGACAGTCGTGATGACCACCGCGATTGTGAGCTGGAGACACAGAAAAGGGAGTGCTCTGTTCTGAGAGTAGTGACAGATCGTGTGTGTGTGTTCCTATTAGCTATGAACCATGATCCGTCACTTCCTCTAGTCAGCCCCCTTCCCCTACAGTTAGAATCACCTCCCAGAGAACACAGTTAACCCCTTGATCGCCCCCTAGGGTTAACCCCTTCACTGCCAGTGACATTTTTGCAGTAATCAATGCATTTTTATAGCATTGCTGTATTAATGCCAATGGTCCCAAAAATTTATCAGAATTGTCTGATGTGTCCGCCATAATGTCGCAGTCACAATAAAATAAAAATGCTATAAATCTATCCCCTATTTTGTAGACGCTTTAACTTTTGTGCAAATCAATAAATAAATATATTACAAAACACATTGCTTCATCAGTTTAGGATGATATGTATTTTTCTACATATTTTTGGTTAAAAAAAGTCTTATTTTATTGCCATTATGTTTGATAATCTAATATTCAGGAGTAAATCTGTAAAATAAAAAAGTTCTTCCGAATCATAGGAGAATCGTGATCTTTTTTCTAAGCAGAAAAAAATTGTGATTCTCATTTTTTCCAGAACTGTGCGGCTTTAGAATTTGATGGTATTTTGCCCCATCCTATCTTCTTCTATCTTGACAAGTGCTTAAGTCTCTGCTGCAGAGAAACACTGGAAGAAGGTTTAACTTCCACATGACAATGACCCAAAGCACATAGCAAAAATGACCACACAGTGGTTGAAGGAGAAAAAGGTGAATGTCCTTGCATGGCCTAGTCAGAGCCCAGACTTACACCCCTTTGACAATCGGTGGAATGACTTGAAGACTGCAGTCCACAAATGGTCACCATCAAATTTAACTGAACTGGAGCATTTCTGCAAAGAAGTGTGGGCAAATATTGTCTAGATGTGCAAAGTTAGTAGTTAGCATTGCTGTGCACGCAGACTCACCTGATCAACAATCCAGCACCACTTCTTTTGGCCCGATAGACAATTCCGGGCCTGAAGTTGGACTTTAAGCAGTGCATCCTTAAATCCAGTTGTCTGTGTTATTGGGCAATGCAGACTGTTCTAACTTTAGAAATCTTGACAAAATACAATCTTTGCTCTTTTATTTCCCTGTTTCTGTTTTCACAAATGAGCTTCATTCAAACCTGGTGTCCCATGATCCTGCTCCATCTTATGTTACAGGAAGCCATTTTGTGTGGGAAGCCAATATCACAGCAAATTAGCCAATTTACACAGCAGAACTTTAACTATCTCTTTGGTACTGTGTAAGTGGCTGAAATAAGGTACATGCTAAATGCATTTTCCGCAATGGTGGTTGCTTGCTCTCATTTGTTACAATCTTGTTCTTTGCAATAACTAAGATCTAGGCCAGGAGCATCCCAAGACACCTCTGTTATATTTTAATTCGCCAGTTTACCAGACAGTACATAACATAGGAAGTCCTTTCTCCGGGGCTGTAATTAATCTCTCACATAGTAACAGAGCCTACGTTATTTTCTCAATTGAAATTTCTAGTCAGAGTTGCCATGGAAACCAGCAGCCAGAAGCCATTCTTAGAACACTCAATGCATTTTAAACCAGAAATTAAAGAAAGTGCTTGATTATATTTGTGAAAGGTGCCATTAAGATAAACACTACTGATGCTATTTATTATGAATATCAGACCCCTTACACACTGGGGCGGTTTTCAGGCACTTTAGCGCTAGAAATAGCCTCTGCTAAGCGCCTGAAAACCGCTTCTCATTCATTACAGTGTGCCTTTTCACACTAGGGTGATGCGCTTGCGGGACCCCTTTTTTGGGGTTCAAAGCACCCCTCTAGTGGCCGAAAAGCACCCCTTAAACAGCGGTAAAGTGCCGCTAAAACGAGCGGTGCTGTACCTTGAATGTGGCCGGGGTCCCAGTGTGAAAGGTGTCTTAAGAAAAAACAATGAATTCTGCTGCACTCATCCACTGTCTGTAGATCTTCGCCACTAACTTTGCAACTTAGGCCGCGTACACACGGGCGGATTGTCTGCCCAACTAAGTTCGTCAGACAATCCGACAGACAGTCCATTCAAATTTTGAATGAACGGACTTGACCACACACGATGAACAGACAGTCCGCTGAAAACTTGCGCGATGACGTGTACAGCACGTACGACGGGACTAGAAAAACGTCCAATACACTGCAATGCAACCTTCGGCCATGTAAATCCTTTCTGAGCATGCGCCATACTTAGTCCGTCCAACTTGCCTACACACGAGCGGACTGTCCGCTGAAACCAAGTTTGGACGGACAAAACCAAGTTTGGACGGACAAAATTACGGAAATTCCGAAAGACTAAGTCCGTCAGATTGTCCGCTGAAAAAGTCCGCTGAAGCCCACACACGAGCGGATTGTCCGCTGAAACACGGTTCAGCGGACTAAGTTGGGCAGACAATCCGCCCGTGTGTACGCGGCCTTAGTATGAGGTCTTTGTTCATTTTTGCAATGTCACATCATGTACTCCCCCAATGTCTCTAGAACAAGACATGGTCTTTGCCCCAGCACCTTTATCAAGGTTCCTAACATTTTATGTACACAGTTGATAGGACTACACCTAATTTGCTACCCAAAGTCCAATCATTTTCCACATGAAAGCTTGATTTCTTCAAAATCCCATGATTCCACAGGTCCCCAAGCCAATATCTCTCACTTTTTTCTCTGCTCATTGGTTCACCCTTGGATCTTTAGTGGGATCATGAATAATTTGCAGCTGATGCACTAGAACAATTGGGAACTTGAACATGAGCTATACATAGCGTCCTTATGCACTGTCACAACACCATGTATTAGAAAAAGCAGAGCAGGTTCGAAACGTTGATACTGATTGTATCCTAGTAGTATTCGTTTCTTGAGTTGCAGGCTGTTTCAGGTTCCATGAAAATGCCCAGAGGAGCAACTGTCCGATATCTGTGTGAATTTGTGCTGAACTAATAGAAGTGAGAATTGGTTCTGATGGATATTCAGTAAAGTCCAACTTCCTTCAAAGAAGAAGATCTATAATGAAAGTATAGTGAATGTGGACCTTATTCCAGCCTTAAGCTGCTACATCTCAGATGGCGACAAAAGAAATGCTCAGCAGACAGATGATAAACTCTTGGATGTGTCATTGGTGTGTGCAGTCTATGGCATTAGGGTGTGCACCCCAAAGCTCAAACACACATTCATGCATGTGTATGTGCATATATATATATACAGTGCCTTGCGAAAGTATTCGGCCCCCTTGAACTTTTCAACCTTTTCCCACATTTCAGGCTTCAAACATAAAGATATAAAAAATTTATTTTTTGTGAAGAATCACCAACAAGTGGGACACAATTGTGAAGTGGAACGAAATCTATAGGATTTTTGAAACTTTTTTAACTACCAGTAATAAAAAAATGAAAAGTGGGGCGTGTAAAATTATTCGGCCCCCTTGGGTTAATACTTTGTAGAGCCACCTTTTGCTGCTATTACAGCTGCAAGTCGCTTGGGGTATGTCTCTATCAGTTTTGCACATCGAGAGACTGAAATTCTTGCCCATTCTTCCTTGCAAAACAGCTCGAGCTCAGTGAGGTTGGATGGAAAGCGTTTGTGAACAGCAGTTTTCAGCTCTTTCCACAGATTCTCAATTGGATTCAGGTCTGGACTTTGACTTGGCCATTCTAACACCTGGATACGTTTATTTGTGAACCATTCCTTTGTAGATTTTGCTGTATGTTTGGGATCATTGTCTTGTTTGAAGATAAATCTCCTTCCTAGTTTCAGGTCTTTTGCAGACTCCAACAGGTTTTCATCCAGAATGGTCCTGTATTTGGCTGCATCCATCTTCCCCTCAATTTTAACCATCTTCCCTGTCCCTGCTGAAGAAAAGCAGGCCCAAACCATGATGCTGCCACCACCATGTTTAACAGTGAGGATGGTGTGTTGAGGGTGATGAGCTGTGTTGCTTTTACGCCAAACATATCGTTTTGCATTGTGGGCAAAAAGTTCGATTTTGGTTTCATCTGACCAGAGCACCTTCTTCCACATGTTTGGTGTGTCTCCCAGGTGGCTTGTGGCAAACTTTAGACGAGACTTTTTATGGATATCTTTGAGAAATGGCTTTCTTCTTGCAACTCTTCCATAAAGGCCAGATTTGTGCAGTGTATGACTGATTGTTGTCCTATGGACAGACTCTCCCACCTCAGCTGTAGTTCTCTGCAGTTCATCCAGAGTGATCATGGGCCTCTTGGCTGCATCTCTGATCAGTATTCAAGTTTAGAGGGACGGCCAGGTCTTGGTAGATTTGCAGTGGTCTGATACTCCTTCCATTTCAAAATGATCGCTTGCACAGTGCTCCTTGGGATGTTTAAAGCTTGGGAAATCTTTTTGTATCCAAATCCGGCTTTAAACTTCTCCACAACAGTATTACGGACCTGCCTGGTGTGTTGCTTGGTCTTCATGATGCTCTCTGCGCTTTCAACAGAACCCTGAGACTATCACAGAGCAGGTGCATTTATACAGAGACTTGATTACACACAGGTGGATTCTATTTATCACCATCAGTCATTTAGGACAACATTGGATCATTCAGAGATCCTCGCTGAACTTCTGGAGTGAGTTTGCTGCACTGAAAGTAAAGGGGCCGAATAATTTTGCACGCACCACTTTTCAGTTTTTTATTTGCTAAAAAAGTTTAAATTATCCAATAGATTTCGTTCCACTTCACAATTGTGTCCCACTTGTTGATTCTTCACAAAAAATTTTAATTTTATATCTTTATGTTTGAAGCCTGAAATGTGGCAAAAGGTTGAAAAGTTCAAGGGGGCCGAATATTTTCGCAAGGCACTGTACACACACATATACACACACATATACACACACACAGATGCACTCTTAGAAATAAATGTAAACAGACATTTTAAAATGTATGTAAGACATGTACGATGTCAGTAGGGCACTAGATATTGTCAGTAGAGCACTAGATATTGTCAGTAGAGCAGTGGATGGTGTCAGGACTCGGAGGGCAGACGTTGGTGTCAGTAGGACAGTGGATGGTATCGGTCAGTAGAACAGTGGTCGGTGTTAGTGGGGCAGTGGACTTTGTCAATAGGGAAGAGAACGGCATGAGTACAGCAGAAGATGGTGTCAGTAGGGCAGAAGGTGGATGTGGTCCATTCTCAGGCAGGGAACATTTTCCTCTGTTTAGTGATGCTGTCCGTGCCATCCAGCCACAGCATGCAGATGAGATGGTGAACTGGCTTACTAAATCATCTTCATCCTCCTTGTCCTCGGTCACCCAAGCTGAGACTAGTGCACAGTTCACCACAGCTGCCAGAGTGGCTTATTCTGCCTCCTAGTCCACAGCCACCCCTGCCATAGCCCCAGCATCATGCATGGAGGAGTCAGCTGAATTATTTGAACACAGCATCAGCCACTTGCTTCTTGATGATACACAGGCATTACTTGATTCTAATGTTAGTTCTGAGGTTGTGGAAGGGAGTAACATGAGCCTACAGAGAGGGGAGAACACGGATAAACAACACATTGGCAGCTATGTTCCCCCAGCTGCAGCGAATTGCCAAGTTGGCTCCAGTGATGATGAGGATACAGGGGATGATGATGATGGGGTCACTGGTGTGACTTGGGTGCCAGATAGAGCAGAGGAAGAAAGTGAGAGGAAGGCACAATCCTAACGAGGCAGGATTTCCTCCAGAGAAAGCCATCATGGAGCAGTAGAGAGCTGCCCCCCTAGTCTATCAGATTGTATAGCTGTTAACTCCCAGCCCACTTCCTACAGCTCAGCTGTGTGGGCCTTTTTTAGCACATGAGCAGCTGATCACACTGTTGCAATTTGCAATCTCTGCCGCAAGCAGATCAAGCTAGACAAAAACACAAGTCATTTGGGTACCACATGCTTGCAAAGGCATTTAAACTCCCACCACCCAGCCTGTTGGAAAGAGCACCTGAAAGCTACACAAAAGAGTCACAATTCTTCTCCTCCTCACTCCTCACCTTTCATGTATACCCCCACTATATCTAATGACCTCTCAGCAGCCTCCACTGACAGAGATGATGGTATAGCAAAGGGTGTCACAGGTATTTGCAACAGGTCTGCCAGCAGCACACCACCAGCTGTAGAGTATAGCTGGCAAATTTCTCTGCTACAGCTGCTGCAGTAAAAAAAAATACACTCCCTGCTAACCACATGCCCAGCACCCAAATTCCAACTTGTCCAAATTGCTGACTTTACAACTTCTGCCTTTCTGTCTGGTGGATTCTGCCCCCTTCCATGAATATGCAGAATGTGCTGTACCACAATGGCAGGTTCCCAGTAGCTATCTATTTGCAAGTAAGTCCATTCCAGCTTTATACCATCACGCATAGGGCAATGTTTTGGCATCAATGGGCAAGGCAGTCAGCAGCAAGGCCCACCTTACTGCTGACACATGGTACAATATGCATGGTTAGGGATGATATATTTAATTCACAACACACTGGGTAACTCTGCTTGCAACTAGGAAGGATGCAGCACAGGGCTCAGTTCTGGAGCTTGTTTTGCCACCATGTCTCCATAAAGCTGGTGGATGTGACGCCAGATCTGTCAGTTCCACCCCCTCCACCTCCTCCATTCCCTCCTCTGCTGAATTGTCCTATGAACCACCAGGCCCCATGAAAACTTGAGTCGGCAATGGTGATGCATGATAGTGGCACCAATCTTCTGTCTGCCCTTCAACAGGGAAAGTTGACACAAGTGCCATGCCTGGCAAATGTCTTCAATTTGGTGGTGCAGCATTTCTTAAACAAGTGTAGCAACCTCTAGTCGGGTAGGTGCTAGAGTGAGGATTTTTCTAGCAGAGTAGGAAAATTTAGGCAGGCCAGCTGGTGGCTAGGCTTGTTTGTTTTCATTCTGGGCTGGGAGTGTTTCAGAGCAGGGCTGGGTGACTCACAAGTAGCATCACTGTCACATCCCTCTTCTTTCTAGAAGGTGATCGAAAGAGAGGAGGAGAGGTGGAGCTGCATGTGATATATTAAGAAGCCTTGACCAATCCTCAACTTGGATTGGCAGGGGCAGGCCTCCTTAAATACCCAAGGTTAGCCCAGCTGGGGAGGAGTTGTCAGGTGGAAGAGCTGGAATGAGAGAGGTGGGGTGACTCTGGGTCAGGGCTCAGGTGCATCCAGGAGGAGTGAAGAGATCCTGGAAGGAGAGGCACATGAGAGAGCAAGCAGAGGACAGCAGGCAGGAGAGAACACTGCTAAGAGATGCCAGGGTGGATAACTGGATGCACCTGAGAGGGCTGGTGAGTGTCACACAGGACTGGGGAGGACTGGGGAGGCACACCTGAGAGAACTGGGGATTGCAGTTTGAGATGGGTGCAGTGCTGGGCACTGATGACGTGGCACTTATGGTCACTGATGGGGCAACACCTATGGGCACTGATTAGGTGGCACTGATGAGGAAGCATGAATATGCCGCACTTCTGGGCACTGATAGGTGGCACTGATATGTGGCACTGATGAGCACTGATAGACGGCACTGAAGGGGGGCACTGGTGGGCACAGATAGGCAGCATGGATAAGTGGCACTGATGGGCACTGATGAGCATTGATGGGTGGCACTGATGAGCAGCAGTGATGAGCATTGATGGGCAATAGGGATTGGCATTGATGCAGCACTGATAGCCAGCACTGACTGACATTACTAATGGCCACTGATTGCTGGCACTTGTGGGCACAGATTGATGGAAATTGTGGGCACTGGTTGGCACTGATTGCTGGCATTGGTGGACAATCATTGGTGGCACTGGTGGGCACTTAATTGTAATCAGGACACTGATGATCAGTGCCCTGATAACATACCTAGCTGTCCTCTGTGAGGAGATGCTGCTGATCGGCTCTCCTCTCCTCAAACCCTGTCAGTGTGAGGCGAGGAGCGGCGATTACCAGCATCTCCATGTTTACATGTGACTGGCTGGGATTGGACACAGCCGATCACATGGTTAAAGAGCCGTGTCTGTGGTTCTTTACACAGATTGGGGTTGTTCCATGTCCTAGCAACACAGCGTGGCCTCGATTGCAATGCTGCATGGCCCCGGGGGCGCGTGAGAGCGTTCGTTCTGGGAGGCCATCATATCACTTACACCCAGAACAAGAGCTGCACCGCCCAGCGGCAAGTGGTTAATAGGGTTTGCGGATTGGGTCTGAACTTTTGCAATGTTCCAGAGTTCTGGCACGAACCGAATCAGGGGATTTTTGGCCCAACTCTATATCTAAGCCAATGACAGCTGAACAATTGTGAATTGAGGAACAGACAACTAAGAAAAAACAGGCTGAGATTATGTATATATGTAAATGAGATAGTGTGCATAGACACAAAATGTTTGCGGGTGTCAGGTCCTACATTATTAGCCTCTCTTTCAAAGCAATAAAAGTGGTTAAAGCGTAACTCCACTTTTGTTGAGAAAAAAACATTCCCCTCTGGGTGATCTATGTACATTGCAAGAATTATAACAAAATTTGATGCAGATTCCTACCTCCTACCCTGTTATTCTGAAGAAATCCATGTGTGTTTGTCTGTGCCTCTGTTCTGAGTGAGTGTAATGGGAGTGGTTTCATAATTAACTGTTTGGTGTGGAGCTGAAGGGCACTAATGAGAAAATCTGTTGGGCCTGCATCCCTTTAGACGTGTTCCTATTGAAAGTATCTTTCAAAAAATGAATTTTTTGTTGCAAGGGATCCCTGAAATTTGATTTGTATCTTATGTCGCGTACACGCGACCGCACTTTTCGAGAGACTAGTTCCGACGGTCTTTCCGACGGACTTTCGGCGGAGTTCCGATGGACTTTCCAAATGAACAGACTTGGCCACACACAATCACACCAAAGTCCGACAGATTCGAACGTGATGACATACGACTAGACTAGAATAAGTCTTTTTTTGTCCGTCGGACTAGCATACACACGAACAGATTTCTCAGTCCGGCGGAGTTCCGGTGGAACAATTTAAAACATGTTCTATTTCTAAAGTCCGCTGGATTTTTGGCAAGCAAAGGTCCGATGGAGCCCACACAAGATCGAATTGTCCAACGGACTCGTTCCGTCGGACCTTTGCTGTCAAAAAGTCCGGTCCTGTGTACGCGGCATAAGGCAGACTTCTGGGAAAATTGGTGAGCCAATTACACAAGCAGGAAATTATGTTTCTGAGTGGTCAGTACATGCTCTGTGTATAAAACAGCTCCAGGTAGCCATATTGCAATGCATTCTCAGAAAATTACATTGACTGTAGATTGAAAAGGAAAGGTAATTTTTAATAACATTCAATTACAATATAGTTAGTGTTGCAATTATATGCGTTATATTTTTTTTTCTTATTTGCTATTTTTTTCCCCTCGATAGTGGAGTTACCCTTTAACCGGTTCCCGATCGGCGCACGCACGGACAGGCAAATGGACATACAGGTATGTCCCTTTAAATTCGCATTTGTGTGCCGCCGGCTGGGACCTCCATGAGTCGGGTCGCGGGTCTCGCGGACTCGATCGCTGCAGGGATACCCGCGATCATCTCACGGGGAGGAAGAACGGGGGGGAGATGCTAATGTAAACAAGCATCTCCCCGTTCTGCCTAATGACAGTGTCACTGATCTCAGCTCTCTGTGATCGGGAGCAGAGATCAGTGACCTGTCACACTTTGCCATGCCCCCCCCACAGTTAGAAACACGCCCCAGGACACACTTAACCCTTAGCCTGCCCCCTAGTGGTTAACCCCTTCACTGCCAGTGTAATTTACAAAGGAATCAGTGCTTTTGTATAGCACCGATTGCTGTATAAATGACAATGGCCCCAAAAATGTGTCAAAAATGTCTGACGTGTCCGCCATAATGTCGCAGTCACGATAAAAATCGCAGATCGCTGCCATTACTAGTAAAAAAAAAATATTAATAAAAATGCCATAAAACTATCCCCTATTTTGTAAATGCTATAACTTTTCCGCAAACCAATCAATAAACACTTATTGCGATTTTTTTTCCAAAAATAATACGTAATATGTATCGGCCTAAACTGCGGGGAAAAAAAAGTTATATATTTTTGGGGGATATTTATTATAGCAAAATGTAAAAAATAATGCTTTTTTTTTTTTTCAAAATTTACGCTCTTTTTTTGTTTATAGTGCAAAAAATAAAAACCACAGAGGTGATCAAACACCACCAAAAGAAAGCTCTATTTGTGGGAAAAAAAGGATGTCAATTTTGTTTGGAAGCCACGTCGCACGACCGCGCAATTGTCAGTTAAAGCGAAGCAGTGCCGAATCGCAAAAAGTGCTCTGGTCAGGAAGGGGGTAAAATCTTCCGGGGCTGAAGCGGTTAAAGGATTTATCACATTTAGTGTTATTGTCAGTAAAAACTATATCTTTTTAAATAAGACCAGAGTTCTTTAATTCAGTTTGTGAAGTGATTTGTAACGCCTATTTATTCCTAACCGTTTCGAGGCAGTTGATTGTCCACCAGTCTTAAGCTCCTCGTGTTTTAGTAACCTGAGAAGCAACCGAGTTTGTTGACGTTGAGTCAAGTTCATGAAAATCCAATAACATTGCTAAAACTTAGAGCGTGAATTAATGCTGATGTCACCTGAGCCTACAGAGTGAAAAGCCAGATATGACACCTGACCTAAATCACATAGAGCATTGCTATGCCGTGCTTCTACTACTTGGATGCATACCTGGGAGGCTTTGTATAAGCCCTTGTACACACGGTCGGAGAATCCGTCGGAATGTGTCCTATCGGACCGTGTTGTCGGATAATCCGACTGTGTGTGTTATGCATCGGACTGATTCCGTCAGAATATCCGTCGGACCCAATTTTCCAACTTGTTGGAAATATTTCCTGACCAACTGGGCCGATCGGACATACTCCGATCATGTGTAGCCTACTCCAACGGATAAGGTGCCACGCATGCTTACATTCAAATTCCGACACGGAAGCGCTCGTTCAGGTAAAACTACTGCTCGTAAGCGATATAGCACATTCGTCACGCTGCAATGTTAAAAATTCATTCATCAAGCGCATTCTCTTGTTCTTTACAATGCTGCAAGAACAAACTTCTTTTGATGCTCATAGTCACACACACTTCTCCCGAACGGATTTCATTACTCTTTTTTAACCATTTCAGCAATACAATCTTAGTTTGCGTCACATCTACACAATTTTAGATTTGTTTTATTCTTTTTTGGATGCTTTTTTTTTTTAATTCCTAAAAATCTCCTTTAAAGACAGTTTGCTCATTTCTCCTTTTTTTGGGGTGTTTTTTGTGTGTAAACTTACCACAACAACATGATTTTATTTTTTATCTTTGATTTTTCTTTTTTAATCTACAGGAGGTTGTTTAGTGTTGGTACCCCTTGTTATTCATTTCACTTTGTATTTTTGAAATGTACCTGCCTGCTCAGAAATAAACTGGCCTTTTGGAAGGAAAACACATACACAAGTATTTCATCAAACAAAAAAAAACCTTTATTTTGGTCGCTATAAAATAAAAATAGGAACACAGCACTGGAGAAACTTCTTAACTTTGGTGCAGCCTTTGGCCCCCAGGGCAGACATGAACAAATTCTAATAGAAAAAATTGGTGGCCTGAGGAATAGATATCTCAGGGAGAGAAGTCTGGTCCCGAAGTCCTAGAGAACAGGAAATTGAGATGCCATTTCTGTCCCCAGGATGTGGATATTCAAGAGGCTGCATCTTCTGGCAGACCAGACTGAACCCAGGCCATCACTCTCTCGTCTTCCTTGGGCACTTCCCACCAGGCATCCTTCCAGGCTGTGGCTCGGCTCCTGTAGTTGGGGCAGGAGGAGAAGGAGGGCGCTGTTCGACCTCCTAGCTGCCACTTGCCACAGCCTCCCCCCGACTGAGGTCTTCCTGTGTATGAAAAGGGGACATAGTTTTAGTTTTTTGATCATCAATTACACTATTTTGTGCTCCTGGCTTTTGCTAATTGAATGTTACCAAATAGAACAGACTATCATTCTGAGACCAGCATTTTTCTTTCACGTCCCAATCATTTTTGGTCACTACTGTCTATTGAGATGTAAACCACTTTGTTAAATCACAACTTACTGATCAGTAAGAACATCTAGTTAACATAATTAAATGTAACACAAGAAATATGTTCAACAATGCAATACCTGTCTCAAGCTGGGCCCCACCACATGTTGCTGCCTGGAAGGCCCAGGTTGGACATCAGAAGCCTCAGCTGGGGGTGAAGGATGCCTTGAAGGAAGACTGGAGAGTGGTGGCCTGAGTGGTGGCCTGGGTACCCCTTGGTCTACCAGAAAATGCAGCCTTTCAAAGTGAACCATCCTGGGGGAATAAACGGCATCTGGATCTCCTGCTCTCAAGGACTCCAGGTGCTTCTTTCTCTCCCTGAAATATGTAAGCTTCATGGCCACAATTTTCCGATTCAGATAGTCCATGTCTGCCGTGGGAACCATGATCCACACCAAAGAAAGCAGTTTCTCCAGTGCTGCGTTCCTCTTTGTTCTGTCGGCATAAAACTTGTTGTGGAACTGCCACAGGCAGGGCATCTCCATGTACAGTTCTATGAATAGCCCCATAAAGTTTGCATTTTTGAAAGGATCCATATTGTCTGCAAGACACAACACAAGACAAACCCTCAAATACTAATAATGCCATTAAAAACCCTCCTAATCTTGTCCCAACATCGGCCTAGATAGAAGCAGTCTAGTCTAGTGAAGCACCAACTTAAAAATGTTACCTTAGTTTCCACGTTCGTCACGTCCGCGCCTCACTCTCTTCCCAGATCGTACGGACGATACACGCGTGTTGCGTTTTATATACAGTGCACATGCGTGAAACTCCGCCCGCCCCTGACGTTCTTTCCAGACTATTCCCTGCCCCTTCGCTTCTGGCGCAGTGGGGAGAGCACATGGCGGAGAGAACACAGGTGCGCACTAATAATAGTTCCACTAACGAGGAGGAGGGTGAGGAAAGCCCAAAGCCTGAAACGTCCCGATCCAGGAAGACAAGATTTAAGGCCTCAAATATGTCTTTTGGAGAGATGTTGGAGATGGTCGACAAATTGAACAGGACCAACTATGATGGGAAGTATGGACCTTATCCAAACCCAAATATCAGAAAGGCCAAGATCATGAATAAAGTTGTGAAGAGTCTTCAGAAGAATTTTGGTGTACACCGATCCAAGGATCAACTGAGAAAACGCTGGTCAGACCTAAAACTGAGGGAGCACGGGCAGTGCTCCTAAGGATCAAGCATGTTCTTAAAAAAAGTAAGTAGTTGTCGTGTGTTCATATGATTA
Source organism: Lithobates pipiens (assembly GCF_037356315.1). NCBI lineage: Eukaryota > Metazoa > Chordata > Amphibia > Anura > Ranidae > Lithobates > Lithobates pipiens. The sequence goes on along the minus strand of NW_027507685.1, from coordinate 123,038,734 downwards.
TTCTTGCTTGCATACTGCTCCATGTGCTTTGATTTCATGTTGTGCATTTTAAAATGGCCACTTTCAAGTTAATGTTTTCGTTCGTTCGTATGAAACATTGTTCTGCAGGGAAGTATTCCAGCTTAACAAAGTGTACTCAATAATGTTGTCACATTGTAACTCGGCCCAAAAACACAATTGTACAACACTTCCAAGCAATGTTTCAGATTCCTATTTCTGCCCTCTGTGTGCTAATTATTCTTTGTTTACATTCTCATAGGGGAGAGAAGACTCGGCAAGTATGAGGACACCAGGGACCACAACCCTCCCAAAGAAGGGCAACTTCCAAAAGCAGAAACAGAGGAGCAGGAGGAGGAGGAGGAAGGAGAGATCATGGAGGTTGGACAAATTGTCACCACAACAGGTGAGTGTCGGAGAGCACAGCTTCCGGTAAGCTCATCAGTGTATATCACCATATTTGGATTACATGGTGTGTTTGTTTGCTTTGTTTTGTAGGTGATGTGGAAGAAGATTCCCGTTTTACCAGTGAAAGTGCCCAGATCTTGATCGGGGAGATAATGGGGTGCAATCGGGATTTGGAAATTATCCAACAAAACATCAATGATGTTAAAAATAAAATGAAGAACATCATTGATGTTTTGGGGAAAAAACAAAAACTAGATAGGGTTTTATTTTTGCTATTTTAAAAACAAAATGTTGTATTTATCGAAATTCCAAATTTGGAAGATGCACAGAGTGTGTAAACATGCGCTATCTCCCATCATGGGGGATCAATGTACATGTTTTGTGGAAAGTGTCTGAGAGGAAGGGGTTGCAGCCACAAAGCATGTACATTGATCCCCCATGATGGGAGATAGCACATGTTGACACACTGTGTGCATCTTCCAAATTAGTTTTTTTCAGGGGTGACACCCCATGTGATGAAGGCAATATCAGCCCAGTTTGTACATACTCATGTCTGATATTGTCTTCACTTATCAAAGTTGAACTTTGTAAGTTCCTGTGTTCTGTATTTTACGGTTTGATACATGCCTGTTTACACAAAAATAACAAGGAAACAAAATTCTGATTAAACTCTGTTTTGGATACACAAAATCTCTTGGTTTGTTGTAAAAACCTTTTCGAAACGCACATGTGAATGTGCTTGTATTAAAAAGTTGAATTCAATGTGTGGCTTCCTTTTTCATTGCGCATAAAATGTATTTGTAGTCAAATTTGAGTTTGTGCTGAGAAGGAGTGTGATTTACTAAAGGCAACTCCACTTTGCACTCCAAGTGCAGTTTCAGGTGTACTTTTTCAGTGCACTTGTAGTGCATAGTGGATGTGCCTTTAGTAAAAAAAACACCCAGAGTGAGGTGTAAATTTGGACAATCATGCCATTTTCCTGCCATGGTGCTGAAAATGAGCACGATTTTGGTCAGTAATTCACTACATACATTAGTTAACAAAAACAAGGTGTGTGTGTAGCAGACCCACAACATAATAAGATTATCTGAAGAAGAGACTGTCCCCTCATCTCTCTCTGAACTTGGGTTTGCACTGTTGGTGAAAAAGGCACAACTTAAAAAAAAATGGCAAAGTGGGAGGCCACAGTCTGCCATTCCTGTGGCGTTAAAGGACACTGTGTAGTGAAACAAGAACAAAAATTAGTAATTTGACAAATCAACATTGCAAGCAGATTAGACACCCACATTTTTGGTCAAAATTTGTATAACATTTTGGGAACTGAGTATTTAAAGCCTAAAGTATAAGATCCCCTTATGAGAGTCATCACCCCCCCCCCCCCCCCCATATGATGGGCCCTTGCTAAAAAATTGGGAAGCCCCTCCTTAGTTACACTATTGGCAGCCCACCGGACAGGTAAGAAGTGTCATAATAACAAAATGGAAGCACATTTTGACATTCTGCTATTACATAGCAAGAAAATTAATGTGTTAAAAAAATAAAAATAGCATTTAAAATTATTGAGGCAGGCCCTTACACTACATGCTTTGGTGAATTCGTCCATAAATGTGATCATGAAAAAGGTAGGTATAGTGTGTATTGGGTTTGGTCAAGTCATCAGATAGAAGATTGCTATCAGCTGAGCTAGCAGTTGGGGAGAGGGGGGTTACTAATGAGTTTGGCACAACTCCAAAAATAAAAAAAAGGTCACTTTGCATTAATTGAAGCACACACATCACATTTGTAGACATTTTAGGGGGTGTTTAGTGGAAAGCAATACTATGGAGCTGCCAAAAGACATTGTTAAGTGACTAGACCAGTGGCGGCCCGCCCATAGGGGGCGCCCGGGCGCCGCCCCCCCCCCCCCCCCTAGGTGTAAAAAGAAAAAAGTAAAAATAAATAAATAAAAAAAAAGTAAAAAAAAAAGGAAAAAAAAAAAAAAAAAAAGGGCCCTTTAAGACATAAAAAAAAAAAAAAAGTCATTTAACAATTTAACATAGTGTACTGTGGCGCCGGTCACAGTGCACTATGAGAAGCGCCACGTCGATGCAATCACAAGATTGCATCCATGGCGCTTCATTTGCGGGTTAAAAACCCGCCTTGCGGCGCACTGCAGAACGCCGACTAGCTTCCGCCCGTAAAATCACTGTGATTCTACGGGCGGGAGCATTGTCAATCTTAGACAGGCAGGTCACTTCCAGCTTTCGGCTGCTTCACGAAGTGACGTCGGCAGCTCCGTTCCTCAGCCCGAGCGGAGCTGCAAGACAGTGAGGCAGGAGGTGAGTCACCGCATAAAGGCTTTCTAGTTTCTACTTTGTTGAGAATGTTCATGCATTTAGCTGAATGAATGGAAAAAAAGCTTTCACAGCCAGAAAGCTTTCCCCAGGCCAGGCGACTTTTGCCGTGGCCAATCAGAGAATGAGCTCTGAAGGGGGAACTCCACGCCAAATTTCTGAAAAAAAATTTGACGTGGGTCCCCCCTCCGAGAGCATACCAGGCCCTTAGGTCTGGTATGGATTCCCCTACGCCAAAAAAACGGCGTGGGGATCCCCCCCAGATCCACACCAGACCCTTATCCGAGCACGCTACCCGGCCGGCCAGGAAAGGGGGTGGGGACGAGCGGGCGGCCCCCCCTCCTGAGCCGTACAAGGCCGCGTGCCCTCAACATGGGGGGGTGCCTTGGGGGAGGGGGGCGGGCGGCCCCCCCACCCCAAAGCACCTTGTCCCCATGTTGATGAGGACAAGGGCCTCTTCCCGACAACCCTGGCCGTTGGTTGTCGGGGTCTGCGGGCGGGGGGCTTTAATAAGGGGGCCCCGGATACCGGCCCCCCACCCTATGTGAATGAGTATGGGGTACAATGTACCCCTACCCATTCACCTGTGAAAAAAAGTACAAAAAAACACAACACAGGGTTAAAATATTTTATTGCACAGCTCCGGGGTCTTCCGTCTTCGGGGGTCTTCTCGCCGGACTCCTCCGCTATCTTCTTGTAGCTCTTTTGCTAGCGGAGGAGCCCGGCTTTCTTCCTCGCCGCCGGCCTCTTCTTCCGACTTCGGGGGTCTTGTCCCCCTCTTCGGTTCTTCTGCCGGGCCACCGCGCCTTCTTATAGCTCTTTTACAGGCGGTGGCCCGGTCTTCTGTCGCCGCCGCCGCCGCCCGTTCTTCTTCTTCTCCAGGAGATGTTGACTCGACGATCTCTCCGGCCGGAATGCCAGGGACGTGCTGCGCTGCCACTTATATAGGGACAATGGGGCGGTGTCACATGGGTTGATGTCACATGGGTTGATGTCACATCATGACCCCGCCCCCGTACGATGTCACAGTCCCAGAGGATGCTGGGACTGTCACCATGTGACATCAACCCATGTGACCAACCCATGTGACATCAACCCATGTGACACCGCCCCATTGTCCCTATATAAGTGGCAGCGCAGCACGTCCTTGGCATTCCGGCCGGAGAGATCGTCGAGTCAACATCTCCTGGAGAAGAAGAAGAAGAACGGGCGGCGGCGGCGGCGACAGAAGACCGGGCCACCGCCTGTAAAAGAGCTATAAGAAGGCGCGGTGGCCCGGCAGAAGAACCGAAGAGGGGGACAAGACCCCCGAAGTCGGAAGAAGAGGCCGGCGGCGAGGAAGAAAGCCGGGCTCCTCCGCTAGCAAAAGAGCAACAAGAAGATAGCGGAGGAGTCCGGCGAGAAGACCCCCGAAGACGGAAGACCCCCGGAGCTGTGCAATAAAATATTTTAACCCTGTGTTGTGTTTTTTTTGTACTTTTTTTCACAGGTGAATGGGTAGGGGTACATTGTACCCCATACTCATTCACATAGGGTGGGGGGCCGGTATCCGGGGCCCCCATTATTAAAGATTTAAAATTTTTGCGCTATAAACAAAAAAAGAGCGACAATTTTGAAAAAAACTATATTTTTTACTTTTTTTTAATAAAAAAATGTCTTCATCAGTTTAGGCCAATATGTATTCTGCTACATATTTTTGGTAAAATCCCCCGAATAAGCGCATATATTGATTGGTTTGCACAAAAGTTATAGCGTCTACAAAATAGAAGATAGTTTTACAACATTTTTTTTTTTTTTTACTAGCAATGGCCGCGATCAGTTATTTTTAGCGGGACTGCATCACTGCAGCTAACAGATCGGACACCTGACAATTTTGACACTTTTTTGGAGACCAGTGACACCAATACAGTGATCAGTGCTAAAAATATGCACTGTCACTGTGCTAATGACTGGGAAGGGGTTAACATCAGGGGTGAGAAAAGGGTTAACTGTATCACTAGGGGGTGTTTGCTAACTGTGTGGGGGGATGGATTCACTACTGGATGAACAGAGTGATCTGTGTTCCTAGTTAGCAGGAACACAAGATCACTCTGTTCCTCTCTGGCAGAATGGCGCTCTGCCTTGTTTACATCTGCAGACCGCTGTTCTATCTCTGAGGGGAGCGATCGTGGGTGGCCGGCAGACATCTCTGTCTACCAGTCCCACTGATTGGCTCCCCCTCTGGCCAATCAGCGCACGTGCCTACACCTATCCTGTCTGTTTGTAATGTAATAATGTAATCTAGAATGATAAATGTGCCCCCTGTTAAGGTTTGGACTGTATGACACGTTAAATACAGTTCTGTAAGCAACACCTTATTTTTCACCAGTGCCCTTCCCAAGACTAGACTCTGGATCCGCCCCTGATGTAGCATTGGAGCGATGCTGTATCCTCCTAGGTAAGTATGATTAAAAAAAAAAATTCCCATACAGTACTTCTCATTTAACGAATATGTAAAGCCACTGCTCTGACTCTTTGACCTGTTTGTGTGTAAATTTCTGCTTAAGCTATTGCGTTCTGTTAACAACAAGCTTTTTACAACAAAGAAGCCAAGAAGGCAGAGGAAAACATGGCAGTGAGCCGAAAGCTCCAACTGCTGGCTGGATAGAAGAACATTTGTTCAAAATTGCTTTACATTCCCTTTAAGGCTGGGTTCACACTGGTAAGATGTTAGACATCGCATGTGATTCGCATTACACTGCTGTGCAGATCACATGTGATTGTATGGCTGAATTTGTATCGAATTGGCACCAAAATGGTGCAGGATCCTTTTTTTGGACCACACTGGAATCGGATCACATGGGTGTTCACACCCATGGGTTCCAATTCCTGCACCGTTTGGCAGTTCGCACTGTAATATGCTGGCAGGTGACATGCGATGTGGGAACCCTTACTGGAATCGCACTGGGTCCCACATCGCATATATGTGAACTGTGACTAAAGTGATTGTAAATGTTCACCTTGCAAAACTACCTATTCAATTTAAAATATACATGAAAGGCAAGACATTTGTGTATTAACCACTTTAAGACCGGACCATTTTGCTGGTAAATGACCAGAGGTCTTTTTACACTTTGGCACTGCGCTGCTTTAACTGGTAATTGCGCGGTCATGCAATGTTGTACCCAAACAAAATTTGCGTCCTTTTCTTCCCACAAATAGAGCTTTCTTTTGATGGTATTTGATTGCCTCTGCGATTTTTATTTTTTGCGATATAAACGTAAAAAGACCGCAAATTTTGAAAAAAAATGATATTTTCTACTTTTTGTTATTAGAAAAATCCAATAAACTCAATTTTAGTCATACATTTAGGCCAAAATGTATTCAGCCACATGTCTTTGGTAAAAAAAAAGTCAATAATTGTATATTTATTGGTTTGCGCAAAAGTTGTCACATCTACAAACTAAGGTACGTTTTCTGGAATTTACGCAGCTTTTAGTTTACGACTGCCTATCTCATTTCTTGAGGTGCTAAAATGGCAGGGCAGTACAAAACCCCCCCAAATGACCCCATTTTGGAAAGTAGACCCCCTAAGGAAATTGATAAGAGGCATGTTGAGCCCATTGAATATTTTATTTTTTTGCCTCAAGCGATTGAATAATGACAAAAAAAAAATTTTTTTTTTTTTTTTACACAAAGTTGTCACTAAATGATATATTGCTCACACATGCTATGGGCGTATGTGAAATGACACCCCAAAATAAATTCTGCTGCTTCTCCTGAGTACGGGGATACCACATATGTGGGACTTTTTGGGAGCCTAGCCGCGTACGGGGCCCCGAAAACCAAGCACCGCCTTCAGGCTTTCTAAGGGCGTAAATTTTTGAGTTCACTTCTCACTACCTATTACAGTTTTGAAGGCCATAAAATGCCAAGATGGCACAAAACCCCCACAAATGACCCCATTTTAGAAAGTAGACACCCCAAGCTATTTGCTGAGAGGCATGTTGAGTTCATGGAATATTTTATATTTTGCCACAAGTTGCGGGAAAATTACAAACTTTTTTTTTTTTTTTTTTTTTTTCACAAAGTTGTCACTAAATGATATATTGCTCACACATGCCATGGGCATATGTGAAATGACACCCCAAAATAAATTCTGCTGCTTCTCCTGAGTACGGGGATACCACATATGTGGGACTTTTTGGGAGCCTAGCCGCGTACGGGGCCCCGAAAACCAAGCACCGCCTTCAGGCTTTCTAAGGGCGTAAATATTTGACTTCACTCCTCACTACCTATTACAGTTTTGAAGGCCATAAAATGCCAAGATGGCACAAAACCCCCACAAATGACCCCATTTTAGAAAGTAGACACCCCAAGCTATTTGCTGAGAGGCATGTTGAGTCCATGGAATATTTTATATTTTGCCACAAGTTGCGGGAAAATTACAAACTTTTTTTTTTTTTTTTTTTTTTTCACAAAGTTGTCACTAAATGATATATTGCTCACGCATGCCATGGGCATATGTGAAATGACACCCCAAAATAAATTCTGCTGCTTCTCCTGAGTACGGGGATACCACATATGTGGGACTTTTTGGGAGCCTAGCCGCGTACGGGGCCCCGAAAACCAAGCACCGCCTTCAGGCTTTCTAAGGGCGTTACAGTTTTGAAGGCCATAAAATGCCAAGATGGCACAAACCCCCCCCCAAATGACCCCATTTTGGAAAGTAGACACCCCTAAATTTAGGGGTACACTAGTGAGACTAGGTAATAAATGGCGGGTGCCCTGAAACTATAAAAAAATAACTAACCAACCAGCGTCACCTGTAACAGTTATATGGTGATCACTGGTGAAAGGGTTAACTAGGGGGCAATCAGGGGGCTTTATGCGGTAGTATATGGGGGTCCCTGGCGCTATAAAAAGCTGCGGCGAACCTAAATACCTACTTGCCTAACTAGCGTCACCTGTGACACTAATACAGCGATCAGAAAAACGATCGCTTATTAGGCTGGGTTCACACTGGAGCGATGCGGGAACGCCACGAATGCGCGGCGGGTTCCCGCATCGCATGCCTCCCGGCGGCAGTTCACACTGCCCTATGCGAACTGCTGGGAGTGTCAGTGAAATGTTACTGACACCCCCAGATCAGTTCGCATATCGCAGTGCGATCTGAAAACTCGGATCGCATGGTGTGAACACCCATGCGATCCGATTCTGCTGCGGGCCAAAAAAAGGGTCCCGTGCGAATTTGCGGCGGGTGCGGCGAATGGCTGAACTCGAATCGCACAGAGATCGGATGTGATTTGCACTGCAGTGCGGTGCGAATCACATCCGTTCTCAAACCGCTGCAATCTGAACCCAGCCTTAGTGACACTGGCGACGGGGGGTGATCACGGGGTTAAACCTTTATTGGGGGGGTTAGGGGGGTACCTTAGAACTAAAGGGGGCTAACCCTAACTGCCCTAACAGTTATTAGTCACAAATGACACCCGCCGGGTGATCAGGGGGTTAAACCTTTATTAGGTAATAAATGGCGGGTGCCCTGAAACTATAAAAAAATAACTAACCAACCAGCGTCACCTGTAACAGTTATATGGTGATCACTGGTGAAAGGGTTAACTAGGGGGCAATCAGGGGGCTTTATGCGGTAGTATATGGGGGTCCCTGGCGCTATAAAAAGCTGCGGCGAACCTAAATACCTACCTGCCTAACTAGCGTCACCTGTGACACTAATACGGCGATCAGAAAAATGATCGCTTATTAGGCTGGGTTCACACTGGAGCGATGCGGAAACGCCGCGAATCCGCGGCGGGTTCCCGCATCGCATGCCTCCCGGCGGCAGTTCACACTGCCCTATGCGAACTGCTGGGAGTGTCAGTGAAATGTTACTGACACCCCCAGATCAGTTCGCATATCGCAGTGCGATCTGCAAACTCGGATCGCATGGTGTGAACACCCATGCGATCCGATTCTGCTGCGGGCCAAAAAAAGGGTCCCGTGCGAATTTGCGGCGGGTGCGGCGGGTGTGGCGGGTGCGGCGAATGGCTGAACTCGAATCGCACAGAGATCGGATGTGATTTGCACTGCAGTGCGGTGCGAATCACATTCGTTCTCATAAACCGCTGCAATGTGAACCCAGCCTTAGTGACACTGGCGACGGGGGGTGATCACGGGGTTAAACCTTTATTGGGGGGGTTAGGGGGGTACATTAGAACTAAAGGGGGCTAACTCTAACTGCCCTAACAGTTATTACAGTCACAAATGACACCAATGCAAAAAAAAAAAAAAAAAAAAAAAATGACATTGGTGTCACTGTGACTGGGGGGCAGGGGTAATTGGGGGGGTGATCGGGGGGTAAAGGGGGGGTGTGAGTGTGCCTGGCATGTTCTACTGTGTAGTGTCGTGTTGGTGCAACTCACCGATCCGCTCTCCTCCGTGTCGGAACGGAAAATACCGACACGGAGGAGAGAATACATCACTTCCTCTCCTGTGTTTACATTACAGGAGAGGAAGTGATGTCACGGGGGATTTCCATTCGTCGAGAGCGATCGCGAGGGGGTGGCCATGAATGAATGGCCGTCCCCTCATCCCTGATCTCTCCCGAACGAATGCCGACCGCCGCAGGCACCGGGGGGGGGCCCGATCGGGCCCCCCACCCGCGGGCAGGCATGGACTTATATATACGCCAATATGCCTGCCCGTGCCATTCTGCCGACGTATATCGTCGTGCGGCGGTCGGCAAGTGGTTAAAAAAAAAAAAAAAAAAAATATATATATATATATATATATATATATATATATACCTTTTTTTCACCCTTTTTTTTATAAGTGATTACATTCCCTCTGTTCCTTCTGTTCTCAGCTGCATACGGGGCTGGGGGTGGAGATGCAACAGCACACTGATCTTCCCAGTAAAAGGTTGTGCGGGGGGGGTCAGGACAAGTCTGATCATTGGTGGAGAGCACACTAAGTTCCCAGCACAGCTAGATAGAACTGACCATGGTGTGTTTGCCTGCTTAGTGTGGTCAGTTTTAAACAGGAAAGCCGAAAGGTCTGGCAAGAACACCAGAGATTTCACACAGATAAATCAATACAAAGAGAACAGGATACTTTCTCGTACAAGTTCATGGTACGGCAGGCACATATCAGGAATATGAAGTGTAACAAAGTGTAACAAACACTTGAGAACATGCATAGTGGATCAAATAAAATTTTATGGAATTTAGATTTTTATGGATTTCCAACGAGATTTGTGATTGAAGCAAAAAAACAAAAACAAATAGTAAATCAAATACAAAAAAAAGCAAAGAGGGATGTGGCACTAATAAATATTCCCCCCAAATACAATCTTGCTTAATGAGTAAATCTAAATTTGATGCCAGATTGATGCATGTATGGATAACATTAGAGGAAATTTGTAGTATCTTGGTGAAATGGGCCTTATGTATGTTTTCTGGTCATTGCACTGAGTATAGCTTCCTTGAACAGATGTTAGAAGCAGGTCTGATCTGCCCTCCCTGTTGCATGGAAACAGAATGAAGTCTGCTGCGGTGTATTCTGTTCGCTTCTATAGTCTCCCGCAGGGTTGAGCTTGTTTGACACGAGGTGCACGGCTACACAGAAAAGACACACAGGTTACAAGGGTGCATCTGCTACGGGAAGCCTTTGTGTATGCGCAAGGTCTGAGATTTAATGACTAGATGTACTGCAGGGCTAGCAGTTGCCATGTGAAGTTTCTGCAACAAATACAAGCTTACTGAATGAAAAGCATTCAGGGGTGCCCTACACTTGTTTACAATACAAGCATTACTGGCTTGTTACAAAGGCTTGCAAGGTATGCTGGGACTTGGGGTTCCTCCACAGCTGGAGGGCAGAAGGTTGACCATAGTCAACCCTTTTTCCAAATAAAACCTTTATCAAAAGTGTATGCCGAAGGGGAGAAACACACTTAAAGTGGAACTAAACCCTCCAATCCTTTACAGCCAAGGAAGCTGCCATCTTTAACTCTGTTTGGACTGCAGTTTCCATGATACTGAACATGCGATCCGTTTTGGCACCAGCCATTTTATGGCTGGACAGTTCAGTTGAGAGCACAAGCAACCGTGGGATCATAGGCAGAACTCATAAATATTAATAAATACTCACACTTGACTCAAACCTGTGGATTGAATATGCCATGGTCCTTTATTATAGGTATTAATGAACTATTTGTCTTATCAACAAATAATATGTATATAGTTATTAAATAATTCATGAAATAACCATCATAACATAAATATTACAACATTATACATAACCATATATAGCTTAGCTATTAAAATCCAAGCTAACAATTTCATTAAGCTAAACAACCCCTTTCAGAGAAAGGAACAAACCTCATAAAAATAACCACAACAGGGGTATGGTGGGGGGAGGGGGGGGGGGGCATGTGCTTTCTTCTCACCGCCAACTGCCCTTCTAATGACGCATCCTCTTTTCTTTTCTAGGATAGCTCCTGACTGTTTTTGGACAACTGTCACCATCAACTAAGCGCTGGTAAGTATTTACATTTATTTTATTTTTAAAAGCTCCTATAAGCTTCCTTAGTCTGCCCCCCACGTTTCATTCATGGCATTCCTTGAATATACAGTAACTGCTTTGGGAAACAGGACCTGTTCACAGAGGGCATATCAATGCATATCCCATGCAAGGGCCATGTTTATCTGTACATGGATGCACAGGTTTTCCAGGGCAGACGGTTTTATTGATCTCTATTGGGACACAGCCGCTACTCCAAATTTGACATACATACAGATATGTGGCCCCAAACGCAGACATTAGGAGCAGCAACTGTGTCCATGCAGCCATTGTATCCAAATAGACAGCAATGGGACTGCCTGCACGACGATGCATGGAACATGTGGGTAAACGGCCCTTACATGGGGTAAACAATAACCCTTTCATGACTAAGCCTATTTTTGGAATTTGGTGTTTACAAGTTAAAATCCATATTTTTTGCTAGAAAATTACTTGGAACCCCCAAACATTATATATATTTTTTTAGCAGAGGCTCTAGAGAATAAAACGGCGATTGTTGCAATATTTTATGTCACACGGTATTTGCGCAGTGGTGTTTTAAACGCAACTTTTTGGGAAAAGGGACACTTTCATGAATAAAAAAAAAACAAAACAGTAAAATTAGCCCAATTTTTTTGCGAAATGTGAAAGATAATGTTACGCCGAGTAAATAGATACCAAACATGTCACACTTTATAATTGCGCGCACTTGTAGATTGACGACAAAGTACGGTACCTAAAAATCTCAATAGGCGACGCTTTAAACATTTTTTACGGTTACCAGGTTAGCGTTACAGAGGAGGTCTACTGCTAGAATTATTGCTCTCGCTCTGACGATCGCGGCGATACCTCACATGTGTGACTTGAACACCGTTTACGTACGCGGGCGCGACTTCCGCATGCGTTTTCTTTGCTTCGCGAGCTCGCGGGGACGGCGGGCGCTTTGAAAATTTTTTTTTTATTTTTTTATTTATTTTATTTATTTTTAAATGACTAAATTGTTTAAAAAAAAAAATAATAATTTGATCACTTTTATTGCTGTCACAAGGAATGTAAACATCCCTTGTGACAGTAATAGGCGGTGACAGGTACTCTTTATGGAGGGATCGGGGGTCTAAAAGACCCCCCACCCCTCCTTTACACTTCAGTGTATTCAGATCGCCGAAAACGGCGATTCTGAATACCGGATATTTTTTTAAAACCGGCGCCATTGGCAGCCGAGTAAACGGGAAGTGACGTCATGACGTCGCTTCCGTGTTTACGATGAGGAGACTGGAACGAAGCCGATTACGGCTTCGTTCCAGTTCCTCCCCAGCAGCCAGAGCCGACGGATCTTTAATCGGTGCTCCCGATCGAGCGGGAGCACCGGTAACAGCGGCGAGAGGCGGCGAGAGGGGGGGGCGTCCCCTCCCGCTCCTCCGGCATAAGCATCGGTTGTTATGCCTGGATAGCCAATCGCCTGCTGTAAAAATCGGTACCGGGATGATGCCTGCAGGTGCGGGCATCATCCCGGTATAACCCCCGGAAGCCGAGTACGCAGATGTGCGTACGCTCGGCGGGAAAGGGATAATATGTCCCATGTGAACAAGCTCTTAAATCAATGGGTTTAATTCCACTTTAAATATAGATGTTGATTGGTCAGTTCTGCCTCAACATAAAACCACATGACCAATGCCTATGCACCAATCCTTGCTGAAGGGGAAGAACAGCGTTCAGACACATTTACTGAGTGATTGGTTAACTTTGCCTGAGTAATCTCCAGACCATGTGACCAATGTCTGGGGAGGGTACTAGATGTGATTCTAATTTTTGACATTAGAACAGTAAGGGTCCTTTCACACGGGGCGGATCAGTTCTGATCCGCCCCGTGGATGTCCGTTTGCTCAGCGGGGATCACTCCGCCGATCCCCGCTGAGCAGGGAGATGACAGGTCTGTCTCTGCACACTGCGCAGGGACGGACCTGTCACAGCGCCGCTCTCCCCTATGGGAGATCGGATGACGACGGACCGCAGTGCCCGTCGTCATCCGATCCGATCCGCAGACGGATGGAAAAATAGCTTTTTCCTCCGTCACACTTTTTCGGATCGGAGCGGGTCGGATGTCAGCGGACATGTCACCGCTGACATCCGACGCTCCATAGAGCTCTATGGAGCACCCGTTCAGGTCCGCCTGAAAAACTGACAGGCGGGCCTGAACGGGACGTTAGTGTGAAAGGGGCCTAAGAGGGGTAAAATAACATATTGTTACTTTTAAATGATTGGCTCACTTTAAAGCAAATATTCACCTTTAATTTATTTCCTGTACATTCTGCAGTTCTCCAGGTGCAACTTTAGAAAGAACTACAGATAATACACCAAGTGGTTTTCAAAAAAATGTAAGAAGTGAAGAACCTTGGGGTGGAGGAGTAAATATCTACCAAGTAGGGATGAGCCGAACACCCCCCGGTTCGGTTCGCACCAGAACTTGCGAACGACCCCCGCGTTCGGTACGAACGTTAGAACCCCATTGAAGTCTATGGGACTCGAACGTTCGAATTGGAAAGTGCTCATTTTAACGGCTAATATGCAAGATAGTGTCCTAAAAAGGGTTTGGCGACCTGCCTCCTGCCTCAGGGGACATGGGTCACTGCAAAAAAAAGTTTTAAAAACTACCGTTTTGGCGGGAGCACTGATTTTAATGACGATTAAAGTGAAAAAAAAAAGTGAAATATTCCTTTAAATATGGTGCCTGCGGGGTGTCTGTAGTATGCCTGTGAAGTGCCACGTGTTTCCCGTGTTTAGAACAGTCCCTGCACAAAATGACATTAAACGGAAATAACACCATTTAAAACTGCTTGCGGTTTTAATGTTATATCTGGTTCCTGCAATATGGTTGAAAATCATTGAGAAACATGGCATGGGTAGCCCTCCCTGCCCATTACCAGCCTATTTGGGTCTTGTACGCATATTAAGGGGAACCCCGTACCCATATTAAAAAAAGGAAATGCGTGTGGCCCCCAGGCCCTATATACTCAGAACAGCAGTATACAGGCGGTGCAAACAAGACAGGGACTGTGTAGGTTTGTTGTGTTAAGTTGAATCTGTTTGTCATTTTTAACCGGTACATTTTTAAAGTGTAGCTCCAGTCAAAAAAACTATCTTTAAGCTTTTTGGAAAACATAGGGAAGGGTTATCACCCCTGTATAATTTGTTTTGTCGTCCATCTTTTTTCATCTCACTTGCTGCTGTCTCCTTGCGTTTGCAAGTAGGAGATGTTTGTAAGTTGGATGTTTGAAAGTAGGGGCCTGCCCTATATTATAGCGGTATGTACTGGGTACAGAGCACGCAGACAGCACGCACTATCTCCTAACACTACTGACTGCAAGCTCTATTATTAACCACTTGTTAGCCCAATGTTTGCATAAAGTGAAAGATGAAGTTATGCTGAGTAAATAGATATCAAACATGTCACTCTTCAAAATTGCACATGCCCGTGGAATGGCGCCAAACGTCGCTACTTAAAAAATCCCCATAGGCGACGCTTTAAATATTTTTTTACTGGTTACATGTTTTGAGTTGCAGAGGAGGTCTAGGACTAGAATTATTGCTCTCGCTCTAACATTCTCGGCGATACCTCACATGTGTGGCACATGCGAGCACATGGGGACATGGGCGCTTTAATTTTTATTTTATTTTTTTATTGTTCATTTTACTTTATTTATTTTAGTTTGACATTTTTTTTCCCAAAAATATATTTTTGATCACTTTTATTCCTATTACAAGAAATGTAAACATCCCTTGTAATAGGAATATGGGGTGACAGGTCCTCTTTACAGTGAAATCTGGGGGGTCAATATGACCCCACATCTCACCTCTAGGCTGGGAAGCCTGAAATAAAAAATAAAAAAAAGATTCTGGCTTTGATCGTACTGGCGAGTTGGTAGAAGCACCGGAGGGCGGTGAGGGGTGGGGGGCGTCTATGGCTGGGTATTTCAGGGTATCACCGAGTATGGCTGGGTATCTCTGAGTATGGCTGGGTATGGCAATTTATGGCAGGGTATTACAGAGTATTGGCGGGGTATTGGCGGGGTACTACAGAGTAATAGCAGGGTACTGCACTGCAGAGTAATGGCAGGGTACTGCACTGCAGAGTAATGGCGGGGTACTGCACTGCAGAGTAATGGCGGGGTACTGCACTGCAGAGTAATGGCGGGGTACTGCAGAGTAATGGCGGGGTACTGCACTGCAGAGTAATGGCGGGGTACTGCACTGCAGAGTAATGGCGGGGTACTGCACTGCAGAGTAATGGCGGGGTACTGCAGAGTAATGGCGGGGTACTGCACTGCAGAGTAATGGCAGGGTACTGCACTGCAGAGTAATGGCGGGGTACTGCACTGCAGAGTAATGGCGGGGTACTACAGAGTAATGGCAGGGTACTGCACTGCAGAGTAATGGCAGGGTACTGCACTGCAGAGTAATGGCGGGGTACTGCACTGCAGAGTAATGGCGGGGTACTGCAGAGTAATGGCGGGGTACTGCAGAGTAATGGCAGGGTACTGCAGAGTATGCACTGGTATTGCAGAGTATTGGCAGGGAATTGAGGGGTTAAATTCGGTGAGCAGCGATGTGGGCACTGCAGATGCAGCCCACATCGCTGCTGACACCGATCTCTTTCCCCTCCGCTGTACCGATCGGTACAGAAAGGGGAGGGGGGAACAGGCGTCATAACATGACGCCGGTTTGTTTCCAAGTGATCACTCCGTCATTTGACGGAGCAATCACGTGGTAAACGGCCGCTATGAGCGGCCGTTTACCGTGATGCGCCTCACGGATGCTCTCGAGTGCGCACGCGAGAGCAGAATTCTGGGAGGCCGTTAATTAACGGCCTCTCTGAGTTAAACAACCGCCCTGAAGCCGTTAATCGGCAATGGGCAGTTGTTAAGTGGTTAAAGCTAGATCACTAGCTATATAGGTGAGGTGAATATAGTGGTGTATACTGCAGTCAGGGCACAGACAACAACCACTACACAGCAGCAAGATAGGAAATCAGCCAAAAACGATTGGTGTGTACTGTGTTGAAGGTACACAGAACACCCACTGCTTCAGATGCAAAGTAACACACTACAGGAGGCCGCCTTAAAGGCGGCCTTATATAGTGTGGGGCGTGCACTACACAGCCTGAGCTATGATTGGCCACAGGCAGGATGCCTGTGGCCAATCATGGCTCTCCTCGCTGCCGGCGCTGCGATTGGCCAAGCATGCGGGGTCACAGTGCATGCTTGGCCAATCATCGGGCAGCAATGCACTGCGCCAACGCAGTGCATTGTGGTCCGCGCGCGCGTCACTCGAATTTTGACGCGAACGGCCAAAACGTTCGGAATTCGCCGAACGGCCGAACGGCCAATGTTCGAGTCGAACGTACGTTCGACTCGAACACGAAGCTCATCCCTACTACCAAGACCACAAACATCTGGACAATGACTCACATTGAGTGCTGCAATAGTTCCTTAGCACAAAGAATAATACGCTTCTGAGACCTTTTCCCATGGGTCCTCGACGGAGCAATCAAAGTAACCATAACTGATTTCATGAGCCATTTGTAAACTCCATCTTTTAATAAATTGTAGCAAAATAGCTACTCTGCTTCACACAAAACCCTTCTAGTTCTGTACAGCTGCCAAAGCCTGGTAAGTCCTGGTGTTTTAGTAACCCTTGAAATGCTTTATCTATACCATCTGGCGTCATTTCATATAAGGACAAATAAAATATTAGATCTTTGGAATCTACTACTCTGGTGTGTCACTCACTTTGGTTTTTATAAATTTGCTCCCTGAAGCCCTCTGGTGTACGTAAACTGCTTTAGCAAGAACATCAAACTTCATGAATCACACCTTGTCCCATGGTAATGTACTAGAATAGCCTTTGATCCAGCACTTCAACTCCCTACCCTTCGAATGTGAACATCTGAGAAATCAGCATTCATTAATTGGCATATAATAGGTAAGAACAGTAATAAGACCAGCCAAGCTTAAAGTTACTGCATGGCTATAAAGCAAATTTGCAAAATAGGTTCCTCCTTCTGCTGCTGACGCTGCTGAATGCAGCTTTATAGAAAATAACTAGTCACATCAAGACTTCAGAAACTGACACTTCCGGGAGTGTCAGTCTCCTGGACTGCCGCTGTGTTTTGAGGCTTACACCCACCAACCTGCATTAGCAGGGCAGGACTTGGTGGTGGGGGCCCCTGGGCTTGAGTCATTTTCGGGCCCTACCTTCTATACATTATCGGATTTATCAGCGTTTAACATGCAGCGGCGTATAACACACACCCCAAGTTTAGGAGGGAATTTTAAGGAAAAAAACTTACATTTAAATGCCCATCAATGCACCCTGATCAGTGTCCATCTGCAGCCTTGCCCATCCATCTGCAGCCTTGTCCAGTGTCATTGCAGCCTTGTCAGTGTAGCCTTGTCATTTGCAGCCTTGTCATTTGTAGCCTTGTCATTGCAGTCTTGAAGTTTCAAAATGGCGTAGCCGAGATACATCTCGGCAGCTCTCGGGTCCTCTTGGCGGCTCTTGGGTCCTGTCGCAGTCCCGAGAGGAGCAGAGAGTATCCGAGTGTACTCGGCTTGGCTCACGTTCACGCCCAGTTCCTGTGTTATGTCCATCATAGGGCAGGACTGGGCATGACTGTGAGCGGTACACTCGGCTATGTATCTCAGCGGGGCCCCCTATTTGGCAGGGCCCATGGGCTTGAGCCCAGTCAAGCCCAATGGTAAGTCCTGCCCTGTCCATTAGTACTGTGTTCTGAATAATGATATGAACAGACTGATGAGTGTTCTTCAGCTAGTTCCTGAGTTACCTGTGTCTTGAGCTTTGCCTTCTTCTGCATGACCTGGCTTGCCTTTGACCTGTCTTTGAATACCTGTTTACTTCTTGTGACTTCAGTTTTTGTTTAAACTTTGTATCCTGCCTCCTGATTTGGTAACTCGCTACCAGGCTGTGATTGACCCTCATCTTGTATTCTGACTATGCTTTAGGTTGCACCGTTCCTGTACCTCACTGTCCAACTGTTGATGACCTTTGGTTTGTGGCCTGGCTTTGCTCCTGCCTTCTGTTTGAGGGCCACTGTGTTCAAACCTCTGGTCCTTGTTATCTAGTATCTTGCAACCAACAGCTGACACTGCCTGCTACATAAGTCCTTGTGCCACTCTGTGCCCTAACATCTCCTGTCACCATAACCAGGGGTTTTGAACAAGAGGTGCAAGAGAAGCCCCCTCTTCAGCTTGATCTCCAGCAGGTATGTGACAATTGACTGCATGTGTGAACAAGCCCTAATACTGCGTATACACGATCGGAAATTCGGCCAGCAAAAGACTGAGGCCGCGTACACACGGGCGGACGGTTCGCCCAACTTTGTTTGTCAAACAGTTTCGGCAAACAGTCCGCTCAAAATTAGCATGGACGGACATGACCACACACGGCACTTTTTGAGCGGACTGTTTCAGCGAACTGTTTGACAAACAGTTCGCTCAACTTTTGAAATGAACGGACTCGCCCACGTAAGGCGGAGGCAAATCCGCCCATTTCGAGCGCGTGTACAGGTAGGCGGGGCCCGCGAAGGAGACGTTGCGGGCTCCGCCGCCTGGAATGGACTTAAAGGGGAACCCCAACGCCGAAAAAAATCGGCGTGGGGGTTCCCCCAAAGTCCACAACAGACCCTTGTCCGAGCACGCTACCCGGCCGGCCAGGAAAGGGGGGCGAGCGAGCGCGCCCCCCCCTCCTGAGCCGTACCAGGCCGCGTGCCCTCAACATGGGGGGGTGCCTTGGGGAAGGGGGGGCCGCGCGGCCCCCCCACCCCAAAGCACCTTGTCCCCATGTTGATGAGGACAAGGGCCTCTTCCCGACAACCCTGGCCGTTGGTTGTCGGGGTCTGCGGGCGGGGGGCTTATCGGAATCCGGGAGCCCCCTTTAAGAAGGGGGCCCCCGGATACCGGCCCCCCACCCTATGTGAATGAGTATGGGGTACAATGTACCCCTACCCATTCACCTGTGAAATAAAGTACAAAAAAAAACACAACACAGAGAAAAAATATTTTATTGCACAGCTCCGGGGGTCTTCTCGCCGGACTCCTCCGCTATCTTCGTGTAGCTCTTTTACTAGCGGAGGAGCCCGGCTTTCTTCCTCCCCGCCGCCGGCCTCTTCTCCCGACTTCGGGGGTCTTGTCCCCCTCTTCGGTTCTTCTGCCGGGCCACCGCGCCTTCTTGTAGCTCTTTTACAGGCGGTGGCCCGGTCTTCTGTCGCCGCCTTCGGTTCTTCTGCCGGGCCACCGCGCCTTCTTGTAGCTCTTTTACAGGCGGTGGCCCGGTCTTCTGTCGCCGCTGTCGCTGTCGCCGCTGTCGCCGTCGCCGCCTTCCGTTCTTGTTCTTCTTCTTGTTCTTCTTCTTCTTCCCCAGGAGATGTTGACACGTCGCTCTCTCCGGCCGGAATGCCAGAGCCGCGCTGTGCGGTCACTTATATAGTGACAATGGGGCGGTGTCACATGGTATATGTCACATGGGTTGGTCACATGGTGACCCCGCCCCCTTACGATGTCATAGTCCCCATGTGACATCAACCCATGTGACCAACCCATGTGACATATACCATGTGACACCGCCCCATTGTCACTATATAAGTGACCGCACAGCGCGGCTCTGGCATTCCGGCCGGAGAGAGCGACGTGTCAACATCTCCTGGGGAAGAAGAAGAACAAGAAGAAGAACAAGAACCGAAGGCGGCGACAGAAGAACGGAAGGCAGCGGCGACAGAAGACCGGGCCACCGCCTGTAAAAGAGCTATAAGAAGGCGCGGTGGCCCGGCAGAAGAACCGAAGAGGGGGACAAGACCCCCGAAGTCGGGAGAAGAGGCCGGCGGCGGGGAGGAAGAAAGCCGGGCTCCTCCGCTAGTAAAAGAGCTACACGAAGATAGCGGAGGAGTCCGGCGAGAAGACCCCCGGAGCTGTGCAATAAAATATTTTTTCTCTGTGTTGTGTTTTTTTTTGTACTTTATTTCACAGGTGAATGGGTAGGGGTACATTGTACCCCATACTCATTCACATAGGGTGGGGGGCCGGTATCCGGGGGCCCCCTTCTTAAAGGGGGCTCCCGGATTCCGATAAGCTCCCCGCCCGCAGACCCCGACAACCAACGGCCAGGGTTGTCGGGAAGAGGCCCTTGTCCTCATCAACATGGGGACAAGGTGCTTTGGGGTGGGGGGGCCGCGCGGCCCCCCCTTCCCCAAGGCACCCCCCCATGTTGAGGGCACGCGGCCTGGTACGGCTCAGGAGGGGGGGCGCGCTCGCTCGCCCCCCTTTCCTGGCCGGCCGGGTAGCGTGCTCGGACAAGGGTCTGTTGTGGACTTTGGGGGAACCCCCACGCCGATTTTTTTCGGCGTTGGGGTTCCCCTTTAAGTCCATTCCAGGCGGCGGAGCCCGCGACGTCTCCGTCGCGGGCCCCGCCTACCTTCACACGCGCTCGAAATGAGCAGACTTCCCTCCGAGCGGGAACAGTTTGCTCATTTCGAAAGTAGCCTACACACGGGCGGACTGTTCGCTCAAACACAGTTTCAGCGGACAGTTTTTCGGAATTTCCGAAAGACTTTGTCCGTCAAACTGTCCGCTGAAACTGTCCGCTGAAAGCCCACACACGAGCGGACTGTCCGCCCAAACACTGTTCAGCGGACAAGGTTGGGCGAACAGTCCGCCCGTGTGTACGCGGCCTCATGAGAGCTTTTCATCGGAAAATGCGACCATGTGTATGCTCCATCGGAATTTTGCTGGCCAAATTCCCGGCAGCAAAAATTTGAGAGCAGGTTCTCAATTTTTTAGATGGAAAAAGTTTTAATCGGAAATCCCGATCGTCTGTAGCAATTCCGACACCCAAAATTCCTACGTATGCTCGGAAACAATTCGACACATGCACAGAAGCTTTGAACTTCATTTTCTCGGCTCATTGTAGGGTTATACGTCACCACGTTCTTGACGGTTGAAAGCTCAGCGAACTTTTGTGTGACCGCGTATATGCAAGCCAAGTTTCAGCAGAATTCCGTCGGAAAAACCATCATAGCTTTTTCCGACGAGAATTCCGATTGTGTGTACGTGGCAGAGTAACAGCACAGGCCTCGATAAACACACTCCCAGTGACCCGGTGATGTACTCATAGTTACATACAGTGGTGTGAAAAAGTGTTTGCCCCCTTCCTCATTTCCTGTTCCTTTGCATGTTTGTCACACTTAAGTGTTTCGGAACATCAAACCAATTTAAACAATAGTCAAGGACAACACAAGTAAACACAAAATGCAATTTGTAAATGAAGGTGTTTATTATTAAAGGTGAAAAAAAATCCAAACCATCATGGCCCTGTGTGAAAAAGTGATTGCCCCCCTTGTTAAAAAATACTATAACTGTGGTTGTCCACACCTGAGTTCAATTTCTCTAGCCACACCCAGGCCTGATTATTGCCACACCTGTTCACAATCAAGGCATCACTTAAATAGGAGCTGCTTGACACAGTAAGGTCCACCAGAAGATCCTTAAAAGCTACACATCATGCCGAGACCCAAAGAAATTCAGGAACAATTGAGAAAGAAAGTAATTGAGATCTATCAGTCTGGAAAGGGTTATAAAGCCATTTCCAAAGCTTTGGGAATCCAGCGAACCACAGTGAGAGCCATTATCCACAAATGGCGAAGACATGGAACAGTGGTGAACCTTCCCAGGAGTGGCCGGCCGCCCAAAATTACCCCAAGAGCACAGCGACGACTCATCCAAGAGGTCACAAAAGACCCCACAACGTCCAAGGAACTGCAGGCCTCACTTCCCTTAGTTAAGGTCAGCGTTCATGCCTCCACCATCAGGAAAAGACTGGGCAAAAATGGCCTGCATGGCAGAGTTCCAAGGAGAAAACCACTGCTGAGCAAAAAGAACATCAAAGCTTGTCTCAATTTCTCCACAACACATCTTGATTATCCCCAAGACTTTTGGGACAACATTCTGTGGACCGATGAGACAAAAGTGGAACTCTTTGGAAGGTGTGTGTCCAAGTATATCTGGCGTAGAAGGAACACTGCATTTCATAAAAAGAACATTATACCAACAGTAAAATATGGTGGTGGTAGTGTGATGGTCTGGGGCTGTTTTGCTGCTTCAGGACCTGGAAGACTTGCCGTGATAAAAGGAACTATGAATTCTGCTGTCTACCAAGAGATCCTGAAGGAGAATGTCCGACCATCTGTTCGTGTACTCAAGCTGAAACGAACTTGGGTTCTGGAGCAGGACAATGATCCTAAACACACCAGCAAGTCCACCACCGAATGGCTGAAGAAAAACAAAATGAAGACTTTGGAGTGGCCTAGCCAAAGTCCTGACCTGAATCCTATTGATATGTTGTGGTATGACCTTAAAAAGGCCGTTCATGCTCGAAAACCCTCTAATGCAACTGAATTAGGACAATTCTGCAAAGATGAGTGGGCCAAAATTCCTCCAGGACGCTGTAAAAGCCTCATTGCACGTTATCGCAAATGCTTGGTTGCAGTTGTTGCTGCTAAGGGTGGCCCAACCAGTTATTAGGTTTAGGGGGCAATCACTTTTTCACACAGGGCCATGATGGTTTGGATTTTTTTTCACCTTTAATAATAAACACCTTCATTTACAAATTGCATTTTGTGTTTACTTGTGTTGTCCTTGACTATTGTTTAAATTGGTTTGATGTTCCGAAACACTTAAGTGTGACAAACATGCAAAGGAACAGGAAATGAGGAAGGGGACAAACACTTTTTCACACCACTGTAGATATGTGATTGGTAAGGTTGAATAAAGACACCCTTCAACTCAGTCCATTTTCCATATCCCTGTACACAGTGTTCACTAAGAAACACATGTAAACTTTTGAATTGATCTACTCTCTCTGCTGATACCACCAACTGTTCAATGGAGTTCCACATCTTTCCTGCTATAACATTAAAGAGGGGCGGAGATCCCCCTCTGACGTCAGCCGGGAGATCACATGACCGCTGTGCTGTTCGCTCAGCCCCTCCTGCTGTAACCCTTAGATCGGGGGAGGAGAGCGCAACAAAAAACATGGATGATATTGGTGATGTATTCCCATATAATGTCCAGGGGGCCCTACGCGTTTCAGGACAGAATACGTCCCTTCATCAGGGCAATTGTCAGGAAAGGATCACACTACACAATAAAAGTCAAATAGGTTAATGAGTAACAGTATAAATAGTAATTCTTAGTCAGTTGCTTCAAACATAGGACATACAGCATAGTAATTGCATAACATAGAACATACTCAAAACAGTCATCATGAGAGCCTCCTACTGGATCGGCGGCAGCACTAGTATCGCAAAAAGATACCACCAAAGGACAGAATTGTACCAGGTGGGTCACTGCTCACCCACACAAGTCCCACACAATGGCACCGACAGAGAGCATATCGCCCCTCCATTTTCCGTAAGTGTTACCTTACTATGTGATTTGATGCAGAGATAGGGAAGGTATTGATTACTTCCTAAATTATTTCATGTCTGAGGGGTTAATCCTCTATGCAAACATAGATTAATAAAAAAGAGCAGGGTACAATAAGTGTGCGTGCAATTATAACCTACCTCTATAGACTCCAGTTCAAGTATATAAATAGAGACAACTGCGGCCCAGAGTATGTGCAGAGACGTCACCCCTTGAGCTTACTCCTACTTCATGTTAGACAGTAATCTATATAGAGACAGAGAGGCAACTAATAGTTGACCTTTTGTTATCTTGTTTTGCTTTTGTTTTGCATTTGTTGATTGTGCCCTCCTGTTTGCACTGGAGTATTCATATTTGTTATACTGGGGTGAAACACTGAATATAAGTTGGCCTATTGAATTTTTTTACAGAACCCCTTTATGATAAATAACTGCATGCATTCAGACAATTTTAGGAATGTTTTTATTATTACAATTATGTGCATGTTTATGGCACAATTCTATATATCTATGACATATTCTGCTAAGTTATTTCAGCTATGTAAATACCCCTGTTATGTTTTTTCTGCAGTAAAAGAAGCTGTATACTCACTACTTTACATTGTAGCAAAGTGTCATTTCTTCAGTGTTGTTACATGAAAAGATATAATAAAATATTTCCACAAATGAGAGGGGTGTACTCACTTTTGTGAGACATTGTATGATATAAATATTGGAAGTGTAAAGAATTGGAAGAGTAAAATAAGCATTTCATCCCCAAGAAAAACATGACTTGATTACTTTGTGGAGAAACCCTTGTTGACAAGCACAGAGGTAAGTGGTTTCTTTTAGTTGGTGACCAGGTTTGCACACATCTCAGGAGGAATTTTGGTCCACGTTCTTTACAGATCTTCTCTGAATCCTTAAAGGGGTTGTAAACCCTTGCTGTTTGCCGTTTTTTCACCTTAATGCATTCTATGCATTAAGGTGAAAAACCTCCTGTGCTGCAGCAGCCCCCTCAGCCCCCCTTATACTTACCTGAGCCCCGTAATATCCACGATGAGAACGAGCACACAAGCTCCGGCAGGTGTCCCATGTCCTGATTCGATAGATTAATAGCAGCACAGCCATTGGCTCCCACTGCTGTCAATCAATTCCAATGAGGCGGAGCCGAGTCCTGTTGTCTGTGTCTATGGACGCAGCAGTAGGATATGGGAGCACGCCTGCACGGGCATCCTGTCGGAGAGCGTTTCTCCGGCGGGACACTCCAGAAGAGGAGGAGCCAGGAGCGCTATGGAGGGACCCCAGAAGAGGAGGATCGTGGCCACTCTGTGCAAAACCAACTGCACATCGGAGGTAATTATGACATGTTTGTTTTTTTGTTTTTTTTTTAAACTGAACCTTTACAACCCCTTTAAGGTTTCTAGGCTGTCTCTTGGCAAGCCAAAGTTTCAGCTCCCTATAATTTTCTATAGGATTAAGGTCTAGAGACTGGCAAGGCCCCTCCATGACCTTAATGTGCTTCTTCTTGAGCCGCTCCTTTGTTGCCTTGGCGGTATGTTTTGGCTCATTGTCATGATGGAAGACCCATTCACGACCCATCTTCAGTGTTTCTGGGAAAAAAGGTTCTCATCCAAGATTATAAAATACATGGCCCCATCCATTGGCCCCTCAATGGAGAAAGTTGGCATGCACCTTTAGCAGAGAAACAGCCCCAAAGCAACATGTTTCCATAAAGAAGCACATTAAGGGCATGGAGTGACCTAGCCAGTCTCCAGACCTTAATCCTATAGAAAATGTATGGAGGTAGCTGAAACTTCGAGTTGCCAAGCGACAGCCAAGAAACCTTAAGGATTTAGAGAAGATCTGTAAAGAAGAGTGGACCAAAATCCCTCCTGAGATGTGTGCAAAACTTGGTCACTAAAAACAAGAAACGTCTTACCTCTGTACTTGCCAACAAGGGTTTCCCCACCAAGTACTAAGTCGTATTTTGCTTGGGGCTCAAATAGTTATTTTACTCCCTGAACTGCAGCTTAATTTATTTAACAATTTATAACATTTGTATCATGTGTGTTTTTTCTGGATTTTTTGGTTGATATTCTGTCTCTATCATTTAAAATGCACCTATGATAAAAATTATAGACCCTTCATTTCTTTGTAAGTGGGTAAACTTACAAAATCAGCAGGGGATCAAATAATGATTTTTCCCACTGTAAAACACACCAAGATTCATGGAAGAATACGCATGACTCTTATATTTAGAAAATATTTGACTATCACTTTTAAAGCTCTTATATGTATACACTATATTGTCAAAAGTATTGGGACAACCGCCTTTACGCACACATGAACTTTACTGGCATCCCAGTCTTGGTCTGTAGGGTTTAATATTAAGTTGACCCACCCTTTGCAGCTATAACAGCTTCATCTGTTCTGGGAAAGCTGTTCATGAGGTTTAGGAGTGTGTCTATGGGAATGTCAGGGCATTCTTCCAGAAGTGCATTTGTGAGCTCAGGCTCTGATGTTGTAGAGAAGGCCTTGCTCGCAGTCTCCGCTCTAATTCATCCTAAAGGTGTTCTATCGGGGTTGAGGTCAGGACACTGTGCAGGACAGTCAAGTTCCTCCACCCCAATCTCGCTCATCCATGTCTTTATGGATCTTGCTTTGTGCAGACTAAGACTGGGATAGCATTAAAGGGGTTGTAAAGGATTGTTTTTTATTTTCTAAATAGGTTCCTTTAAGCTAGTGCATTGTTGGTTCACTTACCTTTTGCTTTGATTTTCCTTCTAAATGTTTTTTTTTTCTTTGTCTGAATTTTTCACTTCCTGTAAGTCTGCCCCCATCATCCGAGCCATTCTGGCTGGGGTTTAGCCCCCTCTCTTGGGACTACATCCCTGGGGGAAGACGCTGTGAAAGTTCAGGGATGTAGTCCCACAGAGTCCCAAGGGAGGGGGCTGACTAACCCCCAGCCAGAATGGCTCAGATGATGGGGGCAAACTTACAGGAAGTGAGAAATTCAGACAAAGAAAAAAAACATTTAGAAGGGAAATCAAAGGAAAAGGTAAGTGAACCAACAATGCACTAGCTGAAAGGAACCTATTTAGAAAATAAAAAACAAACCTTTACAACCCCTTTAAGGTTCATATGTGTGTAAAGGTGGGTGTGCTAATACTTTTGACAATATAATGTGTATACTTTTTTTTTTTGATTGCCTGGAGTTCTACCCTAGATTTTATTTTTATTTTTTTGCACAAAGGCTCCATATTGATTTTCATTGTGCTCAACAGGAAAGGTGTCTCTTTCCCTGTATTTGGGCAAATTTGGGCATGTCCGAATAATGATCAAAACAAGAATAACTCTAAATAATTAATAAATAAAATAAATTGACATGAGTTCAGGTTATATTCACCCGTAAAGAAAACATTTAAAACATATTCATGAATATATGTTATTGCAGAGTGATGCTGTGACATAATAGCATACTCAAAACAGGACTGATTTGCTATTTTTCTTCTACATGTAGAATGTTTACACTAGTAGATCTATAGAAGAAGAAACTTCTATACTTCAGCCTATTTCAACAAACATATATAAGCTATATTGGACAATTTGAATGTTTGATGAAAAATGACACCATTTCAGTTATTTTGGGGATCTTCCTAATCTGATGGATGACATCCAGGCTTTGAAGTGATGCAGTTGCTAAGGAGATGAGAGTCAGTTGCTAGGGAACAGGACCATCTAGTCGGTTTATAGAATAAAGCCACTGTAGAAACAATCTAATATATAAAAATATGGTTAAATGCTAGTAGAAAGAACTGCATACTGTTCCCAAGTAGCAATGAATACAGTAAAGGAAATAAGCATCCATTTTTTTGAATGGAGCTGCTGCAACTGAAACCAAGACAATATTTAGCTGGTTTATTTATAGCAAAATGATGATATGCCTGAGGACTGTTATCAGTTACTGGGTGGTGCAATTGATAGTATGAAAAATAATCAATACTAGATTAGCCTTTACCCTACGTTCACACCTATGTGTTTTTTTGTTTTTTTTTGTGTGCATTTTGCAGTTTGCAGAAACACACTACAGTCCATTTAACATGGTTTCCTATGGTACTAATTCACATCTATGCGTTTTGTGGTGGACGCATTTTTGTAAAGGGTTGGGAAAAAAATTTCCCGCGATTTGTGGCTAATAGATTTCAATGGCGCTGCACCAGAAACGCAAGTGGCACATTTGTGAAGCAATTTTTTTAATGTGTTTTGCGTTTATTTTACCACTGTATATAGCTGATTGCTAAGCAGGGGGCCGGGAAGCCAGCCGCCGAGTTCTTAGCAACCGATGAGTCATCAGCTGTCAGCGGGGTTCCCCACTGAAAGCTGAATGTAAAAAAAAAAAATTATTTGCCAGGAAACCTTCGGGTCTAGTATGGATTCTGAGGGGACCCCTACACTAAAAAAAGTAGGCCCCACCCACAATCCATACCAGACCCTTATTTGAGCATGCCTCCCGGCAGGTCAGGAAGGGGAGAGGGTTAAGACCTAGACCTCAGTAACTATTTATCGATGCCGCTGAAAGGGTTTGCCTTATATCGCTATGGGGTAAGGGAATCACTTGTGCTGCCCTGTCCCTCTGAAACCGGATTGACTGCGGCTAGGAGAGATGGAGTAACCAGCTCTCCTAGCTGCAATCAATCCAGGTTGAGCGAGTTATAGACCTGTTCCCCCAGTGCCATTGGGATGAACCTGTGCATGGGGAGCTCATGGTTGCAGAGCAGGAGGAGTCATCGGCTCTGTTGATTTTATGAAGGAGCTGGTTCTGGGTGGATCAGCTGGAGAGGATGTTGTGGCGTTTGGTGCTTTCCCGGGGCTGGAAGACCTAATTCCAGAGAAGCAGTTAAGAGGTACTGTGGGTCACAGCCAGGGCAGGACTTAGGGTGGTGGGGGCCCCTGGGCTTGAGTCACTTTCGGGCCCTACCTTCTATACATTACCGTATTTATGGGCATATAACATGCACCCCAAGTTTAGGAGGGAAGTTTAAGGGAAAAAAAATTACATTTAAACGCCCATCAATGCAGCCTTGTCCAGTGTCATTTGCAGTCTTGAAGTTTAAAAATTGCGCCGCCAAGATACAGAGTCCTGTGTATCCTGGCGGCTCTCCTGTCCTCTTGGCAGCTCTCGGGTCCTTTTGGCGGCTCTCGGGTCCTCTTGGCGGCTCTCGGGTCCTCTCACAGTCCCGAGCGGAGCCGAGAGTAGCCGAGTGTACTCGGCTCGGCTCACAGTTACGCCCATTCCCTTTGTTATGTCCATCATAGGGTGGGACTGGACGTGACTGTGAGCGGAGCCAAGTACACTCTGCTATGTATCTCGGCGGGGCACCCTATTAGGCGAGGCCCATGGGCTTGAGCCCAGTCAAGCCCAATGGTAAGTCCTGCCCTGGTCACAGCAGAGAAGTGTTTCCCTGCTGTTTGTGTCATTGTCAGGGATGGAGCTACAGTTTGAGGCCGCCTTGGAGCTAGGAGATGCTATGGGGGTTTTTGGGAGAGCCCCCTTTGACTCAGGAGGGTGAAAAACATCATCTTTAGTTCCCAACCAGCTTGTGTGACCTGGTAATGGTAGTGAAGAAGCACGATAATGATGAGAAGCTGGTGAGAGCTATGATAGTAGGACAGGCACTTCATTCTTACTTGCCTCCCAGTTGGGGGCGTGGGTGCCTATCACAGTTCCACACTGGTATTTGATTGTATGAGAACTGGGGAATGGAGGGACTTTCCTGACCCCAGCTATTATATGTAAAACCCCTCTGACTGGTTGATAAGGAGCTGTAGCGTTTGATACTATATAGTGTATGTGTTTTTGTATTATGTTGTTTGTAACTGTTCAAGTACTCAGCTAGGTATTTTTCCTGTATATGGAAAATGTTTACTCTCTTTATGATGCATATATTTTGTATTAAAATATTACAATTTCTGTACTTCCAGCATTGTGGTATATTTGGCACTGGGACATGCCAATGTTAACAGTGGGGTACTGTAACCACGGGATAGTGCCATTTTTAGGGAAAACCCTCCCCTGCATAAAAGTAGTGGGTGGGGCTATCTTAGTCCATTATAATCTAAAGCTTGGGTCAGAGAGTGATGGGAAAAGGCTACCCCTAGTCAGTGGCGTAACTAGAACCTTCAGGGCTCTGATGCAAGAAACCATGACGGGCCTCTCTGAACCCCAGTCGGGGCCCTTCCCTCTGAGTCCGGTGGTGGAACTCCAGGCCCCGGTCAGAGGTATGACCTTTGTGATCCCTGTAGATCTGGTATTAGTCGTTTTTTTTTTTTAAATGTGGGAGCCCAGTTGGGGGCTATGATGTTCCACCTTTGAGACAAAGAGGAAGTATGAGCCCCCAATCTTTTTCTCTGCAGCCTCAGCTACATAGACTGAAGGGACAGCAATTGGTACAGATCACTGACTCTCAATTCAGAAAAAGAAAGGACCAGTAAATTACACATTTACCAGCCAATTTCCCACTCTCCGTCATGACAGATCCCCAGCAGCAGTCAGGAGGATAGGGGATGGGGGAACCTTGCAGAGCCAACAAGGGGGTCTGGGAAAGAGCATACAGAGACTGGAGCGCACACATTGCTGGTACTGCTGTACCCACCCCCATCTCCAGTGACTGCACACTGGTACTAATGTACCCCCCCATCCTCCAACCACCCCACACTGGTACTGCTAGAGCCCCGTCTGTCCTTCAGCTCCCCACGCTGCTACTGCTGTATCTCCCCCTCCCCCCTGGTGTCCAGTGACCCCTGCTGGTACACTCCCCAAATGGCTGGGGATTCAGATTTCCTCTGTGTGTTCTGCCCCCTCCTCCATACTGGCACCCTAGGGTGGCTGACACCAGCCCTACCAGCCAGCATGGTCTGTAGATGGGGTCCCTGTTCTTAGGGGAGGTGGGGTCCTGGTCCCCAGGGAAGATGGGGTCCCTAGGAAATATGGAGTCCCCATTGCCAGGGGATATGGGGTTCCTGTCCCTAGGCAGGATGGTGCTTCAGTCCCCAGGAGAGATGGGGTCCTTTTCCCCAGGGCAGATGGAGTTCCTGCACCTAGGTGAGATGGAGTCCTTGTCCCCAGGTGAGAAGGGGACCCTGTCCCCATGGGCGATGAGGTCCCTGTCCTTAGGGGAGATGGGATCCCTTTCCCCAGGGGATAAGGGGTCCTTGTCCCTATGCTGCTGCCAGCCATATGTAAAGGGGGCTGCATGGGCCCCCTGCAGCACAGGGCCCAGTCGCGGTCACCCTCTATAGTTATGCCCCTGCCCCTAATATACAGTATATGTAAGCTTGTAGCCTTAGGAACTGAAAGGGGTTGTAAAGGCTGAATATTTTATACCTTCATCCATTCTATTGCACATGTCTAAAGATAGATACATACATAGATAGCAGTAACCTCTTATGCCGCGTACACGCGATCAAACAATCGGGTGGAAAAGTCCGGCAAACTCAAGTCCGCCGGACAATCCCCCCGTGTGTAGCCTCCGGCAGACTTTTTTAACCCGAAAGTACGGCGGACTTAGAAAGTAGTTTTGCACTCCAATCTTCCCGCCGGACTCGCATTTCAGCGGACAATCCGGCCGTGCGTATGCCAGTCCGCCCTACTTTTGAAATGAACCGACTTTTCCCGCCCGGAGAAAAGTCCACTCATTTAGAGCGGGTCTCCAGGTAGGCGGGGCCCGCGAAGGAGACGTCGCTGGCCCCACCACCTGGTATGGACTTAAAGGGGATCCCCAACGCCAAAAAATTTGGCGTGGAGGTTCCCCGCAGGTCCACATCAGACCCTTGTCTGAGCACGCTACCCGGCCGGCCAGGAAAGGGGGGGACGAGCGAGCAGCCCCCCTCCTGAGCCGTACCAGGTCGCGTGCCCTCAACATGGGGGGTGCCTTGGGGAAGGGGGGGCCGCGCGGGGGGCTTATCGGAACCCGGGAGCCCCCTTTAATAAGGGGGCCCCCGGATACCGGCCCCCCACTCTATGTGAATGAGTATGGGGTACAATGTACCCCTACCCATTCACCTGTAAAAAAAAAGCACAAAAAAAACACATCACAGGGTAAAAATAGTTTATTGCACAACTCCGGGGGTCTTCCGTCTTCGGGGGTCTTCTCGCCGGACTCCTCCACTATCTTCTGCTAGCTCTTTTGCTAGCGGAGGAGCCCGGCTTTCTTCCTCGCCTCCGGGCTCTTCCAACTTCGGAGGTCTTGTCCCCCTCTTCGGTTCTTCTGCCAGGCCACCGCGCCTTCTTATAGCTCTTTTACAGGCGATGGCCCGGTCTTCTGTCACCGCTGTCGTCGTCGCCGCCTTCTGTTCTTTTCTTCTCTTCTTCTCTTCAGATGTTGACTCGTCGCTCCCTCCGCTCACAATGACAGGGACCGGGCGCGCGGCAACTCATATAGGGACATCACCAGATGATGTCCCCGCCTATTATGATGTCACAGTCCCAGCATCCTCTGGGACTGTGACACCATAATGGGCGGGGACATCATCCGGTGATGTCCCTATATAAGTCGCCGCGCATCGTGTCGGAGCCATTGTGAGCAGAGGATGCGACGAGTCAACATCTGGAGAGAAGAACAGAAGAACAGAAGGCGGCGGTGACGACGACAGCGGCGACAGAAGACCGGGCCACCGCCTGTAAAAGAGCTATAAGAAGGGGCGGTGGCCCGGCAGAAGAACCGAAAAGGGGGACAAGACCCACGAAGAGGGGAACAAGACCCCCGAAGTCGGAAGAAGAGGCCGGCGGCGAGGAAGAAAGCCGGGCTCCTCCGCTAGCTAAAGAGCTAGCAGAAGATAGCGGAGGAGTCCGACGAGAAGACCCCCAAAGACAGAAGACCCCCGGAGCTGGGCAATAAACAATTTTTACCCTGTGTTGTGTTTTTTTTGTACTTTTTTTCACAGGTGAATGGGTAGGGGTACATTGTACCCCATACTCATTCACATAGGGTGGGGGGCCGGTATCCGGGGGCCCCCTTATTAAAGGGGGCTCCCGGGTTCCGATAAGCCCCCCGCAGACCCCGACAACCAACGGCCAGGGTTGTCGGGAAGAGGCCCTTGTCCATATCAACATGGGGACAAGGTGCTTTGGGGTGGGGGGCCGCGCGGCCCCCCTTCCCCAAGGCACCCCCCATGTTGAGGGCATGCGGCCTGGTACGGCTCAGGAGGGGGGGCGCTCGCTCGTCCCCCCCTTTCCTGGCCGGCCGGGTAGCGTGCTCAGACAAGGGTCTGATGTGGACCTGGGGGGAACCCCCACGACGATTTTTTTCATTGTTGGGGTTCCCCTTTAAGTCCATACCAGGTGACGGGGCCAGCGACGTCTCCTTCGTGGGCCCCGCCTACCTGGAGACCCGCTCTAAATGAGCGGACTTTCCTCCGCGTGTGTGGGCGAGTCCGTTCATTTCAAAAGTAGAGCGGATAGTACGGGGGACTTAATACGCCGTATTAGTCCGCTGAAAAAGTGCCGTGTGTGGGTAAGTAGCGGGTTCGGAAAGTCGGACAAACAGTCTGGCGGGAAGTCCGCCAGACTAAGTCCGGCGGATAGTCCGCTACGTGTGTACACGGCATTAGGAACCATTGAGTATTCTGGGTTCACTACTGAGTACTAAGCCCTTACCAGAGTGTTGTCCTGCTGACACCACAGAAATACCTTGGCCAGGTGACTCCCTGGCTGTCACAAGGGATAAACATGTACATACTGATGAGATAAATGTTTAACTTGTATTAATGTCATGGAAATTGCAAAATGAGCAAAAGAAACAGTTGGCACAGTCTTGCAAATGGGAAAACATCAACAAGAAAAAGGCAACATAGCACAGCACAGTACCACTTTAGGCCACTCCCACCCATCCTGCACAACTGAAGATTTAAATGCAAGCTCCCAAACCGAGTAGCTGGGCTAGCTCACTTGCAGGTTCTCAGTGAGGAGAGTCAGGGTTTAACTCTCAGGATTTTGGGCAAGTACATTTTCCAACAGATACCCCAAACAGATGAAGAACTCTTCTGCCAGCTAGTCGGGGCCCTTATGTTGGTACACAATAGGGATGTAGTCTCTTTGAGAAAAAGACGTTGCCCAAGGGATGGTAAAGTAGTGACAGAGTTGCTTGGAAGAAAAAGGGGGGGGGGGGGAATGCAAACCAGCACTTAAAAAGCTAATTTCTTTCTTAGATAACTTGAGTCTAAAGTAGTGTTTGTAGAATTCCTGTGTAGCAGGAAGGCAAAGGGTGTGAATCCTGGTACCTTGCAGGCAGTGTTGATAAAGGTGGTGAGGATGTTAGACTGCAGCACTGGATGGGTTGTAGCGTCTGTGCCTAAAGATATAGACCTGTACTCTAAACTGTTCTAGACTCTAGCAACTGAATGCAACAACAGGTTTGAAGGCAATGGCAACATTGAGTGGGTTAAGAACCCTCTCACCCAGTCTCACAGCACAACAGGGCCAAATGATGGCCTCCCATTTGGAGGGGGTCCCATTTGCCAGTCCTCTTGCATGACTGTGTAGATGGCGATGACCCAGTTCGCCTGCCCATAGGTTTTGCTAACCTGCCTGCTCAGGATGATCATCTCTCTCACCGAGCGGCATGCCCAGACAGGTTCTTCAAGTATCAGAGGGCCTGCACACTTCAGTACAGCTAACAAGGGGCTATAGCCACGCGTGCAGGAAGAGGTCTGCTTATCAGTTATGCAGGCACCAGTCTATCTGGAAGCTTGGAGGGTGGAGCTTTCCCCCGGAGGAAATCCAGTGTACCCTGCTTGTGTGTATCCAGCGCTAAACTGGTTGCCTGATCTGCAGGAGTGGACACTGGTGTCTGGTTTGAGCATCGCGGGGGATTTACCCTCAGGATGATCGAGGGGACGGAGCGACAATGCCTGCTGTGCCCTGAATGTCGAATACCGACTGCAGTGGTCAGTGCCTGGATCCACTTACCCGGCTAGTTTCCAGGGAGCAGGGACTAAAGTACTACTGTGTGGATCTGCAATTGGAACTGTGCCAATTACAGTCGCAGAAGTCCTGGAAGGCTGGAGTGGGGCCTTGGAACGTCCGAGCAAGTTGGGTTTGAGTCAGAGCCTGGTGACTCTCCTGTAAAAACCAGTGACATTGGTGAAGAAGAATGAAGATCTGCCGTGGCCTGCAGCTTGGTCAGGGACCTGATAACCATAAGTACTGCCCAGCAGAAACCAGATAATGTCCCTGAAATGCCGGCTGCCCTTATGTGCTCTGCTGACCCCATCTGGAAGGAGCCAGTGCAGGGGGGAGATGTGCCCTCAGGTGAGCCAGAAGGGGAAAGCGGAGACAGGGCCATACACTGGGGTACCCCCAGACTGTAGGCAGAATTAGTGTCCCTGGATGATGAGATAGCGTATTGGTCGTCACACTGTAGCTCGGAGGAGGAATAGGAGATGGGAGGCTCCCTGGTCCAGGAAGAGATCCAGTCTGAGGTGTTAGATGTACCAGATCCTGCTGTGGGAACCCAGAGGAGACACAGGAACCCCTGCCAGTGCAAGAAAGCCCTTTTACAGCGGAACTTTCACCACCCAGAGCAGGGGAATTCAAACAGTGAGTCAAGAGGTCCCCCAATGCTTGTGTCCTGCAAGGAAAAGGGAAGCTAAGAGAGCTGCCCAGGTTACATAGTTACATAGCTAGTCAGGTTGAAAAAAGACACAAGTCCATCTAGTTCAACCACAAAAAATAAAAATAAAAAAAATAATAAAAGAAAAAAAGGTTTCAGAGGGAAGTTCAGCGTAAAACAGCTCTGGGGTGGGGTCTGGACTACCCCTGACATCATGGACATCATTGAGAACTCCTGGAGAGAGTGGGAGGATTACCTGGTGTGAGAGTATATGCACATCCCTAAGCCTCTGTGGGTGCCAGATTGTGAAGAGACCTGGGCCCGGTTCTAAGACATTCAGAAGGAATGGAGGCTGGGGAGAGCAATTCACAAAGACAGAAGGGTGGTCGTGAAAGCATGACAGGCTGCTAGGAGCCACTCTGTCTCTATCAGAAAAGCTGATGGCAGTAGAAGACTGCCTGATCTCTACGCCTGAAGGACTGCTGGAGTGTGCACCTCACAAGTGGAGACTGTGGCATAGACAGCTGGGAGATAGCTGCCTGTGTTGCTTTTCTATTTGTTTCTTTTCAGACTAGGCTAGTCTGCCACCCTGACAGGGGCGTATCAAGGAGTTGGTGAGACCGGTGCCCACCAGGGGCGCGGGGGTGCAAATTGGCAGTGTTCTACACCCTCCGCCACCCTTTCACCCACTTCCAGCCCCACACAGATGTGCAATGCAGCACGTGTACTCCCTCCTCCTCCCCCAGGCCCACCAAACCTCCCCGTCGCCGCTTTAAGGTCTCATGGTTTGGCAGTGCTGGCTGGACGGGGCCCCGGTGTTCTGCCATATAGTGTCCGGCCATCATATAGTGTCCGCCCCATACTGCACATGCGCAGTACGGAGCAGACGAAGCTTTGGAAAATCTTCGAAGCTGAACGGCGCCTGCGCAGTGAGTGGAGGTGGTAGCCCCACCATCCAAGCGAACATAGGGTTGTGAATATTAGAGGGCCCCTCGCGGGCGAGCTTTGCTCGCCACGCTTGGGGCTCGGCCTTCCTACTCTATGTCCACTTGGATAGTGGGGATAGAACCTGGACTCATGGCGCAGGCGCCGTTCATCCTCGGCAATTTTCGGAATCTGTGTTGCTGTGTACTGCGCATGCGCAGTACGCAGCGGACACTATCGGATGGAGGACCTTATATGATAGGACACCGGCTCTTCTTGTTCTCCCGGGCACAGGCCGGCTCTGCCCCTAACCCTTGGACTGTGCAGCGTGCCTGGATCCGGAGAGAGAGGAAGAGCCTGGGGGGGGGGGGGATGCGGTGGGTGTCTCGTTGATATTAGTACTTCGGGGGCCTGGCCTCCTGTGGGGCGGCCTGCTAGACATGCTGAAGGTGAGAAGGAGAGCCAGGCTGTGTGTGCGGTATGGAGGAGGAGCCAGAGGAGATGACCTACAACACATGTGTGTCTGTGTGTGACATCATACATATGGTCAGTGTGTAGTGTAGTGGTCAGTGTGTAGTGTACTGGTCAGTGTGTAGTGTAGTGTGCAATGCAGTGGTCAGTGTGTAGTGTAGTGTGCAGTGTAGTGGTCAGTGTATAGTGTAGTGGTCAGTGTGTAGTGTAGTGTGCAGTGTAGTGGTCAGTGTGCAGTGTAGTGGTCAGTGTATAGTGTAGTGTAGTGGTCAGTGTTTAGTGCAGTGTAGTGCTCAGTGTGCAGTGTAGTGGTCAGTGGTCAGTGTGTAGTGTAGTGGTCAGTGTGTAGTGTAGTGTAGTGGTCAGTGTGTAGTGCAGTGTAGTGGTCAGTATGTAGTGCAGTGTAGTGGTCAGTGTGTAATGTAGTGGTCAGTGTGTAGTGTAGTGGTCAGTGTGTAGTGGTCAGTGTGCAGTGTAGTGGTCAGTGTGCAGTGTACTGGTCAGTGCAGTGGTTAGTGTGTATTGGTCAGTGTGTAATGTAGTGTAATGGTCAGTGTGTAGTGCACTGTAGTGGTCAGTGTGTAGTGGCCGGTGTGTAATGTAGTGTAGTGGTCGGTGTGTAGTGTAGTGTAGTGGTCGGTGTGTAGTGCAGTGTAGTGGTCAGTGTCTAGTGTAGTGGACATTGTGTAGTGGTCAGTGTGTAATGTCGTGTAGTGGTCGGTGTGTAGTGCAGTGCAGTGGTCAGTGTGTAGTGCAGTGCAGTGGTCAGTGTGTAGTGCAGTGTAGTGGTCAGAGTGTAGTGCAACGTAGTGGTCAGTGTGTAGTGTAGTGGTCAGTGTGTAGTGGTCGGTGAGTAATGTAGTGTAGTGGTCGGTGTGTAGTGCAGTGTAATGGTCAGTGTAGTGGTCAGTGTCTAGTGTAGTGGTCAGTGTGTAGTGGTTGGTCTTTAATGTAGTGTAGTGGTCAGTGTGTAGTGTAGTGGTCAGTGTGTAGTGCAGTGTAGTGGTCAGTGTAGTGGTCGGTGTGTAATGTAGTGTAGTGGTCAGTGTGTAGTGCAGTGTAGTGGTCAGTATAGTGGTCGGTGTGTAATGTAGTGTAGTGGTCAGTGTGTAGTGTAGTGGTCAGTGTGTAGTGGTCGGTGAGTAATGTAGTGTAGTGTGCAGTGCAGTGTAGTGTCAGTGTAGTGGTCAGTGTCTAGTGTAGTGGTCAGTGTGTAGTGGTCTGTGTGTAATGTAGTGTAGTGGTCGGTGTGTAGTGCAGTGTAGTGGTCAGTGTAGTGGTTGGTGTGTAATATAGTGTAGTGGTTGGTGTGTAGTGCAGTGTAGTGGTCAGTGTGTAGTGCAGTGTAGTGGTCAATGTGTAGTATGTGTGTAGTGGTCAGTGTAGTGGTCAGTGTCTAGTGTATTGGTCAGTGTGTAGTGGTTGGTGTGTAATGTAGTGTAGTGGTCGGTGTGTAGTGGAGTGTAGTGGTCAGTGTGTAGTGTAGTGGTGGGTGTGTAGTGCAGTGTAGTGGTGGGTGTGTAATGTAGTGTAGTGGTCGGTGTGTAGTGCAGTGTAGTGGTCAGTGTGTAGTGTAGTGGTCAGTGTGTAGTGCAGTGTAGCGGTCAGTGTAGTGGTGGGTGTGTAATGTAGTGTAGTGGTTGGTGTGTAGTGCAGTGTAGTGGTCAGTGTAGTGGTCAGTGTCTAGTGTAGTGGTCAGTGTGTAGTGGTCATTGTGTAATGTAGTGTAGTGGTCGGTGTGTAATGTAGTGGTCAGTGTGTAGTGGTTGGTGAGTAATGTAGTGTAGTGGGCAGTGTGTAGTGCAGTGTAGTGGTCAGTGTAGTGATCAGTGTCTAGTGGTCTGTGTGTAATGTAGTGTAGTGGTCGGTGTGTAGTGCAGTGTAGTGGTCAGTGTGTAGTGCAGGGTAGTGGTCAGTGTGTAGTGGTCTGTGTGTAATGTAGTGTAGTGGTCGGTATGTAGTGCAGTGTAGTGGTCAGTGTAGTGGTCGGTGTGTAATGTAGTGTAGTGGTCGGTGTGTAGTGCAGTGTAGTGGTCGGTGTGTAATGTAGTGTAGTGGTCGGTGTGTAGTGCAGTGTAGTGGTCAGTGTAGTGGTTGGTGTGTAATGTAGTGTAGTGGTCGGTATGTAGTGCAGTGTAGTGGTCAGTCTAGTGGTCAGTGTGTAGTGCAGTTTAGTGGTCAGTGTAGTGGTTGGTGTGTAATGTAGTGTAGTGGTCGGTATGTAGTGCAGTGTAGTGGTCAGTGTAGTGGTCGGTGTGTAGTGCAGTGTAGTGGTCAGTGTAGTGGTCGGTGTGTAGTGCAGTATAGTGGTCAGTGTAGTGGTCGGTGTGTAATGTAGTGTAGTGGTCGGTGTGTAGTGCAGTGTAGGGGTCAGTGTAGTGGTCAGTGTGTAGTGTAGTAGTCAGTGAAATGGCCAATGTAGGAATCGGGTAGGTCAGTACTATTGTAGGAAGGGAAGGAACCACTACACTATACACTGCCGTGAAGTTAGGTAGGTAGGTCACAACTGGACTGACAATTGTATTTGAATTAATACCTTTGTAACAGTGAGATTCTGGTAGAAACATCAAATGTAAAAAAAAAACATGTAATGATGCATAAACTAATGTACACTTAGGGCAGGCTCACATATAGGCGATGCCTGAAATTGCATGTGATTTGCACCACACTGCAGTGCAAATCACATGCGATGCCTGTGCAATGCGAATTCAGCCATACAGATTGTATGGCTGAATTAGCATTGCATTGGGTCCCCCTTTGATGAACTCAGTGAAGCCTAGGTTTGGATACTTACCATTTCTTCTTTTTTGCCAAGAGCCTGATGACTAAGGAGGGGCTCCCCTTAACAGAGACTCTAAGGGCCGGTTCACACTGGGGGCGATGCGAGGCGACACGATTTGCCTCGCTGCGGTCTGACAAGTCGCCCCCGTTCTGTACATGGAACCGTTCTGAGAGGAGCGACTCAAGTCGCTCCGACTCAGAAAAAAGGTTCCTGTACTACTTTTGGGCGACCTCGGGGCGACTTGCATTGACTTCTATACAGAAGTCATTTGCAAGTCGCCGCTGAGGTCGCGGCAGGTCGCGGCGAGGCAAGTCGGTGTCGCCTCGCATCGCCCCCTGTGTGAACCGGCCCTAAGGGGAAAATAAAATTAATGTTGTTTCTGACAGCTAATTCTATAACCCCCTACTGCCAGAAATATAAAAAATGGGTGTTTATTTGTTTATTTTCTGTCAGTGGGATTATAACCCCTTGCTGACAGAAAATTTGTTAGTGCTAGTATTTTGTACTTTGTGTTCTCTCTGTTTGCTCGTTGTGAGCGGACGCTTACCCTGCCATCATTGGACAACATTTTCCAACGGTCAGAGAGCTTCACTTGAGGGGGGGGGCTCTGGCCCTTTGTGTATAGTTTGTGTGATACTGTATGTGTTAGCTGCAGGGACCTGTATTTAGGATGTATATAATGTGGTATAAATATATGGCTTTCACACAATGTATATTTTTCTACTGCTAACTTAGTTGTACCTGAGCTCCGCCCCAATTTGTTCCCTTTTTCACCTTCCAAAACTGTTTTTTTAGGCTGGACCTTGGCCGGGGGGGGGGGGGGGGGGGGGGAGAGTAGCACCCCCTAGCATGGCTAGTGGGCTAAGTGATAGGGTATTTTGTTAGGTTGTGTAAAATGTCAGGTTTGGTTGGCAGCCAAGCCTGTGTGTTTTTGTGGGTCAGGGTTTGAGTGACTCAGGTAGGCTGGATGATTCAGCAGCAGCTTCTCTGGTGACTCCTCCCTGCTTGCTGGAAACTTGGAGAAGGTTCCAGAAGCTGTTAGGAGGAGTCTAGCTGGAGCTAGCTGGAGTGTCCTGAAGGCCCTGACTAATCCCCAACAGAAGGGTTGGCAAGGGGCAGGCCCCATCAAATAATCTGGGTTAGCCCGGCTGGGGCAGTGGAGTTTGGGTGGAAGATGGAGATGGAGTGTTAGGCTGTTGGGGCCTTTGAGAGTAGCTCCCCAGTAGGGATGAGCTTCGTGTTCGAGTCGAACATACATTCGACTCGACATCGGCTGTTCGCCCGTTCGACGAATTCCGAACGTTATGGGCCATTCACGCCAAATTCGTGTGGCGCTCACGGCCCACAATGCACTGCGATGGCGCAGTGCATTGCTGGCTCATGATTGGCCAAGCATGCTCTGTGACCCCGCATGCTTGGCCAATCACAGCGCCAGCAGCGAGGAGAGCCATGATTGGCCACAGGCAGGATGCCTGTGGCCAATCATAGCTCAGGCTGTGTAGTACACGCCCCACACTATATAAGGCCGCCAGCGCGGCGGCCTTGTGTAGTGTGTTGGCGTCTGAAGCAGTTAGTGGGTGTTCTCTGTGTACCTT
This sequence comes from Lithobates pipiens, assembly GCF_037356315.1. NCBI lineage: Eukaryota > Metazoa > Chordata > Amphibia > Anura > Ranidae > Lithobates > Lithobates pipiens. The sequence continues at coordinate 122,997,605 of NW_027507685.1, read as the reverse complement.
CAACACAGTACACACCGATCTTCTCTATTTGAGACCACTTGCCATCTGCAGGAGTTATTGGAAGTTGTGTGTGCCTCCAGCACAGCACAGTATACATCTGTATATACCCCTTTATCTCTGGTGTTCTATAATAAAGGCATCTGCAGGAGTTAGTGGGTGTTGTGTGCCTCCAGCACAATATACACTACCCAACTGCTGTTTTATCCAACTCCCTTCAGGCCATTACCATGTCTGGAAGGCCAGCAAGGAGAGGCAGACAGGCGCGAGCCGATAAAAGAGGGCAAGCAGGCTCTGTGTCTAGAGACAACAGTGCTGGTCGTGGACGCGGAGCATTGTCATCAGCACGTGGCCATGGGACACGCTTGTCCTTCTTTTCGGCAGCTGGACATGTTGAACCGCAACATGCCAATGACTTGGTAGAGTGGATGACCAAGCCCTCTTCATCCTCCTCATCCTCTCTCACCCAGTCTCAGGGTACTAGCAAAGCAGCTGCCAAGGCATCGTCTTCCCTCCTCTCAATGTCATCATCAGTGACTCCTTCCCTAGACCCACCACGTCCTCCGGAGGAGTCTCCTGAACTCTTTGAGCACAGTGTTGGGTACATGCTCCAGGAGGATGCCCAGTGTTTTGTAGCCTCTGATGATGACACTCAGCTAGAGGAAGGCAGTAGCGTGAATGCAGAGAGAGTGGATGCTCAAGAAGGACAGCAATCTGGCAGTCATGTTCCACAAGCTGCAGCATACTGCCAGGTTTGCTACAGCGATGAAGAGGGAGGGGATGATGAGGGCACTGACTCCACGTGGGTGCCTGGTAGCAGGGCCGCTGATAGGCCAGTACAACTGGCCCTGCTGTACCGGGCCTGACCAGCAGGGGGGGCCCGGGCAACCTGAACTGCAAAATTAATATATAAAAAAAAAAAAAAGATTCTCCTCCACCGATCATCGTCCGCACAACCCCACCCCCGTTCGGTAAGGTTTTTTTTTTATTAGATGCGATTAGTCTGTTCTGTATGAGGCTGCAGGGGAGGGACTATTTGTTGTATTTCGGGCGCGGAAGAATACGCCTTCTGCGCCCGCTCCTCCTGCTCCGCACACCGCACAAGTCCCGGCCAGCATACCCTATGGTGCTGCGGAGTGATATTCCTCTCTCTCTCTCTCCGCGTGAGAAGAAGTAGCAGAGTGAGAGGAGCAGAGAGTGCCGGGGCCGGGCGATCAAGCTATTGTGGACACTCAAGAAGAGGGAGGAAGTGATCTCTGCTGCCCTGCTAGAGCTAACAATTACACAGGTGAGGTGTATGCTTGAAGTTCAACATCTACTACTACTCTGAAAATACTCTGCAATACATACTCTGCAATACATACTCTGCAATACTCTGCAATACATACTCTGCAATACTCTGCAATACCTACTCTGCAATACATACTCTGCAATACTCTGCAATACCTACTTTGCAATACATACTCTGCAATACATACCCTGCCAATACTCTGCAATACATACTCTGCCAATACTCTGCAATACTTTATACTTACCCTGCCAATACTCTGCAATACTTACCCTGCCAATACTCTGCCAATGCTCTGCAATACTTACTCTGCCAATACCCTGCCAATACACTGCAATACTTACCCTGCCAATACTCTGCAATACATACTCCGCCAATACTCTGCAATACTTACCCCGCCAATACCCCGCCAATACCCCGCCAATATCCCGCCAATACCCTGGCAATACCCTGACAATACTCTGCAATACTTACCCTGCCAATACTCTGCAATACATACCCCGCCAATACTCTGCAATACATACCCCACCAATACCCCGCCAATACCCTGGCAATACCCTTTCAATACTCTGCAATACTTACCCTGCCAATACTCTGCAATAAATACCCTGCCAATACTCTCCAAAATACCATTTTATTTATTAATTAATGGTTTGTATTACATATAGATATTAAAGAGGTATGTTATCATCTGAAAACAGTATTTCTTTTGGATAATCAAACCTATAACTGACTGGAGAAAAACAAATATCACTTGTAGACAAACCTACACTTTGTTTCAAGGCGGGGTCTGGGGTGAGGCCAGGGGTGGGGCTAAAGGAGGGACCAGGGGCGGGGCCAGGGTGGAGCTGAAGGGGGCCCCGTCAGGTAGGCTGTATGGGGCCCCATGATTTCTATCAGCGGCCCTGCCTGGTAGGAGAGAGGAGGAGGAGGAGGAGGAGGCACATGTTCTGTGACAGAAGTCAATGTAAGTTGCCTGAAGACATCAGTGAAGGACTTTCATCCTCTCTGGGCAGGCTGCCAAGAAAAGAACAAAATGATACAATGTTTCTTCTTCAATGGGCTGAACTCCATGTGTAGAAGTTCTCCGTTTAACCAAAGACTAAATCTTTTTTGACACTTGTTGCTTACAAGTAAAAATGCAGTCTTTTCTGCTAGAAAATCACTCAGAAGCCCCAAAAATTATATATATTTTTTTAGCAGAGACCCTAGGGAATAAAATAGCGGTTGCAGGTGTCATTGCTGTATGTCACGCTGCTAATGTCAGTGCTTTCTAGAGGTCGACCGAAAAAAAAGGGCTAACTTGCGTTTGAAAGACCTCTGCGCAAATACCGCGTCACATAAAATATTGCAACAATTGCTATTTTATTCCCTAGGGTCTCTGCTAAAAAATATATATATAATTTTTGGGGCTTCTGAGTGATTTTCTAGCAGAAAATACTGGATTTTTACTTGTAAGCAACAAGTGTCAAAAAAGATTTAGTCTTTAAATGGTTAAACTGAGAACTTCTACACAGGAGTTCAGCCCATTGAAGAGGAAACATTGTATCATTTTGTTCTTTTCTTGGCAGCCTGCCCAGAGAGGATGAATGTGCTTCACCTATGTCTTCAGGCAACTTACATTGACTTCTATCACAGAAGTCTTCTGCAAGTCATAATAAGCATAATGAGCAATGTTTTTGCCTTTAAATTCATGGTAAAGAACGTTCGTACGAAAATTCGTATTTCGTACGAAACAGAACGGAATTTCAGACACGAAATACTAATTAATTTTATTACGAAACGGAACAGAACGAAACAAATTTTTTGACGGCGCCCATGACTAGCAAGTGACAGGCTGAATCTGGTGGCATGTGACACACTCTGGGCTCCCACTGATTCTTTATTATGATTAGTTGAACTAAGACCACACCTACAGACACAAAAGTGGCCATATACATTTTTTGATAATGTTGGCAACTATGTGAAAGGCATGCCTGAAGGGACTGGATGCAAGCAGTCTGGGAAGGATGCAGAGTTAGTCTGGGAGAACTGTGGAGAAGTAGCCAAGAGGGCTAGTGAAAGAGGCAGCTGCAGCCAGGTGGGCTGGCAGTGCCGGAAGAGGTGGCACTGGGAGCAATAGCCACAGAAGAGGATACCTAGCACTAAAGACCTCTATTTTTGCTGCACTACCATAGGGGTCTGCGGTCCCTGCCTGCAAAAGGCATTCACTTGGATATAACTGAGATTTTGTTAGATCAAACAGTCAGTGCTAGCTGGTCCTGGGAGTTGTAGTTCTACAAGCAAGCCAGTGCTGGAGGTAGAAGAAGAGGAGTGTGTATATAAAGAGATTACAAGAAACCAACAGATAGATTTTTCCGTGGACAGGAACCTTTTACACAGTTTGTCAAGAGTTTTATAAATGTAATTTACTATGATTGCAGGAAGCAGAGTTATCTATAAAAAATTGCACCAATAAAGATTCCCTATGTGTAAGGACAGTGTATTATAAAATGTGTTTCCTTCAGTTGGCTTTCATATATTTTTGAAGGTAAAAGCAGTCTGTAAGAAATATCACATATTTACATAGTTACATACAGTGGTGTGAAAAAGTGTTTTCCCCCTTCCTCATTTCCTGTTCCTTTGCATGTTTGTCACACTTAAGTGTTTCGGAACATCAAACCAATTTAAACAATAGTCAAGGACAACACAAGTAAACACAAAATGCAATTTGTAAATGAAGGTGTTTATTATTAAAGGTGAAAAAAAATCCAAACCATCATGGCCCTGTGTGAAAAAGTGATTGCCCCCTAAACCTAATAACTGGTTGGGCCACCCTTAGCAGCAACAACTGCAACCAAGCGTTTGCAATAACGTGCAATGAGGCTTTTACAGCGTCCTGGAGGAATTTTGGCCCACTCATCTTTGCAGAATTGTCCTAATTCAGTTACATTAGAGGGTTTTCGAGCATGAACGGCCTTTTTAAGGTCATACCACAACATCTCAATAGGATTCAGGTCAGGACTTTGGCTAGGCCACTCCAAAGTCTTCATTTTGTTTTTCTTCAGCCATTCAGTGGTGGACTTGCTGGTGTGTTTAGGATCATTGTCCTGCTGCAGAACCCAAGTTCGTTTCAGCTTGAGTACACGAACAGATGGTCGGACATTCTCCTTCAGGATCTCTTGGTAGACAGCAGAATTCATAGTTCCTTTTATCACGGCAAGTCTTCCAGGTCCTGAAGCAGCAAAACAGCCCCAGACCATCACACTACCACCACCATATTTTACTGTTGGTATAATGTTCTTTTTATGAAATGCAGTGTTCCTTCTACGCCAGATATACTTGGACACACACCTTCCAAAGAGTTCCACTTTTGTCTCATCGGTCCACAGAATGTTGTCCCAAAAGTCTTGGGGATCATCAAGATGTGTTATGGAGAAATTGAGATGAGCTTTGATGTTCTTTTTGCTCAGCAGTGGTTTTCTCCTTGGAACTCTGCCATGCAGGCCATTTTTGCCCAGTCTTTTCCTGATGGTGGAGGCATGAACGCTGACCTTAACTGAGGCGAGTGATGCCTGCAGTTCCTTGGACGTTGTTGTGGGGTCTTTTGTGACCTCTTGGATGAGTCGTCGCTGTGCTCTTGGGGTAATTTTAGGCGGCCGGCCACTCCTGGGAAGGTTCACCACTGTTCCATGTCTTCGCCATTTGTGGATAATGGCTCTCACTGTGGTTCGCTGGATTCCCAAAGCTTTGGAAATGGCTTTATAACCCTTTCCAGACTGATAGATCTCAATTACTTTCTTTCTCAATTGTTCCTGAATTTCTTTGGGTCTCGGCATGATGTGTAGCTTTTAAGGATCTTCTGGTGGACCTTACTGTGTCAAGCAGCTCCTATTTAAGTGATGCCTTGATTGTGAACAGGTGTGGCAATAATCAGGCCTGGGTGTGGCTAGAGAAATTGAACTCAGGTGTGGACAACCACAGTTATAGTATGTTTTAACAAGGGGGGCAATCACTTTTTCACACAGGGCCATGATGGTTTGGATTTTTTTTCACCTTTAATAATAAACACCTTCATTTACAAATTGCATTTTGTGTTTACTTGTGTTGTCCTTGACTATTGTTTAAATTGGTTTGATGTTCCGAAACACTTAAGTGTGACAAACATGCAAAGGAACAGGAAATGAGGAAGGGGGCAAACACTTTTTCACACCACTGTAGTAGGCAAGGCTGAAAAAAGACACAAGTCCATCAAGTCCAACCTATGTGTGTGATTATATGTCAGCAATACATTGTATATCTCTGTATGTTGCAGTCCTTCAGGTGCTTATCTAATCATTTTTTTTTTTTAAATTATCGATGCTCCCCACTGAAACCACAGCTTGTGGAAGAGAATTCCAAATTCTTACCGCTCTTACAGTAAAGAACCCTCTACGTAGTTTAAGGTTAAACCGCATCTCTTCTAATTTTAATGAGTAGTCCTGCGTCTTTTTAATTTCCCTTTCGCTGAAATGTTTTATCCCTATTGTGGGGTCACTAGTACGGTATTTGTACATTGAAATCATATCCCCTCTCAAGCATCTCCGTGTACACACCAAGTTTTAAAATATTGAAATCAGCTTTTGCAAACCCAAAATGTAAACCCCAATTCAGTTTTCTTTATAAATGGCACCATCCCTCACTGTATGAACTTTTTTTAAGCAAATCATCTTTTTGTGAATCTGTTGCAATGTTTTTTTATCTGGAGATCCTGCCAGTTACATCACTTCCTGATTCAGGCTACCGCCAACCTGCTGTCTTAGGCCGCGTACACACGGGCGGACTGTCTGACGGACTTGGTCCGCTGAAACGTGTTTCAGCGGACTGTCCGCTGAAACCAAGTTTGGACGGACAATATTACGGAAATTCCGAAAGACTTAGTCCGCCAGACTGTCCGCTGTCCGCTGAAAAAGTCCGCTGAAGCCCACACACGAGCGGATTGCCTGCTGAAACACGTTTCAGCGGACTAAGTTGGACGGACAATCCTCTCGTGTGTACGCGGCCTAAGTCTTTCGGAATTTCCGTAATATTGTCCGTCCAACTTTGGTTTCAGCGGACAGTCCGCTCGTGTGTAGGCAAGTTAGACGGACTAAGTATGGCGCATGCTCAGAAAGGATTTACACGGCCGAAGGTTGCATTGCAGTGTATTGGACGTCGTATTTCTAGTCCCGTCGTACGTGCTGTACACGTCATCGCGCAAGCTTTCAGCGGACTGTCTGTTCATCGTGTGTGGTCAAGTCCGTTCATTCAAAAGTAGGACGGACTGTCTGTCGGATTGTCTGACGGACTTAGTTGGCCAGACAGTCCGCCCGTGTGTACGCGGCCTTACACTAATTTCTAGCACACACTAGGGCAGTGATGGGGAACCTTGGCATCTCAGATGTTTTGGAACTGCATTTCCCATGATGCTCCACTACACTGCAGAGTGCATGAGCATCATGGGAAATGTAGTTCCAGAACCTCTGGGGTGCCAAGGTTCACCATCACTAGTGTATTAGGGGGTTCTACATTATGAAAAAAATACAACAGCCTACATTTGTAAATTAATTTGCAAACACAAACACATGTACAAAATGTTATATGTTGGGATAACATACACTTTAATATTGACCCCCTGGGTTCTGTGTTACTTTCTACTGACCTCTAAATGCTAAATTACTCCTGATCCCTCTACTCTGTGCTACTTACTACTGACATCTGAACTCTGGGTTACCTACTACTGACCCCTGAACTAATCACCATGCCCACTAGGGGAGGCAATACATTTTGCATTTTATGCAGGAATGACGTTTTCTGGATATTTACTTAAACCACTTCCCTACCCACCCATAGTAATATCACGCCCGCAGATGGGATCTCCCATCCTGGGCGGGCGTCATATGACATCTTCCCATTCCCGGTGTCATGTCAAATAGTGTCCCCCGTCGGATAGTGTCTGCTGTGTACTGCGCATGTGCAGTACACAGGACAAGCAGATTCCAAAAATATCCAAAGATGTCCAGGTTTCAAGCCCCACCATCCAAGTGGACATAGAGTTAGAATAAAAAGAGCCGAGCAAAGCGAGGCTGACCCCGAAGCGTGGCGAGCTAATATCTAATATGTGCAGCCCTATGTCCACTTGGATGGTGGGGCTTGCACCTGGACTCACGGCGCAGGCGCCGTTCATCTTTGGAGATTTTCCTAATCTCCTTATGCTCCATACTGCGCAAGCGCTGCACCTGCGCAATACACAGCAGACACTATTCAATAGGCGGACATTTTTGGACAGAACACCGGCCGTCTAGGGGGCGCGCTCGCGTGCACGCAGCTCCGCTCGGGATCCGGTGCTCGTGCCCGGCGGCCGGGATGTCCGCTGGACACCTGTGATTGCCCGGGAACACAGCACGCCCATGAATCTGTGTATGTAAACACACAGATCCACATCCTGTCAGAGGAGAGGAGACCGATGGTGCGTTCCCAGTACAGAGGAACACCGATCTGTCTCCTCCCACAGTTAGAATCACTCCCAGGGAACATAATTAACCCCTGCAGCGCCCCCTGGTGTTAACCCCTTCCCTGCCAGTCACATTTACACATTTTATAGCACCGATCGCTGTGTAAATGTGAATGGTCCCAAAAATGTGTCAAAAGTGTCCGATATGTCCGTCACAATGTCGCAGTCATGAAAAAAATCTCAGATCGCCGCCATTACTAGTAAAAAAAAAATGCCATAAATCTATCCCCTATTTTGTAGACGCTTTAACTTTTGCGCAAACCAATCAATATACGCTTATTGCGATTTTTTTTAACAAAAATATGTAGAAGAATACGTATCGGCCTAAACTGAGGGAAAAAAAATTGGATATTTATTATAGCAAAAAGTAAAAAAATATTGTATTTTTTTTTCAAAATTGTCGCTCTTCTTTTGTTTATAGCGCAAAAAATAAAAACCGCAGAGGTGATCAAATACCACCAAAAGAAAGCTCTATTTGTGGGAAAAAAATCACGTCAATTTTGTTTGGGTGCAACGTTGCATGACTGCGCAATTGTCAGTTAAAGCGACGCAATGCCGAATCGCAAAAAGTGCTCTGGTAAGGAAGGGGGTAAAATCGTCCGGGGATGAAGTGGTTAAATGCCAAAAAGCCAGCAGGTTTAAACTTTGATTGAGATATTTCCCTTTTTTTTTTTTTTTTGTAATGTTGGTATTCTTTACTTTGCCTATATGCCATTTATCAACTATTACTGCTCATTCTTGAATATTTAAATCCAAGCTGTGTTTATTTATTTATTTATCTATTTATTCATCTTGTTTGATCTTTGTTTTGGTTAAGGCATTTTTCCCAAATTTTTTTCTCTTCTTTTTATGCAATATATGGTCCTATTTTTACTGCAGACATGCTCAATAAGATAAAGACTGTATGATTTAATTATTGAATTCAATAATTTAATGCAATTATACTACATTGCCTTTATTATTACAATTATAAGTGTTTTTTTGCAGTCTGTGGTATTGGAAAACACAAATCCAATAACACATTATTTTGTGTACAATTATGTTTTATTATGTATGTAATGTTATTTATACATGTGTGTTAATTCAGAGTCTATCCGTCCAGCCATTTTTTCTTGATTGTCTGCCCCCTGAACTATATGTTCCTATTGACCACTAAACTTTTCAAACCTTTCTCACATTTTAATGAGTCCATCAGTGGCGGTGCATCCATAGAGGGCGCAGGAGCGCGGCGCCCTCTCTCCTGTATCCGTCAATCTCCAATAGATAGATTCATGCAATACATGAATCTATCTATTGTTGCCGCTGCTGCTCCCTATTCAGGTGTCTGGCCCCTTGTCAGGCACCGGGCATCTGAATTACAGCAGCGGGAATGTTTTTGGAAGGGCCATGGGCTCTAATAGGCTTCCAAATTGGTAAACAGCACTGCTGTGCATTCGCTGTTTACACTGTGTTGTGTTAGGGAATCAAATAAATCGCTTCCCTAATGCCTTGTACGCACGGTTGGAAATTCTGACAGAAAAGGTCAGATTGAATTATATTGTCGGAAAATCCAATTGTATGTGCGGTCTATCAGACTTTTTCCGTTGGAAATTCCGTGATCTCAAATCTCAAAGCAGGATCTCAAATTTTCAGACAAAAAATTTGATCGCACTTTTTCCGATCGTTTCTAGAGAATTCGGTTCGGATAAAGTGCCACGCATGCTGAGATTAAATTACCAGACCAAAGCTATTGGCTAGTAGCCTCAACATAGTCCCGTTGTAACGAACAAACGTCATCACGTTCCGAACGATCGGATTTTCCGACAACTTTGTCTGACCGTGTGTATGCAACACCAGTTTAGGACAAGATCCGTCTGAAAAAATCTGACGGATTTTGTTGTCGGAATGTCCGATCTTGTGTACAAGGCATAACACTAACCCGTCTCTCAGCCAATCAGGTGCACTGGATCTGTTTACCTATCACCTGATTGGCTGAAGCGATAGGCACTATGATTGGACGCGTATCAGGCATCCAATCATAGTAGAAGAGGATGGGAGAAGACATCAAGGACAGTGGATGACAGTGCTGACCCGAGACAGGTAAGTGCCGGGCGGGGGGGGGAGCAGCATTTGATGGGGCAAACTGGCGGCAATTGATGGGGCACACCTGTGGCAATTGATGGGGCACACTGGCGGCAATTGATGGGGCACACCTGTGGCAATTGATGGGGCACACTGGCGGCAATTGATGGGGCACACTGGCAGCAATTGATGGTTACAGTAGCTGCGTTTGGCACAATGGCGGCAATTTATGGGCACAGTGGCTGCGTTAAATGGGCACAGTGGCTGTGTTTGATGGTACAGGGGTTGCATTTGATGGGCACAGTGGCTGCGTTTGATGGGCACAGTGGTGGCAATTGTTGAGTACGGCAGTTGCGTTTGATGAGCACAGTGAGGCTGCAATTGATGGGGGTTTTTTTTAGTTTGTTTGCGACCCCCAAAAATGTTGAGAACTAGCTGCCACTGGAGTCCATGCTAGATTATTTCCTTAAAGTTGATTTTTGATCACTTCCATGTTTGTTCTGGTAGATCGCCTCTCCAGGGTTGGTTACCCCTGCCCTACTCTATTCAAAAGTAAACAAAAAAATCACTTTATATACACTTTAACTACTACACCCTTTACAGTCATCTCCAGAGTAACTTGTTATATAAAAAGCAGGGAAGGACACCTTGCTGGCCGGTTATGACTGAGAATGCCGATTCCTGGTTAAAGATTACCTGTCCATGTGATGACATAGCTCAGAATTGTGACAGTTCATCATCACTCACTTCCTCCATTGTATTAGACAGTTGTATTACACACCTACCTCAAGACACGTCCGCTTGTCTAGTGCATGTGAATGGAGTGTGGCTCATGTTCCAGACTAGCACGAAACGCCTGAGTAACTAAACACAACAACACAGAGGAAAGTAATAGAGAAAATAAACACAAAACCACACAGTTAAAAAGAAGATCGATGGCTGGTGCCTTACTCAGGTGTGCTCTAAAGCCCCGTACACACGAGAGGACTTATGTCCGACAGACTTCCGAAGGAGTTCTGCCGGAGTTCCGACAGAGTTCTGATGGACTTTTCGGCTGAGCGGACTTGGCCACACACAATTACACTAAACTCCGACGGATTCGAACGTGATGACGTACGACTGGATTCGAATAAGGAAGTTCATAGCCAGTAGCCAATAGCTGCCCTAGCGTCGGTTTTAGTCCGTCAGAATAGCATACACACGAGCGAATTTTTCGAAGGGACCGGGTCCGGCGGAGTTCCGTCGGAAAAATTTGAAGCATGTTCCATATTCTAAAGTCCGTCAGACTTTGGTGAATCAAAAGTCCGTTGCAGCCCACACACGATCGAATAGTCTGACGGAAACAGTCCGTCGGACTTTGGATGTTGAAAAGTCCGCTCGTGTGTACGGGGAATAAGAAGCTTATGTAACGCTGCTGAAAACTGTCATTGAGGGGCATTTGGAAAATATAGAATGAATTGGTATGTGATTTTGTGTTATCAGCTACTAGTTACATTTGAAAAATTCAATAAGATAGACCTATCAATTATATAACACAGACACAACAATTCTATAAACAGACCTGGGAAATCTACACCTTCGACAAAACGATTCTATAGTCTAGATCTGTACCATACCAAGATGAGGTGAGATCACGGTCTGCATTGACTGTACAGATGTCGGGGTGTCATGGATAGACATGTCAGGTGTAGTGTGAATGTCAATGCAGGCAGTGGGTATCAGTACTTCAGTGAATAGTAGAAATGCCAGGTGTAGTCAGTGTAAGTACTGTAAGGGCAGCGGGATTTGTCAGTAGTACAGTGAGGGGTGTCAGAACAGGCAGTAAGATGTCAGTGTATACTGAGGGGTGTCAATACAGGCAGTGTGAACTAATGCTGGCCATACACTATATGAAAAATCGGCCAAACCCATTTTAAAAAAACTAACATTCTGCCGTGAGCGCAAACGATAGTGCCATCATGTTATGACTGATAAATTGTTCAGTGGACATAAATTAATGGATTTTTTGTTTGTTTTTTTACATATACCTAGTGCAGACAGTTCAGACGGGAAACACATTAACCTTTCAATTTATCGTTCATTCGGCAGAAATTTTACAAACTTGTCCTTAATTTTTTCAGCTCAAAAACGTCCCAAAGATGATCAATTTTGTGCCCATTAACTGTCCGAAAAACGAACAAATGGTCTAAATGACCGAATTAAGTCCGATTTTTCGTATAGTGTATGGCCAGTGTAAGAAATGTCAGTACAGGTAATACGATGTCAGTGTAAAGTGCGGGGTTTCAGTACAAGCAGTGGGGTGTCAGTGTAATGTGTGGGGTGTCAGTACAAGCAGTGGGGTGTCAGTGTAAAGTGAGGGATGTCAGTGTAATGTGAGGGGTGTCAGTAAAAGCAGTGGGGTGTCAGTGTAAAGTGAGGGATGTCAGTGTAATGCGAGGGGTGTCAGTACAGGCAGTGGGGTGTCAGTGTACACTAAGGAGTGTCAGTACAGGCAGTAAGATGTCAGTGTATACTGAGGGGTGTCCATAGAAGCAGTGGGGTGTTAGTGTATGATGGGGGTGTCATTACAGGCAGTGGGATGTCAGCGTACACTAAGAAGTGTCAGTACAGGTAGTAGGATGTCAGTGTACAGTGAGGGAGTCAGTGTAGGTAGTAGGGTGTCATTGTACACTGAGGGGTGTCAGTACAGGCAGTGAGATGTCAGTGTACAGTGAGGGGTGTCAGTCCTAGCTGGACACATCCTAATCACCCAGTGCGGTGCAGTTTCCCCCTGCTGCTGGGCTCCCCCCCCCCTCCTCTTCTCTGTTGGGCCCCCTGATACGTTACAAAAGACCCCCAACGGGGTTCCAAAAAAATAAAATAATTGAAAAAAAAAAAAAAAAATACAAATAAATTCACTGCCCTACTGACTGACACCATCCCTTGTCCTACTGACACCACCCACTACTCTACTGACACCATCCACTGCTCTACTGACACCGCCCGCTACTCAAATGACACTATCCACTGCCCTACTGACACGGCCCACTACTCTACTGACACCATCCACTACTCTACTGACACCGCCCTCTACTCTACTGACACCAACCACTACTCTACTGATACCATCCACTACTCTACTGACATCGCCCACTACTCTAGGGATTTTTCGGCGTAGGGGTTCCCCTTTAAGTCCATACCAGGTGAAAAGTCCGCTCATTTTGAGCGCATCTCCAGGTAGCCGGGGCCAGCGAAGGAGGCATCGCTGGCCCCGGCTACCTGGAGATGCGCTCAAAATGAGCGGACTTTTCTCCGGGCGGGAAAAGTCCATTAATTTCAAAAGTGCGGACTCGCATTTCGGCGGACAATCCGGCCGTGTGTGCGCCAGTGCGGCGGACAGATGGGAGTGAAAAAATACTTTCTTAGTCCGCTGGACTTTTGGGTAAAAAAAAGTCCTTCGGAGCCCACACACGGTGGGATTATCCGCCAGACTTCCATCTGCTGACACTTTGCTATTACTTCTTGTGAGTGTTCCCAGTCAGGTTGCCTTCCTGCTTGTTTTGTATTGCTGGACTTCTGTTATAATATATTCCTGTTTCTGCACGCTGCACTGACTCACAAGCACAGCAACAAGACAGAAGGTAGTTATATGGCATCGGCAAGGTTTCCCCCAGGCAAAGACTTCAAAGCAGACTGAGGTTTTAAGATGTGCTGTTCAAGCTCTTTTGAAGAAGCACAAAGAAATGGGCATCATTGAGGGCCGTAGACACAGTGGTCGGCCAAGGAGGGACACTGGCAGCATTTGATGGACACACTGGCAGCATATGATGGGGGCAGACTGGCAGCATATAATGGGAAAACTGGCAGCATATGATGGGCAGACTGGCAGAATTTGATGGGCACACTGACAGCATATGATGGGCAGACTGGCAGAATTTGATGGGCACATTGGCAGCATATGATGGGCACACTGGCATAATTTGATGGCACACTGTCAGCATATGATGGCACGCTGGCAGCATTTGATGGCACAGTGGCAGCGTTTGATGGCATAGTGGCAGCATTTAATGGGCATAGTGGCAGCATTTGATGGCACAGTAGCTGCAATTGATGGCACAGGGCAGCATTTGATGGGCACAGTGGCTACACTTGATGGGCACATTGGCTGCGTTTGATGGCACAGTGGCAGAATTTGATGGCACAGTGGCAGCGTTTGATGGGCACAGTGGCAGCGTTTGATGGCACAGTAGCATCATTTAATGGTCACAGTGGCAGCGTTTGATGGCACAGTGGCAGTGTTTGATGGCACAGTGGCAGCATTTAATGGGCATAGTGGCAGCATTTGATGATTTTTTTCAAAATTAGCCCACCCCCCAAAAAAAAAATTTTGAGCACCAGCGGCCACTGTATCAGGTATACTGAAATGTGGGAATCAGATTAAAGGAACCATACTCACAGAGATGCAGGAGGCTGAATACCAAAGTCGCATTGGTACCAGAGACGTCTGGCTCGGGAGCTGGAAGTATAGGATCTAAAATGAGCCGGCAGAGCAAAACAGGACAGATGAAAAAATGGCCAAACAGAACCATCCAGCAGGCCTGCCAGGGTGGTGGCTAGAAAAGAAGAGTGTATATGCATGGTGATGTGCACTAATGTGTTAGGAAAAAGATGAAAAAATAAATAATTTTAAAGTTGGTGAGAAAATAATAAAATAATGATTAAATGGCCAAGAACAACTACATGGTACAATTGGGAATGGTAAAGGTGACCTGCACAACTGAATAGAATGAGAGTCCACATGTGAAACTAAGTAGATGTGTTATATGAGGGAAGGGAAGGGTTAGTACCTACCAGGATCAAGATAATGCTTACCAAAGATAATGTGTCCAACCACCTGGGAGGCATTGTATAGACTGAGTCCTGCTATTTATAGCCCTGCAGGCCCATTACAGGATCCCCCCCCCCCCAACGCCGGGTGGACAATGTCTTGCTAGAAGTGGCCTTCATGGACGAATTGTGGCCAAAAAGCCATACCTCCAATGTGGAAACAAGGCTAACCGACCCAACTATGCACAAAAACATTGGAACTGGGGTGCAGAAAAATGCGTGCAGGGGCTCTGGACTAATATGTGAAATATTTGGCTGTAGCAGGAGGCAGTTTGTTAATTTAAAAAATTCTGTATATAGCCCTACTGAACAGACAATCCACATGGGCTTTGCTGCGTAACTGCAGACAGAAAAAAGAAACTTTATTATACAGATACTCCTCGTTTAACACCTTACCTGTTTGACCATTCGGACTTACGACCAGCTCTCTCTACCCAAACAACGTGCTATACATCATTCTATTGTACAGTACAGTACAGAAATGTAGTTTGTGTTCTGTACTTATGCAAATTAAAACAACGTCATTGAGCTGGAGTTTTGTGTTCAGACCTTTTTTAACAATATATATAGTACAGTACAGTAGTTAAGAATTCTTACAATATTGATTACTTGTGGCTCCTCGTCTAACAACCAATTTTTTTAATGACCTGGTCATTGGAACGGAACCTGGTCAATAATTGAAAAGTACCTGTACTGAGAAAAGACATAGAGTTTAATCATAGATGCAGCTAAAAACTTATAAACACTGACACCTGCTGGGTGATGTTGCACAAAATACATGAACAATGTATTCCAAAACCCCCACCCAACAACTACTCCTTATATTAGTTCCATTTCAGACATCAGTTCTATAAATCTGTTTCTTGTAAGCAGTTACGTCAAAGCATCTGATTCACTTTTTTGTTTCTTATGAGTTGGAAGTCTTTGTATCTCATCCCATGAGTCTTGCTCTGGTTATAATGCTACATGAGAAATAAAGGACAGACGTTTGGCTGGGATGCCTCTATTGCTTCTAGGTGGATTTCCCGATTGAAGCCTCTTGTGGCCTGGTCTCTTCTTTTACAGTGTTTAGATTGTCTGCGTTCATTTCAATTTCTGTGTTACTTTGTGGCTTATCCTTGTGACACTGAAGTGGAATTTCCCTCAGTTTGAAGTGTTTGTGTTAGTTCATTAAATTTTGAACACACTGGCGTTTCATCGAAAATTACAGTTCTACTGATGGTTACCTTGTTTGTATCTTGGTGTAGAATTCTGTATCCCTTTTGAGATTCACTGCACCCCACAAGTACACCTCACTTTGCCCAAGCATCTCATTTTGTATGTTTTTTTTTGGGGATGTACACATAGGCTTTGCTTCAAACATGTTTTAGATGTTCCAAATTTGGGGCTTTGACCAATCCCCAGTTCATATGAAGTTTTCTCAGTTGATTTTCCTGGTATTACTCAAAAAGGGGGAAGCAGATGGGATTTTAGCAGATACCAAATTGACTAATAAAAGAAAATGTAAAATATACACTTTATTGACAAAGATTAAAAATTACCATACATTAAGAGTATATTACAACCAATGCATCAGTAAAGCTCTGCATCATATGAAGTTCCATCCATTAAGGTGTCATTCAGATGGCAACAAGAGAACCTCAATGTGTTTCAACTCATAAAGAGTCTTTATCAGGAGGAAAATTATATATTACATACTTCAAGATTCATTAATAAAAACAATAGAGGAATGCATGTCCAAGTGAGAGACCCCAGATAGGAAACCAGATAGAGAGACTCAAAGGCACAACCGACTCCTCAATAATGGCAAGGAATAAAGACCTTATACAAATTGGTGACAGAGTCCAGGGCTCCAAGAATTGCTTCGATAGTAGGACCAGATCCAATACAGGGACAGCAGTGCATCATGAAGTATGTACTATATCATTTTCCTCCTGATGTAGACTCTTTATGAGTTGAAACGTGTTGAGGTTCTCTTGTTGCCATCTAATGACACCTTAATGGATGGAACTTCAGATGATGTAGAGCTTTACTGATGCATTCCCTGATGCTGTCCCATCCGGTTCCCCCTTTTTGAGTAATTACAGTCCAATAGGGATGAGGTGCCATTTATGACATAGATTGGGATTTAGCAAGCATTTGATTTTCTTGGTAGTCAATGTTGGAAATAGCATGTGGTCATAAGTGCCTGCCCCCCAGTATGTGGTTGGCATACCTGCATAAACAGCATTTGGTTCTTCCATTCTCATATAGAATAGTGTACAGTTCATTCTTCCTGCAACCCTGTTTTGTTCTAGGCTGTATGGTACAGTAGTTTGAAATATTATACCATGCTTTCTGAATCGCCTTTGTGTTATCACCTCCATTCAGTTCCATTGTCTGTGTGCAATACACTCAGCATTTTGCCAATTTTTTTGCTTACTTACTGTTCATGTTTCTCTGGTACTTCACTTTTGTTGTGTAACAGATAAAGTGTAGTATACCTGGACTGGGAGTAATCCTCTATAAAAGAAAGAAGATACCTCTTCTATCCTGGAGTCAATTTTTCAATCGTACCACAAAATTCTGAATGAATTAAGCCCAGAGGTTTCTTAGCTCTGCCTTTTATACAGTTGGTGCATTTCATTGTTTGAGTCATTCTCAGTTAATTTTTTCTTATGTCAAAACTTTTGTGCACAAGTCATCTGTGCCATGTGTGAATGCAGTTTGAATGTTTTTCCTCCTTGGCAGAATTTACCACCTCATTGCAGTTCAGCTGATACAGTTCATCTGTAATTTTAGCCTTGGCAAGTAAGATAGCCCCTTGTGTGATGTCATCTTGGAAGGCCACTGCATTGCCTTATTTTGTGAGCTTCTTCACTAACAAAAGATTAGTTTCAAGAGCAGGGACAAAGAGGACATATTACATAGGTATATTTCTGGAGACACTCTGGGAAATAGGACAGTAAAGAAAAACATCCTGTATGCCTACTAATTCCATTATTTTTCCATTAATTGTGGTGACTTTTTTCTGTTTTACTCTGGTCAAGGTGAATAAAGAAATTATTTCTGTTATTTTCTCATGTGACACTCAGCTCCTGAATAAACACATCATGCCTGCAAAGATGAAGTGCGACTTTTGGATTGAAAAACATATTCATTATCTGAAGCAAAATTCGTTTCTTCCTTCACATTTTGGACTTTTAAAGTTTAGTTTGTTTTTGTATTATAGCTTTCCAGATTTTGCAGTCTGCTTTTAAATAAATAATGTTTCTTGCACGCAAAACATTCACCTGTTTCTTGTTGCATGTTTTTATTCCTATTTTTTGTCTTTAGAGCAGATTCTGTGACAGAAGCACTGTCACTATTAATGTTTTCTGTTTTACACTTATTTTAATCCACAAGCTTGCCCTTAACATATTCCAATGTCAGTTCATCATCTGGACATGCAAGTGCTGTGACAAGTGTTTCATAACTTTGTGGTAAACCACTTAGTAATAGTGCTGCGACATGAACATCTTTTATTTGTTCTCCTATACCTCTCAGGCATTAAACCATTTCCAAGGTGTGGCTTATGTAATCCTGTGTATCCTGGCCTTTCATCAGCTTGGTCTTGTATAGCTTTCTAATCAAATACAGTTTATTGCTGAGATTACCTCTTTCATGCATCTTTTGTAATCCTTTCCACATTTCTTTAGCAGTTTCACACTTACATATACAGTATGTATGATTTTATCATTTTCTGTGCTAAGAATGATTGTGCTCTGAGTTTCTTGGTCGTTATCCATTCATCTGAAGGGTGTTCTGGCCTGACATCATTAATACATTTCTACATACCTTCTCTTATTAGCAGCATTATCATTTTGAATTTTTAAGATTGGTACTTCTGGTTTGTCAGATTTGTAAATTAATGCTTTATTGCGGCTTTGTCACTTGACATTTTTTTTATTCTTTTGCAGTCTTCTTTCTGTTACTGTTAATCTGATAGCTGGCTGTGATTGGGCTTCTGGGTGGGTGTCTGGGCCTGTAATCTGTAATAAATTCTGCATATAACCCTACAGGACAGACAGTGCACTGTCCACATGGGCTTTGCTGCTTAACTGCAGATGGGAAAAAGTTACTTTATTATACAGAGAAAAGACATAGAGTTTAACCATAGATGCAAGTAAAAACTTATAAACACTGCCATCTACTGGTTGATGAAGTTGTTGCTCAAAATACCTGAAAAACCTATTCTAACCGTTCGCAGGGGGCTGGAGAGTGGAATAATAATGAGTAGTGAAGGGAAGAATGCACCAAACTGGCATAGTGTAGCACCATAGGCATGCAGAGGGGATGTGCCAGGTGCACACCCAAAACACTATGTGAGGTGCCCCCCCCCCTTGATGGCCCCGTGCCCTGCAGTGCTGCTAGCTTCCCTCCTCTCCTCTTCCCCCGGCTGCTGTGAGGGATGTTTCAAGATGGAGGGCAGGGGAAGGGGCTAGTAAATATGCAATTTACCAGCACCTTTTCTAAATGAACACTGTGAACACACTCGCTCGTTGTGTCCATTCGAAACGGAATCATAGTAAACTGTGTTTACTATAGTTTTTGAATGAACAGGAAGCTGCTCAGCAAAGACCAAGTTATTCACTGCCCTATGCAGCTGAGTCTGCAGAGAAAGGCATGTGTGTTTGAGCTTTGGGGTGCACAACCTAACACAGCTATGTGTAGCACAATTTACCATTGTGCTACACATATGTAAAGCAAATAGAACTCACAAGCGGGTGAGTGGGAGAGTCCGCACTGGATTGTAATGAGTTGGGAGCTGTGTGGTAGTCCTTGATTTGGATTTCTGTCCATTTACTTTCAATTTTGGTAATTGATAAAAATAAACTATTAACACTTCTATTTCTGAAAGCATTCTAAATGTATAGAATTTTTTTCACACCTGATTAAAACGTTTGCACAGTTTTATATATATATATATATATATATATATATATACACACACACTCACCGGATACTTTATTAGGTAGACCTTGCTAGTACCGGGTTGGACCCCCTTTTGCCTTAATTTTTCATGGCATAGATTCATAGATTCAACAAGGTGTTGGAAACATTCCTCAGATTTTAACATATTGACATGATAGCATCACGCATTTGCTGCAGATTTCTCAGCTGCACATCTATGATGTGAATCTCCCTTTCCACCACATCCCAAAGGTGCTCTATTGGATGAGATCTGGTGACTGTGGAGGGCATTTCTAGTACAGTGACCTCATTGTCATGTTCAAGAAACCAGTGATGAGGTGATTTAAGCTTTGTGACATGGTGCATTATCCTGCTGGAAGGAGCCATCAGAAGATGGGTACACTGTCGTCATAAAGGGATGGACACGGTCAGCAACAATTCTCTTAAATGATACTCAGTAGGTACTGAGGGGCTCAAAGTGTGCCAAGAAAATATCCCCCGCACTATTACACCACTACCAGCCTGAACCGTTGATACAAGGCAGGATGGATCCATGCTTTCATGTTGTTTATGCCAAATTCTGACCCTCCCATCTGAATGTTGCAGCTGAAATAGAGGAATCAAACCAGGCAATGTTTTTCCAATCTTCAATTGTCCGATTTTGGTGAGCCTGTGTGAATTGTAGCCTCAGTTTCTTGTTCTTAACTCAGTGGCACCCAGTGTGGACTTCTGCTGCTGTAGCCCATCTGGTTCAAGGTTTGATGTGTTGTGCATTCAGAGACGGTATTCTGCATATGTTGGTTGTAACAAGTGGTTATTTGAGTTTCTGTTGCCTTTCTATCATCTCCAACCAGTCTGCCCCATTCTTTTCTGACCTCTGACATCAACAAGCCATTTTCATCCACTCAACTGCCGCTCACTGGATATTTTCTCTTTTTCGGACCATTCTGTGTAAACCTGAGATATAGTTGTGTGTGAAAATCCCAGTAGATCATCAGTTTTTGAAATACTCAGAACAGCCATCTGGCACCAACAACCATGTGATGTTCAAAGTCACTTAAATCCCCTTTCTTCCCCATTGTGATGCTCGGTTTGAACTTCAGCAAGTCGTCTTCACCAATCTAGATTATGTTAATTTCAAAGTTATTCTCGCGTGATGAAATAATATGTGAATCCAGGGAGGGGGGATTGAAAGGGGAGAGGTAATAAGAGGAAAGGGAGGAAAAGGAGAGGATAAGGGTAGTAAAGGTGAAGCTGCAGCAAACACCTGTGTGGGTCAAATACATTGAGATATATGTAGCAATATCTAGCACTGTATCAGAAGGAGACTTGCACATCTTATATTCCTGTTTATGATATTATTACATTGGCTTTGTTTTGCACAGAGCACTTTAATATCACTAGTTAGATATAAGGATTATTGCCTATAGTATTCATTCACTTCAAGATTGAAGATTATCACCATCAGTTATCTTAAATTTTCTAATTGTTGTTGGTTTGTACACTTTTGGCTTTACACATTTTTATGGCAGATTTATTTATGGTTTATTTACATAAGATAAATTGCATATTACTGTTTTTTAGTAGATCTATCTCCTCAGCGCAACACCATTCTCTGCTATAATCTAGATTATGTATTGAATATAATTGGCTGATTAGCAATTTGTGTTACCAAGCAGTTGAACAGGTGTACCTAATAAAGTGGCCAGTGAGTGTATATATACATGTTTGAGCTTTAGGGTGCCCACCTATGGTGTCAGTACAGGCTGTAGGGTGTCAGTATACAGTGATGGGTGTCAGTGAGGGGTGTCATTATACAGTGATGGGTGTCAGAGAGGGGTGTCAGTATACAGTGATGGGTGTCAGTGAGGGGTGTCAGTATACAGTGAGGGGTGTGTCAGTATACAATCATAGTCAGTGTACAGTGATCATTATACAATGAGGGGTGTCAGTATACAGTGAGGGGTGTCATTATACAGTGAGGGGTGTCAGTATACAATCATAGTCAGTGTACAGTGATCATTATACAGTGAGGGGTGTCATTATACAGTGAGGGGTGTCAGTATACAATCATAGTCAGTGTACAGTGATCATTATACAGTGAGGGGTGTCAGTATACAGTGAGGGGTGTCAGTGAGGGGTGTCAGTATACAGTGAGGGGTGTCAGTATACAGTGAGGGGTGTCAGTATACAATCATAGTCAGTGTACAGTGATCATTATACAGTGAGGTGTGTCAGTATACAGTGAGGGGTGTCAGTATACAGTGAGGGGTGTCAGTATACAATCATAGTCAGTGTACAGTGATCATTATACAGTGAGGTGTGGGCGTGTCGGCCCGTACAGGTGAGGCGAAGTGGGCGGGGAGAGTCGGTAGAGCGGCAGACGGTTGCTATGGAGACAGGTGATAAGAGGGGGGCGGAGGGCGTGGCCCGGTCAGTGTTTGGCAGGTGGCGGTAGGATGAAGTCAGTGCCGCGCTCCGTATTGGCGGTGCTGTGTGTTCTCGGTGCCGTGCTGTTTGCCAGTGCCGGCAGTGGGTTCCTCGGTGGCAGGCTTTTGCCCCGCTCTGTCCCGGAGCCGTCTCCCCGGAGTCTCGGCTCCCTCCTCTTCCTCTCCCTCTTAGTAGTGGGGGTTTGGGCATGGTGGCAGCTCTCCCGGCCAGTGGAGCTGATCCGGGGCTCCGAGGAGGTGGGCTACATCCCTGAGCGGGGCCGGGACAAAGCCCACACCGCCAATCAAGTGCGGAGGAGGAGGAAGAGGGGCGACCTACCCCCGGTCTACCCCAATGGCTGGTACCAATTGCTGGACTCCCACCGACTGGAGAGAGCCACCGTCCACAACCTCACCGTCTGCGGTATGTACCATGAGGACTACAACTCCCAGTATGGCATTGGGTTTAGGATACTGAGCCTGAGGGGGACTGCAGTGTCCAGCATGCCCTGTGCAATGAGCCTGAGGGGGACTGCAGTGCCCAGCATGCCCTGTGCAGCGAGCCTGAGGGGGGGGGGCTGCAGTGCCCAGCATGCCCTGTGCAGCGAGCCTGAGGGGAGGGGGGCTGCAGTGCCCAGCATGCCCTGTGCAGCGAGCCGGAGGGGAGGGGGGCTGCAGTGCCCAGCATGCCCTGTGCAGCGAGCCTGAGGGGGGGGGGGGTGGGCTGCAGTGCCCAGCATGCCCTGTGCAGCGAGCCTGAGGGGGGGCTGGGCTGCAGTGCCCAGCATGCCCTGTGCAGCGAGCCTGAGGGGGGGCTGGGCTGCAGTGCCCAGCATGCCCTGTGCAGCGAGCCTGAGGGGGGGTATGTACCATGAGGACTACAACTCCCAGTATGGCATTGGGTTTAGGATACTGAGCCTGAGGGGGACTGCAGTGTCCAGCATGCCCAGCATGCCCTGTGCAGCGAGCCTGAGGGGGGGCTGGGCTGCAGTGCCCAGCATGCCCTGTGCAGCGAGCCTGAGGGGGGGCTGGGCTGCAGTGCCCAGCATGCCCTGTGCAGCGAGCCTGAGGGGGGGGGGGGCTGCAGTGCCCAGCATGCCCTGTGCAGCGAGCCTGGGGGGGGGGGGGGCTGCAGTGCCCAGCATGCCCTGTGCAGCGAGCCTGGGGGGGGGGGGGGGGCTGCAGTGCCCAGCATGCCCTGTGCAGCGAAAAATCAATTCTCTATGGAGATGGGTCACATCTCCTCGTCACCCGAAGCTCAAAGTTCTGAGCTTTTCTGTAGCTCAAATTGGGCAGATTTGCACATTTTTGTTGCGTGTTTATTCCCATAGAATTGCGTAGCAATGTGTAATTTGCTCATTTGTGCATGATTTTCTTCTCGCATGCAAATAAAAGTAAAAAAAAAGTAATGCACAAATAACAAAATGATCATCAACATTATGTAATAATGAACCCCTAACCTTAAAATAAACCTAGTAATAATAAAAATATACACCCAAATAAAATTTATAAATATTACTATTTTACTGCTTGTTTTTTATTTATTTATTTTTATTGAGGGAAAGGTTAGGGGTCGTTTAATATTATAGTATTCACCTATTGTATTTATGATTTTTATTTTGTATTTTAAATTTGTTCTATTATAATAAAAATGATAAACAATTATCACTATAATTCTAACTACAACTGCTGAACCTAATCTTAACCCTTTTTACCCTAACAAAAGTGAATAAAAGAAAAAAAGAAAAGCTGAAAAACCTAGAAACCATCTTTTACTCTATTGGCTAAATAACCACTTTATGCCCGCACTATAGTTGAAAGATCATTACAGTGCGTCCTTCCAGTGCCGGAAGGGTGCCAAGAGACGTTCTCCCCTGCTCACGCAGCCAGCGCACTTTGTGATCGTCGAGTCCCCTACATACTTGGCAGATCGCAGAACGGTATAAAGGGCCAATCATAGCGAACTTTTAACATGTGATCAGCTGTGATTAGCTGACAGCTGATCATGGAAGTAAACAGGAGCCAATTATCGGCTTGTTTTTCCTCTTCACAATCAGTGCGGAGAATAGGAGACAGCCGGTAACCAGCTTCTGTTACAGGGACATGGGCCCAATCAGTGACCAGTCAGGGAGAAAATTACCAATTTCCAAAAATTTTTTTAAACCAGGAAAACCTTTTGGGGGGAAATTTATTTTTTTGTTTAGCAAAAAATAAACCCAGTGGTGATTAAATACCACCAAGAGAGCTCTTATTTGTGTGAAAAAAATTCTAATTTGGCTTGGGTACAGTACATGACATTGTAATTTGAAAACTGAAAATTGGCCTGGGCAGGAAGGGGGTGTAAGTGCCCAGTAAGTGGATAAAGATGGTGGTTTACAGGAACCTGGAAATTCCAGGAATAGGTTTCCCCTGGTCAGTAAATGCACACCAGGTAATCTAAATCTAGGCCAGCTGCTATGAACCCTTGTGAACATCTCAAGTTCCAACCTATTGTTTCCGCTTTACACTGCTGTATCTTCCTACCAACTTCCGACCTCGTTTCATTCAGTAAACAATGGTTGCTTACTGTATACCAATGACATTCACTGGTATAAGCAGTCATAAAGTGTGTGTGTGTAAAAGTCCTCATCTCTTCCCCATAGTTAGGGATGAGCCAAACACCATACCCCCCCCCCCCCCCCCTGGTTTGGTTTGCGGCAGAACATGCAAACGGACCGAAAGTTTGCGTGAACATTCAAACACTATTGGTCTATGGGACCGAACGTGAAAAATCAAAAGTGCGAATTTTAACGGCTAATATGCAGGTTATTGTCCTAAAAAGTGTTTGGGGGCCCAGGTCCTGCCCCAGGGGACATGTATCAATGCAATTTTTTTTTTTAAACTGACATTTTGCAGGAGCAGTGGTTTTAATAATGTTTAAAGTGAAAAAAATAAGAAATATTGCTCTAAATATCGTACAGGGGGGGGGCGGGTTGGGTGTCTATAGTATGCCTGTAAAGTGGTGCATGTTTCCTGTGTTTATAACAGTCCCTGCAGAAAATGACGTTTCTACAAGAATGTCATTTAAAACTGCTTGTGGCTGTAATGTTATGTCGGGTCCTGGCAATATGGATGAAAATTGAGAAAAACAGCATGGGTATCCCGCCAATTACCAGGCCCTCTGGGTCTTGTATGGATATTAAGGGTAACCCTGCACCCAAATAAAAAAAAAGAAAAGTCGTGGGGCCCCCAGACCCTATATACTCCAAACAGCAGTTTATAGGTGGTCCAAACAAGACAGAGACTGTAGGTTTAAGTTGAATCTGTTTGTAATTTGGAACAGGTACATTTTGTAAGTCTAGCTCAAGCCAAAAAAAACAATTTTTAAGCTTTTTGGATAACCTAGGGAAGGGTTATCACCCCTGTAACATTTGTTTTGCTGTCTGTGCCCCTGTTTAGAAGATTTCACCTCACTTTCTGTCCCAATGACGATTGGATTTTGAAAATTTGGGTTTTTTAGGGAAATGAGGATTGGTGATAAAGCATCAGTGGAGATACCTTTTTCCCAAATTAATGCTTACAGGAGAAAATTTCCCTTCCTAGGGGTAGATTTCCACTCCCTTCCTGTTGTCTCCCTCCATTTGTAAGTATGAGTTTGTAAGTCGGATGTATGAAAATGGGGGACCGCCTGTATATACTATACAGCCTGCCCTATATACTCTGCAGAAAATTGGGCCTTAGGTGTTGGTACCACTGTAAGCCCTCAGTTACTCTTGGTGGGCGCTGGAACGGGCCCTGCTGTGAAATATTATATATTATAAGAATTGTAATTGCATGCCCCTGTTGAACAGGAGCAGAAAAATTGGGCATTTGGCGCTGCAGCACTGTAAGCCCTCAGTTACTCTTGGTGGGTGCTAGAGCTGCACAATTGATCAAGAATTGTTTTCTTGGTCTTGACTAAAGTTTCACAATTCTTTCTATGCAAAGAATTCTCTCTGCTATTCTGAAGCCACAGCCCTCAAAAGAAATGAGAAAGACTAGGCAGTCTGCCAAAAATCAAAACATTCTATCAGTTGAACTTTACATTGTAACAATTTGTCAATGGACTAGACTGTAGGTGAGAAAGTTTAACCACTTAAACACTAAACTTTTTTCTGTCATTTGTTGGTTTCAAGTTCAAATCGTATATTTATATTGTAATATAATATAATTTTTTTTTAGTAGACACACTAGAGAATAAAATGGTGGTTGTTGAAATATTTTGTCATACTTGTATTGGTCTTTCAAATGCAATATATATATTTTTTTTTTTATGAATTCAAAAAAAAACTAACCAGTAAAGCAAGCCTTTTTTTGTATAATGTGAAAGATTTTATGTCGTGAGAATCACGAGAGATCTTTTTATTCTAAGCAAAAAAATTCTCATTTTGGCCAGAATTGTGCAGCTCTAGTGGGCCTCAGATATTCTTGTTGCGTACAGGAATGAGCCCTGCTGTGAAATATTAGAGCAAATATTGTAATTACGTGCCCCTGTAAAACAGGGGCAGAAAAATTGGACCTTAGGCACTGGTGGTGCCCTGCAACAAAAATTTTCTCAGAAGATATCAACATGACCATTGTGGAGCAATAGGATAGTCACTCAGCATAGGCAGTCTTCAAGGAGGATCTCACATTAATAGAAAAATTAATCGGTTACATCAGCATCGGGTGTTTGGTAGCTGGTAATCCAAGACTGATTCATTTTTATGAAGGTGAGCCGATTAACTGAGTCGGTGGACAGGCGCACTCTGTGATTGGTTACAAAGCCTCCAGCAGCACTGAATGTGCTTTCAGAAAACGCTGGATGCAGGACAGGCCAGAAGCTCAATTGTATATTGTGCAAGCTCTGGCTAGTTATCCATCCTCAATACCCAGTAACCCAGTGGATTTTCGGTTGGAAAGGTCTCCAAGTCTGATCTTGCCCCAGGTATTCCTGCACCATGTAAATCAGACACTGGTGATGGTTGCTGGAACCGATCAGACCTTGGGGCTGCAGACTAAAGAATTGTCTGAATGCATCGGTTAGACGGCCACCTTCTCCACCACTCCTGTGAGTGACCAAAGCCTCAGCAACACATCCAGGAGGACCAGGAAATTGCAACCTCCCTGGTTCTGGAAACACACTGCTCAAGCCTTTCTGCAAGGCCTCCCTGAAGATGTTTCATACTCTGCTCCCTCTGCGTAGGCTGGATATGTTCTACAATCATACCCTTGTAATGTGGATCAAGGAGGGTTGCCAGCCAGTAATGATCCCTCTCCTTGATACCACAAATCCAAGGGTCCTTTTTGCATGCTTTGCAGGATCAGGGAGGTCATGCAGCAAAGGTTTGCTGAGGAATTTGATCCAGAGTCCTCTGGGTCACTAAGGTTGACATGATCCACAGCCACCTCCTCCCAGCCACGTACAAGTCCATCAGTTTCTGGGGACTGAAAACGATCCCTTGAAGACTGATGCTGAGTGCTAGGCTCCACCTCCATGCTGACACAATCCTCATCCTCCTCCTCTTCCTGTGTGATCATTGGGCCCACTGGAATACTGT
This sequence comes from Lithobates pipiens, assembly GCF_037356315.1. Classification (NCBI taxonomy): domain Eukaryota; kingdom Metazoa; phylum Chordata; class Amphibia; order Anura; family Ranidae; genus Lithobates; species Lithobates pipiens. The sequence continues at coordinate 122,969,963 of NW_027507685.1, read as the reverse complement.
CTGGATAAAGGGTGGCCTTGAGAGGTAAGAAGTCCTCTCCCTTCCTGTGTTCTGCCTAAAGTGCCCTGTCCATTATTCCATGCAGCGTGTGCTCCAACAGGAAGACAAGAGGGACAGTATCATTGATGCATGCACTGTCACTGCACACCATCCTCGTGGTCTCATCAAATGGTGACAGCACAGTGCATGCATCCTTGATCAGTAGCAACTGGCGTGGTGAAAAAAGCCAAGCTCCCCTGACCCTGTCCTGGTGCCATACTCGCACAGGTACTCATTGATGGCACTCTGCTGCATATGCTGCCACTGCAGCATTGCCAACATTGAGTTCCACCTGGTGGACATGTCACAAATGAGGTGGGTCTTGGGCAGGTTGCATTCCTTTTGAAAGTCAGTCAGCTGAGCACTGGCATTATGACCGGTGGAAATGCATGCAGCTGGGAGAACATGACTGCCTGTTTCTCGTCCTTCTTGGGCACCCCCTCTCTCTGGGCTCATGTTACTGCCTTCCTCAACCTGGGTACCATCACAAACTATGCTGAGCCTGGATGATAGGTTGAGGATGGCTAAGTTATCCACTCTACCAACTCTTCTGCATGTTGTGGACCAACATGACCAGCTGCCAAAAAGGACACGCGTACCCCACGGCCACATGCTGAGGATGCACAGTGTCCATGACCAGCACTATTGGCTGTAGACTGACCCTGCTTGCCCTTTTTTAGTGGCCTTTGAGTGTCTGCCTCTCCTTGGTGGCCTTCCAGGCATGCTGTAAAATTTTATTAGCAGACCGCCGCCTGAAGTTTACTGGAAAAAGTACACCAGGAATGGCCTGCAGTCAGATATAGGCTTGGCTAGACTAGAATGCAGTATATATATATATATAGTGAAAGGGGCCGTTTTTTTCAGGCGCTATTTTTAGCGCTGTAGCGCCTGAAAACCTCCCCAGTGTGAAAAGGGCCTTAGGGAAGGATGCATCCAGTCTGAGCCTGGATGCAGTCAGCTGTGTCTGGCCTTGAACTTCTGTTCCTAACAGCACTTAACTAGTTGTGTAATATAACGCCATTTGATTTCACCTGTCATTACAGCTGGAAGAATCTGCTGATTCTGGAATCCGGTGTATACAACTAGACATTGTGTGAAGGAGCCCTAAGGCGGTTATGTAAGCTGGTGGTATAGTGAAATATTACATCTTCAATGCTGCTGTGAGCTAGAAAAAACTGCATTTGACTGCTTTGTCTACACTTCAAACGCACCTTTAGCTTGAAAACTCATCAACAGTCAGTATGAGATTTTTGCTTTGTACATTGCACAGCTATCAGCCTCAAAGAATAGTGTTATTTGCAACCAATCAGAATTCTCTTGCTGAAGTTGAAGCAGTAAAGGATGAATTCTGATTTGCTATAGCTTACCTACTTAGTTTCCTGAAGGCTGTATATCGCAGAATGGATTATTTACTACAGCAATGGGGTGACTTGCTATAGAAGTAGGATTTGTAGCACTATAATCTTTGCAGAGATCCAGAAATACCTGCTGGTTCTTTGTAAGGATGAGCCAAACACCCCCGGTTTGGTTCGCGCCAGAACATGCGAACAGGCAAAAAAACCTTGAACGAACACTGTTAGTCTATGGGACACAAACATGAAAAATCAAGTGCTCATTTTAACCACTTAGCAACTGGCCCTTAGCCGAATGACAGCTACAGGTCTGTTTCTTAACTATGGGAGGGCGTACTATGACTTCCTCCCAGAATTCTGCTCTCGTGCGCCCCCTGGGGTGTGCACATGTAAACCAGTGTGATTTCCGGTTCCTCCCTCTCTGTCCGGTGGCAGCAGCGATGTGGGCCGCATGTGTAGTGCCACAGCGCTGCTCGGTGACTGATCCATCCATGCTTACCCATCCATACTCTCCATCCTCTGCATATCCATCCATTGCTCACCCACCCATCCAACCATACTCAAACGTGCTCAGCCATACCCGGCCATCCTCATCCATCCCCATTCATGCTCATCCCTGCCACTACAGTGCCTCACAAAAGTGTAATAGGTAGTCAAATTAGATTTGAAACTTATGTCCCTAAAACACCTTAAGGTGCTTCCTGCATGTTGGTCCTCTGTATGTGGCCACGCTGTGGAAAATCTCAAACATGATATCTCCATACTCAGGAGTAGGAGAATCTATTTTGAGGTGTCCTTTTTGGTATATATACATGTAATGTTAGAAATATTGTGTAAATGGACAACGTTGTGTAAAAAGAAAAATGCGTTTTCATTTTCTTTACACATTTTCCAAAAACTTGTAGAAGAAAAATGACATGTTCAAAAGACGCAATATGCCTCAGATTATACATTGGGTTTTCTTTGCAAAATGGGGTAATTTTTGAGGAATTTCAATTGTCCTGGTTCTCCAGGGCCTTCAGAAGTGTAAGAGGTAGTCAAGAAATTACATGTGTAATTTATGCTCCAAGAACGCCTGATGGTGCTCCCTACATGTTGGGCCTCTGTGACCACGCTGTGTAAGTCTCACACGTGGTATTGCCATACTCAGGAGGAGTATTAGAATGTGTTTTGAGGTTTAATTTGTGCTATGCATGTGCTGTGTGTGAAAAATAATCTGCTAATATAACAATTTTGTGGAAAAAAATCTTGATTTTTGCAAAGAATTGTGGGGAAATTACAACTTCAAAAAACTCACCATGCCTCTTACTAAATGCTTTGGAATGTGTATTTTCCAAAAAGGGGTAATTCGGGGGGTATTTGTACTTTCCTGGCTTGTTGAGCTCTTAAGTCAGTATTTCAGGTGTGATCAATTTTCAGAGATTGGCACCATAGCTTGTGTGCCTCAGGCGACCTGGACACGACTGCTGGGGCGACTTGCAAAACGACTTCTCTATAGAAGTCAATGCAAATCGTCCCCAAAGTCGAACAAGAACCTTTTTCTAAGTTGGAGCAAGAACGGTTCCATAGTACAGAACGGGAGGTGACTTGTCAGGCGGCTAAGTTGCCTGACAAGTCGTCCCAGTGTGAACCGACCCTAACTTTCACAAAGACCAAATAATATACACAGATTTGGGTTATTTTTACCAAAGATATGTAGTGGTATAAATTTTGGCCAAAATGTATGAAGAAAAATTAGTAATTTGCTAAATTTTAGAACAAACAAAGAGGTCTTCTTGATAGCTCAAAAAATAAAACCAAGCGGTGATTAAATACCACCAAAAGAAAGCTTTTATCTGTGTGAACAAAGGACAAAAATTTCAAATAGGTACAGTGTTGCATGACTGAGTAATTGTCATTCAAAATGTGAGAGCACCGAAAGCTGAAAATTGGTCTGTTAAGGGGGTTTAAGTGCCCAGTGGTTAAAGGCTTATATACAAGTTATTGTCATAAGTTTTTGGGGACCCGGGTCCTGCCCCAGGGGACATGTATCGATGCAAATTTTTTTTAATGCTTAAAGTGAAACAATAAAAGTGAAATATTGTGCTTGGGGGTGTCTATAGTATGCTTGTAAAGTTGACTCATTTTTCCCGTGTTTAGAACAGTACCACAGCAAAATGACATTTCAAAAGGAAAAATTGTCATTTAAAACTGACCACGGCTGTAATGAATTGTCAGGCCTCAGCAATATAGATAAACTAATTTGAAAACAAGAATTAAAAAGCGTGGGAGTTCCCCCCATGTGAATTGGTAACATGTACCCCTACAATTAGACACAAGTGTCAAAAATGGTAGACAAGAGACAGCTTGGGACAAGGCCTTTATTAAAAAAATAAAAATGTCCAGCATTGTAAATTCAAGCGGACCGAAAAGGTCCATGGGAGGCTCCCGCCGAGTGACGCTGCTTCTTGGTGACAGCTGTTATAGCAGCTGAGGGCAGGGGAACCTGGTGACTTAAACAGATGACCTTTCCCCCCCTCTGACACCACGGGGGCTTCCCGCCTGCTGCATTTGGGTGTGTTAAACTGTGATTTGCCCTTCAAGCCAGAAAAAGTATACTACCATGAGTGACAATGCATTTTAATCTATATACGTTGATGGAACCCAGGCATTTTTGATCCTACTCTGAAAATCATTTTTAAGAAAATTTTGAGTGTTTCTGAAATGTTGTTCCACCTGCTTGCCTGTCTTTAAGAATGTAAAAGGTTATGTGTTTTTGATTTGCAAATGCCTAATGTTACCATTATGCGATAACGATCAAGGTGTTTCCTGGTTTATCGTCTTAAAAAAAAAAATGCACCCAACTTAAATGCTGACTGTTTCCCTGTATTAGTTTGCACGTCTATCTGTGTAATCCAGCAGATTGTTAGAGCTAGGCTACACTAGATGGTCAGCAAGAACCTGCCAAGATTGCAAGGCGGTCGTGACTCGGACAATACTTCACTGCAGAGAATACAATCTGTTCAGTTAATATGCCTTGTCCTCACTGCAGCATTGCAATGAAATAATGCAAGATTACAGTCCCATCAGTGCACAGGGTGGCGCAGGGCATCAATATGCAGGAAATGGTTGCCATAGCAATCTGGAGCAAAAACGAGGCTTGGCTTAGGCATTCAAATTCTAGAAATATCCCTGAGCTAATGCAGGCCATACATGGGTCAAATGTCGAACACATTTTTCCTTTTGACAATCAGAAATTTGATTAGAAAATTGTTTGTTTTTCCAAAAATTTCCAACATGCCCAATTAAATTCAATCGCCACACAAAAATTGGCCTCATTGCTGCAGCTCCCTAATGGTGAAAAATTCAAACAAATTCTTAGAAAAGATTTTCAAAAGAAAATGATTTCAGAATTGGACCCATGTATGGCTGGCCTAATGACAGCTAAAGTCTACAATAGTCCTTTTAAGAGAACAAAAAACGCCAATCCCGGAGCAACTGGCACTAAATGGTGCAAACACCACAAACTATTATGATCAAGACTGAAGTGCTCCAATAACTAAAGTGCAACAAAAGATATATATGCAATAATCCAAGTATATACACCCCTAAAGTACACCTCTGGCAAATAGTGCTGCAACAAATATAAATAAAATTAAATCATCCTCTATCAAATACAGATAAAAAAAAAAAAAATTGTATATATAAAAAGCTAGTGAATTAATCTACTCTATGTGCAAAAAAAAATTATTCAATAAATGTGCAAATATATAAATGTCCAATTCAAATGGTCCATGATATTTCAAATTCCACAGTGTATAGTGAATCGCTCTTCTTGACTCTTCACACGCCAAATACAACCGTGCCCATCACCATAACCCCTTTAGTGCAGTCGTCTCCAAACTGTGACCCTGGGGCCAGATGCGGCCCTTTGTGTACCTTTATTGGGCAGTTGAGCCATTATTCCTGCCACTGACGCCATCAATGGGGCATAATTCCCGCTAGTGATACCAACAATGTGGCACTATTTCCTCCCAACTGACAAACTATTTCTCCCCCTAATACCAAAAATCGGGCATTGTTTACTCCCACTGGGCACTGTACAGCCCCCCAAAGCCTGAGGAACTGTAAACTGGCACTTTAGAAAGTTTGGAGACCCCTGCCTTGGGGTATGCACTCTCCTAATCCAGTGGACCCATCAAACAAACAAGGTCATACATTCTTGCTAGTGTCATTACTCATAGGTCGGTTAGATCCACAGTGCTTCTCTTATGATTCTCTCTTCTTGGTATAGGGTAGGGATATGCAATTAGCGTATCTCCCAGCTGTTGCAGAACTACAAGTCCCATGAGGCATAGCAAGACCGACAAGCCACAAGCATGACACCCAGAGGCATGATGGGACTTGTAGTTTTGCAACAGCTGGAGGTCTGCTAATTGCACGTCCCTGGTATAGGGAATTCACACAGGATATTCATGTAGGATAAAAGGAGAGGCTAATGGTGTAATAGGTCTGCTAAAAATCATTCAGATGTGCACTCACATAAAAACAGAGGGATCTACAGCAGTCTGATATGCAGCCTCAGCTTTGCTCCTGTGTGCTGTGAGGGGTGGCTGTCCGTTCCCTCCAATTAGCACTCAGCGCTCCCCTCCTTGAGCTCTGCAGAGTGTGGATTCAGCTCTCTTCCCTCTCGCTCTCTCTTCCCTCTCGCTCTCTCTTCCCTCTCCCTCTCTCTCTTCCCTCTCCCTCTTCCCTCTCCCTCTCTCTCTTCCCTCT